>NW_027646361.1:1358094-2037142 GCF_951394435.1 Stenella coeruleoalba | reverse complement strand
ATGATGATTCTAACTGAAGTAAGTCACACAGAAAAAGAAACATCATAAGATATCAGTAATACACGGAATGTAAACTTGGCTACACAGGAACTGAATTACAGAACAGAACAGGGTCTCAAATTTAGAAAACCAACTTATGCTTGCTTAAGGGTAAAGGTGAGTTGTGGTGCTGCATAAAACCAGAGATTGAAATGAGCACAGATAAAGTTCCTTAAGCCAAATATGGAATAGACAAGAGCTACTCCTTGCTCAACAAAATGCACTCAACACCGCATATTAAACGCCTAAGAATGTACCTGACTAGTAACTATCTTAAAACCTATGGATTGCTATGTCTCCGAAAGAGAATCAAGCATGTGTACAGGGGCATAAACGCAGCAGTGATAGGATTGGAGAGGTTCGGTGAGCAAATGAAGACCCTTTGAAGTCATATTGCATGGTACCCATTCCACGGGTTTCAACTACCCAGGTTTAAGGTATTCTTCCTTCAGCTAAAACATGCATGTGGAACCCAGAGTATGATCAACCATGTGATCGGGAGACGTGTTCAAATATGTCTCAGTTTTCCTCCCCTGGTACTCGGGTGCAACATTCCAGACGCTTTACTAACACTCTCCCCACTTGGAGAGTCAGCGCCTTTAACCTCCTGTTTGGCCCAGTTTGCAATTTCTGCGGAAGATGAACAGGAATAGCGAGAACCAATGAGAGGCTAGCTGGAGGTGTCTGGACGGGCAAATTTAACTCTCATTTCCCACCAGGAAGAGGAAATAACCAAAGGCTCAGCGTGCCGTACCAGAACCAGATTAGGGCCTGAAGCCATCCTGCGGTGTTGCGGCCAGCTGAAAAGAAAGCGAGTTGAAGAAAGGAGCTCAGGGGCACTGTAATTCACAAACCTGCAGAGTTATAAATGACAGCTATCGTCCAAAAATAGACTGAAGTAAGGCTGCCAAGAGGACTTGAAAGCGGGGCAGAATTGCAGGAAACCGATTTCAGGAGGTAGACTGGAATTGCATTGAAAGCATAGGAAAAGAGGCAGAACGTCCACAATGATGCACTTGGCCAAAAAGGGCGTATGCGTTTTTTCCTGAATATATTCAGGAAAAAACGCATACGCCATTTTTGGCCAACCAAGCAAGCTTGCAAAGGAAATCTGAACTACAATGAAGTCTCACTTCCCCCCGGTCAAAAGGGCCATCTGAAAAAAGTGTAAAATCCAGAAAGGCAGGACAGGCCATGGAGAACTGGGAGCCTTGTTATGCAGATGGGCGGGATGTAAATTGCCAACAGACACTGGGGAGAAGTGTATGGTATTTCCTGAAACATCTAAAAAACAAAGCAACAGAGCCTAGGGCACTTCCACTTATGGTCCTATAGCTTAGGGAAATTAAAATCAAAAAGACACAGCCACCCCAAAGTTTGGGACGCCTCTGTTTACAAGAACCTCGTTTACAGTACAAGTTCAACATTGCAGAAAGTGAAAAATGGATAAAGAAGTTGTGGTATTTACTTACAAAGCAATATCACTCAGCAATGAAATCTGTGTCATCAGGCCCTTAGCAGCACAATGAGTGGATTCAAGTATGATGATTCTAACTGAAGTAAGTCACACAGAAAAAGAAACATCATAAGATATCAGTAATACACGGAATGTAAACTTGGCTACACAGGAACTGAATTACAGAACAGAACAGGGTCTCAAATTTAGAAAACCAACTTATGCTTGCTTAAGGGTAAAGGTGAGTTGGGGTGCTGCATAAAACCAGAGATTGAAATGAGCACAGATAAAGTTCCTTAAGCCAAATATGGAATAGACAAGAGCTACTCCTTGCTCAACAAAATGCACTCAACACCGCATATTAAACGCCTAAGAATGTACCTGACTAGTAACTATCTTAAAACCTATGGATTGCTATGTCTCCGAAAGAGAATCAAGCATGTGTACAGGGGCATAAACGCAGCAGTGATAGGATTGGAGAGGTTCGGTGAGCAAATGAAGACCCTTTGAAGTCATATTGCATGGTACCCATTCCACGGGTTTCAACTACCCAGGTTTAAGGTATTCTTCCTTCAGCTAAAACATGCATGTGGAACCCAGAGTATGATCAACCATGTGATCGGGAGACGTGTTCAAATATGTCTCAGTTTTCCTCCCCTGGTACTCGGGTGCAACATTCCAGACGCTTTACTAACACTCTCCCCACTTGGAGAGTCAGCGCCTTTAACCTCCTGTTTGGCCCAGTTTGCAATTTCTGCGGAAGATGAACAGGAATAGCGAGAACCAATGAGAGGCTAGCTGGAGGTGTCTGGACGGGCAAATTTAACTCTCATTTCCCACCAGGAAGAGGAAATAACCAAAGGCTCAGCGTGCCGTACCGGAACCAGATTAGGGCCTGAAGCCATCCTGCGGTGTTGCGGCCAGCTCAAAAGAAAGCGAGTTGAAGAAAGGAGCTCAGGGGCACTGTAATTCACAAACCTGCAGAGTTATAAATGACAGCTATCGTCCAAAAATAGACTGAAGTAAGGCTGCCAAGAGGACTTGAAAGCGGGGCAGAATTGCAGGAAACCGATTTCAGGAGGTAGACTGGAATTGCATTGAAAGCATAGGAAAAGAGGCAGAACGTCCACAATGATGCACTTGGCCAAAAAGGGCGTATGCGTTTTTTCCTGAATATATTCAGGAAAAAACGCATACGCCCTTTTTGGCCAACCAAGCAAGCTTGCAAAGGAAATCTGCACTACAATGAAGTCTCACTTCCCCCCGGTCAAAAGGGCCATCTGAAAAAAGTGTAAAATCCAGAAAGGCAGGACAGGCCATGGAGAACTGGGAGCCTTGTTATGCTGATGGGCGGGATGTAAATTGCCAACAGACACTTGGGAGAAGTGTATGGTGTTTCCTGAAACATCTAAAAAACAAAGCAACAGAGCCTAGGGCACTGCCACTTATGGTCCTATAGCTTAGGGAAATTAAAATCAAAAAGACACAGCCACCCCAAAGTTTGGAACGGCTCTGTTTACAAGAACCTCGTTTACAGTACAAGTTCAACATCGCAGAAAGTGAAAAATGGATAAAGAAGTTGTGGTATTTACTTACAAAGCAATATCACTCAGCAATGAAATCTGTGTCATCAGGCCCTTAGCAGCACAATGAGTGGATTCAGGTATGATGATTCTAACTGAAGTAAGTCACACAGAAAAAGAAACATCATAAGATATCAGTAATACACGGAATGTAAACTTGGCTACACAGGAACTGAATTACAGAACAGAACAGGGTCTCAAATTTAGAAAACCAACTTATGCTTGCTTAAGGGTAAAGGTGAGTTGGGGTGCTGCATAAAACCAGAGATTGAAATGAGCACAGATAAAGTTCCTTAAGCCAAATATGGAATAGACAAGAGCTACTCCTTGCTCAACAAAATGGACTCAACACCGCATATTAAACGCCTAAGAAAGTACCTGACTAGTAACTATCTTAAAACCTATGGATTGCTATGTCTCCGAAAGAGAATCAAGCATGTGTACAGGGGCATAAACGCAGCAGTGATAGGATTGGAGAGGTTCGGTGAGCAAATGAAGACCCTTTGAAGTCATATTGCATGGTACCCATTCCACGGGTTTCAACTCTCCAGGTTTAAGGTATTCTTCCTTCTGCTAAAACATGCATGTGGAACCCAGAGTATGATCAACCATTTGATCGGGAGACGTGTTCAAATATGTCTCAGTTTTCCTCCCCTGGTACTCGGGTGCAACATTCCAGACGCTTTACTAACACTCTCCCCACTTGGAGAGTCAGTCCCTTTAACCTCCTGTTTGGCCCAGTTTGCAATTTCTGCGGAAGATGAACAGGAATAGCGAGAACCAATGAGAGGCTAGCTGGAGGTGTCTGGACGGGCAAATTTAACTCTCATTTCCCACCAGGAAGAGGAATTAACCAAAGGCTCAGCATGCCGGGCCGGAACCAGATTAGGGCCTGAAGCCATCCTGCGGTGTTGCGGCCAGGTCACAAGAAAGCGAGTTGAAGAAAGGAGCTCAGGGGCACTGTAATTCACAAACCTGCAGAGTTATAAATGACAGCTATCGTCCAAAAATAGACTGAAGTAAGGCTGCCAAGAGGACTTGAAAGCGGGGCAGAATTGCAGGAAACCGATTTCAGGAGGTAGACTGGAATTGCATTGAAAGCATAGGAAAAGAGGCAGAACGTCCACAATGATGCACTTGGCCAAAAAGGGCGTATGCGTTTTCTCCTGAATATATTCAGGAAAAAACGCATACGCCCTTTTTGGCCAACCAAGCAAGCTTGCAAAGGAAATCTGCACTACAATGAAGTCTCACTTCCCCCCGGTCAAAAGGGCCATCTGAAAAAAGTGTAAAATCCAGAAAGGCAGGACAGGCCATGGAGAACTGGGAGCGTTGTTATGCTGATGGGCGGGATGTAAATTGCCAACAGACACTCGGGAGAAGTGTATGGTGTTTCCTGAAACATCTAAAAAACAAAGCAACAGAGCCTAGGGCACTGCCACTTATGGTCCTATAGCTTAGGGAAATTAAAATCAAAAAGACACAGCCACCCCAAAGTTTGGAACGCCTCTGTTTACAAGAACCTCGTTTACAGTACAAGTTCAACATCGCAGAAAGTGAAAAATGGATAAAGAAGTTGTGGTATTTACTTACAAAGCAATATCACTCAGCAATGAAATCTATGTCATCAGGCCTTTAGCATCACAATGAGTGGATTCAGGTATGATGATTCTAACTGAAATAAGTCACACAGAAAAAGAAACATCATAAGATATCAGTAATACACGGAATGTAAACTTGGCTACACAGGAACTGAATTACAGAACAGAACAGGGTCTCAAATTTAGAAAACCAACTTATGCTTGCTTAAGGGTAAAGGTGAGTTGGGGTGCTGCATAAAACCAGAGATTGAAATGAGCACAGATAAATTTCCTTAAGTCAAATATGGAATAGACAAGAGCTACTCCTTACTCAACGAAATGGACTCAACACCGCATATTAAACGCCTAAGAATGTACCTGACTAGTAAGTATCTTAAAACCTATGGATTGCTATGTCTCCGAAAGAGAATCAAGCATGTGTACAGGGGCATAAACGCACCAGTGATAGGATTGGAGAGGTTCGGTGAGCAAATGAAGACCCTTTGAAGTCATATTGCATGGTACCCATTCCACAGGTCTCAACTCTCCAGGTTTAAGGTATTCTTCCTTCAGCTAAAACATGCATGTGGAACCCAGAGTATGATCAACCATGTGAACGGGAGACGTGTTCAAATATGTCTCAGTTTTCGTACCTGGTACTCGGGTGCAACATTCCAGACGCTTTACTAACACTCTCCCGACTTGGAGAGTCAGTCCCTTTAACCTCCTGTTTGGCCCAGTTTGCAATTTCTGCGGAAGATGAACAGGAATAGCGAGAACCAATGAGAGGCTAGCTGGAGGTGTCTGGACGGGCAAATTTAACTCTCATTTCCCACCAGGAAGAGGAATTAACCAAAGGCTCAGCGTGCCGTGCCAGAACCAGATTAGGGCCTGAAGCCATCCTGCGGTGTTGCGGCCAGGTCACAAGAAAGCGAGTTGAAGAAAGGAGCTCAGGGGCACTGTAATTCACAAACCTGCAGACTTATAAATGACAGCTATCGTCCAAAAATAGACTGAAGTAAGGCTGCCAAGAGGACTTGAAAGCGGGGCAGAATTGCAGGAAACCGATTTCAGGAGGCAGACTGGAATTGCATTGAAAGCATAGGAAAAGAGGCAGAACGTCCACAATGATGCACTTGGCCAAAAAGGGCGTATGCGTTTTTTCCTGAATATATTCAGGAAAAAACGCATACGCCCTTTTTGGCCAACCAAGCAAGCTTGCAAAGGAAATCTGCACTACAATGAAGTCTCACTTCACCCCAGTCAAAAGGGCCATATGAAAAAAGTGTAAAATCCAGAAAGGCAACAGGCCATTGAGAACTGGGAGCCTTGTTATGCTGATGGGCGGGATGTAAATTGCCAACAGACACTTGGGAGAAGTGTATGGTGTTTCCTGAAACATCTAAAAAACAAAGCAACAGAGCCTAGGGCACTTCCACTTATGGTCCTATAGCTTAGGGAAATTAAAATCAAAAAGACACAGCCACCCCAAAGTTTGGAATGGCTCTGTTTACAAGAACCTCGTTTACAGTACAAGTTCAACATCACAGAAAGTGAAAAATGGATAAAGAAGTTGTGGTATTCACTTACAAAGCAATATCACTCAGCAATGAAATCTATGTCATCAGGCCCTTAGCAGCACAATGAGTGGATTCAGGTATGATGATTCTAACTGAAATAAGTCACACAGAAAAAGAAACATCATAAGATATCAGTAATACACGGAATGGCAACTTGGCTACACAGGAACTGAATTACAGAACAGAACAGGGCCTCAAATTTAGAAAAACAACTTATGCTTGCTTAAGGGTAAAGGTGAGTTGGGGTGCTGCATAAAACCAGAGATTGAAATGAGCACAGATAAAGTTCCTTAAGCCAAATATGGAATAGACAAGAGCTACTCCTTGCTCAACGAAATGGACTCAACACCGCATATTAAACGCCTAAGAATGTACCTGACTTGTAAGTATCTTAAAACCTATGGATTGCTATGTCTCCGAAAGAGAATCAAGCATGTGTACAGGGGCATAAACGCAGCAGTGATAGGATTGGAGAGGTTCGGTGAGCAAATGAAGACCCTTTGAAGTCATATTGCATGGTACCCATTCCATGGGTTTCAACTAACCAGGTTTAAGGTATTCTTCCTTCAGCTAAAACATGCATGTGGAACCTAGAGTATGATCAACCATGTGATCGGGAGACGTGTTCAAATATGTCTCAGTTTTCCTCCCCTGGTACTCGGGTGCAACATTCCAGACGCTTTACTAACACTCTCCCCACTTGGAGAGTCAGCACCTTTAACCTCCTGTTTGGCCCAGTTTGCAATTTCTGCAGAAGATGAACAGGAATAGCGAGAACCAATGAGAGGCTAGCTGGAGGTGTCTGGACGGGCAAATTTAACTCTCATTTCCCACCAGGAAGAGGAAATAACGAAAGGCTCAGCGTGCCGTGCCGGAACCAGATTAGGGCCTGAAGCCATCCTGCGGTGTTGCGGCCAGGTCACAAGAAAGCGAGTTGAAGAAAGGAGCTCAGGGGCACTGTAATTCACAAACCTGCAGAGTTATAAATGACAGCTATCGTCCAAAAATAGACTGAAGTAAGGCTGCCAAGAGGACTTGAAAGCGGGGCAGAATTGCAGGAAACCGATTTCAGGAGGTAGACTGGAATTGCATTGAAAGCATAGGAAAAGAGGCAGAACGTCCACAATGATGCACTTGGCCAAAAAGGGCATATGCGTTTTTTCCTGAATATATTCAGGAAAAAACGCATACGCCCTTTTTGGCCAACCAAGCAAGCTTGCAAAGGAAATCTGCACTACAATGAAGTCTCACTTCCCCCCGGTCAAAAGGGCCATCTGAAAAAAGTGTAAAATCCAGAAAGGCAGGACAGGCCATGGAGAACTGGGAGCCTTGTTATGCTGATGGGCGGGATGTAAATTGCCAACAACCACTCGGGAGAAGTGTATGGTGTTTCCTGAAACATCTAAAAAACAAAGCAACAGAACCTAGGGCACTTCCACTTATGGTCCTATAGCTTAGGGAAATTAAAAGACACAGCCACCCCAAAGTTTGGAACGGCTCTGTTTACAAGAACCTCGTTTACAGTACAAGTTCAACATCGCAGAAAGTGAAAAATGGATAAAGAAGTTGTGGTAATTACTTACAAAGCAATATCACTCAGCAGTGAAATCTGTGTCATCAGGCCCTTAGCAGCACAATGAGTGGATTCAGGTATGATGATTCTAACTGAAGTAAGTCACACAGAAAAAGAAACATCATAAGATATCAGTAATACACGGAATGTAAACTTGGCTACACAGGAACTGAATTACAGAACAGAACAGGGTCTCAAATTTAGAAAACCAACTTATGCTTGCTTAAGGGTAAAGGTGAGTTGGGGTGCTGCATAAAACCAGAGATTGAAATGAGCACAGATAAAGTTCCTTAAGTCAAATATGGAATAGACAAGAGCTACTCCTTGCTCAACGAAATGGACTCAACACCGCATATTAAACGCCTAAGAATGTACCTGACTAGTAATTATCGTAAAACCTATGGATTGCTATGTCTCCGAAAGAGAATCAAGCATGTGTACAGGGCCATAAACGCAGCAGTGATAGGATTGGAGAGGTTCGGTGAGCAAATGAAGACCCTTTGAAGTCATATTGCATGGTACCCATTCCACGGGTCTCAACTCTACAGGTTTAAGGTATTCTTCCTTCAGCTAAAACATGCATGTGGAACCCAAGTATGATCAACCATGTGAACGGGAGACGTGTTCAAATATGTCTCAGTTTTCCTCCCCTGGTACTCGGGTGCAACATTCCAGACGCTTTACTAACACTCTCCCCACTTGGAGAGTCAGCGCCTTTAACCTCCTGTTTGGCCCAGTTTGCAATTTCTGCGGAAGATGAACAGGAATAGCGAGAACCAATGAGAGGCTAGCTGGAGGTGTCTGGACGGGCAAATTTAACTCTCATTTCCCACCAGGAAGAGGAAATAACCAAAGGCTCAGCGTGCCGTACCAGAACAAGATTAGGGCCTGAAGCCATCCTGCGGTGTTGCGGCCAGCTCAAAAGAAAGCGAGTTGAAGAAAGGAGCTCAGGGGCACTGTAATTCACAAACCTGCAGAGTTATAAATGACAGCTATCGTCCAAAAATAGACTGAAGTAAGGCTGCCAAGAGGACTTGAAAGCGGGGCAGAATTGCAGGAAACCGATTTCAGGAGGTAGACTGGAATTGCATTGAAAGCATAGGAAAAGAGGCAGAACGTCCACAATGATGCACTTGGCCAAAAAGGGCGTATGCGTTTTTTCCTGAATATATTCAGGAAAAAACGCATACGCCCTTTTTGGCCAACCAAGCAAGCTTGCAAAGGAAATCTGAACTACAATGAAGTCTCACTTCCCCCCGGTCAAAAGGGCCATCTGAAAAAAGTGTAAAATCCAGAAAGGCAGGACAGGCCATGGAGAACTGGGAGCCTTGTTATGCAGATGGGCGGGATATAAATTGCCAACAGACACTCGGGAGAAGTGTATGGTATTTCCTGAAACATCTAAAAAACAAAGCAACAGAGCCTAGGGCACTTCCACTTATGGTCCTATAGCTTAGGGAAATTAAAATCAAAAAGACACAGCCACCCCAAAGTTTGGGACGCCTCTGTTTACAAGAACCTCGTTTACAGTACAAGTTCAACATTGCAGAAAGTGAAAAATGGATAAAGAAGTTGTGGTATTTACTTACAAAGCAATATCACTCAGCAATGAAATCTGTGTCATCAGGCCCTTAGCAGCACAATGAGTGGATTCAGGTATGATGATTCTAACTGAAGTAAGTCACACAGAAAAAGAAACATCATAAGATATCAGTAATACACGGAATGTAAACTTGGCTACACAGGAACTGAATTACAGAACAGAACAGGGTCTCAAATTTAGAAAACCAACTTATGCTTGCTTAAGGGTAAAGGTGAGTTGTGGTGCTGCATAAAACCAGAGATTGAAATGAGCACAGATAAAGTTCCTTAAGCCAAATATGGAATAGACAAGAGCTACTCCTTGCTCAACAAAATGCACTCAACACCGCATATTAAACGCCTAAGAATGTACCTGACTAGTAACTATCTTAAAACCTATGGATTGCTATGTCTCCGAAAGAGAATCAAGCATGTGTACAGGGGCATAAACGCAGCAGTGATAGGATTGGAGAGGTTCGGTGAGCAAATGAAGACCCTTTGAAGTCATATTGCATGGTACCCATTCCACGGGTTTCAACTACCCAGGTTTAAGGTATTCTTCCTTCAGCTAAAACATGCATGTGGAACCCAGAGTATGATCAACCATGTGATCGGGAGACGTGTTCAAATATGTCTCAGTTTTCCTCCCCTGGTACTCGGGTGCAACATTCCAGACGCTTTACTAACACTCTCCCCACTTGGAGAGTCAGCGCCTTTAACCTCCTGTTTGGCCCAGTTTGCAATTTCTGCGGAAGATGAACAGGAATAGCGAGAACCAATGAGAGGCTAGCTGGAGGTGTCTGGACGGGCAAATTTAACTCTCATTTCCCACCAGGAAGAGGAAATAACCAAAGGCTCAGCGTGCCGTACCAGAACCAGATTAGGGCCTGAAGCCATCCTGTGGTGTTGCGGCCAGCTGAAAAGAAAGCGAGTTGAAGAAAGGAGCTCAGGGGCACTGTAATTCACAAACCTGCAGAGTTATAAATGACAGCTATCGTCCAAAAATAGACTGAAGTAAGGCTGCCAAGAGGACTTGAAAGCGGGGCAGAATTGCAGGAAACCGATTTCAGGAGGTAGACTGGAATTGCATTGAAAGCATAGGAAAAGAGGCAGAACGTCCACAATGATGCACTTGGCCAAAAAGGGCGTATGCGTTTTTTCCTGAATATATTCAGGAAAAAACGCATACGCCATTTTTGGCCAACCAAGCAAGCTTGCAAAGGAAATCTGAACTACAATGAAGTCTCACTTCCCCCCGGTCAAAAGGGCCATCTGAAAAAAGTGTAAAATCCAGAAAGGCAGGACAGGCCATGGAGAACTGGGAGCCTTGTTATGCAGATGGGCGGGATGTAAATTGCCAACAGACACTGGGGAGAAGTGTATGGTATTTCCTGAAACATCTAAAAAACAAAGCAACAGAGCCTAGGGCACTTCCACTTATGGTCCTATAGCTTAGGGAAATTAAAATCAAAAAGACACAGCCACCCCAAAGTTTGGGACGCCTCTGTTTACAAGAACCTCGTTTACAGTACAAGTTCAACATTGCAGAAAGTGAAAAATGGATAAAGAAGTTGTGGTATTTACTTACAAATCAATATCACTCAGCAATGAAATCTGTGTCATCAGGCCCTTAGCAGCACAATGAGTGGATTCAAGTATGATGATTCTAACTGAAGTAAGTCACACAGAAAAAGAAACATCATAAGATATCAGTAATACACGGAATGTAAACTTGGCTACACAGGAACTGAATTACAGAACAGAACAGGGTCTCAAATTTAGAAAACCAACTTATGCTTGCTTAAGGGTAAAGGTGAGTTGGGGTGCTGCATAAAACCAGAGATTGAAATGAGCACAGATAAAGTTCCTTAAGCCAAATATGGAATAGACAAGAGCTACTCCTTGCTCAACAAAATGCACTCAACACCGCATATTAAACGCCTAAGAATGTACCTGACTAGTAACTATCTTAAAACCTATGGATTGCTATGTCTCCGAAAGAGAATCAAGCATGTGTACAGGGGCATAAACGCAGCAGTGATAGGATTGGAGAGGTTCGGTGAGCAAATGAAGACCCTTTGAAGTCATATTGCATGGTACCCATTCCACGGGTTTCAACTACCCAGGTTTAAGGTATTCTTCCTTCAGCTAAAACATGCATGTGGAACCCAGAGTATGATCAACCATGTGATCGGGAGACGTGTTCAAATATGTCTCAGTTTTCCTCCCCTGGTACTCGGGTGCAACATTCCAGACGCTTTACTAACACTCTCCCCACTTGGAGAGTCAGCGCCTTTAACCTCCTGTTTGGCCCAGTTTGCAATTTCTGCGGAAGATGAACAGGAATAGCGAGAACCAATGAGAGGCTAGCTGGAGGTGTCTGGACGGGCAAATTTAACTCTCATTTCCCAACAGGAAGAGGAAATAACCAAAGGCTCAGCGTGCCGTACCGGAACCAGATTAGGGCCTGAAGCCATCCTGCGGTGTTGCGGCCAGCTCAAAAGAAAGCGAGTTGAAGAAAGGAGCTCAGGGGCACTGTAATTCACAAACCTGCAGAGTTATAAATGACAGCTATCGTCCAAAAATAGACTGAAGTAAGGCTGCCAAGAGGACTTGAAAGCGGGGCAGAATTGCAGGAAACCGATTTCAGGAGGTAGACTGGAATTGCATTGAAAGCATAGGAAAAGAGGCAGAACGTCCACAATGATGCACTTGGCCAAAAAGGGCGTATGCGTTTTTTCCTGAATATATTCAGGAAAAAACGCATACGCCCTTTTTGGCCAACCAAGCAAGCTTGCAAAGGAAATCTGCACTACAATGAAGTCTCACTTCCCCCCGGTCAAAAGGGCCATCTGAAAAAAGTGTAAAATCCAGAAAGGCAGGACAGGCCATGGAGAACTGGGAGCCTTGTTATGCTGATGGGCGGGATGTAAATTGCCAACAGACACTTGGGAGAAGTGTATGGTGTTTCCTGAAACATCTAAAAAACAAAGCAACAGAGCCTAGGGCACTGCCACTTATGGTCCTATAGCTTAGGGAAATTAAAATCAAAAAGACACAGCCACCCCAAAGTTTGGAACGGCTCTGTTTACAAGAACCTCGTTTACAGTACAAGTTCAACATCGCAGAAAGTGAAAAATGGATAAAGAAGTTGTGGTATTTACTTACAAAGCAATATCACTCAGCAATGAAATCTGTGTCATCAGGCCCTTAGCAGCACAATGAGTGGATTCAGGTATGATGATTCTAACTGAAGTAAGTCACACAGAAAAAGAAACATCATAAGATATCAGTAATACACGGAATGTAAACTTGGCTACACAGGAACTGAATTACAGAACAGAACAGGGTCTCAAATTTAGAAAACCAACTTATGCTTGCTTAAGGGTAAAGGTGAGTTGGGGTGCTGCATAAAACCAGAGATTGAAATGAGCACAGATAAAGTTCCTTAAGCCAAATATGGAATAGACAAGAGCTACTCCTTGCTCAACAAAATGGACTCAACACCGCATATTAAACGCCTAAGAAAGTACCTGACTAGTAACTATCTTAAAACCTATGGATTGCTATGTCTCCGAAAGAGAATCAAGCATGTGTACAGGGGCATAAACGCAGCAGTGATAGGATTGGAGAGGTTCGGTGAGCAAATGAAGACCCTTTGAAGTCATATTGCATGGTACCCATTCCACGGGTTTCAACTCTCCAGGTTTAAGGTATTCTTCCTTCTGCTAAAACATGCATGTGGAACCCAGAGTATGATCAACCATTTGATCGGGAGACGTGTTCAAATATGTCTCAGTTTTCCTCCCCTGGTACTCGGGTGCAACATTCCAGACGCTTTACTAACACTCTCCCCACTTGGAGAGTCAGCGCCTATAACCTCCTGTTTGGCCCAGTTTGCAATTTCTGCGGAAGATGAACAGGAATAGCGAGAACCAATGAGAGGCTAGCTGGAGGTGTCTGGACGGGCAAATTTAACTCTCATTTCCCACCAGGAAGAGGAAATAACCAAAGGCTCAGCGTGCCGTACCGGAACCAGATTAGGGCCTGAAGCCATCCTGCGGTGTTGCGGCCAGGTCACAAGAAAGCGAGTTGAAGAAAGGAGCTCAGGGGCACTGTAATTCACAAACCTGCAGAGTTATAAATGACAGCTATCGTCCAAAAATAGACTGAAGTAAGGCTGCCAAGAGGACTTGAAAGCGGGGCAGAATTGCAGGAAACCGATTTCAGGAGGTAGACTGGAATTGCATTGAAAGCATAGGAAAAGAGGCAGAACGTCCACAATGATGCACTTGGCCAAAAAGGGCGTATGCGTTTTTTCCTGAATATATTCAGGAAAAAACGCATACGCCCTTTTTGGCCAACCAAGCAAGCTTGCAAAGGAAATCTGCACTACAATGAAGTCTCACTTCCCCCCGGTCAAAAGGGCCATCTGAAAAAAGTGTAAAATCCAGAAAGGCAGGACAGGCCATGGAGAACTGGGAGCCTTGTTATGCTGATGGGCGGGATGTAAATTGCCAACAGACACTCGGGAGAAGTGTATGGTGTTTCCTGAAACATCTAAAAAACAAAGCAACAGAGCCTAGGGCACTGCCACTTATGGTCCTATAGCTTAGGGAAATTAAAATCAAAAAGACACAGCCACCCCAAAGTTTGGGACGCCTCTGTTTACAAGAACCTCGTTTACAGTACAAGTTCAACATCGCAGAAAGTGAAAAATGGATAAAGAAGTTGTGGTATTTACTTACAAAGCAATATCACTCAGCAATGAAATCTGTGTCATCACGCCCTTAGCAGCACAATGAGTGGATTCAGGTATGATGATTCTAACTGAAATAAGTCACACAGAAAATGAAATATCATAAGATATCAGTAATACACGGAATGTAAACTTGGCTACACAGGAACTGAATTACAGAACAGAACAGGGTCTCAAATTTAGAAAACCAACTTATGCTTGCTTAAGGGTAAAGGTGAGTTGGGGTGCTGCATAAAACCAGAGATTGAAATGAGCACAGATAAAGTTCCTTAAGTCAAATATGGAATAGACAAGAGCTACTCCTTGCTCAATGAAATGGACTCAACACCCATATTAAACGCCTAAGAATGTACCTGACTAGTAAGTATCGTAAAACCTATGGATTGCTATGTCTCCAAAAGAGAATCAAGCATGTGTACAGGGGCATAAACGCAGCAGTGATAGGATTGGAGAGGTTCGGTGAGCAAATGAAGACCCTTTGAAGTCATATTGCATGGTACCCATTACACGGGTCTCAACTCTCCAGGTTTAAGGTATTCTTCCTTCTGCTAAAACATGCATGTGGAACCCAAGTATGATCAACCATGTGAACGGGAGACGTGTTCAAATATGTCTCAGTTTTCCTCCCCTGGTACTCGGGTGGAACATTCCAGATGCTTTACTAACACTCTCCCCACTTCGAGAGTCAGCGCCTTTAACCTCCTGTTTGGCCCAGTTTGCAATTTCTGCGGAAGATGAACAGGAATAGCGAGAACCAATGAGAGGCTAGCTGGAGGTGTCTGGACGGGCAAATTTAACTCTCATTTCCCACCAGGAAGAGGAAATAACCAAAGGCTCAGCGTGCCGTACCGGAACCAGATTAGGGCCTGAAGACATCCTGCGGTGTTGCGGCCAGCTCAAAAGAAAGCGAGTTGAAGAAAGGAGCTCAGGGGCACTGTAATTCACAAACCTGCAGAGTTATAAATGACAGCTATCGTCCAAAAATAGACTGAAGTAAGGCTGCCAAGAGGACTTGAAAGCGGGGCAGAATTGCAAGAAACCGATTTCAGGAGGTAGACTGGAATTGCATTGAAAGCATAGGAAAAGAGGCAGAACGTCCACAATGATGCACTTGGCCAAAAAGGGCGTATGCGTTTTTACCTGAATATATTCAGGAAAAAACGCATACGCACTTTTTGGTCAACCAAGCAAGCTTGCAAAGGAAATCTGCACTACAATGAAGTCTCACTTCCCCCCGGTCAAAAGGGCCATCTGAAAAAAGTGTAAAATCCAGAAAGGCAGGACAGGCCATGGAGAACTGGGAGCCTTGTTATGCTGATGGGCGGGATGTAAATTGCCAACAACCACTCGGGAGAAGTGTATGGTGTTTCCTGAAACATCTAAAAAACAAAGCAACAGAACCTAGGGCACTTCCACTTATGGTCCTATAGCTTAGGGAAATTAAAATCAAAAAGACACAGCCACCCCAAAGTTTGGAACGGCTCTGTTTACAAGAACCTCGTTTACAGTACAAGTTCAACATCGCAGAAAATGAAAAATGGATAAAGAAGTTGTGGTATTTACTTACAAAGCAATATCACTCAGCAATGAAATCTGTGTCATCAGGCCCTTAGCAGCACAATGAGTGGATTCAGGTATGATGATTCTAACTGAAGTAAGTCACACAGAAAAAGAAACATCATAAGATATCAGTAATACACGGAATGTAAACTTGGCTACACAGGAACTGAATTACAGAACAGAACAGGGTCTCAAATTTAGAAAACCAACTTATGCTTGCTTAAGGTTAAAGGTGAGTTGGGGTGCTGCATAAAATCAGAGATTGAAATGAGCACAGATAAAGTTCCTTAAGTCAAATATGGAATAGACAAGAGCTACTCCTTGCTCAACAAAATGGACTCAACACCGCATATTAAACGCCTAAGAATGTACCTGACTAGTAAGTATCTTAAAACCTATGGATTGCTATGTCTCCGAAAGAGAATCAAGCATGTGTACAGGGGCATAAACGCAGCAGTGATAGGATTGGAGAGGTTCGGTGAGCAAATGAAGACCCTTTGAAGTCATATTGCATGGTACCCATTACACGGGTCTTAACTCTCTAGGTTTAAGGTATTCTTCCTTCAGCTAAAACATGCATGTGGAACCCAAGTATGATCAACCATGTGAACGGGAGATGTGTTCAAATATGTCTCAGTTTTCCTCCCCTGGCACTCGGGTGCAACATTCCAGACGCTTTACTAACACTCTCCCCACTTGGAGAGTCAGTCCCTTTAACCTCCTGTTTGGCCCAGTTTGCAATTTCTGCGGAAGATGAACAGGAATAGCGAGAACCAATGAGAGGCTAGCTGGAGGTGTCTGGACGGGCAAATTTAACTCTCATTTGCCACCAGGAAGAGGAATTAACCAAAGGCTCAGCATGCCGGGCCGGAACCAGATTAGGGCCTGAAGCCATCCTGCGGTGTTGCGGCCAGGTCACAAGAAAGCGAGTTGAAGAAAGGAGCTCAGGGGCACTGTAATTCACAAACCTGCAGAGTTATAAATGACAGCTATCGTCCAAAAATAGACTGAAGTAAGGCTGCCAAGAGGACTTGAAAGCGGGGCAGAATTGCAGGAAACCGATTTCAGGAGGTAGACTGGAATTGCATTGAAAGCATAGGAAAAGAGGCAGAACGTCCACAATGATGCACTTGGCCAAAAAGGGCGTATGCGTTTTTTCCTGAATATATTCAGGAAAAAATGCATACGCCCTTTTTGGCCAACCAAGCAAGCTTGCAAAGGAAATCTGCACTACAATGAAGTCTCACTTCCCCCCGGCCAAAAGGGCCATCTGAAAAAAGTGTAAAATCCAGAAAGGCAGGACAGGCCATGGAGAACTGGGAGCCTTGTTATGCTGATGGGCGGGATGTAAATTGCCAAGAGACACTCGGGAGAAGTGTATGGTGTTTCCTGAAACATCTAAAAAAAAAGCAACAGAGCCTAGGGCACTGCCACTTATGGTCCTATAGCTTAGGGAAATTAAAATCAAAAAGACACAGCCACCCCAAAGTTTGGAACGCCTCTGTTTACAAGAACCTCGTTTACAGTACAAGTTCAACATCGCAGAAAGTGAAAAATGGATAAAGAAGTTGTGGTATTTACTTACAAAGCAATATCACTCAGCAATGAAATCTATGTCATCAGGCCCTTAGCATCACAATGAGTGGATTCAGGTATGATGATTCTAACTGAAATAAGTCACACAGAAAAAGAAACATCATAAGATATCAGTAATACACGGAATGTAAACTTGGCTACACAGGAACTGAATTACAGAACAGAACAGGATCTCAAATTTAGAAAACCAACTTATGCTTGCTTAAGGGGAAAGGTGAGTTGGGGTGCTGCATAAAACCAGAGATTGAA
Source organism: Stenella coeruleoalba (assembly GCF_951394435.1). Classification (NCBI taxonomy): domain Eukaryota; kingdom Metazoa; phylum Chordata; class Mammalia; order Artiodactyla; family Delphinidae; genus Stenella; species Stenella coeruleoalba. The sequence continues at coordinate 2,019,586 of NW_027646361.1, read as the reverse complement.
ATGAGCACAGATAAAGTTCCTTAAGTCAAATATGGAATAGACAAGAGCTACTCCTTGCTCAACGAAATGGACTCAACACCGCATATTAAACGCCTAAGAATGTACCTGACTAGTAAGTATCTTAAAACCTATGGATTGTTATGTCTCTGAAAGAGAATCAAGCATGTGTACAGGGGCATAAACGCAGCAGTGATAGGATTGGAGAGGTTCGGTGAGCAAATGAAGACCCTTTGAAGTCATATTGCATGGTACCCATTCCACGGGTCTCAACTCTCCAGGTTTAAGGTATTCTTCCTTCAGCTAAAACATGCATGTGGAACCCAGAGTATGATCAACCATGTGAACGGGAGACGTGTTCAAATATGTCTCAGTTTTCCTCCCCTGGTACTCGGGTGCAACATTCCAGACGCTTTACTAACACTCTCCCCACTTGGAGAGTCAGCGCCTTTAACCTCCTGTTTGGCCCAGTTTGCAATTTCTGCGGAAGATGAACAGGAATAGCGAGAACCAATGAGAGGCTAGCTGGAGGTGTCTGGACGGGCAAATTTAACTCTCATTTCCCACCAGGAAGAGGAAATAACCAAAGGCTCAGCATGCCGTACCGGAACCAGATTAGGGCCTGAAGCCATCCTGCGGTGTTGCGGCCAGCTCAAAAGAAAGCGAGTTGAAGAAAGGAGCTCAGGGGCACTGTAATTCACAAACCTGCAGAGTTATAAATGACAGCTATCGTCCAAAAATAGACTGAAGTAAGGCTGCCAAGAGGACTTGAAAGCGGGGCAGAATTGCAGGAAACCGATTTCAGGAGGTAGACTGGAATTGCATTGAAAGCATAGGAAAAGAGGCAGAACGTCCACAATGATGCACTTGGCCAAAAAGGGCGTATGCGTTTTTTCCTGAATATATTCAGGAAAAAACGCATACGCCCTTTTTGGCCAACCAAGCAAGCTTGCAAAGGAAATCTGCACTACAATGAAGTCTCACTTCCCCCCGGTCAAAAGGGCCATCTGAAAAAAGTGTAAAATCCAGAAAGGCAGGACAGGTCATGGAGAACTGGGAGCCTTGTTATGCTGATGGGCGGGATGTAAATTGCCAACAACCACTCCGGAGAAGTGTATGGTGTTTCCTGAAACATCTAAAAAACAAAGCAACAGAACCTAGGGCACTTCCACTTATGGTCCTATAGCTTAGGGAAATTAAAATCAAAAAGACACAGCCACCCCAAAGTTTGGGACGCCTCTGTTTACAAGAACCTCGTTTACAGTACAAGTTCAACATCGCAGAAAGTGAAAAATGGATAAAGAAGTTGTGGTATTTACTTACAAAGCAATATCACTCAGCAATGAAATCTGTGTCATCAGGCCCTTAGCAGCACAATGAGTGGATTCAGGTATGATGATTCTAACTGAAGTAAGTCACACAGAAAAAGAAACATCATAAGATATCAGTAATACACGGAATGTAAACTTGGCTACACAGGAACTGAATTACAGAACAGAACAGGGACTCAAATTTAGAAAACCAACTTATGCTTGCTTAAGGGTAAAGGTGAGTTGGGGTGCTGCATAAAACCGGAGATTGAAATGAGCACAGATAAAGTTCCTTAAGCCAAATATGGAATAGACAAGAGCTACTCCTTGCTCAACGAAATGGACTCAACACCCCATATTAAACGCCTAAGAATGTACCTGACTTGTAAGTATCTTAAAACCTATGGATTGATATGTCTCCAAAAGAGAATCAAGCGTGTGTACAGGGGCATAAACGCAGCAGTGATAGGATTGGAGAGGTTCGGTGAGCAAATGAAGACCCTTTGAAGTCATATTGCATGGTACCCATTCCACGGGTTTCAACTACACAGGTTTAAGGTATTCTTCCTTCAGCTAAAACATGCATGTGGAACCTAGAGTATGATCAACCATGTGATCGGGAGACGTGTTCAAGTATGTCTCAGTTTTCCTCCCCTGGTACTCGGGTGCAAATTCCAGACGCTTTACTAACACTCTCCCCACTTGGAGAGTCAGTCCCTTTAACCTCCTGTTTGGCCCAGTTTGCAATTTCTGCGGAAGATGAACAGGAATAGCGAGAACCAATGAGAGGCTAGCTGGAGGTGTCTGGACGGGCAAATTTAACTCTCATTTCCCACCAGGAAGAGGAAATAACCAAAGGCTCAGCGTGACGGGCCAGAACCAGATTAGGGCCTGAAGCCATCCTGCGGTGTTGCGGCCAGCTCAAAAGAAAGCGAGTTGAAGAAAGGAGCTCAGGGGCACTGTAATTCACAAACCTGCAGAGTTATAAATGACAGCTATCGTCCAGAAATAGACTGAAGTAAGGCTGCCAAGAGGACTTGAAAGCGGGGCAGAATTGCAGGAAACCGATTTCAGGAGGTAGACTGGAATTGCATTGAAAGCATAGGAAAAGAGGCAGAACGTCCACAATGATGCACTTGGCCAAAAAGGGCGTATGCGTTTTTTCCTGAATATATTCAGGAAAAAACGCATACGCCCTTTTTGGCCAACCAAGCAAGCTTGGAAAGGAAATCTGCACTACAATGAAGTCTCACTTCCCCCCGGTCAAAAGGGCCATCTGAAAAAAGTGTAAAACCCAGAAAGGCAACAGGCCATGGAGAACTGGGAGCCTTGTTATGCTGATGGGCGGGATGTAAATTGCCAACAACCACTCGGGAGAAGTGTATGGTGTTTCCTGAAACATCTAAAAAACAAAGCAACAGAGCCTAGGGCACTTCCACTTATGGTCCTATAGCTTAGGGAAATTAAAATCAAAAAGACACAGCCACCCCAAAGTTTGGAACGGCTCTGTTTACAAGAACCTCGTTTACAGTACAAGTTCAACATCGCAGAAAGTGAAAAATGGATAAAGAAGTTGTGGTATTTACTTACAAAGCAATATCACTCAGCAATGAAATCTGTGTCATCAGGCCCTTAGCAGCACAATGAGTGGATTCAGGTATGATGATTCTAACTGAAATAAGTCACACAGAAAAAGAAACATCATAAGATATCAGTAATACACGGAATGTAAACTTGGCTACACAGGAACTGCATTCCAAAACAGAACAGGGTCTCAAATTTAGAAAACCAACTTATGCTTGCTTAAGGGGAAAGGTGAGTTGGGGTGCTGCATAAAACCAGAGATTGAAATGAGCACAGATAAAGTTCCTTAAGTCAAATATGGAATAGACAAGAGCTACTCCTTGCTCAACGAAATGGACTCAACACCCCATATTAAACGCCTAAGAATGTACCTGACTAGTAAGTATCTTAAAACCTATGGATTGCTATGTCTCCAAAAGAGAATCAAGCGTGTGTACAGGGGCATAAACGCAGCAGTGATAGGATTGGAGAGGTTCGGTGAGCAAATGAAGACCCTTTGAAGTCATATTGCATGGTACCCCTTCCACGGGTCTCAACTCTCCAGGTTTAAGGTATTCTTCCTTCAGCTAAAACATGCATGTGGAACCCAAGTATGATCAACCATGTGAACGGGAGACGTGTTCAAATATGTCTCAGTTTTCCTCCCCTGGTACTCGGGTGCAACATTCCAGACGCTTTACTAACACTCTCCCGACTTGGAGAGTCAGTCCCTTTAACCTCCTGTTTGGCCCAGTTTGCAATTTCTGCGGAAGATGAACAGGAATAGCGAGAACCAATGAGAGACTAGCTGGAGGTGTCTGAACGGGCTTATTTAACTCTCATTTCCCACCAGGAAGAGGAATTAACCAAAGGCTCAGCATGCCGGGCCGGAACCAGATTAGGGCCTGAAGCCATCCTGCGGTGTTGCGGCCAGGTCACAGGAAAGCGAGTTGAAGAAAGGAGCTCAGGGGCACTGTAATTCACAAACCTGCAGACATATAAATGACAGCTATCGTCCAAAAATAGACTGAAGTAAGGCTGCCAAGAGGACTTGAAAGCGGGGCAGAATTGCAGGAAACCGATTTCAGGAGGTAAACTGGAATTGCATTGAAAGCATAGGAAAAGAGGCAGAACGTCCACAATGATGCACTTGGCCAAAAAGGGCGTATGCGTTTTTTCCTGAATATATTCAGGAAAAAACGCATACGCCCTTTTTGGCCAACCAAGCAAGCTTGCAAAGGAAATCTGCACTACAATGAAGTCTCACTTCCCCCCGGTCAAAAGGGCCATCTGAAAAAAGTGTAAAATCCAGAAAGGCAGGACAGGTCATGGAGAACTGGGAGCCTTGTTATGCTGATGGGCGGGATGTAAATTGCCAACAACCACTCCGGAGAAGTGTATGGTGTTTCCTGAAACATCTAAAAAACAAAGCAACAGAACCTAGGGCACTTCCACTTATGGTCCTATAGCTTAGGGAAATTAAAATCAAAAAGACACAGCCACCCCAAAGTTTGGGACGCCTCTGTTTACAAGAACCTCGTTTACAGTACAAGTTCAACATCGCAGAAAGTGAAAAATGGATAAAGAAGTTGTGGTATTTACTTACAAAGCAATATCACTCAGCAATGAAATCTGTGTCATCAGGCCCTTAGCAGCACAATGAGTGGATTCAGGTATGATGATTCTAACTGAAGTAAGTCACACAGAAAAAGAAACATCATAAGATATCAGTAATACACGGAATGTAAACTTGGCTACACAGGAACTGAATTACAGAACAGAACAGGGACTCAAATTTAGAAAAACAACTTATGCTTGCTTAAGGGTAAAGGTGAGTTGGGGTGCTGCATAAAACCGGAGATTGAAATGAGCACAGATAAAGTTCCTTAAGCCAAATATGGAATAGACAAGAGCTACTCCTTGCTCAACGAAATGGACTCAACACCCCATATTAAACGCCTAAGAATGTACCTGACTTGTAAGTATCTTAAAACCTATGGATTGATATGTCTCCAAAAGAGAATCAAGCGTGTGTACAGGGGCATAAACGCAGCAGTGATAGGATTGGAGAGGTTCGGTGAGCAAATGAAGACCCTTTGAAGTCATATTGCATGGTACCCATTCCACGGGTTTCAACTACACAGGTTTAAGGTATTCTTCCTTCAGCTAAAACATGCATGTGGAACCTAGAGTATGATCAACCATGTGATCGGGAGACGTGTTCAAGTATGTCTCAGTTTTCCTCCCCTGGTACTCGGGTGCAACATTCCAGACGCTTTACTAACACTCTCCCCACTTGGAGAGTCAGTCCCTTTAACCTCCTGTTTGGCCCAGTTTGCAATTTCTGCGGAAGATGAACAGGAATAGCGAGAACCAATGAGAGGCTAGCTGGAGGTGTCTGGACGGGCAAATTTAACTCTCATTTCCCACCAGGAAGAGGAAATAACCAAAGGCTCAGCGTGACGGGCCAGAACCAGATTAGGGCCTGAAGCCATCCTGCGGTCTTGCGGCCAGGTCACAAGAAAGCGAGTTGAAGAAAGGAGCTCAGGGGCACTGTAATTCACAAACCTGCAGACTTATAAATGACAGCTATCGTCCAAAAATAGACTGAAGTAAGGCTGCCAAGAGGACTTGAAAGCGGGGCAGAATTGCAGGAAACCGATTTCAGGAGGTAGACTGGAATTGCATTGAAAGCATAGGAAAAGAGGCAGAACGTCCACAATGATGCACTTGGCCAAAAAGGGCGTATGCGTTTTTTCCTGAATATATTCAGGAAAAAACGCATACGCCCTTTTTGGCCAACCAAGCAAGCTTGCAAAGGAAATCTGCACTACAATGAAGTCTCACTTCCCCCCGGTCAAAAGGGCCATCTGAAAAAAGTGTAAAATCCAGAAAGGCAGGACAGGCCATGGAGAACTGGGAGCCTTGTTATGCTGATGGGCGGGATGTAAATTGCCAACAGACACTTGGGAGAAGTGTATGGTGTTTCCTGAAACATCTAAAAAACAAAGCAACAGAGCCTAGGGCACTTCCACTTATGGTCCTATAGCTTAGGGAAATTAAAATCAAAAAGACACAGCCACCCCAAAGTTTGGAACGGCTCTGTTTACAAGAACCTCGTTTACAGTACAAGGTCAACATCGCAGAAAGTGAAAACTGGAGAAAGAAGTTGTGGTATTCACTTACAGAGCAATATCATTCAGCAATGAAATCTATGTCATCAGGCCCTTAGCAGCACAATGAGTGGATTCAGGTATGATGATTCTAAATGAAATAAGTCACACAGAAAAAGAAACATCATAAGATATCAGTAATACACGGAATGTAAACTTGGCTACACAGGAACTGAATTACAAAACAGAACAGGGTCTCAAATTTAGAAAACCAACTTATGCTTGCTTAAGGGTAAAGGAGAGTTGGGGTGCTGCATAAAACCAGAGATTGAAATGAGCACAGATAAAGTTCCTTAAGCCAAATATGGAATAGACAAGAGCTACTCCTTGCTCAACGAAATGGACTCAACACCCCATATTAAACGCCTAAGAATGTACCTGACTAGTAAGTATCTTAAAACCTATGGATTGCTATGTCTCCGAAAGAGAATCAAGCATGTGTACAGGGGCATAAACGCAGCAGTGATAGGATTGGAGAGGTTCGGTGAGCAAATGAAGACCCTTTGAAGTCATATTGCATGGTACCCATTCCACGGGTTTCAACTACCCAGGTTTAAGGTATTCTTCCTTCAGCTAAAACATGCATGTGGAACCTAGAGTATGATCAACCATGTGATCGGGAGACGTGTTCAAATATGTCTCAGTTTTCCTCCCCTGGTACTCGGGTGCAACATTCCAGACGCTTTACTAATACTCTCCCCACTTGGAGAGTCAGTCCCTTTAACATCCTGTTTGGCCCAGTTTGCAATTTCTGCGGAAGATGAACAGGAATAGCGAGAACCAATGAGAGGCTAGCTGGAGGTGTCTGGACGGGCAAATTTAACTCTCATTTCCCACCAGGAAGAGGAAATAACCAAAGGCTCAGCGTGCCGTACCGGAACCAGATTAGGGCCTGAAGCCATCCTGCGGTGTTGCGGCCAGGTGACAAGAAAGCGAGTTGAAGAAAGGAGCTCAGGGGCACTGTAATTCACAAACCTGCAGAGTTATAAATGACAGCTATCGTCCAAAAATAGACTGAAGTAAGGCTGCCAAGAGGACTTGAAAGCGGGGCAGAATTGCAGGAAACCGATTTCAGGAGGTAGACTGGAATTGCATTGAAAGCATAGGAAAAGAGGCAGAACGTCCACAATGATGCACTTGGCCAAAAAGGGTGTATGCGTTTTTTCCTGAATATATTCAGGAAAAAACGCATACCCCCTTTTTGGCCAACCAAGCAAGCTTGCAAAGGAAATCTGCATTACAATGAAGTCTCACTTCCCCCCGGTCAAAAGGGCCATCTGAAAAAATTGTAAAATCCAGAAAGGCAACAGGCCATTGAGAACTGGGAGCCTTGTTATGCTGATGGGCGGGATGTAAATTGCCAACAGACACTTGGGAGAAGTGTATGGTGTTTCCTGAAACATCTAAAAAACAAAGCAACAGAGCCTAGGGCACTTCCACTTATGGTCCGATAGCTTAGGGAAATTAAAATCAAAAAGACACAGCCACCCCAAAGTTTGGGACGCCTCTGTTTACAAGAACCTCGTTTACAGTACAAGTTCAACATCGCAGAAAGTGAAAAATGGATAAAGAAGTTGTGGTATTCACTTACAAAGCAATATCACTCAGCAATGAAATCTATGTCATCAGGCCCTTAGCAGCACAATGAGTGGATTCAGGTATGATGATTCTAACTGAAATAAGTCACACAGAAAAGGAAACATCATAAGATATCAGTAATACACGGAATGGAAACTTGGCTACACAGGAACTGAATTACAGAACAGAACAGGGTCTGAAATTTAGAAAAACAACTTATGCTTGCTTAAGGGTAAAGGTGAGTTGGGGTGCTGCATAAAACCAGAGATTGAAATGAGCACAGATAAAGTTCCTTAAGCCAAATATGGAATAGACAAGAGCTACTCCTTGCTCAACGAAATGGACTCAACACCCCATATTAAACGCCTAATAATGTACCTGACTTGTAAGTATCTTAAAACCTATGGATTGCTATGTCTCCGAAAGAGAATCAAGCATGTGTACAGGGGCATAAACGCAGCAGTGATAGGATTGGAGAGGTTCGGTGAGCAAATGAAGACCCTTTGAAGTCATATTGCATGGTACCCATTCCACGGGTTTCAACTACCCAGGTTTAAGGTATTCTTCCTTCTGCTAACACATGCATATGGAACCTAGAGTATGATCAACCATGTGATCGGGAGACGTGTTCAAATATGTTTCAGTTTTCCTCCCCTGGTACTCGGGTGCAACATTCCAGACGCTTTACTAACACTCTCCCCAAGTGGAGAGTCAGTCCCTTTAAACTCCTGTTTGGCCCAGTTTGCAATTTCTGCGGAAGATGAACAGGAATAGCGAGAACCAATGAGAGGCTAGCTGGAGGTGTCTGGACGGGCAAATTTAACTCTCATTTCCCACCAGGAAGAGGAATTAACCAAAGGCTCAGCATGCCGGACCGGAACCAGATTAGGGCCTGAAGCCATCTTGCGGTGTTGCGGCCAGGTCACAAGAAAGCGAGTTGAAGAAAGGAGCTCAGGGGCACTGTAATTCACAAACCTGCAGAGTTATAAATGACAGCTATCGTCCAAAAATAGACTGAAGTAAGGCTGCCAAGAGGACTTGAAAGCGGGGCAGAATTGCAGGAAACCGATTTCAGGAGGTAGACTGGAATTGCATTGAAAGCATAGGAAAAGAGGCAGAACGTCCACAATGATGCACTTGGCCAAAAAGGGCGTATGCGTTTTTTCCTGAATATATTCAGGAAAAAACGCATACGCTCTTTTTGGCCAACCAAGCAAGCTTGCAAAGGAAATCTGCACTACAATGAAGTCTCACTTCCCCCCGGTCAAAAGGGCCATTTGAAAAAAGTGTAAAATCCAGAAAGGCAGGACAGGCCATGGAGAACTGGGAGCCTTGTTATCCTGATGGGCGGGATGTAAATTGCCAACAACCACTCGGGAGAAGTGTATGGTGTTTCCTGAAACATCTAAAAAACAAAGCAACAGAACCTAGGGCACTTCCACTTATGGTCCTATAGCTTAGGGAAATTAAAATCAAAAAGACACAGCCACCCCAAAGTTTGGGACGCCTCTGTTTACAAGAACCTCGTTTACAGTACAAGTTCAACATCGCAGAAAGTGAAAAATGGATAAAGAAGTTGTGGTATTTACTTACAAAGCAATATCACTCAGCAATGAAATCTGTGTCATCAGGCCCTTAGCAGCACAATGAGTGGATTCAGGTATGATGATTCTAACTGAAGTAAGTCACACAGAAAAAGAAACATCATAAGATATCAGTAATACACGGAATGTAAACTTGGCTACACAGGAACTGAATTACAGAACAGAACAGGGACTCAAATTTAGAAAAACAACTTATGCTTGCTTAAGGGTAAAGGTGAGTTGGGGTGCTGCATAAAACCGGAGATTGAAATGAGCACAGATAAAGTTCCTTAAGCCAAATATGGAATAGACAAGAGCTACTCCTTGCTCAACGAAATGGACTCAACACCCCATATTAAACGCCTAAGAATGTACCTGACTTGTAAGTATCTTAAAACCTATGGATTGATATGTCTCCAAAAGAGAATCAAGCGTGTGTACAGGGGCATAAACGCAGCAGTGATAGGATTGGAGAGGTTCGGTGAGCAAATGAAGACCCTTTGAAGTCATATTGCATGGTACCCATTCCACGGGTTTCAACTACACAGGTTTAAGGTATTCTTCCTTCAGCTAAAACATGCATGTGGAACCTAGAGTATGATCAACCATGTGATCGGGAGACGTGTTCAAGTATGTCTCAGTTTTCCTCCCCTGGTACTCGGGTGCAACATTCCAGACGCTTTACTAACACTCTCCCCACTTGGAGAGTCAGTCCCTTTAACCTCCTGTTTGGCCCAGTTTGCAATTTCTGCGGAAGATGAACAGGAATAGCGAGAACCAATGAGAGGCTAGCTGGAGGTGTCTGGACGGGCAAATTTAACTCTCATTTCCCACCAGGAAGAGGAAATAACCAAAGGCTCAGCGTGACGGGCCAGAACCAGATTAGGGCCTGAAGCCATCCTGCGGTCTTGCGGCCAGGTCACAAGAAAGCGAGTTGAAGAAAGGAGCTCAGGGGCACTGTAATTCACAAACCTGCAGACTTATAAATGACAGCTATCGTCCAAAAATAGACTGAAGTAAGGCTGCCAAGAGGACTTGAAAGCGGGGCAGAATTGCAGGAAACCGATTTCAGGAGGTAGACTGGAATTGCATTGAAAGCATAGGAAAAGAGGCAGAACGTCCACAATGATGCACTTGGCCAAAAAGGGCGTATGCGTTTTTTCCTGAATATATTCAGGAAAAAACGCATACGCCCTTTTTGGCCAACCAAGCAAGCTTGCAAAGGAAATCTGCACTACAATGAAGTCTCACTTCCCCCCGGTCAAAAGGGCCATCTGAAAAAAGTGTAAAATCCAGAAAGGCAGGACAGGCCATGGAGAACTGGGAGCCTTGTTATGCTGATGGGCGGGATGTAAATTGCCAACAGACACTTGGGAGAAGTGTATGGTGTTTCCTGAAACATCTAAAAAACAAAGCAACAGAGCCTAGGGCACTTCCACTTATGGTCCTATAGCTTAGGGAAATTAAAATCAAAAAGACACAGCCACCCCAAAGTTTGGAACGGCTCTGTTTACAAGAACCTCGTTTACAGTACAAGGTCAACATCGCAGAAAGTGAAAACTGGAGAAAGAAGTTGTGGTATTCACTTACAGAGCAATATCATTCAGCAATGAAATCTATGTCATCAGGCCCTTAGCAGCACAATGAGTGGATTCAGGTATGATGATTCTAAATGAAATAAGTCACACAGAAAAAGAAACATCATAAGATATCAGTAATACACGGAATGTAAACTTGGCTACACAGGAACTGAATTACAAAACAGAACAGGGTCTCAAATTTAGAAAACCAACTTATGCTTGCTTAAGGGTAAAGGAGAGTTGGGGTGCTGCATAAAACCAGAGATTGAAATGAGCACAGATAAAGTTCCTTAAGCCAAATATGGAATAGACAAGAGCTACTCCTTGCTCAACGAAATGGACTCAACACCCCATATTAAACGCCTAAGAATGTACCTGACTAGTAAGTATCTTAAAACCTATGGATTGCTATGTCTCCGAAAGAGAATCAAGCATGTGTACAGGGGCATAAACGCAGCAGTGATAGGATTGGAGAGGTTCGGTGAGCAAATGAAGACCCTTTGAAGTCATATTGCATGGTACCCATTCCACGGGTTTCAACTACCCAGGTTTAAGGTATTCTTCCTTCAGCTAAAACATGCATGTGGAACCTAGAGTATGATCAACCATGTGATCGGGAGACGTGTTCAAATATGTCTCAGTTTTCCTCCCCTGGTACTCGGGTGCAACATTCCAGACGCTTTACTAACACTCTCCCCACTTGGAGAGTCAGTCCCTTTAACATCCTGTTTGGCCCAGTTTGCAATTTCTGCGGAAGATGAACAGGAATAGCGAGAACCAATGAGAGGCTAGCTGGAGGTGTCTGGACGGGCAAATTTAACTCTCATTTCCCACCAGGAAGAGGAAATAACCAAAGGCTCAGCGTGCCGTACCGGAACCAGATTAGGGCCTGAAGCCATCCTGCGGTGTTGCGGCCAGGTGACAAGAAAGCGAGTTGAAGAAAGGAGCTCAGGGGCACTGTAATTCACAAACCTGCAGAGTTATAAATGACAGCTATCGTCCAAAAATAGACTGAAGTAAGGCTGCCAAGAGGACTTGAAAGCGGGGCAGAATTGCAGGAAACCGATTTCAGGAGGTAGACTGGAATTGCATTGAAAGCATAGGAAAAGAGGCAGAACGTCCACAATGATGCACTTGGCCAAAAAGGGTGTATGCGTTTTTTCCTGAATATATTCAGGAAAAAACGCATACGCCCTTTTTGGCCAACCAAGCAAGCTTGCAAAGGAAATCTGCATTACAATGAAGTCTCACTTCCCCCCGGTCAAAAGGGCCATCTGAAAAAATTGTAAAATCCAGAAAGGCAACAGGCCATTGAGAACTGGGAGCCTTGTTATGCTGATGGGCGGGATGTAAATTGCCAACAGACACTTGGGAGAAGTGTATGGTGTTTCCTGAAACATCTAAAAAACAAAGCAACAGAGCCTAGGGCACTTCCACTTATGGTCCTATAGCTTAGGGAAATTAAAATCAAAAAGACACAGCCACCCCAAAGTTTGGGACGCCTCTGTTTACAAGAACCTCGTTTACAGTACAAGTTCAACATCGCAGAAAGTGAAAAATGGATAAAGAAGTTGTGGTATTCACTTACAAAGCAATATCACTCAGCAATGAAATCTATGTCATCAGGCCCTTAGCAGCACAATGAGTGGATTCAGGTATGATGATTCTAACTGAAATAAGTCACACAGAAAAGGAAACATCATAAGATATCAGTAATACACGGAATGGAAACTTGGCTACACAGGAACTGAATTACAGAACAGAACAGGGTCTGAAATTTAGAAAAACAACTTATGCTTGCTTAAGGGTAAAGGTGAGTTGGGGTGCTGCATAAAACCAGAGATTGAAATGAGCACAGATAAAGTTCCTTAAGCCAAATATGGAATAGACAAGAGCTACTCCTTGCTCAACGAAATGGACTCAACACCCCATATTAAACGCCTAATAATGTACCTGACTTGTAAGTATCTTAAAACCTATGGATTGCTATGTCTCCGAAAGAGAATCAAGCATGTGTACAGGGGCATAAACGCAGCAGTGATAGGATTGGAGAGGTTCGGTGAGCAAATGAAGACCCTTTGAAGTCATATTGCATGGTACCCATTCCACGGGTTTCAACTACCCAGGTTTAAGGTATTCTTCCTTCTGCTAACACATGCATATGGAACCTAGAGTATGATCAACCATGTGATCGGGAGACGTGTTCAAATATGTTTCAGTTTTCCTCCCCTGGTACTCGGGTGCAACATTCCAGACGCTTTACTAACACTCTCCCCAAGTGGAGAGTCAGTCCCTTTAAACTCCTGTTTGGCCCAGTTTGCAATTTCTGCAGAAGATGAACAGGAATAGCGAGAACCAATGAGAGGCTAGCTGGAGGTGTCTGGACGGGCAAATTTAACTCTCATTTCCCACCAGGAAGAGGAATTAACCAAAGGCTCAGCATGCCGGACCGGAACCAGATTAGGGCCTGAAGCCATCTTGCGGTGTTGCGGCCAGGTCACAAGAAAGCGAGTTGAAGAAAGGAGCTCAGGGGCACTGTAATTCACAAACCTGCAGAGTTATAAATGACAGCTATCGTCCAAAAATAGACTGAAGTAAGGCTGCCAAGAGGACTTGAAAGCGGGGCAGAATTGCAGGAAACCGATTTCAGGAGGTAGACTGGAATTGCATTGAAAGCATAGGAAAAGAGGCAGAACGTCCACAATGATGCACTTGGCCAAAAAGGGCGTATGCGTTTTTTCCTGAATATATTCAGGAAAAAACGCATACGCTCTTTTTGGCCAACCAAGCAAGCTTGCAAAGGAAATCTGCACTACAATGAAGTCTCACTTCCCCCCGGTCAAAAGGGCCATTTGAAAAAAGTGTAAAATCCAGAAAGGCAGGACAGGCCATGGAGAACTGGGAGCCTTGTTATCCTGATGGGCGGGATGTAAATTGCCAACAGACACTCGGGAGAAGTGTATGGTGTTTCCTGAAACATCTAAAAAACAAAGCAACAGAGCCTAGGGCACTGCCACTTATGGTCCTATAGCTTAGGGAAATTAAAATCAAAAAGACACAGCCACCCCAAAGTTTGGGACGCCTCTGTTTACAAGAACCTCGTTTACAGTACAAGTTCAACATCGCAGAAAGTGAAAAATGGATAAAGAAGTTGTGGTATTTACTTACAAAGCAATATCACTCAGCAATGAAATCTGTGTCATCAGGCCCTTAGCAGCACAATGAGTGGATTCAGGTATGATGATTCTAACTGAAGTAAGTCACACAGAAAATGAAACATCATAAGATATCAGTAATACACGGAATGTAAACTTGGCTACACAGGAACTGAATTACAGAACAGAACAGGGTCTCAAATTTAGAAAACCAACTTATGCTTGCTTAAGGGTAAAGGTGAGTTGGGGTGCTGCATAAAACCAGAGATTGAAATGAGCACAGATAAAGTTCCTTAAGTCAAATATGGAATAGACAAGAGCTACTCCTTGCTCAACGAAATGGACTCAACACCGCATATTAAACGCCTAAGAATGTACCTGACTAGTAAGTATCTTAAAACCTATGGATTGCTATGTCTCCGAAAGAGAATCAAGCATGTGTACAGGGGCATAAACGCAGCAGTGATAGGATTGGAGAGGTTCGGTGAGCAAATGAAGACCCTTTGAAGTCATATTGCTTGGTACCCATTCCACGGGTTTCAACTACCCAGGTTTAAGGTATTCTTCCTTCAGCTAAAACATGCATGTGGAACCTAGAGTATGATCAACCATGTGATCGGGAGACGTGTTCAAATATGTCTCAGTTTTCCTCCCCTGGTACTCGGGTGCAACATTCCAGACGCTTTACTAACACTCTCCCCACTTGGAGAGTCAGTGCCTTTAACCTCCTGTTTGGCCCAGTTTGCAATTTCTGCGGAAGATGAACAGGAATAGCGAGAACCAATGAGAGGCTAGCTGGAGGTGTCTGGACGGGCAAATTTAACTCTCATTTCCCACCAGGAAGAGGAATTAACCAAAGGCTCAGCATGCCGGGCCGGAACCAGATTAGGGCCTGAAGCCATCCTGCGGTGTTGCGGCCAGGTCACAAGAAATCGAGTTGAAGAAAGGAGCTCAGGAGCACTGTAATTCACAAACCTGCAGAGTTATAAATGACAGCTATCGTCAAAAAATAGACTGAAGTAAGGCTGCCAAGAGGACTTGAAAGCGGGGCAGAATTGCAGGAAACCGATTTCAGGAGGTAGACTGGAATTGCATTGAAAGCATAGGAAAAGAGGCAGAACGTCCACAATGATGCACTTGGCCAAGAAGGGCGTATGCGTTTTTTCCTGAATATATTCAGGAAAAAACGCATACGCCCTTTTTGGCCAACCAAGCAAACTTGGAAAGGAAATCTGCACTACAATGAAGTCTCACTTCCCCCCGGTCAAAAGGGCCATCTGAAAAAAGTGTAAAATCCAGAAAGGCAACAGGCCATTGAGAACTGGGAGCCTTGTTATGCTGATGGGCGGGATGTAAATTGCCAACAGACACTTGGGAGAAGTGTATGGTGTTTCCTGAAACATCTAAAAAACAAAGCAACAGAGCCTAGGGCACTTCCACTTATGGTCCTATAGCTTAGGGAAATTAAAATCAAAAAGACACAACCACCCCAAATTTTGGAACGGCTCTGTTTACAAGAACCTCGTTTACAGTACAAGTTCAACATCGCAGAAAGTGAAAAATGGATAAAGAAGTTGTGGTATTCACTTACAAAGCAATATCACTCAGCAATGAAATCTATGTCATCAGGCCCTTAGCAGCACAATGAGTGGATTCAGGTATGATGATTCTAACTGAAATAAGTCACACAGAAAAGGAAACATCATAAGATATCAGTAATACACGGAATGTAAACTTGGCTACACAGGAACTGAATTACAGAACAGAACAGGGTCTCAAATTTAGAAAACCAACTTATGCTTGCTTAAGGGTAAAGGTGAGTTGGGGTGCTGCATAAAACCAGAGATTGAAATGAGCACAGATAAAGTTCCTTAAGCCAAATATGGAATAGACAAGAGCTACTCCTTGCTCAACGAAATGGACTCAACACCCCATATTAAACGCCTAAGAATGTACCTGACTTGTAAGTATCTTAAAACCTATGGATTGCTATGTCTCCGAAAGAGAATCAAGCATGTGTACAGGGGCATAAACGCAGCAGTGATAGGATTGGAGAGGTGCGGTGAGCAAATGAAGACCCTTTGAAGTCATATTGCATGGTACCCATTCCACGGGTTTCAACTACCCAGGTTTAAGGTATTCTTCCTTCAGCTAAAACATGCATATGGAACCTAGAGTATGATCAACCATGTGATCGGGAGACGTGTTCAAATATGTCTCAGTTTTACTCCCCTGGTACTCGGGTGCAACATTCCAGAAGCTTTACTAACACTCTCCCCACTTGGAGAGTCAGTCCCTTTAACCTCCTGTTTGGCCCAGTTTGCAATTTCTGCGGAAGATGAACAGGAATAGCGAGAACCAATGAGAGGCTAGCTGGAGGTGTCTGGACGGGCAAATTTAACTCTCATTTCCCACCAGGAGGAGGAATTAACCAAAGGCTCAGCGTGCCGTGCCGGAACCAGATTAGGGCCTGAAGCCATCCTGCGGTGTTGCGGCCAGCTGAAAAGAAAGCGAGTTGAAGAAAGGAGCTCAGGGGCACTGTAATTCACAAACCTGCAGAGTTATAAATGACAGCTATCGTCCAAAAATAGACTGAAGCAAGGCTGCCAAGACGACTTGAAAGCGGGGCAGAATTGCAGGAAACCGATTTCAGGAGGTAGACTGGAATTGCATTGAAAGCATAGGAAAAGAGGCAGAACGTCCACAATGATGCACTTGGCCAAAAAGTGCGTATGCGTTTTTTCCTGAATATATTCAGGAAAAAACGCATACGCCCTTTTTGGCCAACCAAGCAAGCTTGCAAAGGAAATCTGCACTACAATGAAGTCTCACTTCCCCCCGGTCAAAAGGGCCATCTGAAAAAAGTGTAAAATCCAGAAAGGCAACAGGCAATTGAGAACTGGGAGCCTTGTTATGCTGATGGGCGGGATGTAAATTGCCAACAGACACTTGGGAGAAGTGTATGGTGTTTCCTGAAACATCTAAAAAACAAAGCAACAGAGCCTAGGGCACTTCCACTTATGGTCCTATAGCTTAGGGAAATTAAAATCAAAAAGACACAGCCACCCCAAAGTTTGGGACGCCTCTGTTTACAAGAACCTCGTTTACAGTACAAGTTCAACATCGCAGAAAGTGAAAAATGGATAAAGAAGTTGTGGTATTCACTTACAAAGCAATATCACTCAGCAATGAAATCTATGTCATCAGGCCCTTAGCAGCACAATGAGTGGATTCAGGTATGATGATTCTAACTGAAATAAGTCACACAGAAAAAGAAACATCATAAGATATCAGTAATACACGGAATGTAAACTTGGCTACACAGGAACTGAATTACAGAACAGAACAGGGTCTCAAATTTAGAAAACCAACTTATGCTTGCTTAAGGGGAAAGGTGAGTTGGGGTGCTGCATAAAACCAGAGATTGAAATGAGCACAGATAAAGTTCCTTAAGTCAAATATTGAATAGACAAGAGCTACTCCTTGCTCAACGAAATGGACTCAACACTGCATATTAAACGCCTAAGAATGTACCTGACTAGTAAGTATCTTAAAACCTATGGATTGCTATGTCTCCGAAAGAGAATCAAGCATGTGTACAGGGGCATAAACGCAGCAGTGATAGGATTGGAGAGATTCGGTGAGCAAATGAAGACTCGTTGAAGTCATATTGCATGGTACCCATTACACGGGTCTTAACTCTCCAGGTTTAAGGTATTCTTCCTTCAGCTAAAACATGCATGTGGAATCCAAGTATGATCAACCATGTGAACGAGAGACGTGTTCAAATATGTCTCAGTTTTCCTCCCCTGGTACTCGGGTGCAACATTCCAGACGCTTTACTAACACTCTCCCCACTTGGAGAGTCAGCGCCTTTAACCTCCTGTTTGGCTCAGTTTGCAATTTCTGCGGAAGATGAACAGGAATAGCGAGAACCAATGAGAGACTAGCTGGAGGTGTCTGGACGGGCAAATTTAACTCTCATTTCCCACCAGGAAGAGGAATTAACCAAATGCTCAGCGTGCCGTGCCGGAACCAGATTAGGGCCTGAAGCCATCCTGTGGTGTTGCGGCCAGGTCACAAAAAAGCGAGTTGAAGAAAGGAGCTCAGGGGCACTGTAATTCACAAACCTGCAGAGTTATAAATGACAGCTATCGTCCAAAAATAGACTGAAGTAAGGCTGCCAAGAGGACTTGAAAGCGGGGCAGAATTGCAGGAAACCGATTTCAGGAGGTAGACTGGAATTGCATTGAAAGCATAGGAAAAGAGGCAGAACGTCCACAATGATGCACTTGGCCAAAAAGGGCGTATGCGTTTTTTCCTGAATATATTCAGGAAAAAACGCATACGCCCTTTTTGGCCAACCAAGCAAGCTTGCAAAGGAAATCTGCACTACAATGAAGTCTCACTTCCCCCCGGGCAAAAGGGCCATCTGAAAAAAGTGTAAAATCCAGAAAGGCAGGACAGGCCATGGAGAACTGGGAGCCTTGTTATGCTGATGGGCGGGATGTAAATTGCCAACAGACACTCGGGAGAAGTGTATGGTGTTTCCTGAAACATCTAAAAAACAAAGCAACAGAGCCTAGGGCACTTCCACTTATGGTCCTATAGCTTAGGGAAATTAAAATCAAAAAGACACAGCCACCCCAAAGTTTGGGACGCCTCCGTTTACAAGAACCTCGTTTACCATACAAGTTCAATATCACAGAAAGTGAAAAATGGATAAAGAAGTTGTGGTATTCACTTACAAAGCAATATCACTCAGCAATGAAATCTATGTCATCAGGCCCTTAGCAGCACAATGAGTGGATTCAGGTATGATGATTCTAACTGAAATAAGTCACACAGAAAAGGAAACATCATAAGATATCAGTAATACACGGAATGGAAACTTGGCTACACAGGAACTGAATTACAGAACAGAACAGGGTCTCAAATTTAGAAAAACAACTTATGCTTGCTTAAGGGTAAAGGTGAGTTGGGGTGCTGCATAAAACCAGAGATTGAAATGAGCACAGATAAAGTTCCTTAAGCCAAATATGGAATAGACAAGAGCTACTCCTTGCTCAACGAAATGGACTCAACACCCCATATTAAACGCCTAAGAATGTACCTGACTTGTAAGTATCTTAAAACCTATGGATTGCTATGTCTCCGAAAGAGAATCAAGCATGTGTACAGGGGCATAAACGCAGCAGTGATAGGATTGGAGAGGTTCGGTGAGCAAATGAAGACCCTTTGAAGTCATATTGCATGGTACCCATTCCACGGGTTTCAACTACCCAGGTTTAAGGTATTCTTCCTTCAGCTAACACATGCATATGGAACCTAGAGTATGATCAACCATGTGATCGGGAGACGTGTTCAAATATGTTTCAGTTTTCCTCCCCTGGTACTCGGGTGCAACATTCCAGACGCTTTACTAACACTCTCCCCAAGTGGAGAGCCAGTCCCTTTAAACTCCTGTTTGGCCCAGTTTGCAATTTCTGCGGAAGATGAACAGGAATAGCGAGAACCAATGAGAGGCTAGCTGGAGGTGTCTGGACGGGCAAATTTAACTCTCATTTCCCACCAGGAAGAGGAATTAACCAAAGGCTCAGCATGCCGGACCGGAACCAGATTAGGGCCTGAAGCCATCTTGCGGTGTTGCGGCCAGGTCACAAGAAAGCGAGTTGAAGAAAGGAGCTCAGGGGCACTGTAATTCACAAACCTGCAGAGTTATAAATGACAGCTATCGTCCAAAAATAGACTGAAGTAAGGCTGCCAAGAGGACTTGAAAGCGGGGCAGAATTGCAGGAAACCGATTTCAGGAGGTAGACTGGAATTGCATTGAAAGCATAGGAAAAGAGGCAGAACGTCCACAATGATGCACTTGGCCAAAAAGGGCGTATGCGTTTTTTCCTGAATATATTCAGGAAAAAACGCATACGCCCTTTTTGGCCAACCAAGCAAGCTTGCAAAGGAAATCTGCACTACAATGAAGTCTCACTTCCCCCCGGTCAAAAGGGCCATTTGAAAAAAGTGTAAAATCCAGAAAGGCAGGACAGGCCATGGAGAACTGGGAGCCTTGTTATGCTGATGGGCGGGATGTAAATTGCCAACAGACACTCGGGAGAAGTGTATGGTGTTTCCTGAAACATCTAAAAAACAAAGCAACAGAGCCTAGGGCACTGCCACTTATGGTCCTATAGCTTAGGGAAATTAAAATCAAAAAGACACAGCCACCCCAAAGTTTGGGACGCCTCTGTTTACAAGAACCTCGTTTACAGTACAAGTTCAACATCGCAGAAAGTGAAAAATGGATAAAGAAGTTGTGGTATTTACTTACAAAGCAATATCACTCAGCAATGAAATCTGTGTCATCAGGCCCTTAGCAGCACAATGAGTGGATTCAGGTATGATGATTCTAACTGAAGTAAGTCACACAGAAAAAGAAACATCATAAGATATCAGTAATACACGGAATGTAAACTTGGCTACACAGGAACTGAATTACAGAACAGAACAGGGTCTCAAATTTAGAAAACCAACTTATGCTTGCTTAAGGGTAAAGGTGAGTTGGGGTGCTGCATAAAACCAGAGATTGAAATGAGCACAGATAAAGTTCCTTAAGTCAAATATGGAATAGACAAGAGCTACTCCTTGCTCAACGAAATGGACTCAACACCGCATATTAAACGCCTAAGAATGTACCTGACTAGTAAGTATCGTAAAACCTATGGATTGCTATGTCTCCGAAAGAGAATCAAGCATGTGTACAGGGGCATAAACGCAGCAGTGATAGGATTGGAGAGGTTCGGTGAGCAAATGAAGACCCTTTGAAGTCATATTGCATGGTACGCATTACACGGGTCTCAACTCTCCAGGTTTAAGGTATTCTTCCTTCAGCTAAAACATGCATGTGGAACCCAAGTATGATCAACCATGTGAACGGGAGATGTGTTCAAATATGTCTCAGTTTTCCTCCCCTGGTACTCGGGTGCAACATTCCAAATGCTTTACTAACACTCTCCCCACTTGGAGAGTCAGCGCCTTTAACCTCCTGTTTGGCCCAGTTTGCAATTTCTGCGGAAGATGAACAGGAATAGCGAGAACCAATGAGAGGCTAGCTGGAGGTGTCTGGACGGGCAAATTTAACTCTCATTTCCCACCAGGAAGAGGAATTAACCAAAGGCTCAGCGTGCCGGGCCGGAACCAGATTAGGGCCTGAAGCCATCCTGCGGTGTTGCGGCAGGTCACAAGAAAGCGAGTTGAAGAAAGGAGCTCAGGGGCACTGTAATTCACAAACCTGCAGAGTTATAAATGACAGCTATCGTCCAAAAATAGACTGAAGCAAGGCTGCCAAGACGAATTGAAAGCGGGGCAGAATTGCAGGAAACCGATTTCAGGAGGTAGACTGGAATTGCATTGAAAGCATAGGAAAAGAGGCAGGACGTCCACAATGATGCACTTGGCCAAAAAGTGCGTATGCGTTTTTTCCTGAATATATTCAGGAAAAAACGCATACGCCCTTTTTGGCCAACCAAGCAAGCTTGCAAAGGAAATCTGCACTACAATGAAGTCTCACTTCCCCCCGGTCAAAAGGGCCATCTGAAAAAAGTGTAAAATCCAGAAAGGCAACAGGCAATTTAGAACTGGGAGCCTTGTTATGCTGATGGGCGGGATGTAAATTGCCAACAGACACTTGGGAGAAGTGTATGGTGTTTCCTGAAACATCTAAAAAACAAAGCAACAGAGCCTAGGGCACTTCCACTTATGGTCCTATAGCTTAGGGAAATTAAAATCAAAAAGACACAGCCACCCCAAAGTTTGGGACGCCTCTGTTTACAAGAACCTCGTTTACAGTACAAGTTCAACATCGCAGAAAGTGAAAAATGGATAAAGAAGTTGTGGTATTCACTTACAAAGCAATATCACTCAGCAATGAAATCTATGTCATCAGGCCCTTAGCAGCACAATGAGTGGATTCAGGTATGATGATTCTAACTGAAATAAGTCACACAGAAAAAGAAACATCATAAGATATCAGTAATACACGGAATGTAAACTTGGCTACACAGGAACTGAATTACAGAACAGAACAGGGTCTCAAATTTAGAAAACCAACTTATGCTTGCTTAAGGGGAAAGGTGAGTTGGGGTGCTGCATAAAACCAGAGATTGAAATGAGCACAGATAAAGTTCCGTAAGTCAAATATTGAATAGACAAGAGCTACTCCTTGCTCAACGAAATGGACTCAACACCGCATATTAAACGCCTAAGAATGTACCTGACTAGTAAGTATCTTAAAACCTATGGATTGCTATGTCTCCGAAAGAGAATCAAGCATGTGTACAGGGGCATAAACGCAGCAGTGATAGGATTGGAGAGGTTCGGTGAGCAAATGAAGACCCGTTGAAGTCATATTGCATGGTACCCATTACACGGGTCTTAACTCTCCAGGTTTAAGGTATTCTTCCTTCAGCTAAAACATGCATGTGGAACCCAAGTATGATCAACCATGTGAACGAGAGACGTGTTCAAATATGTCTCAGTTTTCCTCCCCTGGTACTCGGGTGCAACATTCCAGACGCTTTACTAACACTCTCCCCACTTGGAGAGTCAGCGCCTTTAACCTCCTGTTTGGCTCAGTTTGCAATTTCTGCGGAAGATGAACAGGAATAGCGAGAACCAATGAGAGACTAGCTGGAGGTGTCTGGACGGGCAAATTTAACTCTCATTTCCCACCAGGAAGAGGAATTAACCAAATGCTCAGCGTGCCGTGCCAGAACCAGATTAGGGCCTGAAGCCATCCTGTGGTGTTGCGGCCAGGTCACAAAAAAGCGAGTTGAAGAAAGGAGCTCAGTGGCACTGTAATTCACAAACCTGCAGAGTTATAAATGACAGCTATCGTCCAAAAATAGACTGAAGTAAGGCTGCCAAGAGGACTTGAAAGCGGGGCAGAATTGCAGGAAACCGATTTCAGGAGGTAGACTGGAATTGCATTGAAAGCATAGGAAAAGAGGCAGAACGTCCACAATGATGCACTTGGCCAAAAAGGGCGTATGCATTTTTTCCTGAATATATTCAGGAAAAAACGCATACGCCCTTTTTGGCCAACCAAGCAAGCTTGCAAAGGAAATCTGCACTACAATGAAGTCTCACTTCCCCCCGGGCAAAAGGGCCATCTGAAAAAAGTGTAAAATCCAGAAAGGCAGGACAGGCCATGGAGAACTGGGAGCCTTGTTATGCTGATGGGCGGGATGTAAATTGCCAACAGACACTCGGGAGAAGTGTATGGTGTTTCCTGAAACATCTAAAAAACAAAGCAACAGAGCCTAGGGCACTTCCACTTATGGTCCTATAGCTTAGGGAAATTAAAATCAAAAAGACACAGCCACCCCAAAGTTTGGGACGCCTCCGTTTACAAGAACCTCGTTTACCATACAAGTTCAATATCACAGAAAGTGAAAAATGGATAAAGAACTTGTGGTACTTACGTACAATGCAGTATCACTCAGCAATGAAATCTATGTCATCAGGCCCGTCGCAGCATAATGAGTGTATTCAGGTACGATGATTCTAACTGAAATAAGTCACACAGAAAAAGAAACATCATAAGATATCAGTAATACACGGAATGTAAACTTGGCTACACAGGAACTGAATTACAGAACAGAAAAGGGTCTCAAATTTAGAAAACCAACTTATGCGTGCTTAAGGGGAAAGGTGAGTTGGGGTGCTGCATAAAACCAGAGATTGAAATGAGCACAGATAAAGTTCCTTAAGCCAAATATGGAATAGACAAGAGCTACTCCTTGCTCAACGAAATGGACTCAACACCCCATATTAAACGCCTAAGAATGTACCTGACTAGTAAGTATCTTAAAACCTATGGATTGCTATGTCTCCAAAAGAGAATCAAGCGTGTGTACAGGGGCATAAACGCAGCAGTGATAGGATTGGAGAGGTTCGGTGAGCAAATGAAGACCCTTTGAAGTCATATTGCATGGTACCCATTACACGGGTTTCAACTACCCAGGTTTAAGGTATTCTTCCTTCAGCTAAAACATGCATGTGGAACCTAGAGTATGATCAACCATGTGATCGGGAGACGTGTTCAAATATGTCTCAGTTTTCGTACCCTGGTACTCGGGTGCAACATTCCAGACGCTTTACTAACACTCTCCCCACTTGGAGAGTCAGTCCCTTTAACCTCCTGTTTGGCCCAGTTTGCAATTTCTGCGGAAGATGAACAGAAATAGCGAGAACCAATGAGAGGCTAGCTGGAGGTGTCTGGACGGGCAAATTTAACTCTCATTTCCCACCAGGAAGAGGAAATAACCAAAGGCTCAGCGTGCCGTGCCGGAACCAGATTAGGGCCTGAAGCCATCCTGCGGTGTTGCGGCCAGCTGAAAAGAAAGCGAGTTGAAGAAAGGAGCTCAGGGGCACTGTAATTCACAAACCTGCAGAGTTATAAATGACAGCTATCGTCCAAAAATAGACTGAAGTAAGGCTGCCAAGAGGACTTGAAAGCGGGGCAGAATTGCAGGAAACTGATTTCAGGAGGTAGACTGGAATTGCATTGAAAGCATAGGAAAAGAGGCAGAACGTCCACAATGATGCACTTGGCCAAAAAGGGCGTATGCGTTTTTTCCTGAATATATTCAGGAAAAAACGCATACGCCCTTTTTGGCCAACCAAGCAAGCTTGCAAAGGAAATCTGCACTACAATGAAGTCTCACTTCCCCCCGGGCAAAAGGGCCATCTGAAAAAAGTGTAAAATCCAGAAAGGCAGGACAGGCCATGGAGAACTGGGAGCCTTGTTATGCTGATGGGCGGGATGTAAATTGCCAACAACCACTCGGGAGAAGTGTATGGTGTTTCCTGAAACATGTAAAAAACAAAGCAACAGAGCCTAGGGCACTTCCACTTATGGTCCTATAGCTTAGGGAAATTAAAATCAAAAAGACACAGCCACCCCAAAGTTTGGGACGCCTCCGTTTACAAGAACCTCGTTTACCATACAAGTTCAATATCACAGAAAGTGAAAAATGGATAAAGAACTTGTGGTACTTACGTACAATGCAGTATCACTCAGCAATGAAATCTATGTCATCAGGCCCGTCGCAGCATAATGAGTGGATTCAGGTACGATGATTCTAACTGAAATAAGTCACACAGAAAAAGAAACATCATAAGATATCAGTAATACACGGAATGTAAACTTGGCTACACAGGAACTGAATTACAGAACAGAACAGGGTCTCAAATTTAGAAAACCAACTTATGCTTGCTTAAGGGGAAAGGTGAGTTGGGGTGCTGCATAAAACCAGAGATTGAAATGAGCACAGATAAAGTTCCTTAAGTCAAATATGGAATAGACAAGAGCTACTCCTTGCTCAACGAAATGGACTCAACACCGCATATTAAACGCCTAAGAATGTACCTGACTAGTAAGTATCGGAAAACCTATGGATTGCTATGTCTCCAAAAGAGAATCAAGCGTGTGTACAGGGGCATAAACGCAGCAGTGATAGGATTGGAGAGGTTCGGTGAGCAAATGAAGACCCTTTGAAGTCATATTGCATGGTACCCATTCCACGGGTCTCAACTCTCCAGGTTTAAGGTATTCTTCCTTCAGCTAAAACATGCATGTGGAACCCAGAGTATGATCAACCATGTGAACGGGAGACGTGTTCAAATATGTCTCAGTTTTCCTCCCCTGGTACTCGGGTGCAACATTCCAGACGCTTTACTAACACTCTTCCGACTTGGAGAGTCAGTCCCTTTAACCTCCTGTTTGGCACAGTTTGCAATTTCTGCGGAAGATGAACAGGAATAGCGAGAACCAATGAGAGACTAGCTGGAGGTGTCTGGACGGGCAAATTTAACTCTCATTTCCCACCAGGAAGAGGAATTAACCAAAGGCTCAGCATGCCGTGCCGGAACCAGATTAGGGCCTGAAGCCATCCTGCGGTGTTGCGGCCAGGTCACAAGAAAGCGAGTTGAAGAAAGGAGCTCAGGGGCACTGTAATTCACAAACCTGCAGAGTTATAAATGACAGCTATCGTCCAAAAATAGACTGAAGTAAGGCTGCCAAGAGGACTTGAAAGCGGGGCAGAATTGCAGGAAACCGATTTCAGGAGGTAGACTGGAATTGCATTGCAAGCATAGGAAAAGAGGCAGAACGTCCACAATGATGCACTTGGCCAAAAAGGGCGTATGCGTTTTTTCCTGAATATATTCAGGAAAAAACGCATACGCCCTTTTTGGCCAACCAAGCAAGCTTGCAAAGGAAATCTGCACTACAATGAAGTCTCACTTCCCCCCGGTCAAAAGGGCCATCTGAAAAAAGTGTAAAATCCAGAAAGGCAGGACAGGCCATGGAGAACTGGGAGCCTTGTTATGCTGATGGGCGGGATGTAAATTGCCAACAACCACTCGGGAGAAGTGTATGGTGTTTCCTGAAACATCTAAAAAACAAAGCAACAGAACCTAGGGCACTTCCACTTATGGTCCTATAGCTTAGGGAAATTAAAATCAAAAAGACACAGCCACCCCAAAGTTTGGAACGGCTCTGTTTACAAGAACCTCGTTTACAGTACAAGTTCAACATCGCAGAAAGTGAAAAATGGATAAAGAAGTTGTGGTATTTACTTACAAAGCAATATCACTCAGCAATGAAATCTGTGTCATCAGGCCCTTAGCAGCACAATGAATGGATTCAGGTATGATGATTCTAACTGAAATAAGTCACACAGAAAAAGAAACATCATAAGATATCAGTAATACACGGAATGTAAACTTGGCTACACAGGAACTGAATTACAGAACAGAACAGGGTCTCAAATTTAGAAAACCAACTTATGCTTGCTTAAGGGTAAAGGTGAGTTGGGGTGCTGCATAAAACCAGAGATTGAAATGAGCACAGATAAAGTTCCTTAAGTCAAATATGGAATAGACAAGAGCTACTCCTTGTTCAACGGAATAGACTCAACACCGCATATTAAACGCCTAAGAATGTACCTGACTAGTAAGTATCGTAAAACTTATGGATTGTTATGTCTCCAAAAGAGAATCAAGCATGTGTACAGGGGCATAAACGCAGCAGTGATAGGATTGGAGAGGTTCGGTGAGCAAATGAAGACCCTTTGAAGTCATATTGCATGGTACCCATTACACGGGTCTTAACTCTCCAGGTTTAAGGTATTCTTCCTTCAGCTAAAACATGCATGTGGAACCCAAGTATGATCAACCATGTGAACGGGAGACGTGTTCAAATATGTCTCAGTTTTCCTCCCACTGGTACTCGGGTGCAACATTCCAGACGCTTTACTAACACTCTCCCCAATTGGAGAGTCAGCGCCTTTAACCTCCTGTTTGGCCCAGTTTGCAATTTCTGCGGAAGATGAACAGGAATAGCGAGAACCAATGAGAGGCTAGCTGGAGGTGTCTGGACGGGCAAATTTAACTCTCATTTCCCACCAGGAAGAGGAAATAACCAAAGGCTCAGCATGCCGGGCTGGAACCAGATTAGGGCCTGAAGCCATCCTGCGGTGTTGCGGCCAGGTCACAAGAAAGCGAGTTGAAGAAAGGAGCTCAGGGGCACTGTAATTCACAAACCTGCAGAGTTATAAATGACAGCTATCATCCAAAAATAGACTGAAGTAAGGCTGCCAAGAGGACTTGAAAGCGGGGCAGAATTGCAGGAAACTGATTTCAGGAGGTAGACTGGAATTGCATTGAAAGCATAGGAAAAGAGGCAGAACGTCCACAATGATGCACTTGGCCAAAAAGGGCATGTGCGTTTTTTCCTGAATATATTCAGGAAAAAACGCATACGCCCTTTTTGGCCAACCAAGCAAGCTTGCAAAGGAAATCTGCACTACAATGAAGTCTCACTTCCCCCCGGTCAAAAGGGCCATCTGAAAAAAGTGTAAAATCCAGAAAGGCAGGACAGGCCATGGAGAACTGGGAGCCTTGTTATGCTGATGGGCGGGATGTAAATTGCCAACAACCACTCGGGAGAAGTGTATGGTGTTTCCTGAAACATCTAAAAAACAAAGCAACAGAGCCTAGGGCACTTCCACTTATGGTCCTATAGCTTAGGGAAATTAAAATCAAAAAGACACAGCCACCCCAAAGTTTGGAACGGCTCTGTTTACAAGAACCTCGTTTACAGTACAAGCTCAACATCGCAGAAAGTGAAAAATGGATAAAGAAGTTGTGGTATTTACTTACAAAGCAATATCACTCAGCAATGAAATCTGTGTCATCAGGCCCTTAGCAGCACAATGAGTGGATTCAGGTATGATGATTCTAACTGAAGTAAGTCACACAGAAAAAGAAACATCATAAGATATCAGTAATACACGGAATGTAAACTTGGCTACACAGGAACTGAATTACAGAACAGAACAGGGACTCAAATTTAGAAAACCAACTTATGCTTGCTTAAGGGTAAAGGTGAGTTGGGGTGCTGCATAAAACCAGAGATTGAAATGAGCACAGATAAAGTTCCTTAAGCCAAATATGGAATAGACAAGAGCTACTCCTTGCTCAACGAAATGGACTCAACACCCCATATTAAACGCCTAAGAATGTACCTGACTAGTAAGTATCTTAAAACCTATGGATTGCTATGTCTCCAAAAGAGAATCAAGCGTGTGTACAGGGGCATAAACGCAGCAGTGATAGGATTGGAGAGGTTCGGTGAGCAAATGAAGACCCTTTGAAGTCATATTGCATGGTACCCATTACACGGGTTTCAACTACCCAGGTTTAAGGTATTCTTCCTTCAGCTAAAACATGCATGTGGAACCTAGAGTATGATCAACCATGTGATCGGGAGACGTGTTCAAATATGTCTCAGTTTTCGTACCCTGGTACTCGGGTGCAACATTCCAGACGCTTTACTAACACTCTCCCCACTTGGAGAGTCAGTCCCTTTAACCTCCTGTTTGGCCCAGTTTGCAATTTCTGCGGAAGATGAACAGAAATAGCGAGAACCAATGAGAGGCTAGCTGGAGGTGTCTGGACGGGCAAATTTAACTCTCATTTCCCACCAGGAAGAGGAAATAACCAAAGGCTCAGCGTGCCGTGCCGGAACCAGATTAGGGCCTGAAGCCATCCTGCGGTGTTGCGGCCAGCTGAAAAGAAAGCGAGTTGAAGAAAGGAGCTCAGGGGCACTGTAATTCACAAACCTGCAGAGTTATAAATGACAGCTATCGTCCAAAAATAGACTGAAGTAAGGCTGCCAAGAGGACTTGAAAGCGGGGCAGAATTGCAGGAAACTGATTTCAGGAGGTAGACTGGAATTGCATTGAAAGCATAGGAAAAGAGGCAGAACGTCCACAATGATGCACTTGGCCAAAAAGGGCGTATGCGTTTTTTCCTGAATATATTCAGGAAAAAACGCATACGCCCTTTTTGGCCAACCAAGCAAGCTTGCAAAGGAAATCTGCACTACAATGAAGTCTCACTTCCCCCCGGGCAAAAGGGCCATCTGAAAAAAGTGTAAAATCCAGAAAGGCAGGACAGGCCATGGAGAACTGGGAGCCTTGTTATGCTGATGGGCGGGATGTAAATTGCCAACAACCACTCGGGAGAAGTGTATGGTGTTTCCTGAAACATGTAAAAAACAAAGCAACAGAGCCTAGGGCACTTCCACTTATGGTCCTATAGCTTAGGGAAATTAAAATCAAAAAGACACAGCCACCCCAAAGTTTGGGACGCCTCCGTTTACAAGAACCTCGTTTACCATACAAGTTCAATATCACAGAAAGTGAAAAATGGATAAAGAACTTGTGGTACTTACGTACAATGCAGTATCACTCAGCAATGAAATCTATGTCATCAGGCCCGTCGCAGCATAATGAGTGGATTCAGGTACGATGATTCTAACTGAAATCAGTCAAACAGAAAAAGAAACATCATAAGATATCAGTAATACACGGAATGTAAACTTGGCTACACAGGAACTGAATTACAGAACAGAACAGGGTCTCAAATTTAGAAAACCAACTTATGCTTGCTTAAGGGGAAAGGTGAGTTGGGGTGCTGCATAAAACCAGAGATTGAAATGAGCACAGATAAAGTTCCTTAAGTCAAATATGGAATAGACAAGAGCTACTCCTTGCTCAACGAAATGGACTCAACACCGCATATTAAACGCCTAAGAATGTACCTGACTAGTAAGTATCTTAAAACCTATGGATTGCTATGTCTCCGAAAGAGAATCAAGCATGTGTACAGGGGCATAAACGCTGCAGTGATAGGATTGGAGAGGCTCGGTGAGCAAATGAAGACCCTTTGAAGTCATATTGCATGGTACCCATTCCGCGGGTTTCAACTACCCAGGTTTAAGGTATTCTTCCTTCAGCTAAAACATGCATGTGGAACCTAGAGTATGATCAACCATGTGATCGGGAGACGTGTTCAAATATGTCTCAGTTTTCGTACCCTGGTACTCGGGTGCAACATTCCAGACGCTTTACTAACACTCTCCCGACTTGGAGAGTCAGTCCCTTTAACCTCCTGTTTGGCCCAGTTTGCAATTTCTGCTTAAGATGAACAGAAATAGCGAGAACCAATGAGAGGCTAGCTGGAGGTGTCTGGACGGGCAAATTTAACTCTCATTTCCCACCAGGAAGAGGAAATAACCAAAGGCTCAGCGTGCCGTGCCGGAACCAGATTAGGGCCTGAAGCCATCCTGCGGTGTTGCGGCCAGCTCAAAAGAAAGCGAGTTGAAGAAAGGAGCTCAGGGGCACTGTAATTCACAAACCTGCAGAGTTATAAATGACAGCTATCGTCCAAAAATAGACTGAAGTAAGGCTGCCAAGAGGACTTGAAAGCGGGGCAGAATTGCAGGAAACCGATTTCAGGAGGTAGACTGGAATTGCATTGAAAGCATAGGAAAAGAGGCAGAACGTCCACAATGATGCACTTGGCCAAAAAGGGCGTATGCGTTTTTTCCTGAATATATTCAGGAAAAAACGCATACGCCCTTTTTGTCCAACCAAGCAAGCTTGCAAAGGAAATCTGCACTACAATGAAGTCTCACTTCCCCCCGGTCAAAAGGGCCATCTGAAAAAAGTGTAAAATCCAGAAAGACAAGACAGGCCATGGAGAACTGGGAGCCTTGTTATGCTGATGGGCGGGATGTAAACTGCCAACAACCACTCGGGAGAAGTGTATGGTGTTTCCTGAAACATCTAAAAAACAAAGCAACAGAACCTAGGGCACTTCCACTTATGGTCCTATAGCTTAGGGAAATTAAAATCAAAAAGACACAGCCACCCCAAAGTTTGGAACGGCTCTGTTTACAAGAACCTCGTTTACAGTACAAGTTCAACATCGCAGAAAGTGAAAAATGGATAAAGAAGTTGTGGTATTTACTTACAAAGCAATATCACTCAGCAATGAAATCTGTGTCATCAGGCCCTTAGCAGCACAATGAGTGGATTCAGGTATGATGATTCTAACTGAAGTAAGTCACACAGAAAAAGAAACATCATAAGATATCAGTAATACATGGAATGTAAACTTGGCTACACAGGAACTGAATTACAGAACAGAACAGGGACTCAAATTTAGAAAACCAACTTATGCTTGCTAAAGGGTAAAGGTGAGTTGGGGTGCTGCATAAAACCAGAGATTGAAATGAGCACAGATAAAGTTCCTTAAGCCAAATATGGAATAGACAAGAGCTACTCCTTGCTCAACGAAATGGACTCAACACCGCATATTAAACGCCTAAGAATGTACCTGACTAGTAAGTATCTTAAAACCTATGGATTGCTATGTCTCCGAAAGAGAATCAAGCATGTGTACAGGGGCATAAACGCAGCAGTGATAGGATTGGAGAGGCTCGGTGAGCAAATGAAGACCCTTTGAAGTCATATTGCATGGTACCCATTCCACGGGTTTCAACTACCCAGGTTTAAGGTATTCTTCCTTCAGCTAAAACATGCATGTGGAACCTAGAGTATGATCAACCATGTGATTGGGAGACGTGTTCAAATATGTCTCAGTTTTCGTACCCTGGTACTCGGGTGCAACATTCCAGATGCTTTACTAACACTCTCCCGACTTGGAGAGTCAGTCCCTTTAACCTCCTGTTTGGCCCAGTTTGCAATTTCTGCTTAAGATGAACAGAAATAGCGAGAACCAATGAGAGGCTAGCTGGAGGTGTCTGGACGGGCAAATTTAACTCTCATTTCCCACCAGGAAGAGGAAATAACCAAAGGCTCAGCGTGCCGTGCCGGAACCAGATTAGGGCCTGAAGCCATCCTGCGGTGTTGCGGCCAGCTCAAAAGAAAGCGAGTTGAAGAAAGGAGCTCAGGGGCACTGTAATTCACAAACCTGCAGAGTTATAAATGACAGCTATCGTCCAAAAATAGACTGAAGTAAGGCTGCCAAGAGGACTTGAAAGCAGGGCAGAATTGGAGGAAAGCGATTTCAGGAGGTAGACTGGAATTGCATTGAAAGCATAGGAAAAGAGGCAGAACGTCCACAATGATGCACTTGGCCAAAAAGGGCGTATGCGTTTTTTCCTGAATATATTCAGGAAAAAACGCATACGCCCTTTTTGGCCAACCAAGCAAGCTTGCAAAGGAAATCTGCACTACAATGAAGTCTCACTTCCCCCCGGGCAAAAGGGCCATCTGAAAAAAGTGTAAAATCCAGAAAGGCAGGACAGGCCATGGAGAACTGGGAGCCTTGTTATGCTGATGGGCGGGATGTAAATTGCCAACAACCACTCGGGAGAAGTGTATGGTGTTTCCTGAAACATCTAAAAAACAAAGCAACAGAGCCTAGGGCACTTCCACTTATGGTCCTATAGCTTAGGGAAATTAAAATCAAAAAGACACAGCCAACCCAAAGTTTGGGACGCCTCCGTTTACAAGAACCTCGTTTACCATACAAGTTCAATATCACAGAAAGTGAAAAATGGATAAAGAACTTGTGGTACTTACGTACAATGCAGTATCACTCAGCAATGAAATCTATGTCATCAGGCCCGTCGCAGCATAATGAGTGGATTCAGGTACGATGATTCTAACTGAAATAAGTCAAACAGAAAAAGAAACATCATAAGATATCAGTAATACACGGAATGTAAACTTGGCTACACAGGAACTGAATTACAGAACAGAACAGGGTCTCAAATTTAGAAAACCAACTTATGCTTGCTTAAGGGGAAAGGTGAGTTGGGGTGCTGCATAAAACCAGAGATTGAAATGAGCACAGATAAAGTTCCTTAAGCCAAATATGGAATAGACAAGAGCTACTCCTTGCTCAACGAAATGGACTCAACACCCCATATTAAACGCCTAAGAATGTACCTGACTAGTAAGTATCTTAAAACCTATGGATTGCTATGTCTCCAAAAGAGAATCAAGCGTGTGTACAGGGGCATAAACGCAGCAGTGATAGGATTGGAGAGGTTCGGTGAGCAAATGAAGACCCTTTGAAGTCATATTGCATGGTACCCATTCCACGGGTCTCAACTCTCCAGGTTTAAGGTATTCTTCCTTCAGCTAAAACATGCATGTGGAACCCAGA
The DNA here is from genome assembly GCF_951394435.1 of Stenella coeruleoalba. Taxonomy (NCBI): domain Eukaryota; kingdom Metazoa; phylum Chordata; class Mammalia; order Artiodactyla; family Delphinidae; genus Stenella; species Stenella coeruleoalba. Next base: position 1,986,099 of record NW_027646361.1, on the reverse strand, counting down.
GTATGATCAACCATGTGAACGGGAGACGTGTTCAAATATGTCTCAGTTTTCCTCCCCTGGTACTCGGGTGCAACTTTCCAGACGCTTTACTAACACTCTTCCGACTTGGAGAGTCAGTCCCTTTAACCTCCTGTTTGGCACAGTTTGCAATTTCTGCGGAAGATGAACAGGAATAGTGAGAACCAATGAGAGACTAGCTGGAGGTGTCTGGACGGGCAAATTTAACTCTCATTTACCACCAGGAAGAGGAATTAACCAAAGGCTCAGCATGCCGTGCCAGAACCAGATTAGGGCCTGAAGCCATCCTGCGGTGTTGCGGCCAGGTCACAAGAAAGCGAGTTGAAGAAAGGAGCTCAGGGGCACTGTAATTCACAAACCTGCAGAGTTATAAATGACAGCTATCGTCCAAAAATAGACTGAAGTAAGGCTGCCAAGAGGACTTGAAAGCGGGGCAGAATTGCAGGAAACCGATTTCAGGAGGTAGACTGGAATTGCATTGCAAGCATAGGAAAAGAGGCAGAACGTCCACAATGATTCACTTGGCCAAAAAGGGCGTATGCGTTTTTTCCTGAATATATTCAGGAAAAAACGCATACGCCCTTTTTGTCCAACCAAGCAAGCTTGCAAAGGAAATCTGCACTACAATGAAGTCTCACTTCCCCCCGGTCAAAAGGGCCATCTGAAAAAAGTGTAAAATCCAGAAAGGCAGGACAGGCCGTGGAGAACTGGGAGCCTTGTTATGCTGATGGGCGGGATGTAAATTGCCAACAACCACTCGGGAGAAGTGTATGGTGTTTCCTGAAACATCTAAAAAACAAAGCAACAGAACCTAGGGCACTTCCACTTATGGTCCTATAGCTTAGGGAAATTAAAATCAAAAAGACACAGCCACCCCAAAGTTTGAAACGGCTCTGTTTACAAGAACCTCGTTTACAGTACAAGTTCAACATCGCAGAAAGTGAAAAATGGATAAAGAAGTTGTGGTATTTACTTACAAAGCAATATCACTCAGCAATGAAATCTGTGTCATCAGGCCCTTAGCAGCACAATGAGTGGATTCAGGTATGATGATTCTAACTGTAATAAGTCACACAGAAAAAGAAACATCATAAGATATCAGTAATACACGGAATGTAAACTTGGCTACACAGGAACTGAATTACAGAACAGAACAGGGTCTCAAATTTAGAAAACCAACTTATGCTTGCTTAAGGGGAAAGGTGAGTTGGGGTGCTGCATAAAACCAGAGATTGAAATGAGCACAGATAAAGTTACTTAAGCCAAATATGGAATAGACAAGAGCTACTCCTTGCTCAACGAAATGGACTCAACACCCCATATTAAACGCCTAAGAATATACCTGTCTAGTAAGTATCTTAAAACCTATGGATTGCTATGTCTCCGAAAGAGAATCAAGCGTGTGTACAGGGGCATAAACGCAGCAGTGATAGGATTGGAGATGTTCGGTGAGCAAATGAAGACCCTTTGAAGTCATATTGCATGGTACCCATTCCACGGGTTTCAACTACCCAGGTTTAAGGTATTCTTCCTTCAGCTAAAACATGCATGTGGAACCTAGAGTATGATCAACCATGTGATCGGGAGACGTGTTCAAATATGTCTCAGTTTTCCTCCCCTGGTACTCGGGTGCAACATTCCAGACGCTTTACTAACACTCTCCCCACTTGGAGAGTCAGTCCCTTTAACCTCCTGTTTGGCCCAGTTTGCAATTTCTGCGGAAGATGAACAGGAATAGCGAGAACCAATGAGAGGCTAGCTGGAGGTGTCTGGACGGGCAAATTTAACTCTCATTACCCACCAGGAAGAGGAAATAACCATAGGCTCAGTGTGCCGTGCCGAAACCAGATTAGGGCCTGAAGCCATCCTGCGGTGTTGCGGCCAGCTCAAAAGAAAGCGAGTTGAAGAAAGGAGCTCAGGGGCACTGTAATTCACAAACCTGCAGAGTTATAAATGACAGCTATCGTCCAAAAATAGACTGAAGTAAGGCTGCCAAGAGGACTTGAAAGCGGGGCAGAATTGCAGGAAACCGATTTCAGGAGGTAGACTGGAATTGCATTGAAAGCATAGGAAAAGAGGCAGAACGTCCACAATGATGCACTTGGCCAAAAAGAGCATATGCGTTTTTTCCTGAATATATTCAGGAAAAAACGCATACGCCCTTTTTGGCCAACCAAGCAAGCTTGCAAAGGAAATCTGCACTACAATGAAGTCTCACTTCCCCCCGGTCAAAAGGGCCATCTGAAAAAAGTGTAAAATCCAGAAAGGCAGGACAGGCCATGGAGAACTGGGAGCCTTGTTATGCTGATGGGCGGGATGTAAATTGCCAACAGACACTCGGGAGAAGTGTATGGTGTTTCCTGAAACATCTAAAAAACAAAGCAACAGAGCCTAGGGCACTGCCACTTATGGTCCTATAGATTAGGGAAATTAAAATCAAAAAGACACAGCCACCCCAAACTTTCGAAAGGCTCTGTTTACAAGAACCTCGTTTACAGTACAAGTTCAACATCGCAGAAAGTGAAAAATGGATAAAGAAGTTGTGGTATTTACTTACAAAGCAATATCACTCAGCAATGAAATCTATGTCATCAGGCCCTTAGCAGCACAATGAGTGGATTCAGGTATGATGATTCTAACTGAAATAAGTCACACAGAAAAAGAAACATCATAAGATATCAGTAATACACGGAATGTAAACTTGGCTACACAGGAACTGAATTACAGAACAGAACAGGGTCTCAAATTTAGAAAACCAACTTATGCTTGCTTAAGGGTAAAGGTGAGTTGGGGTGCTGCATAAAACCAGAGATTGAAATGAGCACAGATAAAGTTCCTTCAGTCAAATATGGAATAGACAAGAGCTACTCCTTGCTCAACGAAATGGACTCAACACCGCATATTAAATGCCTAAAAATATACCTGAATAGTAAGTATCTTAAAACCTATGGATTGCTATGTCTCCGAAAGAGAATCAAGCATGTGTACAGGGGCATAAACGCAGCAGTGATAGGATTGGAGAGGTTCGGTGAGCAAATGAAGACCCTTTGAAGTCATATTGCATGGTACCCATTACACGGGTCTTAACTCTCCAGGTTTAAGGTATTCTTCCTTCAGCTAAAACATGCATGTGGAACCCAAGTATGATCAACCATGTGAACGGGAGACGTGTTGAAATATGTCTCAGTTTTCCTCCCCTGGTAGTCGGGTGCAACATTCCAGACGCTTTACTAACACTCTCCCCACTTGGAGAGTCAGCGCCTTTAACCTCCTGTTTGGCCCAGTTTGCAATTTCTGCGGAAGATGAACAGGAATAGCGAGAACCAATGAGAGACTAGCTGGAGGTGTCTGGACGGGCAAATTTAACTCTCATTTCCCACCAGGAAGAGGAAATAACCAAAGGCTCAGCGTGCCGTCCCGGAACCAGATTAGGGCCTGAAGCCATCCTGCGGTGTTGCGGCCAGGTCACAAGAAAGCGAGTTGAAGAAAGGAGCTCAGGGGCACTGTAATTCACAAACCTGCAGAGTTATAAATGACAGCTATCGTCCAAAAATAGACTGAAGTAAGGCTGCCAAGAGGACTTGAAAGCGGGGCAGAATTGCAGGAAACCGATTTCAGGAGGTAGACTGGAATTGCATTGAAAGCATAGGAAAAGAGGCAGAACGTCCACAATGATGCACTTGGCCAAAAAGGGCGTATGCGTTTTTTCCTGAATATATTCAGGAAAAAACGCATACGCCCTTTTTGGCCAACCAAGCAAGCTTGCAAAGGAAATCTGCACTACAATGAAGTCTCACTTCCCCCCGGTCAAAAGGGCCATCTGAAAAAAGTGTAAAATCCAGAAAGGCAGGACAGGCCATGGACAACTGGGAGCCTTGTTATGCTGATGGGCGGGATGTAAATTGCCAACAACCACTCGGGAGAAGTGTATGGTGTTTCCTGAAACATCTAAAAAACAAAGCAACAGAGCCTAGGGCACTGCCACTTATGGTCCTATAGCTTAGGGAAATTAAAATCAAAAAGACACAGCCACCCCAAACTTTCGAACGGCTCTGTTTACAAGAACCTCGTTTACAGTACAAGTTCAACATCCCAGAAAGTGAAAAATGGATAAAGAAGTTGTGGTATTTACTTACAAAGTAATATCACTCAGCAATGAAATCTATGTCATCAGGCCCTTAGCAGCACAATGAGTGGATTCAGGTATGATGATTCTAACTGAAATAAGTCACACAGAAAAAGAAACATCATAAGATATCACTAATACACGGAATGTAAACTTGGCTACACAGGAACTGAATTACAGAACAGAACAGGGTCTCAAATTTAGAAAACCAACTTATGCTTGCTTAAGGGTAAAGGTGAGTTGGGGTGCTGCATAAAACCAGAGATTGAAATGAACACAGATAAAGTTCCTTAAGTCAAATATGGAATAGACAAGAGCTACTCCTTGCTCAACGAAATGGACTCAACACCGCATATTAAACGCCTAAGAATGTACCTGACTAGTAAGTATCTTAAAACCTATGGATTGCTATGTCTGTGAAAGAGAATCAAGCATGTGTACAGGGGCATAAACGCAGCAGTGATAGGATTGGAGAGGTTCGGTGAGCAAATGAAGACCCTTTGAAGTCATATTGCATGGTACCCATTCCACGGGTTTCAACTACCCAGGTTTAAGGTATTCTTCCTTCAGCTAAAACATGCATGTGGAACCTAGAGTATGATCAACCATGTGATCGGGAGACGTGTTCAAATATGTCTCAGTTTTCCTCCCCTGGTACTCGGGTGCAACATTCCAGACGCTTTACTAACACTCTCCCCACTTGGAGAGTCAGTCCCTTTAACCTCCTGTTTGGCCCAGTTTGCAATTTCTGCGGAAGATGAACAGGAATAGCGAGAACCAATGAGAGGCTAGCTGGAGGTGTCTGGACGGGCAAATTTAACTCTCATTTCCCACCAGGAAGAGGAATTAACCAAAGGCTCAGCGTGCCGTGCGGGAACCAGATTAGGGCCTGAAGCCATCCTGCAGTGTTGCGGTCAGCTCAAAAGAAAGCGAGTTGAAGAAAGGAGCTCAGGGGCACTGTAATTCACAAACCTGCAGAGTTATAAATGACAGCTATCGTCCAAAAATAGACTGAAGTAAGGCTGCCAAGAGGACTTGAAAGCGGGGCAGAATTGCAGGAAACCGATTTCAGGAGGTAGACTGGAATTGCATTGAAAGCATAGGAAAAGAGGCAGAACGTCCACAATGATGCACTTGGCCAAAAAGGGCGTATGCGTTTTTTCCTGAATATATTCAGGAAAAAACGCATACGCCCTTTTTGGCCAACCAAGCAAGCTTGCAAAGGAAATCTGCACTACAATGAAGTCTCACTTCCCCCCGGTCAAAAGGGCCATCTGAAAAATGTGTAAAATCCAGAAAGGCAGGACAGGCCATGGAGAACTGGGAGCCTTGTTATGCTGATGGGCGGGATGTAAATTGCCAACAGACACTCGGGAGAAGTGTATGGTGTTTCCTGAAACATCTAAAAAACAAAGCAACAGAGCCTAGGGCACTGCCACTTATGGTCCTATAGCTTAGGGAAATTAAAATCAAAAAGACACAGCCATCCCAAAGTTTGGAACGGCTCTGTTTACAAGAACCTCGTTTACAGTACAAGTTCAACATCGCAGAAAGTGAAAAATGGATAAAGAAGTTGTGGTATTTACTTACAAAGCAATATCACTCAGCAATGAAATCTATGTCATCAGGCCCTTAGCATCACAATGAGTGGATTCAGGTATGATGATTCTAACTGAAATAAGTCACACAGAAAAAGAAACATCATAAGATATCAGTAATACACGGAATGTAAACTTGGCTACACAGGAACTGAATTACAGAACAGAACAGGGTCTCAAATTTAGAAAACCAACTTATGCTTGCTTAAGGGTAAAGGTGAGTTGGGGTGCTGCATAAAACCAGAGATTGAAATGAGCACAGATAAAGTTCCTTAAGTCAAATATGGAATAGACAAGAGCTACTCCTTGCTCAACGAAATGGACTCAACACCGCATATTAAACGCCTAAGAAAGTACCTGACTAGTAAGTATCGGAAAACCTATGGATTGCTATGTCTCCAAAAGAGAATCAAGCATGTGTACAGGGGCATAAACGCAGCAGTGATAGGATTGGAGAGGTTCGGTGAGCAAATGAAGACCCTTTGAAGTCATATTGCATGGTACCCATTCCACGGGTCTCAACTCTCCAGGTTTAAGGTATTCTTCCTTCAGCTAAAACATGCATGTGGAACCCAAGTATGATCAACCATGTGAACGGGAGACGTGTTCAAATATGTCTCAGTTTTCCTCCCCTGGTACTCGGGTGCAACATTCCAGACGCTTTACTAACACTCTCCCCACTTGGAGAGTCAGCGCCTTTAACCTCCTGTTTGGCCCAGTTTGCAATTTCTGCGGAAGATGAACAGGAATAGCGAGAACCAATGAGAGACTAGCTGGAGGTGTCTGGACGGGCAAATTTAACTCTCATTTCCCACCAGGAAGATGAAATAACCAAAGGCTCAGCGTGCAGTGCCGGAACCAGATTACGGCCTGAAGCCATCCTGCGGTGTTGCGGCCAGCTCAAAAGAAAGCGAGTTGAAGAAAGGAGCTCAGGGGCACTGTAATTCACAAACCTGCAGAGTTATAAATGACAGCTATCGTCCAAAAATAGACTGAAGTAAGGCTGCCAAGAGGACTTGAAAGCGGGGCAGAATTGCAGGAAACCGATTTCAGGAGGTAGACTGGAATTGCATTGAAAGCATAGGAAAAGAGGCAGAACGTCCACAATGATGCACTTGGCCAAAAAGGGCGTATGCGTTTTTTCCTGAATATATTCAGGAAAAAACGCATACGCCCTTTTTGGCCAACCAAGCAAGCTTGCAAATGAAATCTGCACTACAATGAAGTCTCACTTCCCCCCGGTCAAAAGGGCCATCTGAAAAAAGTGTAAAATCCAGAAAGGCAGGACAGGCCATGGAGAACTGGGAGCCTTGTTATGCTGATGGGCAGGATGTAAATTGCCAACAACCACTCGGGAGAAGTGTATGGTGTTTCCTGAAACATCTAAAAAACAAAGCAACAGAACCTAGGGCACTTCCACTTATGGTCCTATAGCTTAGGGAAATTAAAATCAAAAAGACACAGCCACCCCAAAGTTTGGAATGGCTCTGTTTACAAGAACCTCGTTTACAGTACAAGTTCACATCGCAGAAAGTGAAAAATGGATAAAGAAGTTGTGGTATTTACTTACAAAGCAATATCACTCAGCAATGAAATCTGTGTCATCAGGCCCTTAGCAGCACAATGAGTGGATTCAGGTATGATGATTCTAACTGAAATAAGTCACACAGAAAAAGAAACATCATAAGATATCAGTAATACACGGAATGTAAACTTGGCTACACAGGAACTGAATTACAGAACAGAACAGGGTCTCAAATTTAGAAAACCAACTTATGCTTGCTTAAGGGTAAAGGTGAGTTGGGGTGCTGCATAAAACCAGAGATTGAAATGAGCACAGATAAAGTTCCTTAAGCCAAATATGGAATAGACAAGAGCTACTCCTTGCTCAACGAAATGGACTCAACACCGCATATTAAACGTCTAAGAATGTACCTGACTAGTAAGTATCTTAAAACCTATGGATTGCTATGTCTCCGAAAGAGAATCAAGCATGTGTACAGGGGCATAAACGCAGCAGTGATAGGATTGGAGAGGTTCGGTGAGCAAATGAAGACCCTTTGAAGTCATATTGCATGGTACCCATTCCACGGGTCTCAACTCTCCAGGTTTAAGGTATTCTTCCTTCAGCTAAAACATGCATGTGGAACCCAAGTATGATCAACCATGTGAACGGGAGACGTGTTCAAATATGTCTCAGTTTTCCTCCCCTGGTACTCGGGTGCAACATTCCAGACGCTTTACTAACACTCTCCCCACTTGGAGAGTCAGCGCCTTTAACCTCCTGTTTGGCCCAGTTTGCAATTTCTGCGGAAGATGAACAGGAATAGCGAGAACCAATGAGAGACTAGCTGGAGGTGTCTGGACGGGCAAATTTAACTCTCATTTCCCACCAGGAAGATGAAATAACCAAAGGCTCAGCGTGCAGTGCCGGAACCAGATTACGGCCTGAAGCCATCCTGCGGTGTTGCGGCCAGCTCAAAAGAAAGCGAGTTGAAGAAAGGAGCTCAGGGGCACTGTAATTCACAAACCTGCAGAGTTATAAATGACAGCTATCGTCCAAAAATAGACTGAAGTAAGGCTGCCAAGAGGACTTGAAAGCGGGGCAGAATTGCAGGAAACTGATTTCAGGAGGTAGACTGGAATTGCATTGAAAGCATAGGAAAAGAGGCAGAACGTCCACAATGATGCACTTGGCCAAAAAGGGCGTATGCGTTTTTTCCTGAATATATTCAGGAAAAAACGCATACGCCCTTTTTGGCCAACCAAGCAAGCTTGCAAATGAAATCTGCACTACAATGAAGTCTCACTTCCCCCCGGTCAAAAGGGCCATCTGAAAAAAGTGTAAAATCCAGAAAGGCAGGACAGGCCATGGAGAACTGGGAGCCTTGTTATGCTGATGGGCAGGATGTAAATTGCCAACAACCACTCGGGAGAAGTGTATGGTGTTTCCTGAAACATCTAAAAAACAAAGCAACAGAACCTAGGGCACTTCCACTTATGGTCCTATAGCTTAGGGAAATTAAAATCAAAAAGACACAGCCACCCCAAAGTTTGGAATGGCTCTGTTTACAAGAACCTCGTTTACAGTACAAGTTCACATCGCAGAAAGTGAAAAATGGATAAAGAAGTTGTGGTATTTACTTACAAAGCAATATCACTCAGCAATGAAATCTGTGTCATCAGGCCCTTAGCAGCACAATGAGTGGATTCAGGTATGATGATTCTAACTGAAATAAGTCACACAGAAAAAGAAACATCATAAGATATCAGTAATACACGGAATGTAAACTTGGCTACACAGGAACTGAATTACAGAACAGAACAGGGTCTCAAATTTAGAAAACCAACTTATGCTTGCTTAAGGGTAAAGGTGAGTTGGGGTGCTGCATAAAACCAGAGATTGAAATGAGCACAGATAAAGTTCCTTAAGCCAAATATGGAATAGACAAGAGCTACTCCTTGCTCAACGAAATGGACTCAACACCGCATATTAAACGTCTAAGAATGTACCTGACTAGTAAGTATCTTAAAACCTATGGATTGCTATGTCTCCGAAAGAGAATCAAGCATGTGTACAGGGGCATAAACGCAGCAGTGATAGGATTGGAGAGGTTCGGTGAGCAAATGAAGACCCTTTGAAGTCATATTGCATGGTACCCATTCCACGGGTTTCAACTACCCAGGTTTAAGGTATTCTTCCTTCAGCTAAAACATGCATGTGGAACCTAGAGTATGATCAATCATGTGATCGGGAGACGTGTTCAAATATGTCTCAGTTTTCGTACCCTGGTACTCGGGTGCAACATTCCAGACGCTTTACTAACACTCTCCCGACTTGGAGAGTCAGTCCCTTTAACCTCCTGTTTGGCCCAGTTTGCAATTTCTGCGGAAGATGAACAGGAATAGCGAGAACCAATGAGAGGCTAGCTGGAGGTGTCCGGACGGGCAAATTTAACTGTCATTTCCCACCAGGAAGAGGAATTAACCAAAGGCTCAGCATGCCGTGCCGGAACCAGATTAGGGCCTGAAGCCATCCTGCGGTGTTGCAGCCAGCTCAAAAGAAAGCGAGTTGAAGAAAGGAGCTCAGGGGCACTGTAATTCACAAACCTGCAGAGTTATAAATGACAGCTATCGTCCAAAAATAGACTGAAGTAAGGCTGCCAAGAGGACTTGAAAGCGGGGCAGAATTGCAGGAAACCGATTTCAGGAGGTAGACTGGAATTGCATTGAAAGCATAGGAAAAGAGGCAGAACGTCCACAATGATGCACTTGGCCAAAAAGGGCGTATGCGTTTTTTCCTGAATATATTCAGGAAAAAACGCATACGCCCTTTTTGGCCAACCAAGCAAACTTGCAAAGGAAATCTGCACTACAATGAAGTCTCACTTCCCCCCGGTCAAAAGGGCCATCTGAAAAAAGTGTAAAATCCAGAAAGGCAGGACAGGCCATGGAGAACTGGGAGCCTTGTTATGCTGAAGGGCGGGATGTAAATTGCCAACAACCACTCGGGAGAAGTGTATGGTGTTTCCTGAAACATCTAAAAAACAAAGCAACAGAACCTAGGGCACTTCCACTTACGGTCCTATAGCTTAGGGAAATTAAAATCAAAAAGACACAGCCACCCCAAAGTTTGGAACGGCTCTGTTTACAAGAACCTCGTATACAGTACAAGTTCAACATCGCAGAAAGTGAAAAATGGATAAAGAAGTTGTGGTATTTACTTACAAAGCAATATCACTCAGCAATGAAATCTGTGTCATCAGGCCCTTAGCAGCACAATGAGTGGATTCAGGTATGATGATTCTAACTGAAATAAGTCACACAGAAAAAGAAACATCATAAGATATCAGTAATAAACGGAATGTAAACTTGGCTACACAGGAACTGAATTACAGAACAGAACAGGGTCTCAAATTTAGAAAACCAACTTATGCTTTCTTAAGGGGAAAGGTGAGTTGGGGTGCTGCATAAAACCAGAGATTGAAATGAGCACAGATAAAGTTCCTTAAGCCAAATATGGAATAGACAAGAACTACTCCTTGCTCAACGAAATGGACTCAACACCGCATATTAAACGCCTAAGAATGTACCTGACTAGTAAGTATCTTAAAACCTATGGATTGCTATGTCTCCGAAAGAGAATCAAGCATGTGTACAGGGGCATAAACGCAGCAGTGATAGGATTGGAGAGGTTCAGTGAGCAAATGAAGACCCTTTGAAGTCATATTGCATGGTACACATTCCACGGGTTTCAACTACCCAGGTTTAAGGTATTCTTCCTTCAGCTAAAACATGCATGTGGAACCTAGAGTATGATCAACCATGTGATCGGGAGACGTGTTCAAATATGTCAGTTTTCGTACCGTGGTACTCGGGTGCAACATTCCAGACGCTTTACTAACACTATCCCGACTTGGAGAGTCAGTCCCTTTAACCTCCTGTTTGGCCCAGTTTGCAATTTCTGCGGAAGATGAACAGGAATAGCAAGATCCAATGAGAGGCTAGCTGGAGGTGTCTGGACGGGCAAATTTAACTCTCATTTCCCACCAGGAAAAGGAAATAACCAAAGGCTCAGCATGCCGTACCGGAACCAGATTAGGGCCTGAAGCCATCCTGCGGTGTTGCGGCCAGCTCAAAAGAAAGCGAGTTGAACAAAGGAGCTCAGGGGCACTGTAATTCACAAACCTGCAGAGTTATAAATGACAGCTATCGTCCAAAAATAGACTGAAGTAAGGCTGCCAAGAGGACTTGAAAGCGGGGCAGAATTGCAGGAAACCGATTTCAGGAGGTAGACTGGAATTGCATTGAAAGCATAGGAAAAGAGGCAGAACGTCCACAATGATGCACTTGGCCAAAAAGGGCGTATGCGTTTTTTCCTGAATATATTCAGGAAAAAACGCATACGCCCTTTTTGGCCAACCAAGCAAGCTTGCAAAGGAAATCTGCACTACAATGAAGTCTCACTTCCCCCCGGTCAAAAGGGCCATCTGAAAAAAGTGTAAAATCCAGAAAGGCAGGACAAGCCATGGAGAACTGGGAGCCTTGTTATGCTGATGGGCGGGATGTAAATTGCCAACAACCACTCGGGAGAAGTGTATGGTGTTTCCTGAAACATCTAAAAAACAAAGCAACAGAGCCTAGGGCACTGCCACTTATGGTCCTATAGCTTAGGGAAATTAAAATCAAAAAGACACAGCCACCCCAAAGTTTGGGACGCCTCTGTTTACAAGAACCTCGTTTACAGTACAAGTTCAACATCGCAGAACGTGAAAAATGGATAAAGAACTTGTGGTACTTACGTACAATGCAGTATCACTCAGCAATGAAATCTATGTCATCAGGCCTGTAGCAGCATAATGAGTGGATTCAGGTACGATGATTCTAACTGAAATAAGTCACACAGAAAAAGAAACATCATAAGATATCACTAATACACGGAATGTAAACTTGGCTACACAGGAACTGCATTCCAGAACAGAACAGGGACTCAAATTTAGAAAACCAACTTATGCTTGCTTAAGGGGAAAGGTGAGTTGGGGTGCTGCATAAAACCAGAGATTGAAATGAGCACAGATAAAGTTCCTTAAGTCAAATATGGAATAGACAAGAGCTACTCCTTGCTCAACGAAATGGACTCAACACCACATATTAAACGCCTAAGAATGTACCTGACTAGTAAGTGTCTTAAAAACCAATGATTGCTATGTCTCCGAAAGAGAATCAAATATGTGTACAGGGGCATAAACGCAGCAGTGATAGGATTGGAGAGGTTCGGTGAGCAAATGAAGACCCTTTGAAGTCATATTGCATGGTACCCATTACACGGGTCTCAACTCTCCAGGTTTAAGGTATTCTTCCTTCAGCTAAAACATGCATGTGGAACCCAGAGTATGATCAACCATGTGAACGGGAGACGTGTTCAAATATGTCTCAGTTTTCCTCCCCTGGTACTCGGGTGCAACATTCCAGACGCTTTACTAACACTCTCCCCACTTGGAGAGTCAGTCCCTTTAACCTCCTGTTTGGCCCAGTTTGCAATTTCTGCGGAAGATGAACAGGAATAGCGAGAACCAATGAGAGACTAGCTGGAGGTGTCTGGACGGGCAAATTTAACTCTCATTTCCCACCAGGAAGAGGAAATAACCAAAGGCTCAGCGTGCCGTGCCGGAACTAGTTTAGGGCCTGAAGCCATCCTGCGGTGTTGCGGCCAGGTCACAAGAAAGCGAGTTGAAGAAAGGAGCTCAGGGGCACTGTAATTCACAAACCTGCAGAGTTATAAATGACAGCTATCGTCCAAAAATAGACTGAAGTAAGGCTGCCAAGAGGACTTGAAAGCGGGGCAGAATTGCAGGAAACCGATTTCAGGAGGTAGACTGGAATTGCATTGAAAGCATAGGAAAAGAGGCAGAACGTCCACAATGATGCACTTGGCCAAAAAGGGCGTATGCGTTTTTTCCTGAATATATTCAGGAAAAAACGCATACGCCCTTTTTGGCCAACCAAGCAAGCTTGCAAAGGAAATCTGCACTACAATGAAGTCTCACTTCCCCCCGGTCAAAAGGGTTATCTGAAAAAAGTGTAAAATCCAGAAAGGCAGGACAGGCCATGGAGAACTGGGAGCCTTGTTATGCTGATGGGCGGGATGTAAATTGCCAACAGACACTCGGGAGAAGTGTATGGTGTTTCCTGAAACATCTAAAAAACAAAGCAACAGAGCCTAGGGCACTGCCACTTATGGTCCTATAGCTTAGGGAAATTAAAATAAAAAAGACACAGCCACCCCAAAGTTTGGAACGGCTCTGTTTACAAGAACCTCGTTTACAGTACAAGTTCAACATCGCAGAAAGTGAAAAATGGATAAAGAAGTTGTGGTATTCACTTACAAAGCAATATCACTCAGCAATGAAATCTATGTCATCAGGCCCTTAGCTTCGCAATGAGTGGATTCAGGTATGATGATTCTAACTGAAATAAGTCACACAGAAAAAGAAACATCATAAGATATCAGTAATACACGGAATGTAAACTTGGCTACACAGGAACTGAATTACAGAACAGAACAGGGTCTCACATTTAGAAAACCAACTTATGCTTGCTTAAGGGGAAAGGTGAGTTGGGGTGCTGCATAAAACCAGAGATTGAAATGAGCACAGATAAAGTTCCTTAAGCCAAATATGGAATAGACAAGAGCTACTCCTTGCTCAACGAAATGGACTCAACACCCCATATTAAACGCCTAAGAATGTACCTGACTAGTAAGTATCTTAAAACCTATGGATTGCTATGTCTCCAAAAGAGAATCAAGCATGTGTACAGGGGCATAAACGCAGCAGTGATAGGATTGGAGAGGTTCGGTGAGCAAATGAAGACCCTTTGAAGTCATATTGCATGGTACCCATTCCACGGGTTTCAACTACCCAGGTTTTAGGTATTCTTCCTTCAGCTAAAACATGCATGTGTAACCCAAGTATGATCAACCATGTGAACGGGAGACGTGTTCAAATATGTCTCAGTTTTCCTCCCCTGGTACTCGGGTGCAACATTCCAGACGCTTTACTAACACTCTTCCCACTTGGAGAGTCAGCGCCTTTAACCTCCTGTTTGGCCCAGTTTGCAATTTCTGCGGAAGATGAACAGGAATAGCGAGAACCAATGAGAGGTTAGCTGGAGGTGTCTGGACGGGCAAATTTAACTCTCATTTCCCACCAGGAAGAGGAAATAACCAAAGGCTCAGCGTGCCGTACCGGAACCAGATTAGGGCCTGAAGCCATCCTGCGGTGTTGCGGCCAGGTCACAAGAAAGCGAGTTGAAGAAAGGAGCTCAGGGGCACTGTAATTCACAAACCTGCAGAGTTATAAATGACAGCTATCGTCCAAAAATAGACTGAAGTAAGGCTGCCAAGAGGACTTGAAAGCGGGGCAGAATTGCAGGAAACCGATTTCAGGAGGTAGACTGGAATTGCATTGAAAGCATAGGAAAAGAGGCAGAACGTCCACAATGATGCACTTGGGCAAAAAGGGCGTATGCGTTTTTTCCTGAATATATTCAGGAAAAAACGCATACGCCCTTTTTGGCCAACCAAGCAAGCTTGCAAAGGAAATCTGCACTACAATGAAGTCTCAATTCCCCCCGGTCAAAAGGGCCATCTGAAAAAAGTGTAAAATCCAGAAAGGCAGGACAGGCCATGGAGAACTGGGAGCCTTGTTATGCTGATGGGCGGGATGTAAATTGCCAACAACCACTCGGGAGAAGTATATGGTGTTTCCTGAAACATCTAAAAAACAAAGCAACAGAACCTAGGGCACTTCCACTTATGGTCCTATAGATTAGGGAAATTAAAATCAAAAAGACACAGCCACCCCAAAGTTTGGGACGCCTCTGTTTACAAGAACCTCGTTTACAGTACAAGTTCAACATCGCAGAAAGTGAAAAATGGATAAAGAAGTTGTGGTATTTACTTACAAAGCAATATCACTCAGCAATGAATTCTATGTCATCAGGCCCTTAGCAGCACAATGAGTGGATTCAGGTATGATGATTCTAACTGAAATAAGTCACACAGAAAAAGAAACATCATAAGATATCAGTAATACACGGAATGTAAACTTGCCTACACAGGAACTGAATTCCAAAACAGAACAGGGTCTCAAATTTAGAAAACCAACTTATGCTTGCTTAAGGGTAAAGGTGAGTTGGGGTGCTGCATAAAACCAGAGATTGAAATGAGCACAGATAAAGTTCCTTAAGTCAAATATGGAATAGACAAGAGCTACTCCTTGCTCAACGAAATGGACTCAACACCACATATTAAACGCCTAAGAATGTACCTGACTAGTAAGTGTCTTAAAAACCAATGATTGCTATGTCTCCGAAAGAGAATCAAACATGTGTACAGGGGCATAAACGCAGCAGTGATAGGATTGGAGAGGTTCGGTGAGCAAATGAAGACCCTTTGAAGTCATATTGCATGGTACCCATTACACGGGTCTCAACTCTCCAGGTTTAAGGTATTCTTCCTTCAGCTAAAACATGCATGTGGAACCCAGAGTATGATCAACCATGTGAACGGGAGACGTGTTCAAATATGTCTCAGTTTTCCTCCCCTGGTACTCGGGTGCAACATTCCAGACGCTTTACTAACACTCTCCCCACTTGGAGAGTCAGTCCCTTTAACCTCCTGTTTGGCCCAGTTTGCAATTTCTGCGGAAGATGAACAGGAATAGCGAGAACCAATGAGAGACTAGCTGGAGGTGTCTGGACGGGCAAATTTAACTCTCATTTCCCACCAGGAAGAGGAAATAACCAAAGGCTCAGCGTGCCGTGCCGGAACTAGATTAGGGCCTGAAGCCATCCTGTGGTGTTGCGGCCAGGTCACAAGAAAGCGAGTTGAAGAAAGGAGCTCAGGGGCACTGTAATTCACAAACCTGCAGAGTTATAAATGACAGCTATCGTCCAAAAATAGACTGAAGTAAGGCTGCCAAGAGGACTTGAAAGCGGGGCAGAATTGCAGGAAACCGATTTCAGGAGGTAGACTGGAATTGCATTGAAAGCATAGGAAAAGAGGCAGAACGTCCACAATGATGCACTTGGCCAAAAAGGGCGTATGCGTTTTTTCCTGAATATATTCAGGAAAAAACGCATACGCCCTTTTTGGCCAACCAAGCAAGCTTGCAAAGGAAATCTGCACTACAATGAAGTCTCACTTCCCCCCGGTCAAAAGGGTTATCTGAAAAAAGTGTAAAATCCAGAAAGGCAGGACAGGCCATGGAGAACTGGGAGCCTTGTTATGCTGATGGGCGGGATGTAAATTGCCAACAGACACTCGGGAGAAGTGTATGGTGTTTCCTGAAACATCTAAAAAACAAAGCAACAGAGCCTAGGGCACTGCCACTTATGGTCCTATAGCTTAGGGAAATTAAAATAAAAAAGACACAGCCACCCCAAAGTTTGGAACGGCTCTGTTTACAAGAACCTCGTTTACAGTACAAGTTCAACATCGCAGAAAGTGAAAAATGGATAAAGAAGTTGTGGTATTCACTTACAAAGCAATATCACTCAGCAATGAAATCTATGTCATCAGGCCCTTAGCTTCGCAATGAGTGGATTCAGGTATGATGATTCTAACTGAAATAAGTCACACAGAAAAAGAAACATCATAAGATATCAGTAATACACGGAATGTAAACTTGGCTACACAGGAACTGAATTACAGAACAGAACAGGGTCTCACATTTAGAAAACCAACTTATGCTTGCTTAAGGGGAAAGGTGAGTTGGGGTGCTGCATAAAACCAGAGATTGAAATGAGCACAGATAAAGTTCCTTAAGCCAAATATGGAATAGACAAGAGCTACTCCTTGCTCAACGAAATGGACTCAACACCCCATATTAAACGCCTAAGAATGTACCTGACTAGTAAGTATCTTAAAACCTATGGATTGCTATGTCTCCAAAAGAGAATCAAGCATGTGTACAGGGGCATAAACGCAGCAGTGATAGGATTGGAGAGGTTCGGTGAGCAAATGAAGACCCTTTGAAGTCATATTGCATGGTACCCATTCCACGGGTTTCAACTACCCAGGTTTTAGGTATTCTTCCTTCAGCTAAAACATGCATGTGTAACCCAAGTATGATCAACCATGTGAACGGGAGACGTGTTCAAATATGTCTCAGTTTTCCTCCCCTGGTACTCGGGTGCAACATTCCAGACGCTTTACTAACACTCTTCCCACTTGGAGAGTCAGCGCCTTTAACCTCCTGTTTGGCCCAGTTTGCAATTTCTGCGGAAGATGAACAGGAATAGCGAGAACCAATGAGAGGTTAGCTGGAGGTGTCTGGACGGGCAAATTTAACTCTCATTTCCCACCAGGAAGAGGAAATAACCAAAGGCTCAGCGTGCCGTACCGGAACCAGATTAGGGCCTGAAGCCATCCTGCGGTGTTGCGGCCAGGTCACAAGAAAGCGAGTTGAAGAAAGGAGCTCAGGGGCACTGTAATTCACAAACCTGCAGAGTTATAAATGACAGCTATCGTCCAAAAATAGACTGAAGTAAG
Organism: Stenella coeruleoalba; assembly: GCF_951394435.1. Classification (NCBI taxonomy): domain Eukaryota; kingdom Metazoa; phylum Chordata; class Mammalia; order Artiodactyla; family Delphinidae; genus Stenella; species Stenella coeruleoalba. The sequence continues at coordinate 1,968,302 of NW_027646361.1, read as the reverse complement.
GCTGCCAAGAGGACTTGAAAGCGGGGCAGAATTGCAGGAAACCGATTTCAGGAGGTAGACTGGAATTGCATTGAAAGCATAGGAAAAGAGGCAGAACGTCCACAATGATGCACTTGGCCAAAAAGGGCGTATGCGTTTTTTCCTGAATATATTCAGGAAAAAACGCATACGCCCTTTTTGGCCAACCAAGCAAGCTTGCAAAGGAAATCTGCACTACAATGAAGTCTCACTTCCCCCCGGTCAAAAGGGCCATCTGAAAAAAGTGTAAAATCCAGAAAGGCAGGACAGGCCATGGAGAACTGGGAGCCTTGTTATGCTGATGGGCGGGATGTAAATTGCCAACAACCACTCGGGAGAAGTGTATGGTGTTTCCTGAAACATCTAAAAAACAAAGCAACAGAACCTAGGGCACTTCCACTTATGGTCCTATAGCTTAGGGAAATTAAAATAAAAAAGACACAGCCACCCCAAAGTTTGGAACGGATCTGTTTACAAGAACCTCATTTACAGTACAAGTTCAACATCGCAGAAAGTGAAAAATGGATAAAGAAGTTGTGGTATTTACTTACAAAGCAATATCACTCAGCAATGAAATCTGTGTCATCAGGCCCTTAGCAGCACAATGAGTGGATTCAGGTATGATGATTCTAACTGAAGTAAGTCACACAGAAAAAGAAACATCATAAGATATCAGTAATACACGGAATGTAAACTTGGCTACACAGGAACTGAATTACAGAACAGAACAGGGTCTCAAATTTAGAAAACCAACTTATTCTTGCTTAAGGGTAAAGGTGAGTTGGGGTGCTGCATAAAACCAGAGATTGAAATGAGCACAGATAAAGTTCCTTAAGCCAAATATGGAATAGACAAGAGCTACTCCTTGCTCAACGAAATGGACTCAACACCCCATATTAAACGCCTAAGAATGTACCTGACTAGTAAGTATCTTAAAACCTATGGATTGCTATGTCTCCAAAAGAGAATCAAGCATGTGTACAGGGGCATAAACACAGCAGTGATAGGACTGGAGAGGTTCGGTGAGCAAATGAAGACCCTTTGAAGTCATATTGCATGGTACCCATTCCACGGGTTTCAACTACCCAGGTTTAAGGTATTCTTCCTTCAGCTAAAACATGCATGTGGAACCTAGAGTATGATCAACCATGTGATCGGGAGACGTGTTCAAATATGTCTCAGTTTTCCTCCCCTGGTACTCGGGTGCAACATTCCAGACGCTTTACTAACACTCTCCCCACTTGGAGAGTCAGTCCCTTTAACCTCCTGTTTGGCCCAGTTTGCAATTTCTGCGGAAGATGAACAGGAATAGCGAGAACCAATGAGAGGCTAGCTGGAGGTGTCTGGACGGGCAAATTTAACTCTCATTTCCCACCAGGAAGAGGAAATAACCAAAGGCTCAGCGTGCCGTGCCGGAACCAGATTAGGGCCTGAAGCCATCCTGCAGTGTTGCGGCCAGCTCAAAAGAAAGCGAGTTGAAGAAAGGAGCTCAGGGGCACTGTAATTCACAAACCTGCAGAGTTATAAATGACAGCTATCGTCCAAAAATAGACTGAAGTAAGGCTGCCAAGAGGACTTGAAAGCGGGGCAGAATTGCAGGAAACCGATTTCAGGAGGTAGACTGGAATTGCATTGAAAGCATAGGAAAAGAGGCAGAACGTCCACAATGATGCACTTGGCCAAAAAGGGCATATGCGTTTTTTCCTGAATATATTCAGGAAAAAACGCATACGCCCTTTTTGGCCAACCAAGCAAGCTTGCAAAGGAAATCTGCACTACAATGAAGTCTCACTTCCCCCCGGTCAAAAGGGCCATCTGAAAAAAGTGTAAAATCCAGAAAGGCAGGACAGGCCATGGAGAACTGGGAGCCTTGTTATGCTGATGGGCGGGATGTAAATTGCCAACAGACACTCGGGAGAAGTGTATGGTGTTTCCTGAAACATCTAAAAAACAAAGCAACAGAGCCTAGGGCACTGCCACTTATGGTCCTATAGCTTAGGGAAATTAAAATCAAAAAGACACAACCACCCCAAAGTTTGGAACGGATCTGTTTACAAGAACCTCGTTTACAGTACAAGTTCAACATCGCAGAAAGTGAAAAATGGATAAAGAAGTTGTGGTATTTACTTACAAAGCAATATCACTCAGCAATGAAATCTATGTCATCAGGCCCTTAGCATCACAATGAGTGCATTCAGGTATGATGATTCTAACTGAAATAAGTCACACAGAAAAAGAAACATCATAAGATATCAGTAATACACGGAATGGAAACTTGGCTACACAGGAACTGAATTACAGAACAGAACAGGGTCTCAAATTTAGAAAACCAACTTATGCTTGCTTAAGGGGAAAGGTGAGTTGGGGTGCTGCATAAAACCAGAGATTGAAATGAGCACAGATAAAGTTCCTTAAGTCAAATATGGAATAGACAAGAGCTACTCCTTGCTCAACGAAATGGACTCAACACCGCATATTAAACGCCTAAGAATGTACCTGACTAGTAAGTATCTTAAAACCTATGGATTGCTATGTCTCCAAAAGAGAATCAAGCATGTGTACAGGGGCATAAACGCAGCAGTGATAGGATTGGAGAGGTTCGGTGAGCAAATGAAGACCCTTTGAAGGCATATTGCATGGTACCCATTCCACGGGTTTCAACTACCCAGTTTTAAGGTATTCTTCCTTCAGCTAAAACATGCATGTGGAACCTAGAGTATGATCAACCATGTGATCGGGAGACGTGTTCAAATAAGTCTCAGTTTTCCTCCCCTGGTACTCGGGTGCAACATTCCAGACGCTTTACTAACACTCTCCCCACTTGGAGAGTCAGTCCCTTTAACCTCCTGTTTGGCCCAGTTTGCAATTTCTGCGGAAGATGAACAGGAATAGCGAGAACCAATGAGAGGCTAGCTGGAGGTGTCTGGATGGGCAAATTTAACTCTCATTTCCCACCAGGAAGAGGAATTAACCAAAGGCTCAGCGTGCCGTGCCGGAACCAGATTAGGGCCTGAAGCCATCCTGCAGTGTTGCGGCCAGCTCAAAAGAAAGCGAGTTGAAGAAAGGAGCTCAGGGGCACTGTAATTCACAAACCTGCAGAGTTATAAATGACAGCTATCGTCCAAAAATAGACTGAAGTAAGGCTGCCAAGAGGACTTGAAAGCGGGGCAGAATTGCAGGAAACCGATTTCAGGAGGTAGACTGGAATTGCATTGAAAGCATAGGAAAAGAGGCAGAACGTCCACAATGATGCACTTGGCCAAAAAGGGCATATGCGTTTTTTCCTGAATATATTCAGGAAAAAACGCATACGCCCTTTTTGGCCAACCAAGCAAGCTTGCAAAGGAAATCTGCACTACAATGAAGTCTCACTTCCCCCCGGTCAAAAGGGCCATCTGAAAAATGTGTAAAATGCAGAAAGGCAGGACAGGCCATGGACAACTGGGAGCCTTGTTATGCTGATGGGCGGGATGTAAATTGCCAACAGACACTCGGGAGAAGTGTATGGTGTTTCCTGAAACATCTAAAAAACAAAGCAACAGAGCCTAGGGCACTGCCACTTATGGTCCTATAGCTTAGGGAAATTAAAATCAAAAAGACACAGCCACCCCAAACTTTCGAACGGCTCTGTTTACAAGAACCTCGTTTACAGTACAAGTTCAACATCGCAGAAAGTGAAAAATGGATAAAGAAGTTGTGGTATTTACTTACAAAGCAATATCACTCAGCAATGAAATCTATGTCATCAGGCCCTTAGCATCACAATGAGTGGATTCAGGTATGATGATTCTAACTGAAATAAGTCACACAGAAAAAGAAACATCATAAGATATCAGTAATACACGGAATGGAAACTTGGCTACACAGGAACTGAATTACAGAACAGAACAGGGTCTCAAATTTAGAAAACCAACTTATGCTTGCTTAAGGGTAAAGGTGAGTTGGGGTGCTGCATAAAACCAGAGATTGAAATGAGCACAGATAAAGTTCCTTAAGTCAAATATGGAATAGACAAGAGCTACTCCTTGCTCAACGAAATGGACTCAACACCGCATATTAAACGCCTAAGAATGTACCTGACTAGTAAGTATCGTAAAACCTATGGATTGCTATGTCTCCAAAAGAGAATCAAGCATGTGTACAGGGGCATAAACGCAGCAGTGATAGGATTGGAGAGGTTCGGTGAGCAAATGAAGACCCTTTGAAGTCATATTGCATGGTACCCATTCCACGGGTCTCAACTCTCCAGGTTTAAGGTATTCTTCCTTCAGCTAAAACATGCATGTGGAACCCAAGTATGATCAACCATGTGAACGGGAGACGTGTTCAAATATGTCTCAGTTTTCCTCCCCTGGTACTCGGGTGCAACATTCCAGACGCTTTACTAACACTCTCCCCACTTGGAGAGTCAGCGCCTTTAACCTCCTGTTTGGCCCAGTTTGCAATTTCTGCGGAAGATGAACAGGAATAGCGAGAACCAATGAGAGACTAGCTGGAGGTGTCTGGACGGGCAAATTTAACTCTCATTTCCCACCAGGAAGAGGAAATAACCAAAGGCTCAGCGTGCCGTGCCGGAACCAGATTAGGGCCTGAAGCCATCCTGCGGTGTTGCGGCCAGGTCACAAGAAAGCGAGTTGAAGAAAGGAGCTCAGGGGCACTGTAATTCACAAACCTGCAGAGTTATAAATGACAGCTATCGTCCAAAAATAGACTGAAGTAAGGCTGCCAAGAGGACTTGAAAGCGGGGCAGAATTGCAGGAAACCGATTTCAGGAGGTAGACTGGAATTGCATTGAAAGCATAGGAAAAGAGGCAGAACGTCCACAATGATGCACTTGGCCAAAAAGGGCGTATGCGTTTTTTCCTGAATATATTCAGGAAAAAACGCATACGCCCTTTTTGGCCAACCAAGCAAGCTTGCAAAGGAAATCTGCACTACAATGAAGTCTCACTTCCCCCCGGTCAAAAGGGCCATCTGAAAAAAGTGTAAAATCCAGAAAGGCAGGACAGGCCATGGAGAACTGGGAGCCTTGTTATGCTGATGGGCGGGATGTAAATTGCCAACAGAAACTCGGGAGAAGTGTATGGTGTTTCCTGAAACATCTAAAAAACAAAGCAACAGAGCCTAGGGCACTGCCACTTATGGTCCTATAGCTTAGGGAAATTAAAATCAAAAACACACAGCCACCCCAAAGTTTGGGACGCCTCTGTTTACAAGAACCTCGTTAACAGTACAAGTTCAACATCGCAGAAAGTGAAAAATGGATAAAGAAGTTGTGGTATTTACTTACAAAGCAATATCACTCAGCAATGAAATCTGTTTCATCAGGCCCGTAGCAGCACAATGAGTGGATTCAGGTATGATGATTCTAACTGAAATAAGTCACACAGAAAAGAAACATCATAAGATATCAGTAATACACGGAATGTAAACTTGGCTACACAGGAACTGAATTACAGAACAGAACAGGGTCTCAAATTTAGAAAACCAACTTATGCTTGCTTAAGGGTAAAGGTGAGTTGGGGTGCTGCATAAAACCAGAGATTGAAATGAGCACAGATAAAGTTCCTTAAGTCAAATATGGAATAGACAAGAGCTACTCCTTGCTCAACGAAATGGACTCAACACCGCATATTAAACGCCTAAGAATGTACCTGACTAGTAAGTATCGGAAAACCTATGGATTGCTATGTCTCCAAAAGAGAATCAAGCATGTGTACAGGGGCATAAACGCAGCAGTGATAGGATTGGAGAGGTTCGGTGAGCAAATGAAGACCCTTTGAAGTCATATTGCATGGTACGCGTTACACGGGTCTCAACTCTCCAGGTTTAAGGTATTCTTCCTAAAGCTAAAACATGCATGTGGAACCTAGAGTATGATCAACCATGTGATCGGGAGACGTGTTCAAATATGTCTCAGTTTTCCTCCCCTGGTACTCGGGTGCAACATTCCAGACGCTTTACTAACACTCTCCCGGCTTGGAGAGTCAGTCCCTTTAACCTCCTGTTTGGCCCAGTTTGCAATTTCTGCGGAAGATGAACAGGAATAGCGAGAACCAATGAGAGACTAGCTGTAGGTGTCTGGACGGGCAAATTTAACTCTCATTTCCCACCAGGAAGAGGAATTAACCAAAGGCTCAGCGTGTCGTGCCAGTACCAGATTAGGGCCTGAAGCCATCCTGCGGTGTTGCGGCCAGGTCACAAGAAAGCGAGTTGAAGAAAGGAGCTCAGGGGCACTGTAATTCACAAACCTGCAGACTTATAAATGACAGCTATCGTCCAAAAATAGACTGAAGTAAGGCTGCCAAGAGGACTTGAAAGCGGGGCAGAATTGCAGGAAACCGATTTCAGGAGGTAGACTGGAATTGCATTGAAAGCATAGGAAAAGAGGCAGAACGTCCACAATGATGCACTTGGCCAAAAAGGGCGTATGCGTTTTTTCCTGAATATATTCAGGAAAAAACGCATACGCCCTTTTTGGCCAACCAAGCAAGCTTGCAAAGGAAATCTGCACTACAATGAAGTCTCACTTCCCCCCGGTCAAAAGGTCCATCTGAAAAAAGTGTAAAATCCAGAAAGACAAGACAGGCCATGGAGAACTGGGAGCCTTGTTATGGTGATGGGCGGGATGTAAATTGCCAACAACCACTCGGGAGAAGTGTATGGTGTTTCCTGAAACATGTAAAAAACAAAGCAACAGAACCTAGGGCACTTCCACTTATGGTCCTATAGCTTAGGGAAATTAAAATCAAAAAGACACAGCCACCCCAAAGTTTGGAACGGATCTGTTTACAAGAACCTCGTTTACAGTACAAGTTCAACATCGTAGAAAGTGAAAAATGGATAAAGAAGATGTGGTATTTACTTACAAAGCAATATCACTCAGCAATGATATCTGTGTCATCAGGCCCTTAGCAGCACAATGAGTGGATTCAGGTACGATGATTCTAACTGAAATAAGTCACACAGAAAAAGAAACATCATAAGATATCACTAATACACGGAATGTAAACTTGGCTACACAGGAACTGAATTCCAAAACAGAACAGTGTCTCAAATTTAGAAAACCAACTTATGCTTGCTTAAGGGTAAAGGTGAGTTGGGGTGCTGCATAAAACCAGAGATTGAAATGAGCACAGATAAAGTTCCTTAAGCCAAATATGGAATAGACAAGAGCTACTCCTTGCTCAACGAAATGGACTCAACACCCCATATTAAACGCCTAAGAATGTACCTGACTAGTAAGTATCTTAAAACCTATGGATTGCTATGTCTCCAAAAGAGAATCAAGCATGTGTACAGGGGCATAACCGCAGCAGTGATAGGATTGGAGAGGTTCGGTGAGCAAATGAAGACCCTTTGAAGTCATATTGCATGGTACCCATTACACGGGTCTCAACTCTCCAGGTTTAAGGTATTCTTCCTTCAGCTAAAACATTCATGTGGAACCCAAGTATGATCAACCATGTGAACGGGAGACGTGTTCAAATATGTCTCAGTTTTCCTCCCCTGGTACTCGGGTGCAACATTCCAGACGCTTTACTAACACTCTCCCCACTTGGAGAGTCAGCGCCTTTAACCTCCTGTTTGGCCCAATTTGCAATTTCTGCGGAAGATGAACAGGAATAGCGAGAACCAATGAGAGGCTAGCTGGAGGTGTCTGGACGGGCAAATTTAACTCTCATTTCCCACCAGGAAGAGGAAATAACCAAAGGCTCAGCGTGCCGTACCGGAACCAGATTAGGGCCTGAAGCCATCCTGCGGTGTTGCGGCCAGGTCACAAGAAAGCGAGTTGAAGAAAGGAGCTCAGGGGCACTGTAATTCACAAACCTGCAGAGTTATAAATGACAGCTATCGTCCAAAAATAGACTGAAGTAAGGCTGCCAAGAGGACTTGAAAGCGGGGCAGAATTGCAGGAAACCGATTTCAGGAGGTAGACTGGAATTGCATTGAAAGCATAGGAAAAGAGGCAGAACGTCCACAATGATGCACTTGGCCAAAAAGGGCGTATGCGTTTTTTCCTGAATATATTCAGGAAAAAACGCATACGCCCTTTTTGGCCAACCAAGCAAGCTTGCAAAGGAAATCTGCACTACAATGAAGTCTCACTTCCCCCCGGTCAAAAGGGCCATCTGAAAAAAGTGTAAAATCCAGAAAGGCAGGAGAAGCCATGGAGAACTGGGAGCCTTGTTATGCTGATGGGCGGGATGTAAATTGCCAACAGACACTCGGGAGAAGTGTATGGTGTTTCCTGAAACATCTAAAAAACAAAGCAACAGAGCCTAGGGCACTGCCACTTATGGTCCTATAGCTTAGGGAAATTAAAATCAAAAAGACACAGCCACCCCAATGTTTGGGACGCCTCTGTTTACAAGAACCTCGTTTACAGTACAAGTTCAACATCGCAGAACGTGAAAAATGGATAAAGAACTTGTGGTACTTACGTACAATGCAGTATTACTCAGCAATGAAATCTATGTCATCAGGCCTGTAGCAGTATAATGAGTGGATTCAGGTACGATGATTCTAACTGAAATAAGTCACACAGAAAAAGAAACATCATAAGATATCACTAATACACGGAATGTAAACTTGGCTACACAGGAACTGCATTCCAGAACAGAACAGGGACTCAAATTTAGAAAACCAACTTATGCTTGCTTAAGGGGAAAGGTGAGCTGGGGTGCTGCATAAAACCAGAGATTGAAATGAGCACAGATAAAGTTCCTTAAGCCAAATATGGAATAGACAAGAGCTACTCCTTGCTCAACGAAATGGACTCAAAACCCCATATTAAACCCCTAAGAATGTACCTGACTAGTAAGTATCTTAAAACCTATGGATTGCTATGTCTCCAAAAGAGAATCAATCGTGTGTACAGGGGAATAAACGCAGCAGTGATAGGATTGGAGAGGTTCGGTGAGCAAATGAAGACCCTTTGAAGTCATATTGCATGGTACCCATTCCACGGGTCTCAACTCTCCAGGTTTAAGGTATTCTTCCTTCAGCTAAAACATGCATGTGGAACCCAGAGTATGATCAACCATGTGAACGGGAGACGTGTTCAAATATGTCTCAGTTTTCCTCCCCTGGTACTCGGGTGCAACATTCCAGACGCTTTACTAACACTCTCCCGACTTGGAGAGTAAGTCCCTTTAACCTCCTGTTTGGCCCAGTTTGCAATTTCTGCGGAAGATGAACAGGAATAGCAAGAACCAATGAGAGGCTAGCTGGAGGTGTCTGGACGGGCAAATTTAACTCTCATTTCCCACCAGGAAGAGGAAATAACCAAAGGCTCAGCGTGCCGTACCGGAACCAGATTAGGGCCTGATGCCATCCTGCGGTGTTGCGGCCAGCTCAAAAGAAAGCGAGTTGAAGAAAGGAGCCCAGGGGCACTGTAATTCACAAACCTGCAGAGTTATAAATGACAGCTATCGTCCAAAAATACACTGAAGTAAGGCTGCCAAGAGGACTTGAAAGCGGGGCAGAATTGCAGGAAACCGATTTCAGGAGGTAGACTGGAATTGCATTGAAAGCATAGGAAAAGAGGCAGAACGTCCACAATGATGCACTTGGCCAAAAAGGGCGTATGCGTTTTTTCCTGAATATATTCAGGAAAAAACGCATACGCCCTTTTTGGCCAACCAAGCAAGCTTGCAAAGGAAATCTGCACTACAATGAAGTCTCAGTTCCCCCCAGTCAAAAGGGCCATCTGAAAAAAGTGTAAAATCCAGAAAGGCAGGACAGGCCATGGAGAACTGGGAGCCTTGTTATGCTGATGGGCGGGATGTAAATTGCCAACAACCACTCGGGAGAAGTATATGGTGTTTCCTGAAACATCTAAAAAACAAAGCAACAGAACCTAGGGCACTTCCACTTATGGTCCTATAGATTAGGGAAATTAAAATCAAAAAGACACAGCCACCCCAAAGTTTGGAACGGCTCTGTTTACAAGAACCTCGTTTACAGTACAAGTTCAACATCGCAGAAAGTGAAAAATGGATAAAGAAGTTGTGGTATTTACTTACAAAGCAATATCACTCAGCAATGAATTCTATGTCATCAGGCCCTTAGCAGCACAATGAGTGGATTCAGGTATGATGATTCTAACTGAAATAAGTCACACAGAAAAAGAAACATCATAAGATATCAGTAATACACGGAATGTAAACTTGCCTACACAGGAACTGAATTCCAAAACAGAACAGGGTCTCAAATTTAGAAAACCAACTTATGCTTGCTTAAGGGTAAAGGTGAGTTGGGGTGCTGCATAAAACCAGAGATTGAAATGAGCACAGATAAAGTTCCTTAAGTCAAATATAGAATAGACAAGAGCTACTCCTTGCTCAACGAAATGGACTCAACACCACATATTAAACGCCTAAGAATGTACCTGACTAGTAAGTGTCTTAAAAACCAATCATTGCTATGTCTCCGAAAGAGAATCAAGCATGTGTACAGGGGCATAAACGCAACAGTGATAGGATTGGAGAGGTTCGGTGAGCAAATGAAGACCCTTTGAAGTCATATTGCATGGTACCCATTCCACGGGTTTCAACTACCCAGGTTTTAGGTATTCTTCCTTCAGCTAAAACATGCATGTGTAACCCAAGTATGATCAACCATGTGAACGGGAGACGTGTTCAAATATGTCTCAGTTTTCCTCCCCTGGTACTCGGGTGCAACATTCCAGACGCTTTACTAACACTCTCCCCACTTGGAGAGTCAGCGCCTTTAACCTCCTGTTTGGCCCAGTTTGCAATTTCTGTGGAAGATGAACAGGAATAGTGAGAACCAATGAGAGGCTAGCTGGAGGTGTCTGGACGGGCAAATTTAACTCTCATTTCCCACCAGGAAGAGGAAATAACCAAAGGCTCAGCGTGCCGTACCGGAACCAGATTAGGGCCTGAAGCCATCCTGCGGTGTTGCGGCCAGGTCACAAGAAAGCGAGTTGAAGAAAGGAGCTCAGGGGCACTGTAATTCACAAACCTGCAGAGTTATAAATGACAGCTATCGTCCAAAAATAGACTGAAGTAAGGCTGCCAAGAGGACTTGAAAGCGGGGCAGAATTGCAGGAAACCGATTTCAGGAGGTAGACTGGAATTGCATTGAAAGCATAGGAAAAGAGGCAGAACGTCCACAATGATGCACTTGGCCAAAAAGGGCGTATGCGTTTTGTCCTGAATATATTCAGGAAAAAACGCATACGCCCTTTTTGGCCAACCAAGCAAGCTTGCAAAGGAAATCTGCACTACAATGAAGTCTCACTTCCCCCCCGGTCAAAAGGGCCATCTGAAAAAAGTGTAAAATCCAGAAAGGCAGTACAGGCCATGGAGAACTGGGAGCCTTGTTATGCTGATGGGCGGGATGTAAATTGCCAACAACCACTCGGGAGAAGTGTATGGTGTTTCCTGAAACATCTAAAAAACAAAGCAACAGAGCCTAGGGCACTGCCACTTATGGTCCTATAGCTTAGGGAAATTAAAATCAAAAAGACACAGCCACCCCAAAGTTTGGAACGGCTCTGTTTACAAGAACCTCGTTTACAGTACAAGTTCAACATCGCAGAAAGTGAAAAATGGATAAAGAAGTTGTGGTATTTACTTACAAAGCAATATCACTCAGCAATGAAATCTGTGTCATCAGGCCCTTAGCAGCACAATGAGTGGATTCAGGTATGATGATTCTAACTGAAGTAAGTCACACAGAAAAAGAAACATCATAAGATATCACTAATACACGGAATGTAAACTTGGCTACACAGGAACTGAATTCCAAAACAGAACAGGGTCTCAAATTTAGAAAACCAACTTATGCTTGCTTAAGGGGAAACGTGAGTTGGGGTGCTGCATAAAACCAGAGATTGAAATGAGCACAGATAAAGTTCCTTAAGCCAAATATGGAATAGACAAGAGCTACTCCTTGCTCAACGAAATGGACTCAACACCGCATATTAAACGCCTAAGAATGTACCTGACTAGTAAGTATCTTAAAACCTATGGATTGCTATGTCTCCAAAAGAGAATCAAGCAGGTGTACAGGGGCATAAACGCAGCAGTGATAGGATTGGAGAGGTTCGGTGAGCAAATGAAGACCCTTTGAAGTCATATTGCATGTTACCCATTCCACGGGTTTCAACTACCCAGGTTTTAGGTATTCTTCCTTCAGCTAAAACATGCATGTGTAACCCAAGTATGATCAACCATGTGAACGGGAGACGTGTTCAAATATGTCTCAGTTTTCCTCCCCTGGTACTCGGGTGCAACATTCCAGACGCTTTACTAACACTCTTCCCACTTGGAGAGTCAGCGCCTTTAACCTCCTGTTTGGCCCAGTTTGCAATTTCTGCGGAAGATGAACAGGAATAGCGAGAACCAATGAGAGGCTAGCTGGGGGTGTCTGGACGGGCAAATTTAACTCTCATTTCCCACCAGGAAGAGGAAATAACCAAAGGCTCAGCGTGCCGTACCGGAACCAGATTAGGGCCTGAAGCCATCCTGCGGTGTTGCGGCCAGGTCACAAGAAAGCGAGTTGAAGAAAGGAGCTCAGGGGCACTGTAATTCACAAACCTGCAGAGTTATAAAAGACAGCTATCATCCAAAAATAGACTGAAGTAAGGCTGCCAAGAGGACTTGAAAGCGGGGCAGAATTGCAGGAAACCGATTTCAGGAGGTAGACTGGAATTGCATTGAAAGCATAGGAAAAGAGGCAGAACGTCCACAATGATGCACTTGGCCAAAAAGGGCGTATGCGTTTTTTCCTGAATATATTCAGGAAAAAACGCATACGCCCTTTTTGGCCAACCAAGCAAGCTTGCAAAGGAAATCTGCACTACAATGAAGTCTCACTTCCCCCAGGTCAAAAGGGCCATCTGAAAAAAGTGTAAAATCCAGAAAGGCAGGACAGGCCATGGAGTACTGGGAGCCTTGTTATGCTGATGGGCGGGATGTAAATTGCCAACAACCACTCGGGAGAAGTGTATGGTGTTTCCTGAAACATCTAAAAAACAAAGCAACAGAACCTAGGGCACTTCCACTTATGGTCCTATAGCTTAGGGAAATTAAAATAAAAAAGACACAGCCACCCCAAAGTTTGGAACGGATCTGTTTACAAGAACCTTATTTACAGTACAAGTTCAACATCGCAGAAAGTGAAAAATGGATAAAGAAGTTGTGGTATTTACTTACAAAGCAATATCACTCAGCAATGAAATCTGTGTCATCAGGCCCTTAGCAGCACAATGAGTGGATTCAGGTATGATGATTCTAACTGAAGTAAGTCACACAGAAAAAGAAACATCATAAGATATCACTAATACACGGAATGTAAACTTGGCTACACAGGAACTGAATTCCAAAACAGAACAGGGTCTCAAATTTAGAAAACCAACTTATGCTTGCTTAAGGGGAAAGGTGAGTTGGGGTGCTGCATAAAACCAGAGATTGAAATGAGCACAGATAAAGTTCCTTAAGCCAAATATGGAATAGACAAGAGCTACTCCTTGCTCAACGAAATGGACTCAACACCGCATATTAAACGCCTAAGAATGTACCTGACTAGTAAGTATCTTAAAACCTATGGATTGCTATGTCTCCAAAAGAGAATCAAGCATGTGTACAGGGGCATAAACGCAGCAGTGATAGGAATGGAGAGGTTCGGTGAGCAAATGAAGACCCTTTGAAGTCATATTGCATGGTACCCATTACACGGGTTTCAACTACCCAGGTTTTAGGTATTCTTCCTTCAGCTAAAACATGCATGTGGAAACCAGAGTATGATCAACCATGTGATCGGGAGACGTGTTCAAATATGTCTCAGTTTTCCTCCCCTGGTACTCGGGTGCAACATTCCAGACGCTTTACTAACACTCTCCCCACTTGGAGAGTCAGCGCCTTTAACCTCCTGTTTGGCACAGTTTGCAATTTCTGCGGAAGATGAACAGGAATAGTGAGAACCAATGAGAGGCTAGCTGGAGGTGTCTGGACGGGCAAATTTAACTCTCATTTCCCACCATGAGGAGGAAATAACCAAAGGCTCAGCGTGACGTGCCAGAACCAGATTAGGTCCTGAAGCCATCCTGCGGTGTTGCGGCCAGGAAACAAGAAAGCGAGTTGAAGAAAGGAGCTCAGGGGCACTGTAATTCACAAAGCTGCAGAGTTATAAATGACAGCTATCGTCCAAAAATAGACTGAAGTAAGGCTGCCAAGAGGACTTGAAAGCGGGGCAGAATTGCAGGAAACCGATTTCAGGAGGTAGACTGGAATTGCATTGAAAGCATAGGAAAAGAGGCAGAACGTCCACAATGATGCACTTGGCCAAAAAGGGCGTATGCGTTTTGTCCTGAATATATTCAGGAAAAAACGCATACGCCCTTTTTGGCCAACCAAGCAAGCTTGCAAAGGAAATCTGCACTACAATGAAGTCTCACTTCCCCCCGGTCAAAAGGGCCATCTGAAAAAAGTGTAAAATCCAGAAAGGCAGGACAGGCCATGGAGAACTGGGAGCCTTGTTATGCTGATGGGCGGGATGTAAATTGCCAACAGACACTCGGGAGAATTGTATGCTGTTTCCTGAAACATCTAAAAAACAAAGCAACAGAGCCTAGGGCACTGCCACTTATGGTCCTATAGCTTAGGGAAATTAAAATCAAAAAGACACAGCCACCCCAAAGTTTGGGACGCCTCTGTTTACAAGAACCTCGTTTACAGTACAAGTTCAACATCACAGAAAGTGAAAAATGGATAAAGAAGTTGTGGTATTTACTTACAAAGCAATATCACTCAGCAATGAAATCTATGTCATCAGGCCCTTAGCATCACAATGAGTGGATTCAGGTATGATGATTCTAACTGAAATAAGTCTCACAGAAAAAGAAACATCATAAGATATCAGTAATACACGGAATGGAAACTTGGCTACACAGGAACTGAATTACAGAACAGAACAGGGTCTCAAATTTAGAAAACCAACTTATGCTTGCTTAAGGGTAAAGGTGAGTTGGGGTGCTGCATAAAACCAGAGATTGAAATGAGCACAGATAAAGTTCCTTAAGTCAAATACGGAATAGACAAGAGCTACTCCTTGCTCAACGAAATGGACTCAACACCGCATATTAAACGCCTAAGAATGTACCTGACTAGTAAGTATCGTAAAACCTATGGATTGCTATGTCTCCAAAAGAGAATCAAGCATGTGTACAGGGGCATAAACGCAGCAGTGATAGGATTGGAGAGGTTCGGTGAGCAAATGAAGACCCTTTGAAGTCATATTGCATGGTACCCATTACACGGGTCTCAACTCTCCAGGTTTAAGGTATTCTTCCTTCAGCTAAAACATGCATGTGGAACCCAAGTATGATCAACCATGTGAACGGGAGACGTGTTCAAATATGTCTCAGTTTTCCTCCCCTGGTACTCGGGTGCAACATTCCAGACGCTTTACTAACACTCTCCCCACTTGGAGAGTCAGTGCCTTTAACCTCCTGTTTGGCCCAGTTTGCAATTTCTGCGGAAGATGAACAGGAATAGCGAGAACCAATGAGAGGCTAGCTGGAGGTGTCTGGACGGGCAAATTTAACTCTCATTTCTCACCAGGAAGAGGAATTAACCAAAGGCTCAGCATTCCGGGCCGGAACCAGATTAGGGCCTGAAGCCATCCTGCGGTGTTGCGGCCAGGTCACAAGAAAGCAAGTTGAAGAAAGGAGCTCAGGGGCACTGTAATTCACAAACCTGCAGAGTTATAAATGACAGCTATCGTCCAAAAATAGACTGAAGTAAGGCTGCCAAGAGGACTTGAAAGCGGGGCAGAATTGCAGGAAACCGATTTCAGGAGGTAGACTGGAATTGCATTGAAAGCATAGGAAAAGAGGCAGAACGTCCACAATGATGCACTTGGCCAAAAAGGGCGTATGCGTTTTTTCCTGAATATATTCAGGAAAAAACGCATACGCCCTTTTTGGCCAACCAAGCAAGCTTGCAAAGGAAATCTGCACTACAATGAAGTCTCACTTCCCCCCAGGCAAAAGGGCCATCTGAAAAAAGTGTAAAATCCAGAAAGGCAGGACAGGCCATGGAGAACTGGGAGCCTTGTTATGCTGATGGGCGGGATGTAAATTGCCAACAGACACTCGGGAGAAGTGTATGGTGTTTCCTGAAACATCTAAAAAACAAAGCAACAGAGCCTAGGGCACTGCCACTTATGGTCCTATAGCTTAGGGAAATTAAAATCAAAAAGACACAGCCACCCCAAAGTTTGGGACGCCTCTGTTTACAAGAACCTCGTTTACAGTACAAGTCCAACATCGCAGAAAGTGAAAAATGGATAAAGAAGTTGTGGTATTTACTTACAAAGCAATATCACTCAGCAATGAAATCTATGTCATCAGGCCCTTAGCATCACAATGAGTGGATTCAGGTATGATGATTCTAACTGAAATAAGTCACACAGAAAAAGAAACATCATAAGATATCAGTAATACACGGAATGGAAACTTGGCTACACAGGAACTGAATTACAGAACAGAACAGGGTCTCAAATTTAGAAAACCAACTTATGCTTGCTTAAGGGTAAAGGTGAGTTGGGGTGCTGCATAAAACCAGAGATTGAAATGAGCACAGATAAAGTTCCTTAAGTCAAATATGAAATAGACAAGAGCTACTCCTTGCTCAACGAAATGGACTCAACACCGCAAATTAAACGCCTAAGAATGTACCTGACTAGTAAGTATCGTAAAACCTATGGATTGCTATGTCTCCAAAAGAGAATCAAGCATG
Source organism: Stenella coeruleoalba (assembly GCF_951394435.1). NCBI lineage: Eukaryota > Metazoa > Chordata > Mammalia > Artiodactyla > Delphinidae > Stenella > Stenella coeruleoalba. The sequence continues at coordinate 1,951,512 of NW_027646361.1, read as the reverse complement.
TGTACAGGGGCATAAACGCAGCAGTGATAGGATTGGAGAGGTTCGGTGAGCAAATGAAGACCCTTTGAAGTCATATTGCATGGTACCCATTACACGGGTCTGAACTCTCCAGGTTTAAGGTATTCTTCCTTCAGGTAAAACATGCATGTGGAACCCAAGTATGATCAACCATGTGAACGGGAGACGTGTTCAAATATGTCTCAGTTTTCCTCCCCTGGTACTCGGGTGCAACATTCCAGACGCTTTACTAACACTCTCCCCACTTGGAGAGTCAGCGCCTTTAACCTCCTGTTTGGCCCAGTTTGCAATTTCTGCGGAAGATGAACAGGAATAGCGAGAACCAATGAGAGGCTAGCTGGAGGTGTCTGGACGGGCAAATTTAACTCTCATTTCCCACCAGGAAGAGGAATTAACCAAAGGCTCAGCGTGCCGGGCCGGAACCAGATTAGGGCCTGAAGCCATCCTGCGGTGTTGCGGCCAGGTCACAAGAAAGCGAGTTGAAGAAAGGAGCTCAGGGGCACTGTAATTCACAAACCTGCAGAGTTATAAATGACAGCTATCGTCCAAAAATAGACTGAAGTAAGGCTGCCAAGAGGACTTGAAAGCGGGGCAGAATTGCAGGAAACCGATTTCAGGAGGTAGACTGGAATTGCATTGAAAGCATAGGAAAAGAGGCAGAACGTCCACAATGATGCACTTGGCCAAAAAGGGCGTATGCGTTTTTTCCTGAATATATTCAGGAAAAAACGCATACGCCCTTTTTGGCCAACCAAGCAAGCTTGCAAAGGAAATCTGCACTACAATGAAGTCTCACTTCCCCCCGGTCAAAAGGGCCATCTGAAAAAAGTGTAAAATCCAGAAAGGCAGGACAGGCCATGGAGAACTGGGAGCCTTGTTATGCTGATGGGCGGGATGTAAATTGCCAACAACCACTCGGGAGAAGTGTATGGTGTTTCCTGAAACATCTAAAAAACAAAGCAACAGAGCCTAGGGCACTGCCACTTATGGTCCTATAGCTTAGGGAAATTAAATTCAAAAAGACACAGCCACCCGAAAGTTTGGAACGGCTCTGTTTACAAGAACCTCGTTTACAGTACAAGTTCAACATCGCAGAAAGTGAAAAATGGATAAAGAAGTTGTGGTATTCACTTACAAAGCAATATCACTCAGCAATGAAATCTATGTCATCAGGCCCTTAGCAGCACAATGAGTGGATTCAGGTATGATGATTCTAACTGAAATAAGTCACACAGAAAAAGAAACATCATAAGATATCAGTAATACACGGAATGGAAACTTGGCTACACAGGAACTGAATTACAGAACAGAACAGTGTCTCAAATTTAGAAAAACAACTTATGCTTGCTTAAGGGTAAATTTGAGTTGGGGTGCTGCATAAAACCAGAGATTGAAATGAGCACAGATAAAGTTCCTTAAGCCAAATATGGAATAGACAAGAGCTACTCCTTGCTCAAAGAAATGGACTCAACACCGCATATTAAACGCCTAAGAATGTACCTGACTAGTAAGTATCTTAAAACCTATGGATTGCTATGTCTCCGAAAGAGAATCAAGCACGTGTACAGGGGCATAAACGCAGCAGTGATAGGATTGGAGAGGTTCGGTGAGCAAATGAAGACCCTTTGAAGTCATATTGCATGGTACCCATTCCACGGGTTTCAACTACCCAGGTTTAAGGTATTCTTCCTTCAGCTAAAACATGCATGTGGAACCTAGAGTATGATCAACCATGTGATCGGGAGACGTGTTCATATATGTCTCAGTTTTCCTCCCCTGGTACTCGGGTGCAACATTCCAGACGCTTTACTAACACTCTCCCCACTTGGAGAGTCAGTCCCTTTAACCTCCTGTTTGGCCCAGTTTGCAATTTCTGCGGAAGATGAACAGGAATAGCGAGAACCAATGAGAGGCTAGCTGGAGGTGTCTGGACGGGCAAATTTAACTCTCATTTCCCACCAGGAAGAGGAATTAACCAAAGGCTCAGCGTGCCGGGCCGGAACCAGATTAGGGCCTGAAGCCATCCTGCGGTGTTGCGGCCAGGTCACAAGAAAGCGAGTTGAAGAAAGGAGCTCAGGGGCACTGTAATTCACAAACCTGCAGAGTTATAAATGACAGCTATCGTCCAAAAATAGACTGAAGTAAGGCTGCCAAGAGGACTTGAAAGCGGGGCAGAATTGCAGGAAACCGATTTCAGGAGGTAGACTGGAATTGCATTGAAAGCATAGGAAAAGAGGCAGAACGTCCACAATGATGCACTTGGCCAAAAAGGGCGTATGCGTTTTTTCCTGAATATATTCAGGAAAAAACGCATACGCCCTTTTTGGCCAACCAAGCAAGCTTGCAAAGGAAATCTGCACTACAATGAAGTCTCACTTCCCCCCGGTCAAAAGGGCCATCTGAAAAAAGTGTAAAATCCAGAAAGGCAGGACAGGCCATGGAGAACTGGGAGCCTTGTTATGCTGATGGGCGGGATGTAAATTGCCAACAACCACTCGGGAGAAGTGTATGGTGTTTCCTGAAACATCTAAAAAACAAAGCAACAGAGCCTAGGGCACTGCCACTTATGGTCCTATAGCTTAGGGAAATTAAATTCAAAAAGACACAGCCACCCCAAAGTTTGGAACGGCTCTGTTTACAAGAACCTCGTTTACAGTACAAGTTCAACATCGCAGAAAGTGAAAAATGGATAAAGAAGTTGTGGTATTCACTTACAAAGCAATATCACTCAGCAATGAAATCTATGTCATCAGGCCCTTAGCAGCACAATGAGTGGATTCAGGTATGATGATTCTAACTGAAATAAGTCACACAGAAAAAGAAACATCATAAGATGTCAGTAATACACGGAATGGAAACTTGGCTACACAGGAACTGAATTACAGAACAGAACATGGTCTCAAATTTAGAAAAACAACTTATGCTTGCTTAAGGGTAAATTTGAGTTGGGGTGCTGCATAAAACCAGAGATTGAAATGAGCACAGATAAAGTTCCTTAAGCCAAATATGGAATAGACAAGAGCTACTCCTTGCTCAAAGAAATGGACTCAACACCGCATATTAAACGCCTAAGAATGTACCTGACTAGTAAGTATCTTAAAACCTATGGATTGCTATGTCTCCGAAAGAGAATCAAGCACGTGTACAGGGGCATAAACGCAGCAGTGATAGGATTGGAGAGGTTCGGTGAGCAAATGAAGACCCTTTGAAGTCATATTGCATGGTACCCATTCCACGGGTTTCAACTACCCAGGTTTAAGGTATTCTTCCTTCAGCTAAAACATGCATGTGGAACCTAGAGTATGATCAACCATGTGATCGGGAGACGTGTTCAAATATGTCTCAGTTTTCCTCCCCTGGTACTCGGGTGCAACATTCCAGACGCTTTACTAACACTCTCCCCACTTGGAGAGTCAGCGCCTTTAACCTCCTGTTTGGCCCAGTTTGCAATTTCTGCGGAAGATGAACAGGAATAGCGAGAACCAATGAGAGGCTAGCTGGAGGTGTCTGGACGGGCAAATTTAACTCTCATTTCCCACCAGGAGGAGGAAATAACCAAAGGCTCAGCCTGCCGTGCCAGAACCAGATTAGGGCCAGAAGCCATCCTGCGGTGTTGCGGCCAGGTCACAAGAAAGCGAGTTGAAGAAAGGAGCTCAGGGGCACTGTAATTCACAAACCTGCAGAGTTATAAATGACAGCGATCGTCCAAAAATAGACTGAAGTAAGGCTGCCAAGAGGACTTGAAAGCGGGGCAGAATTGCAGGAAACCGATTTCAGGAGGTAGACTGGAATTGCATTGAAAGCATAAGAAAAGAGGCAGAACGTCCACAATGATGCACTTGGCCAAAAAGGGCGTATGCGTTTTTTCCTGAATATATTCAGGAAAAAACGCATACGCCCTTTTTGGCCAACCAAGCAAGCTTGCAAAGGAAATCTGCACTACAATGAAGTCTCACTTCCCCCCGGTCAAAACGGCCATCTGAAAAAAGTGTAAAATCCAGAAAGGCAACAGGCCATTGAGAACTGGGAGCCTTGTTATGCTGATGGGCGGGATGTAAATTGCCAACAGACACTTGGGAGAAGTGTATGGTGTTTCCTGAAACATCTAAAAAACAAAGCAACAGAGCCTAGGGCACTGCCACTTATGGTCCTATAGCTTAGGGAAATTAAATTCAAAAAGACACAGCCACCCCAAAGTTTGGAACGGCTCTGTTTACAAGAACCTCGTTTACAGTACAAGTTCAACATCGCAGAAAGTGAAAAATGGATAAAGAAGTTGTGGTATTCACTTACAAAGCAATATCACTCAGCAATGAAATCTATGTCATCAGGCCCTTAGCAGCACAATGAGTGGATTCAGGTATGATGATTCTAACTGAAATAAGTCACACAGAAAAAGAAACATCATAAGATATCAGTAATACACGGAATGGAAACTTGGCTACACAGGAACTGAATTACAGAACAGAACATGGTCTCAAATTTAGAAAAACAACTTATGCTTGCTTAAGGGTAAATTTGAGTTGGGGTGCTGCATAAAACCAGAGATTGAAATGAGCACAGATAAAGTTCCTTAAGCCAAATATGGAATAGACAAGAGCTACTCCTTGCTCAAAGAAATGGACTCAACACCGCATATTAAACGCCTAAGAATGTACCTGACTAGTAAGTATCTTAAAACCTATGGATTGCTATGTCTCCGAAAGAGAATCAAGCACGTGTACAGGGGCATAAACGCAGCAGTGATAGGATTGGAGAGGTTCGGTGAGCAAATGAAGACCCTTTGAAGTCATATTGCATGGTACCCATTCCACGGGTTTCAACTACCCAGGTTTAAGGTATTCTTCCTTCAGCTAAAACATGCATGTGGAACCTAGAGTATGATCAACCATGTGATCGGGAGACGTGTTCATATATGTCTCAGTTTTCCTCCCCTGGTACTCGGGTGCAACATTCCAGACGCTTTACTAACACTCTCCCCACTTGGAGAGTCAGTCCCTTTAACCTCCTGTTTGGCCCAGTTTGCAATTTCTGCGGAAGATGAACAGGAATAGCGAGAACCAATGAGAGGCTAGCTGGAGGTGTCTGGACGGGCAAATTTAACTCTCATTTCCCACCAGGAAGAGGAATTAACCAAAGGCTCAGCGTGCCGGGCCGGAACCAGAGTAGGTCCTGAAGCCATCCTGCGGTGTTGCGGCCAGGTCACAAGAAAGCGAGTTGAAGAAAGGAGCTCAGGGGCACTGTAATTCACAAACCTGCAGAGTTATAAATGACAGCTATCGTCCAAAAATAGACTGAAGTAAGGCTGCCAAGAGGACTTGAAAGCGGGGCAGAATTGCAGGAAACCGATTTCAGGAGGTAGACTGGAATTGCATTGAAAGCATAGGAAAAGAGGCAGAACGTCCACAATGATGCACTTGGCCAAAAAGGGCGTATGCGTTTTTTCCTGAATATATTCAGGAAAAAACGCATACGCCCTTTTTGGCCAACCAAGCAAGCTTGCAAAGGAAATCTGCACTACAATGAAGTCTCACTTCCCCCCGGTCAAAAGGGCCATCTGAAAAAAGTGTAAAATCCAGAAAGGCAGGACAGGCCATGGAGAACTGGGAGCCTTGTTATGCTGATGGGCGGGATGTAAATTGCCAACAACCACTCGGGAGAAGTGTATGGTGTTTCCTGAAACATCTAAAAAACAAAGCAACAGAGCCTAGGGCACTGCCACTTATGGTCCTATAGCTTAGGGAAATTAAATTCAAAAAGACACAGCCACCCCAAAGTTTGGAACGGCTCTGTTTACAAGAACCTCGTTTACAGTACAAGTTCAACATCGCAGAAAGTGAAAAATGGATAAAGAAGTTGTGGTATTCACTTACAAAGCAATATCACTCAGCAATGAAATCTATGTCATCAGGCCCTTAGCAGCACAATGAGTGGATTCAGGTATGATGATTCTAACTGAAATAAGTCACACAGAAAAAGAAACATCATAAGATGTCAGTAATACACGGAATGGAAACTTGGCTACACAGGAACTGAATTACAGAACAGAACATGGTCTCAAATTTAGAAAAACAACTTATGCTTGCTTAAGGGTAAATTTGAGTTGGGGTGCTGCATAAAACCAGAGATTGAAATGAGCACAGATAAAGTTCCTTAAGCCAAATATGGAATAGACAAGAGCTACTCCTTGCTCAAAGAAATGGACTCAACACCGCATATTAAACGCCTAAGAATGTACCTGACTAGTAAGTATCTTAAAACCTATGGATTGCTATGTCTCCGAAAGAGAATCAAGCACGTGTACAGGGGCATAAACGCAGCAGTGATAGGATTGGAGAGGTTCGGTGAGCAAATGAAGACCCTTTGAAGTCATATTGCATGGTACCCATTCCACGGGTTTCAACTACCCAGGTTTAAGGTATTCTTCCTTCAGCTAAAACATGCATGTGGAACCTAGAGTATGATCAACCATGTGATCGGGAGACGTGTTCAAATATGTCTCAGTTTTCCTCCCCTGGTACTCGGGTGCAACATTCCAGACGCTTTACTAACACTCTCCCCACTTGGAGAGTCAGCGCCTTTAACCTCCTGTTTGGCCCAGTTTGCAATTTCTGCGGAAGATGAACAGGAATAGCGAGAACCAATGAGAGGCTAGCTGGAGGTGTCTGGACGGGCAAATTTAACTCTCATTTCCCACCAGGAGGAGGAAATAACCAAAGGCTCAGCCTGCCGTGCCAGAACCAGATTAGGGCCAGAAGCCATCCTGCGGTGTTGCGGCCAGGTCACAAGAAAGCGAGTTGAAGAAAGGAGCTCAGGGGCACTGTAATTCACAAACCTGCAGAGTTATAAATGACAGCGATCGTCCAAAAATAGACTGAAGTAAGGCTGCCAAGAGGACTTGAAAGCGGGGCAGAATTGCAGGAAACCGATTTCAGGAGGTAGACTGGAATTGCATTGAAAGCATAAGAAAAGAGGCAGAACGTCCACAATGATGCACTTGGCCAAAAAGGGCGTATGCGTTTTTTCCTGAATATATTCAGGAAAAAACGCATACGCCCTTTTTGGCCAACCAAGCAAGCTTGCAAAGGAAATCTGCACTACAATGAAGTCTCACTTCCCCCCGGTCAAAACGGCCATCTGAAAAAAGTGTAAAATCCAGAAAGGCAACAGGCCATTGAGAACTGGGAGCCTTGTTATGCTGATGGGCGGGATGTAAATTGCCAACAGACACTTGGGAGAAGTGTATGGTGTTTCCTGAAACATCTAAAAAACAAAGCAACAGAGCCTAGGGCACTGCCACTTATGGTCCTATAGCTTAGGGAAATTAAATTCAAAAAGACACAGCCACCCCAAAGTTTGGAACGGCTCTGTTTACAAGAACCTCGTTTACAGTACAAGTTCAACATCGCAGAAAGTGAAAAATGGATAAAGAAGTTGTGGTATTCACTTACAAAGCAATATCACTCAGCAATGAAATCTATGTCATCAGGCCCTTAGCAGCACAATGAGTGGATTCAGGTATGATGATTCTAACTGAAATAAGTCACACAGAAAAAGAAACATCATAAGATATCAGTAATACACGGAATGGAAACTTGGCTACACAGGAACTGAATTACAGAACAGAACAGTGTCTCAAATTTAGAAAAACAACTTATGCTTGCTTAAGGGTAAATTTGAGTTGGGGTGCTGCATAAAACCAGAGATTGAAATGAGCACAGATAAAGTTCCTTAAGCCAAATATGGAATAGACAAGAGCTACTCCTTGCTCAACGAAATGGACTCAACACCGCATATTAAACGCCTAAGAATGTACCTGACTAGTAAGTATCTTAAAACCTATGGATTGCTATGTCTCCGAAAGAGAATCAAGCACGTGTACAGGGGCATAAACGCAGCAGTGATAGGATTGGAGAGGTTCGGTGAGCAAATGAAGACCCTTTGAAGTCATATTGCATGGTACCCATTCCACGGGTTTCAACTACCCAGGTTTAAGGTATTCTTCCTTCAGCTAAAACATGCATGTGGAACCTAGAGTATGATCAACCATGTGATCGGGAGACGTGTTCAAATATGTCTCAGTTTTCCTCCCCTGGTACTCGGGTGCAACATTCCAGACGCTTTACTAACACTCTCCCCACTTGGAGAGTCAGTCCCTTTAACCTCCTGTTTGGCCCAGTTTGCAATTTCTGCGGAAGATGAACAGGAATAGCGAGAACCAATGAGAGACTAGCTGGAGGTGTCTGGACGGGCAAATTTAACTCTCATTTCCCACCAGGAAGAGGAATTAACCAAAGGCTCAGCGTGCCGTGCCGGAACCAGAGTAGGTCCTGAAGCCATCCTGCGGTGTTGCGGCCAGGTCACAAGAAAGCGAGTTGAAGAAAGGAGCTCAGGGGCACTGTAATTCACAAACCTGCAGAGTTATAAATGACAGCTATCGTCCAAAAATAGACTGAAGTAAGGCTGCCAAGAGGACTTGAAAGCGGGGCAGAATTGCAGGAAACCGATTTCAGGAGGTAGACTGGAATTGCATTGAAAGCATAGGAAAAGAGGCAGAACGTCCACAATGATGCACTTGGCCAAAAAGGGCGTATGCGTTTTTTCCTGAATATATTCAGGAAAAAACGCATACGCCCTTTTTGGCCAACCAAGCAAGCTTGCAAAGGAAATCTGCACTACAATGAAGTCTCACTTCCCCCCGGTCAAAAGGGCCATCTGAAAAAAGTGTAAAATCCAGAAAGGCAACAGGCCATTGAGAACTGGGAGCCTTGTTATGCTGATGTGCGGGATGTAAATTGCCAACAGACACTCGGGAGAAGTGTATGGTGTTTCCTGAAACATCTAAAAAACAAAGCAACAGAACCTAGGGCACTTCCACTTATGGTCCTATAGCTTAGGGAAATTAAAATCAAAAAGACACAGCCACCCCAAAGTTTGGAACGGCTCTGTTTACAAGAACCTCGTTTACAGTACAAGTTCAACATCGCAGAAAGTGAAAAATGGATAAAGAAGTTGTGGTATTTACTTACAAAGCAATATCACTCAGCAATGAAATCTGTGTCATCAAGCCCTTAGCAGCACAATGAGTGGATTCAGGTATGATGATTCTAACTGAAATAAGTCACACAGAAAAAGAAACATCATAAGATATCAGTAATACACGGAATGGAAACTTGGCTACACAGGAACTGAATTACAGAACAGAACAGGGTCTCAAATTTAGAAAACCAACTTATGCTTGCTAAAGGGTAAAGGTGAGTTGGGGTTCTGCATAAAAACAGAGATTGAAATGAGCACAGATAAAGTTCCTTAAGTCAAATATGGAATAGACAAGAGCTACTCCTTGCTCAACGAAATGGACTCAACACCGCATATTAAACGCCTAAGAATGTACCTGACTAGTAAGTATCTTAAAACCTATTGATTGCTATGTCTCCGAAAGAGAATCAAGCATGTGTACAGGGGCATAAACGCAGCAGTGATAGGATTGGAGAGGTTCGGTGAGCAAATGAAGACCCTTTGAAGTCATATTGCATGGTACCCATTACACGGGTCTTAACTCTCCAGGTTTAAGGTATTCTTCCTTCAGCTAAAACATGCATGTTGAACCCAAGTATGATCAACCATGTGAACGGGAGACGTGTTCAAATATGTCTCAGTTTTCCTCCCCTGGTACTCGGGTGCAACATTCCAGACGCTTTACTAACACTCTCCCCACTTGGAGAGTCAGTGCCTTTAACCTCCTGTTTGGCCCAGTTTGCAATTTCTGCGGAAGATGAACAGGAATAGCGAGAACAAATGAGAGACTAGCTGGAGGTGTCTGGACGGGCAAATTTAACTCTCATTTCCCACCAGGAAGAGGAAATAACCAAAGGCTCAGCGTGCCGTGCCGGAACCAGATTAGGGCCTGAAGCCATCCTGCGGTGTTGCGGCCAGGTCACAAGAAAGCAAGTTGAAGAAAGGAGCTCAGGGGCACTGTAATTCACAAACCTGCAGAGTTATAAATGACAGCTATCGTCCAAAAATAGACTGAAGTAAGGCTGCCAAGAGGACTTGAAAGCGGGGCAGAATTGCAGGAAACCGATTTCAGGAGGTAGACTGGAATTGCATTGAAAGCATAAGAAAAGAGGCAGAACGTCCACAATGATGCACTTGGCCAAAAAGGGCGTATGCGTTTTTTCCTGAATATATTCAGGAAAAAACGCATACGCCCTTTTTGGCCAACCAAGCAAGCTTGCAAAGGAAATCTGCACTACAATGAAGTCTCACTTCTCCCTGGTCAAAAGGGCCATCTGAAAAAAGTGTAAAATCCAGAAAGGCAGGACAGGCCATGGAGAACTGGGAGCCTTGTTATGCTGATGGGCGGGATGTAAATTGCCAACAACCACTCGGGAGAAGTGTATGGTGTTTCCTGAAACATCTAAAAAACAAAGCAACAGAACCTAGGGCACTGCCACTTATGGTTCTATAGCTTAGGGAAATTAAAATCAAAAAGACACAGCCACCCCAAACTTTGGGACGCCTCTGTTTACAAGAACCTCGTTTACAGTACAAGTTCAACATCGCAGAAAGTGAAAAATGGATAAAGAAGTTGTGGTATTTACTTACAAAGCAATATCACTCAGCAATGAAATCTATGTCATCAGGCCCTTAGCATCACAATGAGTGGATTGAGGTATGATGATTCTAACTGAAATAAGTCACACAGAAAAAGAAACATCATAAGATATCAGTAATACACAGAATGTAAACTTGGCTACACAGGAACTGAATTACAGAACAGAACAGGGTCTCAAATTTAGAAAACCAACTTATGCTTGCTTAAGGGTAAAGGTGAGTTGGGGTGCTGCGTAAAACCAGAGATTGAAATGAGCACAGATAAAGTTCCTTAAGTCAAATATGGAATAGACAAGAGCTACTCCTTGCTCAACGAAATGGACTCAACACCGCATATTAAACGCCTAAGAATGTACCTGACTAGTAAGTATCGTAAAACCTATGGATTGCTATGTCTCCAAAAGAGAATCAAGCATGTGTACAGGGGCATAAACGCAGCAGTGATAGGATTGGAGAGGTTCGGTGAGCAAGTGAAGACCCTTTGAAGTCATATTGCATGGTACCCATTACACGGGTCTCAACTCTCCAGGTTTAAGGTATTCTTCCTTCAGCTAAAACATGCATGTGGAACCCAAGTATGATCAACCATGTGAACGGGAGACGTGTTCAAATATGTCTCAGTTTTCCTCCCCTGGTACTCGGGTGCAACATTCCAGACGCTTTACTAACACTCTCCCGACTTGGAGAGTCAGTCCCTTTAACCTCCTGTTTGGCCCAGTTTGCAATTTCTGCGGAAGATGAACAGGAATAGCGAGAACCAATGAGAGACTAGCTGGAGGTGTCTGAACGGGCAAATTTAACTCTCATTTCCCACCAGGAAGAGGAATTAACCAAAGGCTCAGCGTGCCGTGCCGGAACCACATTAGGGCCTGAAGCCATCCTGCGGTGTTGCGGCCAGGTCACAAGAAAGCGAGTTGAAGAAAGGAGCTCAGGGGCACTGTAATTCACAAACCTGCAGAGTTATAAATGACAACTATCGTCCAAAAATAGACTGAAGTAAGGCTGCCAAGAGGACTTGAAAGCGGGGCAGAATTGCAGGAAACTGATTTCAGGAGGTAGACTGGAATTGCATTGAAAGCATAGGAAAAGAGGCAGAACGTCCACAATGATGCACTTGGCCAAAAAGGGCGTATGCGTTTTTTCCTGAATATATTCAGGAAAAAACGCATACGCCCTTTTTGGCCAACCAAGCAAACTTCCAAAGGAAATCTGCACTACAATGAAGTCTCACTTCCCCCCGGTCAAAAGGGCCATCTGAAAAAAGTGTAAAATCCAGAAAGGCAGGACAGGCCATGGAGAACTGGGAGCCTTGTTATGCTGATGGGCGGGATGTAAATTGCCAACAGACACTCGGGAGAAGTGTATGGTGTTTCCTGAAACATCTAAAAAACAAAGCAACAGAGCCTAGGGCACTTCCACTTATGGTCCTATAGATTAGGGAAATTAAAATCAAAAAGACACAGCCACCCCAAAGTTTGGAACGCCTCTGTTTACAAGAACCTCGTTTACCGTACAAGTTCAATATCACAGAAAGTGAAAAATGGATAAAGAACTTGTGGTACTTACGTACAATGCAGTATCACTCAGCAATGAAATCTATGTCATCAGGCCCGTAGCAGCATAATGAGTGGATTCAGGTACGATGATTCTAACTGAAATAAGTCACACAGAAAAAGAAACATCATAAGATATCACTAATACACGGAATGTAAACTTGGCTACACAGGAACTGAATTACAGAACAGAACAAGTTCTGAAATTTAGAAAACCAACTTATGCTTGCATAAGGGTAAAGGTGAGTTGGGGTGCTGCATAAAACCAGAGATTGAAATGAGCACAGATAAAGTTCCTTAAGCCAAATATGGAATAGACAAGAGCTACTCCTTGCTCAACGAAATGGACTCAACACCGCATATTAAACGCCTAAGAATGTACCTGACTAGTAAGTATCTTAAAACCTATGGATTGCTATGTCTCCGAAAGAGAATCAAGCATGTGTACAGGGGCATAAACGCAGCAGTGATAGGATTGGAGAGGTTCGGTGAGCAAATGAAGACCCTTTGAAGTCATATTGCATGGTACCCATTCCACGGGTTTCAACTACCCAGGTTTTAGGTATTCTTCCTTCAGCTAAAACATGCATGAGGAACCCAGAGTATGATCAACCATGTGATCGGGAGATGTGTTCAAATATGTCTCAGTTTTCCTCCCCTGGTACTCGGGTGCAACATTCCAGACGCTTTACTAACACTCTCCCCACTTGGAGAGTCAGCGCCTTTAACCTCCTGTTTGGCACAGTTTGCAATTTCTGCGGAAGATGAACAGGAATTGCGAGAACCAATGAGAGGCTAGCTGGAGGTGTCTGGACGGGCAAATTTAACTCTCATTTCCCACCAGGAAGAGGAAATAACCAAAGGCTCAGCGTGCCGTGCCGGAACCAGATTAGGGCCTGAAGCCATCCTGCGGTGTTGCGGCCAGGTCAGAAGAAAGCGAGTTGAAGAAAGGAGCTCAGGGGCACTGTAATTCACAAACCTGCAGAGTTATAAATGACAGCGATCGTCCAAAAATAGACTGAAGTAAGGCTGCCAAGAGGACTTGAAAGCGGGGCAGAATTGCAGGAAACCGATTTCAGGAGGTAGACTGGAATTGCATTGAAAGCATAGGAAAAGAGGCAGAACGTCCACAATGATGCACTTGGCCAAAAAGGGCGTATGCGTTTTTTCCTGAATATATTCAGGAAAAAACGCATACGCACATTTTTGGCCAACCAAGCAAGCTTGCAAAGGAAATCTGCACTACAATGAAGTCTCACTTCCCCCCGGTCAAAAGGGCCATCTGAAAAAAGTGTAAAATCCAGAAAGGCAGGACAGGCCATGGAGAACTGGGAGCCTTGTTATGCTGATGGGCGGGAGGTAAATTGCCAACAACCACTCGGGAGAAGTGTATGGTGTTTCCTGAAACATCTAAAAAACAAAGCAACAGAGCCTAGGGCACTGCCACTTATGGTCCTATAGCTTAGGGAAATTAAAATCAAAAAGACACAGCCACCCCAAAGTTTGGGACGCCTCTGTTTACAAGAACCTCGTTAACAGTACAAGTTCAACATCGCAGAAATTGAAAAATGGATAAAGAAGTTGTGGTATTTACTTACAAAGCAATATCACTCAGCAATGAAATCTATGTCATCAGGCCCTTAGCAGCACAATGAGTGGATTCAGGTATGATGATTCTAACTGAAATAAGTCACACAGAAAAAGAAACAACATAAGATATCAGTAATACACGGAATGTAAACTTGGCTACACAGGAACTGAACTACAGAACAGAACAGGGTCTCAAAATTAGAAAACCAACTTATGCTTGCTTAAGGGTAAAGGTGAGTTGGGGTGCTGCATAAAACCAGAGATTGAAATGAGCACAGATAAAGTTCCTTAAGCCAAATATGGAATAGACAAGAGCTACTCCTTGCTCAACGAAATGGACTCAACACCGCATATTAAACGCCTAAGAATGTACCTGACTAGTAAGTATCTTAAAACCTATGGATTGCTATGTCTCCGAAAGAGAATCAAGCATGTGTACAGGGCCATACACACAGCAGTGATAGGATTGGAGAGGTTCGGTGAGCAAATGAAGACCCTTTGAAGTCATATTGCATGGTACCCATTCCACGGGTTTCAACTACCCAGTTTTAAGGTATTCTTCCTTCATCTAAAACATGCATGTGGAACCTTGAGTATGATCAACCATGTGATCGGGAGACATGTTCAAATATGTCTCAGTTTTCGTACCCTGGTACTCGGGTGCAACATTCCAGACGCTTTACTAAAACTCTCCCGACTTGGAGAGTCAGTCCCTTTAACCTCCTGTTTGGCCCAGTTTGCAATTTCTGCGGAAGATGAACAGGAATAGCGAGAACCAATGAGAGACTAGCTGGAGGTGTCTGAACGGGCAAATTTAACTCTCATTTCCCACCAGGAAGAGGAATTAACCAAAGGCTCAGCGTGCCGTGCCGGAACCACATTAGGGCCTGAAGCCATCCTGCGGTGTTGCGGCCAGGTCACAAGAAAGCGAGTTGAAGAAAGGAGCTCAGGGGCACTGTAATTCACAAACCTGCAGAGTTATAAATGACAGCTATCGTCCAAAAATAGACTGAAGTAAGGCTGCCAAGAGGACTTGAAAGCGGGGCAGAATTGCAGGAAACTGATTTCAGGAGGTAGACTGGAATTGCATTGAAAGCATAGGAAAAGAGGCAGAACGTCCACAATGATGCACTTGGCCAAAACGGGCGTATGCGTTTTTTCCTGAATATATTCAGGAAAAAACGCATACGCCCTTTTTGGCCAACCAAGCAAGCTTGCAAAGGAAATCTGCACTACAATGAAGTCTCACTTCCCCCCGGTCAAAAGGGCCATCTGAAAAAAGTGTAAAATCCAGAAAGGCAGGACAGGCCATGGAGAACTGGGAGCCTTGTTATGCTGATGGGCGGGATGTAAATTGCCAACAGACACTCGGGAGAAGTGTATGGTGTTTCCTGAAACATCTAAAAAACAAAGCAACAGAGCCTAGGGCACTTCCACTTATGGTCCTATAGCTTAGGGAAATTAAAATCAAAAAGACACAGCCACCCCAAAGTTTGGAAAGGCTCTGTTTACAAGAACCTCGTTTACAGTACAAGTTCACATCGCAGAAAGTGAAAAATGGATAAAGAAGTTGTGGTATTTACTTACAAAGCAATATCACTCAGCAATGAAATCTGTGTCATCAGGCCCTTAGCAGCACAATGAGTGGATTCAGGTATGATGATTCTAACTGAAATAAGTCACACAGAAAAAGAAACATCATAAGATATCAGTAATACACGGAATGTAAACTTGGCTACACAGGAACTGAATTACAGAACAGAACAGGGTCTCAAATTTAGAAAACCAACTTATGCTTGCTTAAGGGTAAAGGTGAGTTGGGGTGCTGCATAAAACCAGAGATTGAAATGAGCACAGATAAAGTTCCTTAAGCCAAATATGGAATAGACAAGAGCTACTCCTTGCTCAACGAAATGGACTCAACACCGCATATTAAACGCCTAAGAATGTACCTGACTAGTAAGTATCTTAAAACCTATGGATTGCTATGTCTCCGAAAGAGAATCAAGCATGTGTACAGGGGCATAAACGCAGCAGTGATAGGATTGGAGAGGTTCGGTGAGCAAATGAAGACCCTTTGAAGTCATATTGCATGGTACCCATTCCACGGGTTTCAACTACCCAGGTTTTAGGTATTCTTCCTTCAGCTAAAACATGCATGAGGAACCCAGAGTATGATCAACCATGTGATCGGGAGATGTGTTCAAATATGTCTCAGTTTTCCTCCCCTGGTACTCGGGTGCAACATTCCAGACGCTTTACTAACACTCTCCCCACTTGGAGAGTCAGCGCCTTTAACCTCCTGTTTGGCACAGTTTGCAATTTCTGCGGAAGATGAACAGGAATTGCGAGAACCAATGAGAGGCTAGCTGGAGGTGTCTGGACGGGCAAATTTAACTCTCATTTCCCACCAGGAAGAGGAAATAACCAAAGGCTCAGCGTGCCGTACCGGAACCAGATTAGGGCCTGAAGCCATCCTGCGGTGTTGCGGCCAGCTCACAAGAAAGCGAGTTGAAGAAAGGAGCTCAGGGGCACTGTAATTCCCAAACCTGCAGAGTTATAAATGACAGCTATCGTCCAAAAATAGACTGAAGTAAGGCTGCCAAGAGGACTTGAAAGCGGGGCAGAATTGCAGGAAACCGATTTCAGGAGGTAGACTGGAATTGCATTGAAAGCATAGGAAAAGAGGCAGAACGTCCACAATGATGCACTTGGCCAAAAAGGGCGTATGCGTTTTTTCCTGAATATATTCAGGAAAAAACGCATACGCCCTTTTTGGCCAACCAAGCAAGCTTGCAAAGGAAATCTGCACTACAATGAAGTCTCACTTCCCCCCGGTCAAAAGGGCCATCTGAAAAAAGTGTAAAATCCAGAAAGGCAGGACAGGCCATGGAGAACTGGGAACCTTGTTATGCTGATGGGCAGGATGTAAATTGCCAACAACCACTCGGGAGAAGTGTATGGTGTTTCCTGAAACATCTAAAAAACAAAGCAACAGAACCTAGGGCACTTCCACTTATGGTCCTATAGCTTAGGGAAATTAAAATCAAAAAGACACAGCCACCCCAAAGTTTGGAACGGCTCTGTTTACAAGAACCTCGTTTACAGTACAAGTTCACATCGCAGAAAGTGAAAAATGGATAAAGAAGTTGTGGTATTTACTTACAAAGCAATATCACTCAGCAATGAAATCTGTGTCATCAGGCCCTTAGCAGCACAATGAGTGGATTCAGGTATGATGATTCTAACTGAAATAAGTCACACAGAAAAAGAAACATCATAAGATATCAGTAATACACGGAATGTAAACTTGGCTACACAGGAACTGAATTACAGAACAGAACAGGGTCTCAAATTTAGAAAACCAACTTATGCTTGCTTAAGGGTAAAGGTGAGTTGGGGTGCTGCATAAAACCAGAGATTGAAATGAGCACAGATAAAGTTCCTTAAGCCAAATATGGAATAGACAAGAGCTACTCCTTGCTCAACGAAATGGACTCAACACCGCATATTAAACGTCTAAGAATGTACCTGACTAGTAAGTATCTTAAAACCTATGGATTGCTATGTCTCCGAAAGAGAATCAAGCATGTGTACAGGGGCATAAACGCAGCAGTGATAGGATTGGAGAGGTTCGTGAGCAAATGAAGACCCTTTGAAGTCATATTGCATGGTACCCATTCCACGGGTTTCAACTACCCAGGTTTAAGGTATTCTTCCTTCAGCTAAAACATGCATGTGGAACCTAGAATATGATCAACCATGTGATCGGGAGACGTGTTCAAATATGTCTCAGTTTTCGTACCCTGGTACTCGGGTGCAACATTCCAGACGCTTTACTAACACTCTCCCCACTTGGAGAGTCAGTCCCTTTAACCTCCTGGTTTGCCCAGTTTGCAATTTCTGTGGAAGATGAACAGGAATAGCGAGAACCAATGAGAGACTAGCTGGAGGTGTCTGGATGGGCAAATTTAACTCTCATTTCCCACCAGGAAGAGGAATTAACCAATGGCTCAGCGTGCCGTGCCAGAACCAGATTAGGGCCTGAAGACATCCTGCGGTGTTGCGGCCAGCTCAAAAGAAAGCGAGTTGAAGAAAGGAGCTCAGGGACACTGTAATTCACAAACCTGCAGAGTTATAAATGACAGCTATCGTCCAAAAATAGACTGAAGTAAGGCTGCCAAGAGGACTTGAAAGCGGGGCAGAATTGCAGGAAACCGATTTCAGGAGGTAGACTGGAATTGCATTGAAAGCATAGGAAAAGAGGCAGAACGTCCACAATGATGCACTTGGCCAAAAAGGGCGTATGCGTTTTTTCCTGAATATATTCAGGAAAAAACGCATACGCCCTTTTTGGCCAACCAAGCAAGCTTGGAAAGGAAATCTGCACTACAATGAAGTCTCACTTCCCCCCGGTCAAAAGGGCCATCTGAAAAAAGTGTAAAACCCAGAAAGGCAACAGGCCATGGAGAACTGGGAGCCTTGTTATGCTGATGGGCGGGATGTAAATTGCCAACAACCACTCGGGAGAAGTGTATGGTGTTTCCTGAAACATCTAAAAAACAAAGCAACAGAGCCTAGGGCACTGCCACTTATGGTCCTATAGCTTAGGGAAATTAAAATCAAAAACACACAGCCACCCCAAAGTTTGGGACGCCTCTGTTTACAAGAACCTCGTTAACAGTACAAGTTCAACATCGCAGAAAGTGAAAAATGGATAAAGAAGTTGTGGTATTTACTTACAAAGCAATATCACTCAGCAATGAAATCTATGTCATCAGGCCCTTAGCACCACAATGAGTGGATTCAGGTATGATGATTCTAACTGAAATAAGTCACACAGAAAAAGAAACATCATAAGATATCAGTAATACACGGAATGGAAACTTGGCTACACAGGAACTGAATTACAGAACAGAACAGGGTCTCAAATTTAGAAAACCAACTTATGCTTGCTTAAGGGTAAAGGTGAGTTGCGGTGCTGCATAAAACCAGAGATTGAAATGAGCACAGATAAAGTTCCTTCAGCCAAATATGGAATAGCCAAGAGCTACTCCTTGCTCAACGAAACGGACTCAACACTGCA
Source organism: Stenella coeruleoalba (assembly GCF_951394435.1). Taxonomy (NCBI): domain Eukaryota; kingdom Metazoa; phylum Chordata; class Mammalia; order Artiodactyla; family Delphinidae; genus Stenella; species Stenella coeruleoalba. Next base: position 1,932,648 of record NW_027646361.1, on the reverse strand, counting down.
TATTAAACGCCTAAGAATGTACCTGACTAGTAAGTATCTTAAAACCTATGGATTGCTATGTCTCCGAAAGAGAATCAAGCATGTGTACAGGGGCATAAACACAGCAGTGATAGGATTGGAGAGGTTCGGTGAGCAAATGAAGACCCTTTGAAGTCATATTGCATGGTACCCATTCCACGGGTTTCCACTACCCAGGTTTACGGTATTCTTCCTTCAGCTAAAACATGCATGTGGAACCTAGAGTATGATCAACCATGTGATCGGGAGACGTGTTCAAATATGTCTCAGTTTTCCTCCCCTGGTACTCGGGTGCAACATTCCAGACGCTTTACTAACACTCTCCCCACTTGGAGAGTCAGCGCCTTTAACCTCCTGTTTGGCCCAGTTTGCAATTTCTGCGGAAGATGAACAGGAATAGCGAGAACCAATGAGAGAGTAGCTGGAGGTGTCTGGACGGGCAAATTTAACTCTCATTTCCCACCAGGAAGAGGAATTAACCAAAGGCTCAGCGTGCTGTGCCGGAACCAGATTAGGGCCTGAAGCCATCCTGCGGTGTTGCGGCCAGGTCACAAGAAAGCGAGTTGAAGAAAGGAGCTCGGGGGCACTGTAATTCACAAACCTGCAGAGTTATAAATGACAGCTATCGTCCAAAAATAGACTGAAGTAAGGCTGCCAAGAGGACTTGAAAGCGGGGCAGAATTGCAGGAAACCGAATTCAGGAGGTAGACTCGAATTGCATTGAAAGCATAGGAAAAGAGGCAGAACGTCCACAATGATGCACTTGGCCAAAAAGTGCGTATGCGTTTTTTCCTGAATATATTCAGGAAAAAACGCATACGCCCTTTTTGGCCAACCAAGCAAGCTTGCAAAGGAAATCTGCACTACAATGAAGTCTCACTTCCCCCCGGTCAAAAGGGCCATCTGAAAAAAGTGTAAAATCCAGAAAGGCAGGACAGGCCATGGAGAACTGGGAGCCTTGTTATGCTGATGGGCGGGATGTAAATTGCCAACAACCACTGGGGAGAAGTGTATGGTGTTTCCAGAAACATCTAAAAAACAAAGCAACAGAACCTAGGGCACTTCCACTTATGGTCCTATAGCTTAGGGAAATTAAAATCAAAAAGACACAGCCACCCCAAAGTTTGGAACGGCTCTGTTTACAAGAACCTCGTTTACAGTACAAGTTCAACATCGCAGAAAGTGAAAAATGGATAAAGAAGTTGTGGTATTTACTTACAAAGCAATATCACTCAGCAATGAAATCTGTGTCATCAGGCCCTTAGCAGCCCAATGAGTGGATTCAGGTATGATGATTCTAACTGAAATAAGTCACACAGAAAAAGAAACATCATAAGATACCAGTAATACACGGAATGTAAACTTGGCTACACAGGAACTGAATTACAGAACAGAACAGGGTCTCAAATTTAGAAAACCAACTTATGCTTGCTTAAGGGGAAAGGTGAGTTGGGGTGCTGCATAAAACCAGAGATTGAAATGAGCACAGATAAAGTTCCTTAAGCCAAATATGGAATAGACAAGAGCTACTCCTTGCTCAACGAAATGGACTCAACACCGCATATTAAACGCCTAAGAATGTACCTGACTAGTAAGTATCTTAAAACCTATGGATTGCTATGTCTCCGAAAGAGAATCAAGCATGTGTACAGGGCCATACACACAGCAGTGATAGGATTGGAGAGGTTCGGTGAGCAAATGAAGACCCTTTGAAGTCATATTGCATGGTACCCATTCCACGGGTTTCAACTACCCAGTTTTAAGGTATTCTTCCTTCAGCTAAAACATGCATGTGGAACCTAGAGTATGATCAACCATGTGATCGGGAGACGTGTTCAAATATGTCTCAGTTTTCGTACCCTGGTACTCGGGTGCAACATTCCAGACGCTTTACTAACACTCTCCCGACTTGGAGAGTCAGTCCCTTTAACCTCCTCTTTGGCCCAGTTTGCAATTTCTGCGGAAGATGAACAGGAATAGCGAGAACCAATGAGAGACTAGCTGGAGGTGTCTGAACGGGCAAATTTAACTCTCATTTCCCACCAGGAAGAGGAATTAACCAAAGGCTCAGCGTGCCGTGCCGGAACCACATTAGGGCCTGAAGACATCCTGCGGTGTTGCGGCCAGGTCACAAGAAAGCGAGTTGAAGAAAGGAGCTCAGGGGCACTGTAATTCACAAACCTGCAGACGTATAAATGACAGCTATCGTCCAAAAATAGACTGAAGTAAGGCTGCCAAGAGGACTTGAAAGCGGGGCAGAATTGCAGGAAACTGATTTCAGGAGGTAGACTGGAATTGCATTGAAAGCATAGGAAAAGAGGCAGAACATCCACAATGATGCACTTGGCCAAAAAGGGCGTATGCGTTTTTTCCTGAATATATTCAGGAAAAAACGCATACGCCCTTTTTGGCCAACCAAGCAAACTTGCAAAGGAAATCTGCGCTACAATGAAGTCTCACTTCCCCCCGGTCAAAAGGGCCATCTGAAAAAAGTGTAAAATCCAGAAAGGCAGGACAGGCCATGGAGAACTGGGAGCCTTGTTATGCTGATGGGCGGGATGTAAATTGCCAACAGACACTCCGGAGAAGTGTATGGTGTTTCCTGAAACATCAAAAAAACAAAGCAACAGAGCCTAGGGCACTTCCACTTATGGTCCTATAGCTTAGGTAAATTAAAATCAAAAAGACACAGCCACCCCAAAGTTTGGAACAGCTCTGTTTACAAGAACCTCGTTTACAGTACAAGTTCAACATCGCAGAAAGTGAAAAATGGATAAAGAAGTTGTGGTATTTACTTACAAAGCAATATCACTCAGCAATGAAATCTGTGTCATCAGGCCCTTAGCAGCACAATGAGTGGATTCAGGTATGATGATTCTAACTGAAATAAGTCACACAGAAAAAGAAACATCATAAGATATCAGTAATACACGGAATGTAAAGTTGGCTACACAGGAACTGAATTACAGAACAGAACAGGGTCTCAAATTTAGAAAACCAACTTATGCTTGCTTAAGGGTAAAGGTGAGTTGGGGTGCTGCATAAAACCAGAGATTGAAATGAGCACAGATAAAGTTCCTTAAGCCAAATATGGAATAGACAAGAGCTACTCCTTGCTCAACGAAATGGACTCAACACCGCATATTAAACGCCTAAGAATGTACCTGACTAGTAAGTATCTTAAAACCTATGGATTGCTATGTCTCCGAAAGAGAATCTAGCATGTGTACAGGGCCATAAACGCAGCAGTGATAGGATTGGAGAGGTTCGGTGAGCAAATGAAGACCCTTTGAAGTCATATTGCATGGTACCCATTCCACGGGTTTCAACTACCCACGTTTAACGTATTCTTCCTTCAGCTAAAACATGCATGTGGAACCTAGAGTATGATCAACCATGTGATCGGGAGACGTGTTCAAATATGTCTCAGTTTTCCTCCCCTGGTACTCGGGTGCAACATTCCAGACGCTTTAATAACACTCTCCCCACTTGGAGAGTCAGCGCCTTTAACCTCCTGTTTGGCCCAGTTTGCAATTTCTGCGGAAGATGAACAGGAATAGCGAGAACCAATGAGAGGCTAGCTGGAGGTGTCTGGACGGGCAAATTTAACTCTCATTTCCCACCAGGAAGAGGAAATAACCAAAGGCTCAGCGTGCCGTGCCGGAACCAGATTAGGGCCTGAAGCCATCCTGCGGTGTTGCGGCCAGCTCAAAAGAAAGCGAGTTGAAGAAAGGAGCTCAGGGGCACTGTAATTCACAAACTTGCAGAGTTATAAATGACAGCTATCGTCCAAAAATAGACTGAAGTAAGGCTGCCAAGAGGACTTGAAAGCGGGGCAGAATTGCAGGAAACCGATTTCAGGAGGTAGACTGGAATTGCATTGAAAGCATAGGAAAAGAGGCAGAACGTCCACAATGATGCACTTGGCCAAAAAGGGCGTATGCGTTTTTTCCTGAATATATTCAGGAAAAAACGCATACGCCCTTTTTGGCCAACCAAGCAAGCTTGCAAAGGAAATCTGCACTACAATGAAGTCTCACTTCCCCCCCGGTCAAAAGGGCCATCTGAAAAATGTGTAAAATCCAGAAAGGCAGGACAGGCCATGGAGAACTGGGAGCCTTGTTATGCTGATGGGCGGGATGTAAATTGCCAACAGACACTCGGGAGAAGTGTATGGTGTTTCCTGAAACATCTAAAAAACAAAACAACAGAACCTAGGGCACTTCCACTTATGGTCCTATAGCTTAGGGAAATTAAAATCAAAAAGACACAGCCACCCCAAAGTTTGGGACGCCTCTGTTTACAAGAACCTCGTTTACCGTACAAATTCAATATCACAGAAAGTGAAAAATGGATAAAGAACTTGTGGTACTTACGTACAATGCAGTATCACTCAGCAATGAAATCTATGTCATCAGGCCCGTAGCAGCACAATGAGTGGATTCAGGTACGATGATTCTAACTGAAATAAGTCACACAGAAAAAGAAACATCATAAGATATCACTAATACACGGAATGTAAACTTGGCTACACAGGAACTGAATTCCAAAACAGAACAGGGTCTCAAATTTAGAAAACCAACTTATGCTTGCTTAAGGGGAAAGGTGAGTTGGGGTGCTGCATAAAACCAGAGATTGAAATGAGCACAGATAAAGTTCCTTAAGCCAAATATGTAATAGACAAGAGCTACTCCTTGCTCAACGAAATGGACTCAAAACCCCATATTAAACGCCTAAGAATGTACCTGACTAGTAAGTATCTTAAAACCTATGGATTGCTATGTCTCCAAAAGAGAATCAAGCGTGTGTACAGGGGCATAAACGCAGCAGTGATAGGATTGGAGAGGTTCGGTGAGCAAATGAAGACCCTTTGAAGTCATATTGCATGGTACCCATTACACGGGACTCAACTCTCCAGGTTTAAGGTATTCTTCCTTCAACTAAAACATGCATGTGGAACCCAGAGTATGATCAACCGTGTGAACGGGAGACGTGTTCAAATATGTCTCAGTTTTCGTACCCTGGTACTCGGGTGCAACATTCCAGATGCTTTACTAACACTCTCCCTACTTGGAGAGTCCGTGCCTTTAACCTCCTGTTTGCCCCAGTTTGCAATTTCTGCGGAAGATGAACAGGAATAGCGAGAACCAATGAGAGACTACCTGGAGGTGTCTGAACGGACAAATTTAACTCTCATTTCCCACCAGGAAGAGGAATTAACCAAAGGCTCAGCGTGCCGTGCCGGAAACAGATTAGGGCCTGAAGCCATCCTGCGGTGTTGCGGCCAGCTCACAAGAAAGTGAGTTGCAGAAAGGAGCTCAGGGGCTCTGTAATTCACAAACCTGCAGAGTTAGAAATGACAGCTATCTTCCAAAAATAGACTGAAGTAAGGCTGCCAAGAGGACTTGAAAGCGGGGCAGAATTGCAGGATACCGATTTCAGGAGGTAGACTGGAATTGCATTGAAAGCGTAGGAAAAGAGGCAGAACGTCCACAATGATGCACTTTGCCAAAAGGGCATATGCGTTTTTTCCTGAATATATTCAGGAAAAAACGCATACGCCCTTTTTGGCCAACCAAGCAAGCTTGCAAAGGAAATCTGCACTACAATGAAGTCTCACTTCCCCCCGGTCAAAAGGGCCATCAGCATAAAGTGTAAAATCCAGAAAGGCAGGACAGGCCATGGAGAACTGGGAGCCTTGTTATGCTGATGGGCGGGATGTAAATTGCCAACAACCACTTGGGAGAAGTGTATGGTGTTTCCTGAAACATCTAAAAAACAAAGCAACAGAGCCTAGGGCACTTCCACTTATGGTCCTATAGCTTAGGGAAATTAATATCAAAAAGACACAGCAACCCCAAAATTTGGGACGGCTCTTTTTACAGGAATCTCTTCTACGGCACAAGTTAAATATCCCAGAGAGCAAATAATGGATAAAGAAGTTGCGGTACTTATGTACAACAGAATACCACTCAGCAATGAAATCTATGTCACGAGGCCCGTACCAGCATATGAGTGGATTGAGGCACGATGATTCTAAGTGAAATAAGTCACACAGAAAAAGAAACATCATAAGGTATCACTAATACACGGAATGTGAACTTGGCTACACATGAACTGAATTACAAAACAGAACAGGGTCTCAAGTTTAGAAAACCAACTTATGCCTGCTTAAGGGGGAAGGTGAGTTGGGGTGCTGCATAAAAGCAGAGTTTGAAATTAGCACAGATACCGTTCCATAAGCCAAATATGTAATAGACAAGAGCTACCCCTTGCTCAACGAAATGGATTCAACAATGAGGTATCACCTCACACCTGGTAGAATAGGCATCATTGAAAATCTACAAACAAAAAATGCTGGAAAGGGTGTGGAGAAAAGGAACCCTCTCCCACTATTGTTGGGAATATAAATTGATACAGTCATTATGGAGAACAATATGGAATTTCTTAAGAAACTAACAATAGAATTACCATATGATACAGCAATCCCAGTACTGGACATATACCCAGACAAAACCATAAATCAAAAAGAGTCATTCACCGCAATGTTCATTGCATCACTATTTACAATATCGAGGTAATGGAAGCAACCTAAATGCCCACAGTCAGACGAATGCATAAAGCTGTGGTACATATATAAAATGGAATATTACTAAGCCATGAAAAGGAATGAAATTGGGTCATTTGTAGAGACGTCGATGGATCTAGAGACTGTCATACAGAGTGAAGTAAGTCAGAAAGAGAAAAACAAATCTTGTATATTCATGCATATATGTGGAACCTAGAAAAACTGTACAGATTAACCATTTTGCAAGGCATAAATAGAGCAACAGATGTAGACAACAAACGTATGGACAACAAGGGGGGAAAGCTGTTGGGGGGTGGTGGTGGGAGGAGTTGAGAGACTGGGATTGGCATGTATACATTTATATGTATAAAATAGATAACCAATAAGAACCTGCTGTATAAAAATATAAAATAAAATTCAAAATTAAAAAGAAATAAAATTTAAAAAATAAAACAGAAAAAACAATTATTCCCTGCACATACATGTATTTATATGAATAAATTATTTCCATGCTTATATCTGTAAATACAAAAAAGAGGAATAAAATCTACCTTGAACCAAAAACGAAAAAGAGAAAAAAAACACAGAACCCACCAGTTACACAGAGGAAAACCGTATCAGGGCACTTGCTCCAGTTGTAAACAATTCTGAAGTTGGTCAGTGGTGGGGAATCGTCTCCCATTCAGCCAGCAGCCCCCACGCAACAAGCGTCCTCATTGCAAAGCTGGGGCACCGTGCCGAGGCATCTGTGAGTAAACGTGAGCTGAGCCCCAGGCCAGTTGCTGCTGAACTATTCCCACCCGTCCCAGGTAAAACACCTGAATATATACAAGGACTTGAAAGCCTAGAGGAAGGGCCATAGAGCCACACGAGTGACAGCATGCCGGCCGACTTGGTGCCTGCAGGCCAGCCAGGATGGTCCTGGCCCTGGGTGCTCTTCTGGAAGATTTCCATTTCCCTGCCTGAGATACCCGTCCTGTCCCTGCCCCCACTGCTTTTTCCCTTCCTCACCTCTGCCCAGGGAGAAATTCCAGCAGCAGGTATGGGTGACACATCCTCTTCTTTAGCAGGTGGCAGCCTGGCAACTGCTGCAGAAAGTCCAGCAGAGCCCCACTCACACTGGGCCACCCACAAAGCCGTGGCCTCTCACTCCCTCCCACCAGCCCAGCCCCGAGACTGCTGACAGGGCAGAGAAAATGGCGTCAGGCACGGCTGCAGGGGCTCTTGCTGCCTGGAGTGGTATTTATATTGATCTCAACCCAGGCACACCTGGGGCGGGCTGGCCGGCACGGTAAGGCTGCCCAGGTCAGCCAATCATCACCCCTCAGGGGCTCACAGTTGCAGAAAATGGAACTTGCTGAACCGGCCAGGTCCAAGGAACAGGTGTGGGCTCCTGAGAGTCAGGATAGACAAGGGGCTGCAGCTTTGGCTTGTTTTCTAATCATTTTATCTGGCCCATGAGTGGGAGACAACTTCAAGAAAACCCTCTCCTAATGAGAGGAACCCAGGAGTCAGGGAGAGGAGGGGTGGGTGGTGGTTGGAGACAGAGGCCTGGTGCCCCGGGTGCAGTGGAAGTCTCTGGAAGACCAGGTGGAGGGAGGCCTCACGGAGTGATGCCCAGGGTCACAGGCCTGTCGCAGCTGCTGTTTGTTAGTTCAAGTCCTGCTCTGAGGTGCTCTGTGTCAGCTCTGAGCGACAGGTGAGCTGGGGGTGCTCTGCAATGAGGGCTATGTGCACGGTTCCTGTGTGCCCAGCCCTGCCACGGTACCCGCAAGGGTAGCTCTGTATCCTGGGAGGGGCCTGACCACGAGAGCCCCGTGGGCTGGGGTGGGGGTGGGGTACCTGCCCAGGTGAGCTCCATATTCTGGGATTGGTCTGACCACGAGAGCCCCATGGGCTGCTGGGGACCTGGTAAAGGATGTCAGGACAGTCAGTGAAGCCACCGAGGATATACCTCCAGTTGCTCCTAATTCCTACACCCTGCTGGTCATTCTACCAACCACCAGGACATGGTATTCTGTATTAGTCTTCAATGATGCCTTCTTTTGTATTCCATTAGTCCCAGAGTCACAAGAAATTTTGGCTTGTGAGTGGCAGGACTCAACATACAACTAAAACAATACTTCCGGGCCGTCTGGCCCCAAGGGTGCAAAAATTCCCACACCATCTTTGGGGAAAGCTTAGCTAAAGACCTAAAAGTTCTACCTCTGGAAAAGGAAACCCTCCTTCAATATGCAGACGACATTCTGATCACCAGCCCTACTAAGGAGGCCTCTGAACTACCAAGCCAATAAAGGATAGAAGTTGTCCAAGAAAAAGCTCAAATATCACAGACTGCGGTGACCTGCCTGGGCTTCATTCTCACAGAAGGTCAGAGAAGCCCATCCCAGGAAAGGGAAGAAACCATTTTCAGCCTTACCCCTTTCTAAAACTAGAAGACAGCTTAGGGGTTCCTGGGGAGGCCAGGGTTTGCTGCTTCTGGATCCCTAACTACAGTCTACTAGCTGGGCCTCTATATGAAACACTGAAAGGAAAAGATGATGATCCTTTTGAATAGAATCCAGAAGTGGCCTTTCAAGAATGGAAAGAGCAGTCAATTCAGACCCTTGCCCTGGAACTCCCTAATTTAGCTAAACCCTTTGACCTTTACATTCCCGGTGAAAGGTGAATCGCCATTGGAGAATTAGTGCAAAAACTGGGACCACTTGAAATGGAACAATGCAAGAATGCCATCCAGGTAGGATAAACTACGGTCACTAAGGGGCTTGGCCCACTGCCACATCTGGCCAAGATACTGGCGGTATCTAAAAACCTGGAAATCAGCAGCCCAAAAGGCCACCTCCCTCCTAAGGGAAAAGGACCCCACGTGGTGATCCTAACCACCAACCATGCCCTGAAGTTGCAGGGTTCGCTCCGTGGGCACACCGACCTCGAGTGAGGAGGCCCTCCAACTCCAACATCCAGAGAGATAACCGGGGGCAACAGGGCACCATGACGACTCGTGTGAACATCACTTGACCTGGAGTTTCTCTCATAAAACAACAAGAGTGTGTCCCAAAAGAGTAGACTACTGCTTGCAGGACTTACTGCACCCAGAGGGGAGCTAATAATCTTGGCGGGGGAACAGTATACCACACTGTCACCATAGAAAAGCCTACAGACACCGTGATGATGGTGGCCAATAAGACCGGCTGGACTCCTGTTTACTTCAAAAGGCTGTTGACTCAGTAGCCATCATGGTCCTTGATCACCACTGACCCTGGACTGTCTGGGAGTTGAGCGGGCAGGGCTCTGACACCTGGTGCTGTTTGTACGTTAACTCAGGGGCCTAACTGAAGAAAGCGCAGACTACTGGTCAGAGCATCTAGGCTGGCAGAGACGGTCAGCCTAAGGTGGCCGAACAAATGTGGGGCGGGGTGAAACCGGCCCCCACAGCGTCTCTGCACATCTCTTTCCTGGACCCTTAAAGGTCATTAGAATCTATAACACTTCCAATGCTGGTGCTCAGGTGGACAAGCAGGGAGGCAGGGGTCCTGGGGACAATCAACGTCACCGGGAGGCTGCTGGGGAGAAGCTCTGACCCTCGCCCCAGGGTATGAGGGCTCCCAACTCAGCACTCAGCAGTTACAGAAGAAGGGTCTGCACCCTCAGCACTCCAAGAATGAGGAACGGGACAAAAGGCAGAGGAGGGGTTTGTCCCCAGCAAAGCCCATTAAAAATCCCTGGGAGATAAAAATAGAATCTGGGCAATAAAGTCAAGTCTAACCTTTTTTATCCTTTGTGCTTTGTCTAATTTCACGTGCTCCTAGGGTCCCGCATGCAGAGGTTCCACACCCGGCACTTCAGACCAGATTTCCTAGTGCAGAATGGCTGGGTCGACACCTCAGCTCCTGGGGCCCAGTGCAGACTCCACGATATAGAGCCTGAGCTACAGCCAACCCGGCCCTCGAGAGCTCCGCCGCCTCCCTCCCTCCCACTGACTCTGACAGGATCTCTACACAGCAGCCCAGCCCACAGCCCACGGGGTAGTGCATGCTCTCACCTCTCCATTCTCTGATCAAAATATAAAGTTTCCTTTGCTTGTGAACCAAACTCAGTCTCGATCTGTTGGCCCCAATGACACTGGGCAGGGGGACACTTGTTGGGGTCCACTCTGGAGGATCAGTAACAGAAATTGAGACTATTGTAACCTCAATGAACAGATGTGTGAGCCAAACTGTAGTTAACATAGAACAGTGTATAAGGCTCGGGTAAAATAAGATGTTTTTAACACTTCCATTTGATATTTCCATCACTTTTTATAAGCAAGTTCAGTGAAAAGGTTTGTCTTATTTGTCAGGTCAATATTAGAGAAACGAAGTGATTTCTTTCCAAGGATGTACAGCTAATAATCTTGGTTAAACCTTCAATCTTGTTTTAAATGCTTTTCCATTGAAAATGATACCTCTCTTTCAGCTCCCCCATTTCTGAGAAGTATAAAATCTTATAATTTATTATTACCAAAGGGGAAAGGTGGGAGGAGGGATAAATTAACAGTTTGGAATGAACACATACACACTGCTATGTATAAAATAGATCATCAACAAGGAACTACTGTATAGCACAGGGAACTACACTCAACATTTTGCAATAACCTATAAGGGGAAATAATCTGAAAAAGAATAGATATTTTTATTGACATCATCTATCAATGACAGTTAAAGTGTAGCCTAAGGGAAGCTGGTGGTGAGTGCTTCTGACCCTGAAGACTTCAATCATCTAAAGTTTGGACTCTGCCTACTTCCCAAGGCCCTTAATGAACATATGTGTAGCTGTAGCTTAAAAAATTCCCCAGTTTGGGTTTCGGGGAGACACTGATTTTGAAAAAGCCCTGGTGTTCTCCTTACATGAATGGGACTCTTCCTACTGCTAAAACATGTCTGTCACACCCAGAGGATGGTATACCGTCTGATCGGGAAGAGTTTGGAAAAGGCATCTCATCTCCTCATCTCCTGGTGCTCGGGTTCACCCCTCCAGCGTCTTTACTAACAGTCTCCCCCCTTGGAGATGTCAGCACTGTCAACGTCCTGTTGCGTACAGTTTGGAATTTGTCCAGAGGATGAAGCGGAAGGATGAGGAACAATGAGAGACAAGTCCTAGGTGTTCAGACAGGCACATGTCACTCTAATTTCCAATCAGGAAGACGAATTGACCAAAGGCTAGGGTTGCCCATGGAAACAGTATAGGGCTTGAGGAAATCCCGCTGCTTTGTGGCCAGTTCCCATAAACACGAGTTGAACAATGGAACTCAGGGGCAGTAAAATTCACAAAACTGCAGAGTTGAAAATATCCATCACTGAAAAATGTCTTGAGGAAAGTCAGAGAAAAGGACTTGTAAGCAAGGGAGAATGGCAGGAAAGGGATTTGAGGAGGTAGAAAGGACTCGCCATTAAGCACAAGAAGAGGAGCTGAACATTGCCAACATTGCAGTTGGCCAAAAAGGGTGTATGTGTTCTTTTCTGTATATATTCAAGAAAAGGGCATACACTTTTTTAGCCAACCAAACAGGTGGGCACTGGAAGTCAATACTACAAAAGATATCACTTCGCATCAGTCAGAAGAGCCATCCTCATAAAGCGTAAACAACAGAAATGCAGGACAGGGCAACGAGAAGAGGGAGCCCTGTGAGACTTATAGTGGAAATGTATATTGCCAACGGCCATTCTGGAGAAGTGTATTGTGTTTACTAAAGCATCTAAAAAATGAGCTACAGAGCATAGGGCACTTGCACTCATGGGCGTATATCTTGGGAAAAACAAAAATCGAGAGGACACAGGCACCCCAATGTTTACCCCCTCTCTGTTTAAAAGATCCTCGACTAGGATATAACTTAAATGTCTCTGGAGGGAAAAAATGGATAGAGATGTGGTACTTAGGTAGAGTGGAATATTATTCAGCCTGGAAATCAATGAAATATGGCCAGTTGTAACAACTCCGGAGGAGTTACGTATAATCATTCTAAGTGACAGAATTCAAAAAGAAAAAGACACATATCATAAGATATCACTTAAAGGTGGAATCCAAAATGGCTACACATGAAATAAATTACAAAACAAAAACATAGTCAAATATGTAGAAAACACGCATAAGGCTGCTAAACGGGAAAGGTGGGGAGGGGTGAGGCATCATCCAGGAGGTTGAAATTAGCAAAGATACCATTCCAAATACCAAACTGATAATCAACAAGGCCTACACGGTAGCTAAAAGAACTGCACTCAGCACACTCAAGTCACCGGAAAAGAATATATACGACTGGTAAGAATCTGAAAAAGAATTTATTGATGTCTCTCTGTACGTGAATCAAGTGGATGTACAGCAGCAAGAAACAGAGCTTTGAAAATCAGCTGTAACCAATATAGTAATAAATTGAAAAAAATAAACGACAGAGAGACAGAGAAAACCTCTTACAACTTTTCCTCAGGGACGGTGATGCAACATGGATTGAACACATCTAGACCCACAGCAGGATGAGACATAAGGCTGGAAACTGTTTGCGCTAAGAGAAATGTGAGGTTGGGTGAGGAAATGCACACCCTTTAAAGTAATACTACCTGGTACCCATTCAATGGGTCCCAAATCTGCAGGTTCAAGGGATCTTCCTACAGCTAAAACATGCATGGAAAACCCAGAGGACTGTACACCATGTGATCGGGAGATGTGTCTAAAATGCACCTCATTTATCCTCTCCTGGTGCTCCTGTTCACCATTCCAGCCACGCTACTTAGAATCTCCCCACTTGGAGAATCAGCACATTTAAACTTCTGTTTCACACATTTTGCAAATTGTGAGGAGGATGAACGGGAAGAGGGGGAACCAATGAGAGAAGAGTTGTAGGGGTTTGGACGGGCACATATCACTCTAATTTCCCATTAAGAATAAGAATTAAAGAAAGGCTCAGCCTGCCTCGCCGGAGCCAAAATAGGGCCTGAAGCAATCCTGCGGGTTTGAGGCCAGCTCACAAAAGAGCAACTTAAAAAATGGAGCTCAGGGTCACTGCAATTCACAAACCTGCAGAGTTATACATGAAAACTAACGTCCAAAAATATGTTGAGGTAAGGCAAAGAAGAGGATCTGAATGCAAGACAGAATTGCAAGAAACAGACTTCAAGAGATAGATTGGACTCGTCTTTAACGCACATGAAAAGCGGCAGAATTTCGACAATGATGCAGTTGGCCCAAAAGGGCGTATGCGTTTTTTCCTGATTATATCCAGGAAAAAACGCATATGCACTTTATGGGCAACGAAGCAAGCAAGCAATGCAAATGTGCACAACAAAGAAGTCTCACTTCCCACCGGTCAAAAGGGCCATCCTAAAAAATTGTAAAAACCAGAAATGCAGGACAGGCCATGGAGAACAGGGAGCCTTTATACGCTGATGGGCAGTGTGTGAACTGCCGAGAGCCACTCTGGAGAAGTGTATGGTGGTTCCTAAATCATCTAAAAAACAGAGCTACAGAGCATAGGACACTTCCAATCATGGGAGTATATCTAGGGAAGTCTAAAAATCAACAAGACACAAGCACACCACAGTTTAGGGCTACTCTGTTTACAAGAACCTCAACTTCAGTACACCTTAAATATCCCAGGAAAGAGAACAATGGATAAAGAAGATGTGGTACTTATGTACAATGGAATATCTCTTCACCATGAAATCAATGTAATAAGGCTAGTAGAAGGATAAAGAGTGGATTTAGGTCCGATAATACTACTTGAAATAAGTCAAACAGAAAAAGAAACATATCATAAGATATCACTTATAGAGGGAGGGTAAATATGGCTGCACAAGAAATGAATTACAGAACAGAACAGTGTCTCACATTTAGAAAACACACTTATGTCAGCTTAAGGGGAAAGGAGAGGTGGGGTGATGCATAAAACCAGAGTTTGAAATTAGCACAGATACCGTTCAATAAACCAAATAGGTATTAGACAAGATCTACACCTTGCTCAATGAACTGGCCTCAACACACCCTATACACCGCAGAGAAATATATCTGAGTAATAAGAATCTTAAAACCCATGTATTGATATATCTCCATAAGGGAATCAAGTGTGTGCAGAGCGGCACAAACACAGCAGTGAAAAGGAGCTAAACCCCATTATAGAAATAAATTTTAAAAACAAAACGCTGAAACAATGAAAGAGAGAAAAATTCTTACAAAATTCGCTCAGGGGCTGTGATGCAACCTGGATTGACCACATATAAACCCACAGCTGGATAAGACATAAGGCTGGACACTTGGGGCTAACAGGATTGGTGAGCTTTGGTGCCGAAAGTTTAATGCAATACTTCATGCTACTCAGTCCAAGGGTCCCAACACTCCAGGTTGAAGGGAATCTTCCTACAGCTAAACCATGCTTGGGAAACCCAGCGACTGGTATACCATATGATCGGGAAAGGTTTCTAAAACGTACCTCATTTTTCCTCTCCTGGGGCTCCGGATCGACATTCCAGCCGCTTTACTAACAACATCCCCACATGGAGTCAATGCCTTTAAGTTCTGGTATCGCACAGTCTGCAGTTAGTGCAGAGGATGAATGGGAATAGGGGGAACCAGTGAGAAACTAGCTGTAGCGGTTTCAAAGGGCACATGTCACTCTAATATCACATCAGTAAGAAGAATTAACCAAAGGCACAGCAAGGTGCCCCAGAAGAAAAATAGGGCTTCAAGGAATCCTGTGGTTACGGGGCAAGACCACAAAAATAAGAGCTAAAAATGGAGCTAAGGGCCACTGCAATTCAAAAACCTGCAGAGTTATAAAGGTCAACTATTTTTAAAAAATATATTGAGGTAAGGCTATGAAGAGGCATTGAAAGAAAGGCAGAATTGCAGGAAACCGATTTCAGGAGGTAGACTGGAATTGCATTGAAAACATATGAAGAGAGTCAGAAACTCGACAATGATGCACTTGGCCAAAAAGGGCGTATGTTTTTTCCTGAATATATTCGGGAAAAAACGCATACGCCCTTTTTGGCCAACCAAGCAAGCTTGCAAAGGAAATCTGCACTACAATGAAGTCTCACTTCCACCTGGTCAAAAGGGCCATCTGAAAAAAGTGTAAAATCCATAAAGGCACGACAGGCCATGGAGAACTGGGAGCCTTCTTATGCTGATGGGCGGGATGTAAATTGCCAACAGACACTCGGGAGAAGTGTATGGTGTTTCCTGAAACATCTAAAAAACAAAGCAACAGAGCCTAGGGCACTTCCACTTATGGTCCTATAGCTTAGGGAAATTAAAATCAAAAAGACACAGCCACCCCAAAGTTTGGGACGGCTCTGTTTACAAGAACCTCGTTTACGGTACAAGTTCAATATCGCAGAAAGTGAAAAATGGATAAAGAACTTGTGGTACTTACATACAATGCAATATCACTCAGCAATGAAATCTATGTCATCAGGCCCGTAGCAGCATAATGAGTGGATTCAGGTATGATGATTCGAACTAAATAAGTCACATAGAAAAGAAACATCATAAGGTATCACTAATACACAGAATGTGAACTTGGCTACACATGAACTGAATTACAAAACAGAACAGTGTCTCAAGTTTAGAAAACCAACTTACGCTTGCTTAACGGGGAAGGTGAGTTGGGGTGCTGCATAAAACCAGAGATTGAAATGAGCACAGATAAAGTTCCTTAAGCCAAATATGGAATAGACAAGAGCTACTCCTTGCTCAACGAAATGGACTCAACACCCCACATTAAACGCCTAAGAATGTACCTGACTAGTAAGTATCTTAAAACCTATGGATTGCTATGTCTCCAAAAGAGAATCAAGCGTGTGTACAGGGGCATAAACGCAGCAGTGATAGGATTGGAGAGGTTCGGTGAGCAAATGAAGACCCTTTGAAGTCATATTGCATGGTACCCATTACACAGGTCTCAACTCTCCAGGTTTAAGGTATTCTTCCTTCAGCTAAAACATGCATGTGGAACCCAGAGTATGATCAACAGTGTGAACGGGAGACGTGTTCAAATATGTCTCAGTTTTCCTCCCCTGGTACTCGGGTGCAACATTCCAGATGCTTTACTAACACTCTCCCTAATTGCAGAGACAGTGCCTTTAACCTCCTGTTTGCCCCAGTTTGCAATTTCTGCGGAAGATGAACAGGAATAGCGAGAACCAATGAGAGACTACCTGGAGGTGTCTGAACGGGCAAATTTAACTCTCATTTCCCACCAGGAAGAGGAATTAACCAAAGGCTCAGCG
The DNA here is from genome assembly GCF_951394435.1 of Stenella coeruleoalba. Taxonomy (NCBI): domain Eukaryota; kingdom Metazoa; phylum Chordata; class Mammalia; order Artiodactyla; family Delphinidae; genus Stenella; species Stenella coeruleoalba. The sequence goes on along the minus strand of NW_027646361.1, from coordinate 1,915,806 downwards.
TGCCATGCCGGAACCAGATTAGGGCCTGAAGACATCCTGCGGTGTTGCGGCCAGCTCACAAGAAAGCGAGTTGAAGAAAGGAGCTCAGGGGCACTGTAATTCACAAACCTGCAGAGTTATAAATGACAGCTATCGTCCAAAAATATACTGAAGTAAGGCTGCCAAGAGGACTTTAAAGCGGGGCAGAATTGCAGGAAACCGATTTCAGGAGGTAGACTGGAATTGCATTGAAAGCATAGGAAAAGAGGCAGAACGTCCACAGTGATGCACTTGGCCAAAAAGGGCGTATGCGTTTTTTCCTGAATATATTCAGGAAAACACGCATACGCCCTTTTTGGCCAACCAAGCAAGCTTGCAAAGGAAATCTGCACTACAATGAAGTCTCACTTCCCCCCGGTCAAAAGGGCCATCTGAAAAAAGTGTAAAATCCAGAAAGGCAGGACAGGCCATGGAGAACTGGGAGCCTTGTTATGCTGATGGGCGGGATGTAAATTGCCAACAACCACTCGGGAGAAGTGTATGGTGTTTCCTGAAACATCTAAAAAACAAAGCAACAGAACCTAGGGCACTTCCACTTATGGTCCTATAGCTTAGGGAAATTAAAATCAAAAAGACACAGCCACCCCAAAGTTTGGAACGGCTCTGTTTACAAGAACCTCGTTTACAGTACAAGTTCAACATCGCAGAAAGTGAAAAATGGATAAAGAAGTTGTGGTATTTACTTACAAAGCAATATCACTCAGCAATGAAATCTATGTCATCAGGCCCTTAGCAGCACAATGAGTGGATTCAGGTTCGATGATTCTAACTGAAATAAGTCACACAGAAAAAGAAACATCATAAGATATCACTAATACACGGAATGTAAACTTGGCTACACAGGAACTGAATTACAGAACAGAACAGGGTCTCAAATTTAGAAAACCAACTTATGCTTGCTTAAGGGTAAAGGTGAGTTGGGGTGCTGCATAACCAGAGATCGAAATGAGCACAGATAAAGTTCCTTAAGCCAAATATGGAATAGACAAGAGCTACTCCTTGCTCAACGAAATGGACTCAACACCCCATATTAAACGCCTAAGAATGTACCTGACTAGTAAGTATCTTAAAACCTATGGATTGCTATGTCTCCGAAAGAGAATCAAGCATGTGTACAGGGGCATAAACGCAGCAGTGATAGGATTGGAGAGGTTAGGTGAGCAAATGAAAACCCTTTGAAGTCATATTGCATGGTACCCATTCCACGGGTTTCAACTACCCAGGTTTAAGGTATTCTTCCTTCAGCTAAAACATGCATGTGGAACCTAGAGTATGATCAACCATGTGATCGGGAGACGTGTTCAAATATGTCTCAGTTTTCGTACCCTGGTACTCGGGTGCAACATTCCAGACGCTTTACTAACACTCTCCCGACTTGGAGAGTCAGTCCCTTTAACCTCCTGTTTGGCCCAGTTTGCAATTTCTGCGGAAGATGAACAGGAATAGCGAGAACCAATGAGAGACTAGCTGGAGGTGTCTGGACGGGCAAATTTAACTCTCATTTCCCACGAGGAAGAGGAATTAACCAAAGGCTCAGCGTGCCGTGCCGGAACCAGATTAGGGCCTGAAGCCATCCTGCGGTGTTGCGGCCAGCTCAAAAGAAAGCGAGTTGAAGAAAGGAGCTCAGGGGCACTGTAATTCACAAACCTGCAGAGTTATAAATGACAGCTATCGTCCAAAAATAGACTGAAGTAAGGCTGCCAAGAGGACTTGAAAGCGGGGCAGAATAGCAGGAAACCGATTTCAGGAGGTAGACTGGAATTACATTGAAAGCATAGGAAAAGAGGCAGAACGTCCACAATGATGCACTTGGCCAAAAAGGGCGTATGCGTTTTTTCCTGAATATATTCAGGAAAAAACGCATACGCACTTTTTGGCCAACCAAGCAAGCTTGCAAAGGAAATCTGCACTACAATGAAGTCTCACTTCCCCCCGGTCAAAAGGGCCATCTGAAAAAAGTGTAAAATCCAGAAAGGCAGGACAGGCCATGGAGAACTGGGAGCCTTGTTATGCTGATGGGCGGGATGTAAATTGCTAACAGACACTCTGGAGAAGTGTATGGTGTTTCCTGAAACATCTAAAAAACAAAGCAACAGAGCCTTGGGCACTTCCACTTATGGTCCTATAGCTTAGGGAAATTAAAATCAAAAAGACACAGCCACCCCAAAGTTTGGGACGCCTCTGTTTACAAGAACCTCGTTTACCGTACAAGTTCAATATCACAGAAAGTGAAAAATGGATAAAGAACTTGTGGTACTTACGTACAATGCAGTATCACTCAACAATGAAATCTATGTCATCAGTCCCGTAGCAGCATAATGAGTGGATTCAGGTACGATGATTCTAACTGAAATAAGTCACACAGAAAAAGAAACATCATAAGATATCACTAATACACGGAATGTAAACTTGGCTACACAGGAACTGAATTCCAAAACAGAACAGGGTCTCAAATTTAGAAAACCAACTTATGCTTGCTTAAGGGGAAAGGTGAGTTGGGGAGCTGCATAAAACCAGAGATTGAAATGAGCACAGATAAAGTTCCTTAAGCCAAATATGGAATAGACAAGAGCTACTCCTTGCTCAACGAAATGGACTCAACACCCCATATTAAACGCCTAAGAATGTACCTGACTAGTAAGTATCTTAAAACCTATGGATTGCTATGTCTCCAAAAGAGAATCAAGCGTGTGTACAGGGGCATAAACGCAGCAGTGATAGGATTGGAGAGGTTCGGTGAGCAAATGAAGACCCTTTGAAGACATATTGCATGGTATCCATTCCACGGGTCTCAACTCTCCAGGTTTAAGGTATTCTTCCTTCAGCTAAAACATGCATGTGGAACCCAGAGTATGATCAACCATGTGAACGGGAGACGTGTTCAAATATGTCTCAGTTTTCCTCCCCTGGTACTCGGGTGCAACATTCCAGACGCTTTACTAACACTCTCCCGACTTGGAGAGTCTGTCCCTTTAACCTCCTGTTTGGCCCAGTTTGCAATTTCTGCGGAAGATGAACAGGAATAGGGAGAACCAATGAGAGACTAGCTGGAGGTGTCTGAACGGGCAAATTTAACTCTCATTTCCCACCAGGAAGAGGAAATAACCAAAGGCTCAGCGTGCCATGCTGGAACCAAATTAGGGCCTGAAGCCATCCTGCGGTGTTGCGGCCAGGTCACAAGAAAGCGAGTTGAAGAAAGGAGCTCAGGGGCACTGTAATTCACAAACCTGCAGAGTTATAAATGACAGCTATCGTCCAAAAATAGACTGAAGTAAGGCTGCCAAGAGGTCTTGAAAGCGGGGCAGAATTGCAGGAAACCGATTTCAGGAGGTAGACTGGAATTGCATTGAAATCATAGGAAAAGAGGCAGAACGTCCACAATGATGCACTTGGCCAAAAAGGGCGTATGCGTTTTTTCCTGAATATATTCAGGAAAAAACGCATATGCCCTTTTTGGCCAACCAAGCAAGCTTGCAAAGGAAATCTGCACTACAATGAAGTCTCACTTCCCCCCAGTCAAAAGTGCCATCTGAAAAAAGTGTAAAATCCAGAAAGGCAGGACAGGTCATGGAGAACTGGGAGCCTTGTTATTCTGATGGGCGTGATGTAAATTGCCAACAGACACTTGGGAGAAGTGTATGGTGTTTCCTGAAACATCTAAAAAACAAAGCAACAGAGCCTAGGGCACTTCCACTTATGGTCCTATAGCTTAGGGAAATTAAAATCAAAAAGACACAGCCACCCCAAAGTTTGGGACGCCTCTGTTTACAAGAACCTCATTTACAGTACAAGTTCAACATCGCAGAAAGTGAAAAATGGATAAAGAAGTTGTGGTATTCACTTACAAAGCAATATCACTCAGCAATGAAATCTATGTCATCAAGCCCTTAGCAGCACAATGAGTGGATTCAGGTATGATGATTCTAACTGAAATAAGTCACACAGAAAAAGAAACATCATAAGATATCAGTAATACACGGAATGGAAACTTGGCTACCCACGAACTGAATTACAGAACAGAACAGGGTCTCAAATTTAGAAAACCAACTTATGCTTGCTTAAGGGGAAAGGTGAATTGTGGTGCTGCATAAAACCATAGATTGAAATGAGCGCAGATAAAGTTCCTTAAGCCAAATATGGAATAGACAAGAGCTACTCCTTGCTCAACGAAATGGACTCAACACCCCATATTAAACGCCTAAGAATGTACCTGACTAGTAAGTATCTTAAAACCTATGGATTGCTATGTCTCCAAAAGAGAATCAAGCATGTGTACAGGGGCATAATCGCAGCAGTGATAGGATTGAGAGGTTCGGTGAGTCAATGAAGACCCTTTGAAGACATATTGCATGGTACCCAATCCACGGGTCTCAACTCTTCAGGTTTAAGGTATTCTTCCTTCAGCTAAAACATGCATGTGGAACCCAGAGTATGATCAACCGTGTGAACGGCAGACGTGTTCAAATATGTCTCAGTTTTCCTCCCCTGGTACTCGGGTGCAACATTCCAGACGCTTTACTAACACTCTCCCGACTTGGAGAGTCAGTCCCTTTAACCTCCTGTTTGGCCCAGTTTGCAATTTCTGCGGAAGATGAACAGGAATAGCGAGAACCAATGAGAGACTACCTGGAGGTGTCTGAACGGGCAAATTTAACTCTCATTTCCCACCAGGAAGAGGAATTAACCAAAGGCTCAGTGTGCCGTGCCGGATCCAGATTAGGGCCTGAAGCCATCCTGCGGTGTTGCGGCCAGGTCAGAAGAAAGCGAGTTGAAGAAAGGAGCTCAGGGGCACTGTAATTCACAAACCTGCAGAGTTATAAATGACAGCTATCGTCCAAAAATAGACTGAAGTAAGCCTGCCAAGAGGACTTGAAAGCGGGGCAGAATTGCAGGAAACCGATTTCAGGAGGTAGACTGGAATTGCATTGAAAGCATAGGAAAAGAGGCAGAACGTCCACAATGATGCACTTGGCCAAAAAGGGCGTATGCGTTTTTTCCTGAATATATTCAGGAAAAAACGCATACGCACTTTTTGGCCAACCAAGCAAACTTGCAAAGGAAATCTGCACTACAATGAAGTCTCACTTCTCCCCGGTCAAAAGGGCTATCTGCAAAAAGTGTAAAATCCAGAAAGGCAGGACAGGCCATGGAGAACTGGGAGTCTTGTTATGCTGATGGGCGGGATGTAAATTGCCAACAGACACTCGGGAGAAGTGTATGGTGTTTCCTGAAACATCTAAAAAACAAAGCAACAGAGCCTAGGGCACTTCCACTTATGGTCCTATAGCTTTGGGAAATTAAAATCAAAAAGACACAGCCACCCCAAAGTTTGGGACGCCTCTGTTTACAAGAACCTCGTTTACCGTACAAGTTCAATATCACAGAAAGTGAAAAATGGATAAAGAACTTGTGGTACTTACGTACAATGCAGTATCACTCAGCAATGAAATCTATGTCATCAGGCCCGTAGCAGCATAATCAGTGGATTCAGGTACGATGATTCTAACTGAAATAAGTCACACAGAAAAAGAAACATCATAAGATATCACTAATACACGGAATGTAAACTTGGCTACCCAGGAACTGAATTACAGAACAGAACAGGTTCTCAAATTTAGAAAACCAACTTATGCTTGCTTAAGGGGAAAGGTGAGTTGGGTTGCTGCATAAAACCAGAGATTGAAATGAGCACAGATAAAGTTCCTTAAGCCAAATATGGAATAGACAAGAGCTACTCCTTGCTCAACGAAATGGACTCAACACCGCATATTAAACGCCTAAGAATGTACCTGACTAGTAAGTATCTTAAAACCTATGGATTGCTATGTCTCCGAAAGAGAATCAAGCATGTGTACAGGGGCATAAACGCAGCAGTGATAGGATTGGAGAGGTTTGGTGAGCAAATGAAGACCCTTTCAAGTCATATTGCATGGTACCCATTACACGGGTTTCAACTACCCAGGTTTTAGGTATTCTTCCTTCAGCTAAAACATGCATGTGGAACCCAGAGTATGATCAACCATGTGATCGGGAGACGTGTTCAAATATGTCTCAGTTTTCCTCCCCTGGTACTCGGGTGCAACATTCCAGACGCTTTACTAACACTCTCCCCACTTGGAGAGTCAGCGCCTTTAACCTCCTGTTTGGCACAGTTTGCAATTTCTGCGAAAGGTGAACAGGAATAGCGAGAACCAATGAGAGACTACCTGGAGGTGTCTGGACGGGCAAATTTAACTCTCATTTCCCACCAGGAAGAGGAAATAACCAAAGGCTCAGCGTGCCGTACCGGAACCAGATTAGTGCCTGAAGCCATCCTGCCGTGTTGCGGCCAGCTCAAAAGAAAGCGAGTTGAAGAAAGGAGCTCAGGGGCACTGTAATTCACAAACCTGCAGAGTTATAAATGACAGCTATCGTCCAAAAATAGACTGAAGTAAGGCTGCCAAGAGGACTTGAAAGCGGGGCAGAATTGCAGGAAACCGATTTCAGGAGGTAGACTGGAATTGCATTGAAAGCATAGGAAAAGAGGCAGAACGTCCACAATGATGCACTTGGCCAAAAAGGGCGTATGCGTTTTTTCCTGAATATATTCAGGAAAAAACGCATACGCCCTTTTTGGCCAACCAAGCAAGCTTGCAAAGGAAATCTGCACTACAATGAAGTCTCACATCCAACTGGTCAAAAGGGCCATCTGGAAAAAGTGTAAAATCCAGAAAGGCACGACAGGCCATGGAGAACTGGGAGCCTTCTTATGCTGATGGGCGGGATGTAAATTGCCAACAGCCACTCTGGAGAAGTGTATGGTGTTTCCTGAAACATCTAAAAAACAAAGCAACAGAGCCTAGGGCACTTCCACTTATGGTCCTATAGCTTAGGGAAATTAAAATCAAAAACACACAGCCACCCCAAAGTTTGGGACGGCTCTGTTTACAAGAACCTCGTTTACGGTACAAGTTCAATATCGCAGAAAGTGAAAAATGGATAAAGAACTTGTGGTACTTACGTACAATGCAATATCACTCAGCAATGAAATCTATGTCATCAGGCCCGTAGCAGCATAATGAGTGGATTCAGGTATGATGATTCGAACTGAAATAAGTCACACAGAAAAGAAACATCATAAGGTATCACTAATACACAGAATGTGAACTTGGCTACACATGAACTGAATTACAAACCAGAACAGTGTCTAAAGTTTAGAAAACCAACTTATGCTTGCTTAAGGGGGAAGGTGAGTTGGGGTGCTGCATAAAACCAGAGATTGAAATGAGCACAGATAAAGTTCCTTAAGCCAAATATGGAATAGACAAGAGCTACTCCTTGCTCAACGAAATGCACTCAACACCGCATATTAAACGCCTAAGAATGTACCTGACTAGTAAGTATCTTAAAACCTATGGATTGCTATGTCTCCAAAAGAGAATCAAGCGTGTGTACAGGGGCATAAACGCAGCAGTGATAGGATTGGAGAGGTTCGGTGAGCAAATGAAGACCCTTTGAAGTCATATTGCATGGTACCCATTACACGGGTCTCAACTCTGCAGGGTTAAGGTATTCTTCCTTCAGCTAAAACATGCATGTGGAACCCCGAGTATGATCAACCGTGTGAACGGGAGACGTGTTCAAATATGTCTCAGTTTTCCTCCCCTGGTACTCGGGTGCAACATTCCAGACCCTTTACTAACACTCTCCCGACTTGGAGAGTCAGCGCCTTTAACCTCCTGTTTGGCCCAGTTTGCAATTTCTGCGGAAGATGAACAGGAATAGGGAGAACCAATGAGAGACTAGCTGGAGGTGTCTGAACGGGCAAATTTAACTCTCATTTCCCACCAGGAAGAGGAAATAACCAAAGGCTCAGCGTGCCGTGCCGGAACCAGATTAGGGCCTGAAGCCATCCTGCGGTGTTGCGGCCAGCTCAAAAGAAAGCGAGTTGAAGAAAGGAGCTCAGGGTCTCTGTAATTCACAAACCTGCAGAGTTATAAATGACAGCTATCGTCCAAAAATATACTGAAGTAAGGCTGCCAAGAGGACTTGAAAGCGGGGCAGAATTGCAGGATACCGATTTCAGGAGGTAGACTGGAATTGCATTGAAAGCATAGGAAAAGAGGCAGAACGTCCACAACGATGCACTTTGCCAAAAGGGCATATGCGTTTTTTCCTGAATATATTCAGGAAAAAACGCATACGCCCTTTTTGGCCAACCAAGCAAGCTTGCAAAGGAAATCTGCACTACAATGAAGTCTCACTTCCCCCCGGTCAAAAGGGCCATCTGAAAAAAGTGTAAAACCCAGAAAAGCAGGACAGGCCATGGAGAACTGGGAGCCTTGTTATGCTGATGGGCGGGATGTAAATTGCCAACAGACACTCGGGAGAAGTGTATGGTGTTTCCTGAAACATCTAAAAAACAAAGCAACAGAGCCTAGGGCATTTCCACTTATGGTCCTATAGCTTAGGGAAATTAATATCAAAAAGACACAGCAACCCCAAAATTTGGGATGGCTCTTTTTACAGAAATCTCTTCTACGGCACAAGTTAAATATCCCAGAGAGCAAATAATGGATAAAGAAGTTGCGGTACTTATGTACAACAGAATACCACTCAGCAATGAAATCTATGTCACCAGGCCCGTACCAGCATAATGAGTGGATTGAGGCACGATGATTCTAAGTGAAATAAGTCACACAGAAAAAGAAACATCATAAGGTATCACTAATACACGGAATGTGAACTTGGCTACACATGAACTGAATTACAAAACAGAACAGCGTCTCAAGTTTAGAAAACCAACTTATGCCTGCTTAAGGGGGAAGGTGAGTTGGGGTGCTGCATAAAAGCAGAGTTTGAAATTAGCACAGATACCGTTCCATAAGCCAAATATGTAATAGACAAGAGCTACCCCTTGCTCAACGAAATGGATTCAACAATGAGGTATCACCTCACACCTGGTAGAATAGGCATCATTGAAAATCTACAAACAAAAAATGCTGGAAAGGGTGTGGAGAAAAGGAACCCTCTCCCACTATTGTTGGGAATATAAATTGATACAGTCATTATGGAGAACAATATGGAATTTCTTAAGAAACTAACAATAGAATTACCATATGATACAGCAATCCCAGTACTGGACATATACCCAGACAAAACCATAAATCAAAAAGAGTCATTCACCGCAATGTTCATTGCATCACTATTTACAATATCGAGGTAATGGAAGCAACCTAAATGCCCACAGTCAGACGAATGCATAAAGCTGTGGTACATATATAAAATGGAATATTACTAAGCCATGAAAAGGAATGAAATTGGGTCATTTGTAGAGACGTCGATGGATCTAGAGACTGTCATACAGAGTGAAGTAAGTCAGAAAGAGAAAAACAAATCTTGTATATTCATGCATATATGTGGAACCTAGAAAAACTGTACAGATTAACCATTTTGCAAGGCATAAATAGAGCAACAGATGTAGACAACAAACGTATGGACAACAAGGGGGGAAAGCTGTTGGGGGGTGGTGGTGGGAGGAGTTGAGAGACTGGGATTGGCATGTATACATTTATATGTATAAAATAGATAACCAATAAGAACCTGCTGTATAAAAATATAAAATAAAATTCAAAATTAAAAAGAAATAAAATTTAAAAAATAAAACAGAAAAAACAATTATTCCCTGCACATACATGTATTTATATGAATAAATTATTTCCATGCTTATATCTGTAAATACAAAAAAGAGGAATAAAATCTACCTTGAACCAAAAACGAAAAACAGAAAAAAAACACAGAACCCACCAGTTACACAGAGGAAAACCGTATCAGGGCACTTGCTCCAGTTGTAAACAATTCTGAAGTTGGTCAGTGGTGGGGAATCGTCTCCCATTCAGCCAGCAGCCCCCACGCAACAAGCGTCCTCATTGCAAAGCTGGGGCACCGTGCCGAGGCATCTGTGAGTAAACGTGAGCTGAGCCCCAGGCCAGTTGCTGCTGAACTATTCCCACCCGTCCCAGGTAAAACACCTGAATATATACAAGGACTTGAAAGCCTAGAGGAAGGGCCATAGAGCCACACGAGTGACAGCATGCCGGCCGACTTGGTGCCTGCAGTCCAGCCAGGATGGTCCTGGCCCTGGGTGCTCTTCTGGAAGATTTCCATTTCCCTGCCTGAGATACCCGTCCTGTCCCTGCCCCCACTGCTTTTTCCCTTCCTCACCTCTGCCCAGGGAGAAATTCCAGCAGCAGGTATGGGTGACACATCCTCTTCTTTAGCAGGTGGCAGCCTGGCAACTGCTGCAGAAAGTCCAGCAGAGCCCCACTCACACTGAGCCACCCACAAAGCCGTGGCCTCTCACTCCCTCCCACCAGCCCAGCCCCGAGACTGATGACAGGGCAGAGAAAATGGCGTCAGGCACGGCTGCAGGGGCTCTTGCTGCCTGGAGTGGTATTTATATTGATCTCAACCCAGGCACACCTGGGGCGGGCTGGCCGGCACGGTAAGGCTGCCCAGGTCAGCCAATCATCACCCCTCAGGGGCTCACAGTTGCAGAAAATGGAACTTGCTGAACCGGCCAGGTCCAAGGAACAGGTGTGGGCTCCTGAGAGTCAGGATAGACAAGGGGCTGCAGCTTTGGCTTGTTTTCTAATCATTTTATCTGGCCCATGAGTGGGAGACAACTTCAAGAAAACCCTCTCCTAATGAGAGGAACCCAGGAGTCAGGGAGAGGAGGGGTGGGTGGTGGTTGGAGACAGAGGCCTGGTGCCCCGGGTGCAGTGGAAGTCTCTGGAAGACCAGGTGGAGGGAGGCCTCACGGAGTGATGCCCAGGGTCACAGGCCTGTCGCAGCTGCTGTTTGTTAGTTCAAGTCCTGCTCTGAGGTGCTCTGTGTCAGCTCTGAGCGACAGGTGAGCTGGGGGTGCTCTGCAATGAGGGCTATGTGCACGGTTCCTGTGTGCCCAGCCCTGCCACGGTACCTGCAAGGGTAGCTCTGTATCCTGGGAGGGGCCTGACCACGAGAGCCCCGTGGGCTGGGGTGGGGGTGGGGTACCTGCCCAGGTGAGCTCCATATTCTGGGATTGGTCTGACCACGAGAGCCCCATGGGCTGCTGGGGACCTGGTAAAGGATGTCAGGACAGTCAGTGAAGCCACCGAGGATATACCTCCAGTTGCTCCTAATTCCTACACCCTGCTGGTCATTCTACCAACCACCAGGACATGGTATTCTGTATTAGTCTTCAATGATGCCTTCTTTTGTATTCCATTAGTCCCAGAGTCACAAGAAATTTTGGCTTGTGAGTGGCAGGACTCAACATACAACTAAAACAATACTTCCGGGCCGTCTGGCCCCAAGGGTGCAAAAATTCCCACACCATCTTTGGGGAAAGCTTAGCTAAAGACCTAAAAGTTCTACCTCTGGAAAAGGAAACCCTCCTTCAATATGCAGACGACATTCTGATCACCAGCCCTACTAAGGAGGCCTCTGAACTACCAAGCCAATAAAGGATAGAAGTTGTCCAAGAAAAAGCTCAAATATCACAGACTGCGGTGACCTGCCTGGGCTTCATTCTCACAGAAGGTCAGAGAAGCCCATCCCAGGAAAGGGAAGAAACCATTTTCAGCCTTACCCCTTTCTAAAACTAGAAGACAGCTTAGGGGTTCCTGGGGAGGCCAGGGTTTGCTGCTTCTGGATCCCTAACTACAGTCTACTAGCTGGGCCTCTATATGAAACACTGAAAGGAAAAGATGATGATCCTTTTGAATAGAATCCAGAAGTGGCCTTTCAAGAATGGAAAGAGCAGTCAATTCAGACCCTTGCCCTGGAACTCCCTAATTTAGCTAAACCCTTTGACCTTTACATTCCCGGTGAAAGGTGAATCGCCATTGGAGAATTAGTGCAAAAACTGGGACCACTTGAAATGGAACAATGCAAGAATGCCATCCAGGTAGGATAAACTACGGTCACTAAGGGGCTTGGCCCACTGCCACATCTGGCCAAGATACTGGCGGTATCTAAAAACCTGGAAATCAGCAGCCCAAAAGGCCACCTCCCTCCTAAGGGAAAAGGACCCCACGTGGTGATCCTAACCACCAACCATGCCCTGAAGTTGCAGGGTTCGCTCCGTGGGCACACCGACCTCGAGTGAGGAGGCCCTCCAACTCCAACATCCAGAGAGATAACCGGGGGCAACAGGGCACCATGACGACTCGTGTGAACATCACTTGACCTGGAGTTTCTCTCATAAAACAACAAGAGTGTGTCCCAAAAGAGTAGACTACTGCTTGCAGGACTTACTGCACCCAGAGGGGAGCTAATAATCTTGGCGGGGGAACAGTATACCACACTGTCACCATAAAAAAGCCTACAGACACCGTGATGATGGTGGCCAATAAGACCGGCTGGACTCCTGTTTACTTCAAAAGGCTGTTGACTCAGTAGCTATCATGGTCCTTGATCACCACTGACCCTGGACTGTCTGGGAGTTGAGCGGGCAGGGCTCTGACACCTGGTGCTGTTTGTACGTTAATTCAGGAGCCTAACTGAAGAAAGCACAGACTACTGGTCAGAGCATCTAGGCTGGCAGAGACGGTCAGCCTAAGGTGGCCGAACAAATGTGGGGCGGGGTGAAACCGGCCCCCACAGCGTCTCTGCACATGTCTTTCCTGGACCCTTAAAGGTCATTAGAATCTATAACACTTCCAATGCTGGTGCTCAGGTGGACGAGCAGGGAGGCAGGGGTCCTGGGGACAATCAACGTCACCGGGAGGCTGCTGGGGAGAAGCTCTGACCCTCGCCCCAGGGTATGAGGGCTCCCAACTCAGCACTCAGCAGTTACAGAAGAAGGGTCTGCACCCTCAGCACTCCAAGAATGAGGAACGGGACAAAAGGCAGAGGAAGGGTTTGTCCCCAGCAAAGCCCATTAAAAATCCCTGGGAGATAAAAATAGAATCTGGGCAATAAAGTCAAGTCTAACTTTTTTATCCTTTGTGCTTTGTCTAATTTCACGTGCTCCTAGGGTCCCGCATGCAGAGGTTCCACACCCGGCACTTCAGACCAGATTTCCTAGTGCAGAATGGCTGGGTCGACACCTCAGCTCCTGGGGCCCAGTGCAGACTCCACGATATAGAGCCTGAGCTACAGCCAACCCGGCCCTCGAGAGCTCCGCCGCCTCCCTCCCTCCCACTGACTCTGACAGGATCTCTACACAGCAGCCCAGCCCACAGCCCACGGGGTAGTGCATGCTCTCACCTCTCCATTCTCTGATCAAAATATAAAGTTTCCTTTGCTTGTGAACCAAACTCAGTCTCGATCTGTTGGCCCCAATGACACTGGGCAGGGGGACACTTGTTGGGGTCCACTCTGGAGGATCAGTAACAGAAATTGAGACTATTGTAACCTCAATGAACAGATGTGTGAGCCAAACTGTAGTTAACATAGAACAGTGTATAAGGCTCGGGTAAAATAAGATGTTTTTAACACTTCCATTTGATATTTCCATCACTTTTTATAAGCAAGTTCAGTGAAAAGGTTTGTCTTATTTGTCAGGTCAATATTAGAGAAACGAAGTGATTTCTTTCCAAGGATGTACAGCTAATAATCTTGGTTAAACCTTCAATCTTGTTTTAAATGCTTTTCCATTGAAAATGATACCTCTCTTTCAGCTCCCCCATTTCTGAGAAGTATAAAATCTTATAATTTATTATTACCAAAGGGGAAAGGTGGGAGGAGGGATAAATTAACAGTTTGGAATGAACACATACACACTGCTATGTATAAAATAGATCATCAACAAGGAACTACTGTATAGCACAGGGAACTACACTCAACATTTTGCAATAACCTATAAGGGGAAATAATCTGAAAAAGAATAGATATTTTTATTGACATCATCTATCAATGACAGTTAAAGTGTAGCCTAAGGGAAGCTGGTGGTGAGTGCTTCTGACCCTGAAGACTTCAATCATCTAAAGTTTGGACTCTGCCTACTTCCCAAGGCCCTTAATGAACATATGTGTAGCTGTAGCTTAAAAAATTCCCCAGTTTGGGTTTCGGGGAGACACTGATTTTGAAAAAGCCCTGGTGTTCTCCTTACATGAATGGGACTCTTCCTACTGCTAAAACATGTCTGTCACACCCAGAGGATGGTATACCGTCTGATCGGGAAGAGTTTGGAAAAGGCATCTCATCTCCTCATCTCCTGGTGCTCGGGTTCACCCCTCCAGCGTCTTTACTAACAGTCTCCCCCCTTGGAGATGTCAGCACTGTCAACGTCCTGTTGCGTACAGTTTGGAATTTGTCCAGAGGATGAAGCGGAAGGATGAGGAACAATGAGAGACAAGTCCTAGGTGTTCAGACAGGCACATGTCACTCTAATTTCCAATCAGGAAGACGAATTGACCAAAGGCTAGGGTTGCCCATGGAAACAGTATAGGGCTTGAGGAAATCCCGCTGCTTTGTGGCCAGTTCCCATAAACACGAGTTGAACAATGGAACTCAGGGGCAGTAAAATTCACAAAACTGCAGAGTTGAAAATATCCATCACTGAAAAATGTCTTGAGGAAAGTCAGAGAAAAGGACTTGTAAGCAAGGGAGAATGGCAGGAAAGGGATTTGAGGAGGTAGAAAGGACTCGCCATTAAGCACAAGAAGAGGAGCTGAACATTGCCAACATTGCAGTTGGCCAAAAAGGGTGTATGCGTTCTTTTCTGTATATATTCAAGAAAAGGGCATACACTTTTTTAGCCAACCAAACAGGTGGGCACTGGAAGTCAATACTACAAAAGATATCACTTCGCATCAGTCAGAAGAGCCATCCTCATAAAGCGTAAACAACAGAAATGCAGGACAGGGCAACGAGAAGAGGGAGCCCTGTGAGACTTATAGTGGAAATGTATATTGCCAACGGCCATTCTGGAGAAGTGTATTGTGTTTACTAAAGCATCTAAAAAATGAGCTACAGAGCATAGGGCACTTGCACTCATGGGCGTATATCTTGGGAAAAACAAAAATCGAGAGGACACAGGCACCCCAATGTTTACCCCCTCTCTGTTTAAAAGATCCTCGACTAGGATATAACTTAAATGTCTCTGGAGGGAAAAAATGGATAGAGATGTGGTACTTAGGTAGAGTGGAATATTATTCAGCCTGGAAATCAATGAAATATGGCCAGTTGTAACAACTCCGGAGGAGTTACGTATGATCATTCTAAGTGACAGAATTCAAAAAGAAAAAGACACATATCATAAGATATCACTTAAAGGTGGAATCCAAAATGGCTACACATGAAATAAATTACAAAACAAAAACATAGTCAAATATGTAGAAAACACGCATAAGGCTGCTAAACGGGAAAGGTGGGGAGAGGTGAGGCATCATCCAGGAGGTTGAAATTAGCAAAGATACCATTCCAAATACCAAACTGATAATCAACAAGGCCTACACGGTAGCTAAAAGAACTGCACTCAGCACACTCAAGTCACCGGAAAAGAATATATACGACTGGTAAGAATCTGAAAAAGAATTTATTGATGTCTCTCTGTACGTGAATCAAGTGGATGTACAGCAGCAAGAAACAGAGCTTTGAAAATCAGCTGTAACCAATATAGTAATAAATTGAAAAAATAAACGACAGAGAGACAGAGAAAACCTCTTACAACTTTTCCTCAGGGACGGTGATGCAACATGGATTGAACACATCTAGACCCACAGCAGGATGAGACATAAGGCTGGAAACTGTTTGCGCTAAGAGAAATGTGAGGTTGGGTGAGGAAATGCACACCCTTTAAAGTAATACTACCTGGTACCCATTCAATGGGTCCCAAATCTGCAGGTTCAAGGGATCTTCCTACAGCTAAAACATGCATGGAAAACCCAGAGGACTGTACACCATGTGATCGGGAGATGTGTCTAAAATGCACCTCATTTATCCTCTCCTGGTGCTCCTGTTCACCATTCCAGCCACGCTACTTAGAATCTCCCCACTTGGAGAATCAGCACATTTAAACTTCTGTTTCACACATTTTGCAAATTGTGAGGAGGATGAACGGGAAGAGGGGGAACCAATGAGAGAAGAGTTGTAGGGGTTTGGACGGGCACATATCACTCTAATTTCCCATTAAGAATAAGAATTAAAGAAAGGCTCAGCCTGCCTCGCCGGAGCCAAAATAGGGCCTGAAGCAATCCTGCGGGTTTGAGGCCAGCTCACAAAAGAGCAACTTAAAAAATGGAGCTCAGGGTCACTGCAATTCACAAACCTGCAGAGTTATAAATGAAAACTAACGTCCAAAAATATGTTGAGGTAAGGCAAAGAAGAGGATCTGAATGCAAGACAGAATTGCAAGAAACAGATTTCAAGAGATAGATTGGACTCGTCTTTAACGCACATGAAAAGCGGCAGAATTTCGACAATGATGCAGTTGGCCCAAAAGGGCGTATGCGTTTTTTCCTGATTATATCCAGGAAAAAACGCATACGCACTTTATGGGCAACGAAGCAAGCAAGCAATGCAAATGTGCACAACAAAGAAGTCTCACTTCCCACCGGTCAAAAGGGCCATCCTAAAAAATTGTAAAAACCAGAAATGCAGGACAGGCCATGGAGAACAGGGAGCCTTTATACGCTGATGGGCAGTGTGTGAACTGCCGAGAGCCACTCTGGAGAAGTGTATGGTGGTTCCTAAATCATCTAAAAAACAGAGCTACAGAGCATAGGACACTTCCAATCATGGGAGTATATCTAGGGAAGTCTAAAAATCAACAAGACACAAGCACACCACAGTTTAGGGCTACTCTGTTTACAAGAACCTCAACTTCAGTACACCTTAAATATCCCAGGAAAGAGAACAATGGATAAAGAAGATGTGGTACTTATGTACAATGGAATATCTCTTCACCATGAAATCAATGTAATAAGGCTAGTAGAAGGATAAAGAGTGGATTTAGGTCCGATAATACTACTTGAAATAAGTCAAACAGAAAAAGAAACATATCATAAGATATCACTTATAGAGGGAGGGTAAATATGGCTGCACAAGAAATGAATTACAGAACAGAACAGTGTCTCACATTTAGAAAACACACTTATGTCAGCTTAAGGGGAAAGGAGAGGTGGGGTGATGCATAAAACCAGAGTTTGAAATTAGCACAGATACCGTTCAATAAACCAAATAAGTATTAGACAAGATCTACACCTTGCTCAATGAACTGGCCTCAACACACCCTATACACCGCAGAGAAATATATCTGAGTAATAAGAATCTTAAAACCCATGTATTGATATATCTCCATAAGGGAATCAAGTGTGTGCAGAGCGGCACAAACACAGCAGTGAAAATGGGCTAAACCCCATTATAGAAATAAATTTTAAAAACAAAACGCTGAAACAATGAAAGGGAGAAAAATTCTTACAAAATTCGCTCAGGGGCTGTGATGCAACCTGGATTGACCACATATAAACCCACAGCTGGATAAGACATAAGGCTGGACACTTGGGGCTGAGAGGATTGGTGAGCTTTGGTGAGCAACTGCCGAAAGTTTAATGCAATACTTCATGCTACTCATTCCAAGGGTCCCAACACTCCAGGTTGAAGGGAATCTTCCTACAGCTAAACCATGCTTGGGAAACCCAGCGACTGGTATACCACATGATCGGGAAAGGTTTCTAAAACACACCTCATTTTTCCTCTCCTGGGGCTCCGGATCGACATTCCAGCCGCTTTACTAACAACATCCCCACATGGAGTCAATGCCTTTAAGTTCTGGTATCGCACAGTCTGCAGTTAGTGCAGAGGATGAATGGGAATAGGGGGAACCAGTGACAAACTAGCTGTAGCGGTTTCAATGGGCACATGTCACTCTAATATCACATCAGTAAGAAGAATTAACCAAAGGCACAGCAAGGTGCCCAAGAAGAAAAATAGGGCTTCGAGGAATCCTGTGGTTATGGGGCAAGACCACAAAAATAAGAGCTAAAAAATGGAGCTAAGGGCCACTGCAATTCAAAAACCTGCAGAGTTATAAAGGCCAACTATTTTTAAAAAATATATTGAGGTAAGGCTATGAAGAGGCACTGAAAACAAGGCAGAATTGCAGGAAACCGATTTCAGGAGGTAGACTGGAATTGCATTGAAAGCATATGAAGAGAGTCAGAAACTCGACAATGATGCACTTGGCCAAAAAGGGCATATGCGTTTTTTCCTGAATATTTTCAGGAAAAAACGCATACGCACTTTTTGGCCAACCAAGCAAGCTTGCAAAGGAAATCTGCACTACAATGAAGTCTCACTTCCACCTGGTCAAAAGGGCCATCTGAAAAAAGTGTAAAATCCATAAAGGCACGACAGGCCATGGAGAACTGGGAGCCTTGTTA
The DNA here is from genome assembly GCF_951394435.1 of Stenella coeruleoalba. Classification (NCBI taxonomy): domain Eukaryota; kingdom Metazoa; phylum Chordata; class Mammalia; order Artiodactyla; family Delphinidae; genus Stenella; species Stenella coeruleoalba. The sequence goes on along the minus strand of NW_027646361.1, from coordinate 1,897,417 downwards.
TGCTGATGGGCGGGATGTAAACTGCCAACAGCCACTCTGGAGAAGTGTATGGTGTTTCCTGAAACATCTAAAAAACAAAGCAACAGAGCCTAGGGCACTGCCACTTATGGTCCTATAGCTTAGGGAAATTAAAATCAAAAACACACAGCCACCCCAAAGTTTGGGACGGCTCTGTTTACAAGAACCTCGTTTATGGTACAAATTCAATATCGCAGAAAGTGAAAAATGGATAAAGAACTTGTGGTACTTACGTACAATGCAATATCACTCAGCAATGAAATCTATGTCATCAGGCCCGTAGCAGCATAATGAGTGGATTCAGGTATGATGATTCGAACTGAAATAAGTCACACAGAAAAGAAACATCATAAGGTATCACTAATAAACAGAATGTGAACTTGGCTACACATGAACTGAATTACAAAACAGAACAGTGTCTCAAGTTTAGAAAACCAACTTACGCTTGCTTAAGGGGAAAGGTGAATTGGGGTGCTGCATAAAACCAGAGATTGAAATGAGCACAGATAAAGTTCCTTAAGCCAAATATGGAATACACAAGAGCTACTCCTTGCTCAACGAAATGGACTCAACACCCCATATTAAACGCCTAAGAATGTACCTGACTAGTAAGTATCTTAAAACCTATGGATTGCTATGTCTCCAAAAGAGAATCAAGCGTGTGTACAGGGGCATAAACGCAGCAGTGATAGGATTGGAGAGGTTCGGTGAGCAAATGAAGACCCTTTGAAGTCATATTGCATGGTACCCATTCCACGGGTTTCAACTACCCAGGTTTTAGGTATTCTTCCTTCAGCTAAAACATGCATGTGGAACCCAGAGTATGATCAACCATGTGATCGGGAGACGTGTTCAAATATGTCACAGTTTTCGTACCCTGGTACTCGGGTGCAACATTCCAGACGCTTTACTAACACTCTCCCGACTTGGAGAGTCAGTCCCTTTAACCTCCTGTTTGGCCCAGTTTGCAATTTCTGCGGAAGATGAACAGGAATAGCGAGAACCAATGACAGACTAGCTGGAGGTGTCTGGACGGGCAAGTTTAACTCTCATTTCCCACCAGGAAGAGGAATTAACCAAAGGTTCAGGGTGCCGTGCCGGAACCAGATTAGGGCCTGAAGCCATCCTGCGGTGTTGCGGCCAGCTCACAAGAAAGTGAGTTGAAGAAAGGAGCTCAGGGGCACTGTAATTCACAAACCTGCAGAGTTATAAATGACAGCTATCGTCCAAAAATAGACTGAAGTAAGGCTGCCAAGAGGACTTGAAAGCGGGGCAAAATTGCAGGAAACCGATTTCAGGAGGTAGACTGGAATTGCATTGAAAGCATAGGAAAAGAGGCAGAACGTCCACAATGATGCACTTGGCCAAAAAGGGCGTATGCGTTTTTTCCTGAATATATTCAGGAAAAAACGCATACGCCCTTTTTGGCCAACCAAGCAAGCTTGCAAAGGAAATCTGCACTACAATGAAGTCTCACTTCCCCCCGGTCAAAAGGGCCATCTGAAAAAAGTGTAAAATCCAGAAAGGCAGGACAGGCCATGGAGAACTGGGAGCCTTGTTATGCTGATGGGCGGGATGTAAATTGCCAACAGCCACTCTGGAGAAGTGTATGGTGTTTCCTGAAACATCTAAAAAACAAAGCAACAGAGCCTAGGGCACTTCCACTTATGGTCCTATAGCTTAGGGAAATTAAAATCAAAAAGACACAGCCACCCCAAAGTTTGGGACGCCTCTGTTTACAAGAACCTCATTTACAGTACAAATTCAACATCGCAGAAAGTGAAAAATGGATAAAGAACTTGTGGTATTTACTTACAATGCAGTATCACTCAGCAATGAAATCTATGTCATCAGGCCCGTAGCAGCATAATGAGTGGATTCAGGTACGATGATTCTAACTGAAATAAGTCACACAGAAAAAGAAACATCATAAGATATCACTAATACACGGAATGTAAAGTTGGCTACACAGGAACTGCATTCCAAAACAGAACAGGGTGTCAAATTTAGAAAACCAACTTATGGTTGCTTAAGGGGAAAGGTGAGTTGGGGTTCTGCATAAAACCAGAGATTGAAATGAGCACAGATAAAGTTCTTTAAGCCAAATATGGAATAGACAAGAGCTACTCCTTGCTCAACGAAATGGACTCAACACCGCATATTAAACGCCTAAGAATGTACCTGACTAGTAAGTATCGTAAAACCTATGGATTGCTATGTCTGCAAAAGAGAATCAAGCGTGTGTACAGGGGCATAAACGCAGCAGTGATAGGATTGGAGAGGTTCGGTGAGCAAATGAAGACCCTTTGAAGTCATATTGCATGGTACCCATTACACGGGTCTCAACTCTCCAGGTTTAAGGTATTCTTTCTTCAGCTAAAACATGCATGTGGAACCCAAGTATGATCAACCATGTGATCGGGAGACGTGTTCAAATATGTCTCAGTTTTCCTCCCCTGGTACTCGGGTGCAACATTCCAGACGCTTTACTAACACTCTACCGACTTGGAGAGTCAGCGCCTTTAACCTCCTGTTTCGCCCAGTTTGCAATTTCTGCGGAAGATGAACAGGAATAGCGAGAACCAATGAGAGACTAGCTGGAGGTGTCTGGACGGGCAAATTTAACTCTCATTTCCCACCAGGAAGAGGAATTAACCAAAGGCTCAGTGTGCCATGCCGGAACCAGATTAGGCCCTGAAGCCATCCTGCGGTGTTGCGGCCAGCTCACAAGAAAGCGAGTTGAAGAAAGGAGCTCAGGGGCACTGTAATTCACAAACCTGCAGAGTTATAAATGACAGCTATCATCCAAAAATAGACTGAAGTAAGGCTGCCAAGAGGACTTGAAAGCAGGGCAGAATTGCAGGAAACCGATTTCAGGAGGTAGACTGGAATTGCATTGAAAGCATAGGAAAAGAGGCAGAACGTCCACAATGATGCACTTGGCCAAAAAGGGCGTATGCGTTTTTTCCTGAATATATTCAGGAAAAAACGCATACGCCCTTTTTGGCCAACCAAGCAAGCTTGCAAAGGAAATCTGCACTACAATGAAGTCTCACTTCCCCCCGGTCAAAAGGGCCATCTGAAAAAAGTGTAAAATCCAGAAAGGCAGGACAGGCCATGGAGAACTGGGAGCCTTGTTATGCTGATGGGCTGGATATAAATTGCCAACAACCACTCGGGAGAAGTGTATGGTGTTTCCTGAAACATCTAAAAAACAAAGCAACAGAACCTAGGGCACTTCCACTTATGGTCCTTTAGTTAGGGAAATTAAAATCAAAAAGACACAGCCACCCCAAAGTTTGGAACGGCTCTGTTTACAAGAACCTCGTTTACAGTACAAGTTCAACATCGCAGAAAGTGAAAAATGGAGAAAGAAATTGTGGTATTTACTTACAAAGCAATATCACTCAGCAATGAAATCTGTGTCATCAGGCCCTTAGCAGCACAATGAGTGGATTCAGGTATGATGATTCTAACTGAAATAAGTCACACAGAAAAAGAAACATCATAAGGTATCAGTAATACACGGAATGGAAACTTGGCTATGCAGAAACTGAATTACAGAACAGAACAGGGTCTCAAATTTAGAAAACCAACTTATGCTTGCTTAAGGGGAAAGGTGAGTTGGGGTGCTGCATAAAACCACAGATTGAAATGAGCACAGATAAAGTTCCTTAAGCCAAATATGGAATAGACAAGAGCTACTCCTTGCTCAATGAAATGGACTCAACACCGCATATTAAACGCCTAAGAATGTACCTGACTAGTAAGTATCTTAAAACCTATGGATTGCTATGTCTCCGAAAGAGAATCAAGCATGTGTACAGGGGCATAAACGCAGCAGTGATAGGATTGGAGAGGTTCGGTGAGCAAATGAAGACCCTTTGAATTCATATTGCATGGTACCCATTCCACGGGTTTCAACTAGCCAGGTTTTAGGTATTCTTCCTTCAGCTAAAACATGCATGTGGAACCCAGAGTATGATCAACCATGTGATCGGGAGACGTGTTCAAATATGTTCAGTTTTCGTACCCTGCTACTCGGGTGCAACATTCCAGATGCTTTACTAACACTCTCCCGACTTGGAGAGTCAGTCCCTTTAACCTCCTGTTTGGCCCAGTTTGCAATTTCTGCGGAAGATGAACAGGAATAGCGAGAAAAAATGAGAGACTAGCTGGAGGTGTCTGGACGGGCAAATTTAACTCTCATTTCCCACCAGGAAGAGGAATTAACCAAAGGCTCAGCGTGCCGTGCCGGAACCAGATTAGGGCCTGAAGCCATCCTGCGGTGTTGCGGCCAGCTCACAAGAAAGCGAGTTGAAGAAAGGAGCTCAGGGGCACTGTAATTCACAAACCTGCAGAGTTATAAATGACAGCTATCGTCCAAAAATAGACTGAAGTAAGGCTGCCAAGAGGACTTGAAAGCGGGGCAGAATTGCAGGAAACCGATTTCAGGAGGTAGACTGGAATTGCATTGAAAGCATAGGAAAAGAGGCAGAACGTCCACAATGATGCACTTGGCCAAAAAGGGCGTATGCGTTTTTTCCTGAATATATTCAGGAAAAAACGCATACGCCCTTTTTGGCCAACCAAGCAAGCTTGCAAAGGAAATCTGCACTACAATGAAGTCTCACTTCCCCACGGTCAAAAGGGCCATCTGAAAAAAGTGTAAAATCCAGAAAGGCAGGACAGGCCATGGAGAACTGGGAGCCTTGTTATGCTGATGGGCGGGATGTAAACTGCCAACAGACACTCGGGAGAAGTGTATGGTGTTTCCTGAAACATCTAAAAAACAAAGCAACAGAGCCTAGGGCACTTCCACTTATGGTCCTATAGCTTAGGGAAATTAAAATCAAAAAGACACAGCCACCCCAAAGTTTGGGATGCCTCTGTTTACAAGAACCTCGTTAACAGTACAAGTTCAACATCACAGAAAGTGAAAAATGGATAAAGAAGTTGTGGTATTTACTTACAAAGCAATATCACTCAGCAATGAAATCTGTGTCAACACGCCCTTAGCAGCACAATGAGTGGATTCAGGTATGATGATTCTGACTGAAATAAGTCACACAGAAAAAGAAACATCATAAGATATCAGTAATACACGGAATGTAAACTTGGCTACACAGGAACTGAATTACAGAACAGAACAGGGTCTCAAATTTAGAAAACCAACTTATGCTTGCTTAAGGGGAAAGGTGAGTTGGGGTGCTGCATAAAACCAGAGATTGAAATGAGCACAGATAAAGTTCCTTAAGCCAAATATGGAATAGACAGGAGCTACTCCTTGCTCAATGAAATGGACTCAACACCGCATATTAAACGCCTAAGCATATACCTGACTAGTAAGTATCTTAAAACCTATGGATTGCTATGTCTCCGAAAGAGAATCATGCATGTGTACAGGGGCATAAACGCAGCAGTGATAGGATTGGAGAGGTTCGTGAGCAAATGAAGACCCTTTGAAGTCATATTGCATGGTACCCATTCCACGGGTTTCAACTACCCAGGTTTAAGGTATTCTTCCTTCAGCTAAAACATGCATGTGGAACCTAGAGTATGATCAACCATGTGATCGGGAGACATGTTCACATATGTCTCAGTTTTCGTACCCTGGTACTCGGGTGCAACATTCCAGACTCTTTACTAACACTCTCCCGACTTGGAGAGTCAGTCCCTTTAACCTCCTGTTTGGCCCAGTTTGCAATTTCTGCGGAAGATGAACAGGAATAGCGAGAACCAATGAGAGACTAGCTGGAGGTGTCTGAACGGGCAAATTTAACTCTCATTTCCCACCAGGAAGAGGAATTAACCAAAGGCTCAGCGTGCCGTGCCGGAACCAGATTAGGGCCTGAAGCCATCCTGCGGTGTTTTGGCCAGCTCACAAGAAAGCGAGTTGAAGAAAGGAGCTCAGGGGCACTGTAATTCACAAACCTGCAGAGTTATAAATGACAGCTATCGTCCAAAAATAGACTGAAGTAAGGCTGCCAAGAGGACTTGAAAGCGGGGCAGAATTGCAGGAAACCGATTTCAGCAGGTAGACTGGAATTGCATTGAAAGCATAGGAAAAGAGGCAGAACGTCCACAATGATGCACTTGGCCAAAAAGGGCATATGCGTTTTTTCCTGAATATATTCAGGAAAAAACGCATATGCCCTTTTTCGCCAACCAAGCAAGCTTGCAAAGGAAATCTGCACTACAATGAAGTCTCACTTCCCCCCGGTCAAAAGGGCCATCTGAAAAAAGTGTAAAATCCAGAAAGGCAGGACAGGCCATGGAGAACTGGGAGCCTTGTTATGCTGATGGGCGGGATGTAAATTGCCAACAACCACTCGGGAGAAGTGTATGGTGTTTCCTGAAACATCTAAAAAACAAAGCAACAGGACCTAGGGCACTTCCACTTATGGTCCTATAGCTTAGGGAAATTAAAATCAAAAAGACACAGCCACCCCAAAGTTTGGAACGGCTCTGTTTACAAGAACCTCGTTTACAGTACAAGTTCAACATCGCAGAAAGTGAAAAATGGATAAAGAAGTTGTGGTATTTACTTACAAAGCAATATCACTCAGCAATGAAATCTGTGTCATCAGGACCTTAGCAGCATAATGAGTGGATTCAGGTACGATGATTCTAACTGAAATAAGTCACACAGAAAAAGAAACATCATAAGATATCAGTAATACACGGAATGGAAACTTGGCTACACAGGAACTGCATTCCAAAACAGAACAGGGTCTCAAATTCAGAAAACCAACTTATGCTTGCTTAACGGGAAAGGTGAGTTGGGGTGCTGCATAAAACCAGAGATTGAAATGAGCACAGATAAAGTTCCTTAAGCCAAATATGGAATAGACAAGAGCTACTGCTTGCTCAACGAAATGGACTCAAAACCCCATATTAAACGCCTAAGAATGTACCTGACTAGTAAGTATCTTAAAACCTATGTATTGCTATGTCTCCAAAAGAGAATCAAGCGTGTGTACAGGGGCATAAACGCAGCAGTGATAGGATTGGAGAGGTTCGGTGAGCAAATGAAGACCCTTTGAAGTCATATTGCATGGTACCCATTACACGGGTCTTAACTCTCCAGGTTTAAGGTATTCTTCCTTCAGCTAAAACATGCATGTGGAACCCAAGTATGATCAACCATGTGATCGGGAGACGTGTTCAAATATGTCTCAGTTTTCCTCCCCTGGTACTCGGGTGCAACATTCCAGACGCTTTACTAACACTCTCCCCACTTGGAGAGTCAGCGCCTTTAACCTCCTGTTTGGCCCAGTTTGCAATTTCTGTGGAAGATGAACAGGAATAGCGAGAACCAATGAGAGACTAGCTGGAGGTGTCTGGACGGGCAAATTTAACTCTCATTTCCCACCAGGAAGAGGAAATAACCAAAGGCTCAGCGTGCTGTGCCGGAACCAGATTAGGGCCTGAAGCCATCCTGCGGTGTTGCGGCCAGCTCACAAGAAAGCGAGTTGAAGAAAGGAGCTCAGGGGCACTGTAATTCACAAACCTGCAGAGTTATAAATGACAGCTATCGTCCAAAAATAGACTGAAGTAAGGCTGCCAAGAGGACTTGAAAGCGGGGCAGAATTGCAGGAAACCGATTTCAGGAGGTAGACTGGAATTGCATTGAAAGCATAGGAAAAGAGGCAGAACGTCCACAATGATGCACTTGGCCAAAAAGGGCGTATGCGTTTTTTCCTGAATATATTCAGGAAAAAACGCATACGCCCTTTTTGGCCAACCAAGCAAGCTTGCAAAGGAAATCTGCACTACAATGAAGTCTCACTTCCCCCCGGTCAAAAGGGCCATCTGAAAAAAGTGTAAAATCCAGAAAGGCAGGACAGGCCATGGAGAACTGGGAGCCTTGTTATGCTGATGGGCGGGATGTAAATTGCCAACAACCACTGGGGAGAAGTGTATGGTGTTTCCTGAAACATCTAAAAACAAAGCAACAGAACCTAGGGCACTTCCACTTATGGTCCTATAGCTTAGGGAAATTAAAATCAAAAAGACACAGCCACCCCAAAGTTTGGAACGGCTCTGTTTACAAGAACCTCCTTTACAGTACAAGTTCAACATCGCAGAAAGTGAAAAATGGATAAAGAAGTTGTGGTATCTACTTACAAAGCAATATCACTCAGCAATGAAATCTGTGTTATCAGGCCCTTAGCAGCACAATGAGTGGATTCAGGTATGATGATTCTATCTGAAATAAGTCACACAGAAAAAGAAACATCATAAGATATCAGTAATACACGGAATGTAAACTTGGCTACCCAGGAACTGAATTACAGAACAGAACAGGGTCTCAAATTTAGAAAACCAACTTATGCTTGCTTAAGGGTAAAGGTCAGTTGGGGTGCTGCATAAAACCAGAGATTGAAATGAGCACAGATAAAGTTCCTTAAGCCAAATATGGAATAGACAAGAGCTACTCCTTGCTCAACGAAATGGACTCAACACCGCATATTAAACGCCTAAGAATGTACCTGACTAGTAAGTATCTTAAAACCTATGGATTGCTATGTCTCCGAAAGAGAATCAAGCATGTGTACAGGGGCATAAACACAGCAGTGATAGGATTGGAGAGGTTCGGTGAGCAAATGAAGACCCTTTGAAGTCATATTGCATGCTACCCATTCCACGGGTTTCAACTACCCAGGTTTTAGTTATTCTTCCTTCAGCTAAAACATGCATGTGGAACCCAGAGTATGATCAACCATGTGATCGGGAGACGTGTTCAAATATGTCTCAGTTTTCGTACCTTGGTACTCGGGTGCAACATTCCAGACGCTTTACTAACACTCTCCCGACTTGGAGAGTCAGTCCCTTTAACCTCCTGTTTGGCCCAGTTTGCAATTTCTGCGGAAGATGAACAGGAATAGCGAGAACCAATGAGAGACTAGCTGGAGGTGTCTGGACGGGCAAATTTAACTCTCATTTCCCACCAGGAAGAGGAATTAACCAAAGGCTCAGCGTGCCGTGCCGGAACCAGATTAGGGCCTGAAGCCATCCTGCGGTGTTGCGGCCAGGTCACAAGAAAGCGAGTTGAAGAAAGGAGCTCAGGGGCACTGTAATTCACAAACCTGCAGTGTTATAAATGACAGCTATCGTCCAAAAATAGACTGAAGTAAGGCTGCCAAGAGGACTTGAAAGCGGGGCAGAATTGCAGGAAACCGATTTCAGGAGGTAGACTGGAATTGCATTGAAAGCATAGGAAAAGAGGCAGAACGTCCACAATGATGCACTTGGCCAAAAAGGGCGTATGTGTTTTTTCCTGAATATATTCAGGAAAAAACGCATACGCCCTTTTTGGCCAACCAAGCAAGCTTGCAAAGGAAATCTGCACTACAATGAAGTCTCACTTCCCCCCGGTCAAAAGGGCCATCTGAAAAAAGTGTAAAATCCAGAAAGGCAGGACAGGCCATGGAGAACTGGGAGCCTTGTTATGCTGATGGGCGGGATGTAAATTGCCAACAGACACTCGGGAGAAGTGTATGGTGTTTCCTGAAACATCGAAAAAACAAAGCAACAGAGCCTAGGGCACTTCCACTTATGGTCCTATAGCTTAGGGAAATTAAAATCAAAAAGACACAGCCACCCCAAAGTTTGGGACGCCTCTGTTTACAAGAACCTCGTTTACAGTACAAGTTCAACATCGCAGAAAGTGAAAAATGGATAAAGAAGTTGTGGTATTTACTTACAAAGCAATATCACTCAGCAATGAAATCTATGTCATCAGGCCCTTAGCAGCACAATGAGTGGATTCAGGTATGATGATTCTAACTGAAATAAGTCACACAGAAAAAGAAACATCATAAGATATCAGTAATACACGGAATGGAAACTTGGCTACACAGGAACTGAATTACAGAACAGAACAGGGTCTCAAATTTAGAAAACCAACTTATGCTTGCTTAAGGGTAAAGGTGAGTTGGGGTGCTGCATAAAACCAGAGATTGAAATGAGCACAGATAAAGTTCCTTAAGCCAAATATGGAATAGACAAGAGCTACTCCTTGCTCAACGAAATGGACTCAACACCGCATATTAAACGCCTAAGAATGTACCTGACTAGTAAGTATCTTAAAACCTATGGATTGCTATGTCTCCGAAAGAGAATCAAGCATGTGTACAGGGGCATAAACACAGCAGTGATAGGATTGGAGAGGTTCGGTGAGCAAATGAAGACCCTTTGAAGTCATATTGCATGCTACCCATTCCACGGGTTTCAACTACCCAGGTTTTAGTTATTCTTCCTTCAGCTAAAACATGCATGTGGAACCCAGAGTATGATCAACCATGTGATCGGGAGACGTGTTCAAATATGTCTCAGTTTTCGTACCTTGGTACTCGGGTGCAACATTCCAGACGCTTTACTAACACTCTCCCGACTTGGAGAGTCAGTCCCTTTAACCTCCTGTTTGGCCCAGTTTGCAATTTCTGCGGAAGATGAACAGGAATAGCGAGAACCAATGAGAGACTAGCTGGAGGTGTCTGGACGGGCAAATTTAACTCTCATTTCCCACCAGGAAGAGGAATTAACCAAAGGCTCAGCGTGCCGTGCCGGAACCAGATTAGGGCCTGAAGCCATCCTGCGGTGTTGCGGCCAGGTCACAAGAAAGCGAGTTGAAGAAAGGAGCTCAGGGGCACTGTAATTCACAAACCTGCAGTGTTATAAATGACAGCTATCGTCCAAAAATAGACTGAAGTAAGGCTGCCAAGAGGACTTGAAAGCGGGGCAGAATTGCAGGAAACCGATTTCAGGAGGTAGACTGGAATTGCATTGAAAGCATAGGAAAAGAGGCAGAACGTCCACAATGATGCACTTGGCCAAAAAGGGCGTATGTGTTTTTTCCTGAATATATTCAGGAAAAAACGCATACGCCCTTTTTGGCCAACCAAGCAAGCTTGCAAAGGAAATCTGCACTACAATGAAGTCTCACTTCCCCCCGGTCAAAAGGGCCATCTGAAAAAAGTGTAAAATCCAGAAAGGCAGGACAGGCCATGGAGAACTGGGAGCCTTGTTATGCTGATGGGCGGGATGTAAATTGCCAACAGACACTCGGGAGAAGTGTATGGTGTTTCCTGAAACATCGAAAAAACAAAGCAACAGAGCCTAGGGCACTTCCACTTATGGTCCTATAGCTTAGGGAAATTAAAATCAAAAAGACACAGCCACCCCAAAGTTTGGGACGCCTCTGTTTACAAGAACCTCGTTTACAGTACAAGTTCAACATCGCAGAAAGTGAAAAATGGATAAAGAAGTTGTGGTATTTACTTACAAAGCAATATCACTCAGCAATGAAATCTATGTCATCAGGCCCTTAGCAGCACAATGAGTGGATTCAGGTATGATGATTCTAACTGAAATAAGTCACACAGAAAAAGAAACATCATAAGATATCAGTAATACACGGAATGGAAACTTGGCTACACAGGAACTGAATTACAGAACAGAACAGGGTCTCAAATTTAGAAAACCAACTTATGCTTGCTTAAGGGTAAAGGTGAGTTGGGGTGCTGCATAAAACCAGAGATTGAAATGAGCACAGATAAAGTTCCTTAAGCCAAATATGGAATAGACAAGAGCTACTCCTTGCTCAACGAAATGGACTCAACACCGCATATTAAACGCCTAAGAATGTACCTGACTAGTAAGTATCTTAAAACCTATGGATTGCTATGTCTCCGAAAGAGAATCAAGCATGTGTACAGGGGCATAAACGCAGCAGTGATAGGATTGGAGAGGTTCGGTGAGCAAATGAAGACCCTTTGAGGTCATATTGCATGGTACCCATTACACGGGTCTTAACTCTCCAGGTTTAAGGTATTCTTCCTTTAGCTAAAACATGCATGTGGAACCCAAGTATGATCAACCATGTGATCGGGAGACGTGTTCAAATATGTCTCAGTTTTCCTCCCCTGGTACTCGGGTGCAACATTCCAGACGCTTTACTAACACTCTCCCCACTTGGAGAGTCAGCGCCTTTAACATCCTGTTTGGCCCAGTTTGCAATTTCTGCAGAAGATGAACAGGAATAGCGAGAACCAATGAGAGGCTAGCTGGAGGTGTCTGGACGGGCAAATTTAACTCTCATTTCCCACCAGGAAGAGGAATTAACCAAAGGCTCAGCGTGCCGTTCCAGAACCAGATTAGGGCCTGAAGCCATCCTGCGGTGTTGCGGCCAGCTCAAAAGAAACCGAGTTGAAGAAAGGAGCTCAGGGGCACTGTAATTCACAAACCTGCAGAGTTACAAATAACAGCTATCGTCCAAAAATATACTGAAGTAAGGCTGCCAAGAGGAGTTGAAAGCGGGGCAGAATTGCAGGAAACTGATTTCAGGAGGTAGACTGGAATTGCATTGAAAGCATAGGAAAAGAGGCAGAACGTCCACAATGATGCACTTGGCCAAAAAGGGCGTATGCGTTTTTTCCTGAATATATTCAGGAAAAAACGCATACGCCCTTTTTGGCCAACCAAGCAAGCTTGCAAAGGAAATCTGCACTACAATGAAGTCTCACTTCCCCCCGGTCAAAAGGGCCATCTGAAAAAAGTGTAAAATCCAGAAAGGCAGGACAGGCCATGGAGAACTGGGAGCATTGTTATGCTGATGGGCGGGATGTAAATTGCCAACAACCACTCGGGAGAAGTGTATGGTGTTTCCTGAAACATCTAAAAAACAAAGCAACAGAACCTAGGGCACTTCCACTTATGGTCCTATAGCTTAGGGAAATTAAAATCAAAAAGACACAGCCACCCCAAAGTTTGGAACGGCTCTGTTTACAAGAACCTCGTTTACAGTACAAGTTCAACATCGCAGAAAGTGAAAAATGGATAAAGAAGTTGTGGTATTTACTTACAAAGCAATATCACTCAGCAATGAAATCTATGTCATCAGGCCCTTAGCAGCACAATGAGTGGATTCAGGTATGATGATTCTAACTGAAATAAGTCACACAGAAAAAGAAACATCATAAGATATCAGTAATACACGGAATGGAAACTTGGCTACACAGGAACTGAATTACAGAACAGAACAGGGTCTCAAATTTAGAAAACCAACTTATGCTTGCTTAAGGGTAAAGGTGAGTTGGGGTGCTGCATAAAACCAGAGATTGAAATGAGCACAGATAAAGTTCTTTAAGCCAAATATGGAATAGACAAGAGCTACTCCTTGCTCAACGAAATGGACTCAACACCGCATATTAAACGCCTAAGAATGTACCTGACTAGTAAGTATCTTAAAACCTATGGATTGCTATGTCTCCGAAAGAGAATCAAGCATGTGTACAGGGGCATAAACGCAGCAGTGATAGGATTGGAGAGGTTCGGTGAGCAAATGAAGACCCTTTGAGGTCATATTGCATGGTACCCATTACACGGGTCTTAACTCTCCAGGTTTAAGGTATTCTTCCTTTAGCTAAAACATGCATGTGGAACCCAAGTATGATCAACCATGTGATCGGGAGACGTGTTCAAATATGTCTCAGTTTTCCTCCCCTGGTACTCGGGTGCAACATTCCAGACGCTTTACTAACACTCTCCCCACTTGGAGAGTCAGCGCCTTTAACATCCTGTTTGGCCCAGTTTGCAATTTCTGCAGAAGATGAACAGGAATAGCGAGAACCAATGAGAGGCTAGCTGGAGGTGTCTGGACGGGCAAATTTAACTCTCATTTCCCACCAGGAAGAGGAATTAACCAAAGGCTCAGCGTGCCGTTCCAGAACCAGATTAGGGCCTGAAGCCATCCTGCGGTGTTGCGGCCAGCTCAAAAGAAACCGAGTTGAAGAAAGGAGCTCAGGGGCACTGTAATTCACAAACCTGCAGAGTTACAAATAACAGCTATCGTCCAAAAATATACTGAAGTAAGGCTGCCAAGAGGAGTTGAAAGCGGGGCAGAATTGCAGGAAACTGATTTCAGGAGGTAGACTGGAATTGCATTGAAAGCATAGGAAAAGAGGCAGAACGTCCACAATGATGCACTTGGCCAAAAAGGGCGTATGCGTTTTTTCCTGAATATATTCAGGAAAAAACGCATACGCCCTTTTTGGCCAACCAAGCAAGCTTGCAAAGGAAATCTGCACTACAATGAAGTCTCACTTCCCCCCGGTCAAAAGGGCCATCTGAAAAAAGTGTAAAATCCAGAAAGGCAGGACAGGCCATGGAGAACTGGGAGCATTGTTATGCTGATGGGCGGGATGTAAATTGCCAACAACCACTCGGGAGAAGTGTATGGTGTTTCCTGAAACATCTAAAAAACAAAGCAACAGAACCTAGGGCACTTCCACTTATGGTCCTATAGCTTAGGGAAATTAAAATCAAAAAGACACAGCCACCCCAAAGTTTGGAACGGCTCTGTTTACAAGAACCTCGTTTACAGTACAAGTTCAACATCGCAGAAAGTGAAAAATGGATAAAGAAGTTGTGGTATTTACTTACAAAGCAATATCACTCAGCAATGAAATCTGTGTCATCAGGCCCTTAGCAGCACAATGAGTGGATTCAGGTATGATGATTCTAACTGAAATAAGTCACACAGAAAAAGAAACATCATAAGATATCAGTAATACACGGAATGTAAACTTGGCTACACATGAACTGAATTCCAAAACAGAACAGGGTCTCAAATTTAGAAAACCAACTTATGCTTGCTTAAGGGTAAAGGTGAGTTGGGGTGCTGCATAAAACCAGAGATTGAAATGAGCACAGATAAACTTCCTTAAGTCAAATATGGAATAGACAAGAGCTACTCCTTGCTCAACGAAATGGACTCAACACCACATATTAAACGCCTAAGAATGTACCTGACTAGTAAGTATCTTAAAACCTATGGATTGCTATGTCTCCAAAAGAGAATCAAGCATGTGTACAGGGGCATAAACGCAGCAGTGATAGGATTGGAGAGGTTCGGTGAGCAAATGAAGACCCTTTGAAGTCATATTGCATGGTACCCATTACACGGGTCTTAACTCTCCAGGTTTAAGGTATTCTTCCTTCAGCTAAAACATGCATGTGGAACCCAAGTATGATCAACCATGTGATCGGGAGACGTGTTCAAATATGTCTCAGTTTTCCTCCCCTGGTACTCGGGTGCAACATTCCAGACGCTTTACTAACACTCTCCCCACTTGCAGAGTCAGCGCCTTTAACCTCCTGTTTGGCCCAGTTTGCAATTTCTGCGGAAGATGAACAGGAATAGCGAGAACCAATGAGAGGCTAGCTGGAGGTGTCTGGACGGGCAAATTGAACTCTCATTTCCCACCAGGAAGAGGAATTAACCAAAGGCTCAGCGTGCCGTTCCGGAACCAGATTAGGGCCTGAAGCCATCATGCGGTGTTGCAGCCAGCTCACAAGAAAGCGAGTTGAAGAAAGGAGCTCAGGGGCACTGTAATTCACAAACCTGCAGAGTTATAAATGACAGCTATCGTCCAAAAATAGACTGAAGTAAGGCTGCCAAGAGGACTTGAAAGCGGGGCAGAATTGCAGGAAACCGATTTCAGGAGGTAGACTGGAATTGCATTGAAAGCATAGGAAAAGAGGCAGAACGTCCACAATGATGCACTTGGCCAAAAAGGGCGTATGCGTTTTTTCCTGAATATATTCAGGAAAAAACGCATACGCCCTTTTTGGCCAACCAAGCAAGCTTGCAAAGGAAATCTGCACTACAATGAAGTCTCACTTCCCCCCGGTCAAAAGGGCCATCTGAAAAAAGTGTAAAATCCAGAAAGGCAGGACAGGCCATGGAGAACTGGGAGCCTTGTTATGCTGATGGGCGGGATGTAAATTGCCAACAACCACTCGGGAGAAGTGTATGGTGTTTCCTGAAACATCTAAAAAACAAAGCAACAGAACCTAGGGCACTTCCACTTATGGTCCTATAGCTTAGGGAAATTAAAATCAAAAAGACACAGCCACCCCAAAGTTTGGGACGCCTCTGTTTACAAGAACCTCGTTTACAGTACAAGTTCAACATCGCAGAAAGTGAAAAATGGATAAAGAAGTTGTGGTATTTACTTACAAAGCAATATCACTCAGCAATGAAATCTATGTCATCAGGCCCGTAGCAGCATAATGAGTGGATTCAGGTACGATGATTCTAACTGAAATAAGTCACACAGAAAAAGAAACATCATAAGATATCAGTAATACACGGAATGTAAACTTGGCTACACAGGAACTGCATTCCAAAACAGAACAGGGTCTCAAATTTAGAAAACCAACTTATGCTTGCTTAAGGGGAAAGGTGAGTTGGGGTGCTGCATAAAACCAGAGATTGAAATGAGCACAGATAAAGTTCCTTAAGCCAAATATGGAATAGACAAGAGCTACTCCTTGCTCAACGAAATGGACTCAACACCCCATATTAAACGCCTAAGAATGTACCTGACTAGTAAGTATCTTAAAACCTATGGATTGCTATGTCTCCGAAAGAGAATCAAGCATGTGTACAGGGGCATAAATGCAGCAGTGATAGGATTGGAGAGGTTCGGTGAGCAAATGAAGACCCTTTGAAGTCATATTGCATGGTACCCATTCCACGGGTTTCAACTACCCAGGTTTTAGTTATTCTTCCTTCAGCTAAAACATGCATGTGGAACCCAGAGTATGATCAACCATGTGATCGGGAGACGTGTTCAAATATGTCTCAGTTTTCGTACCTTGGTACTCGGGTGCAACATTCCAGACGCTTTACTAACACTCTCCCCACTTGGAGAGTCAGTCCCTTTAACCTCCTGTTTGGCCCAGTTTGCAATTTCTGCGGAAGATGAACAGGAATAGCGAGAACCAATGAGAGACTAGCTGGAGGTGTCTGGACGGGCAAATTTAACTCTCATTTCCCACCAGGAAGAGGAATTAACCAAAGGCTCAGCGTGCCGTGCCGGAACCAGATTAGGGCCTGAAGCCATCCTGCGGTGTTGCAGCCAGGTCACAAGAAAGTGAGTTGAAGAAAGGAGCTCAGGGGCACTGTAATTCACAAACCTGCAGAGTTATAAATGACAGCTATCGTCCAAAAATAGACTGAAGTAAGGCTGCCAAGAGGACTTGAAAGCGGGGCAGAATTGCAGGAAACCGATTTCAGGAGGTAGACTGAAATTGCATTGAAAGCATAGGAAAAGAGGCAGAACGTCCACAATGATGCACTTGGCCAAAAAGGGCGTATGCGTTTTTTCCTGAATATATTCAGGAAAAAACGCATACGCCCTTTTTGGCCAACCAAGCAAGCTTGCAAAGGAAATCTGCACTACAATGAAGTCTCACTTCCCCCCGGTCAAAAGGGCCATCTGAAAAAAGTGTAAAATCCAGAAAGGCAGGACAGGCCATGGAGAACTGGGAGCCTTGTTATGCTGATGGGCGGGATGTAAATTGCCAACAACCACTGGGGAGAAGTGTATGGTGTTTCCTGAAACATCTAAAAACAAAGCAACAGAACCTAGGGCACTTCCACTTATGGTCCTATAGCTTAGGGAAATTAAAATCAAAAAGACACAGCCACCCCAAAGTTTGGAACGGCTCTGTTTACAAGAACCTCCTTTACAGTACAAGTTCAACATCGCAGAAAGTGAAAAATGGATAAAGAAGTTGTGGTATCTACTTACAAAGCAATATCACTCAGCAATGAAATCTGTGTTATCAGGCCCTTAGCAGCACAATGAGTGGATTCAGGTATGATGATTCTATCTGAAATAAGTCACACAGAAAAAGAAACATCATAAGATATCAGTAATACACGCAAGGTAAACTTGGCTACCCAGGAACTGAATTACAGAACAGAACAGGGTCTCAAATTTAGAAAACCAACTTATGCTTGCTTAAGGGTAAAGGTCAGTTGGGGTGCTGCATAAAACCAGAGATTGAAATGAGCACAGATAAAGTTCCTTAAGCCAAATATGGAATAGACAAGAGCTACTCCTTGCTCAACGAAATGGACTCAACACCGCATATTAAACGCCTAAGAATGTACCTGACTAGTAAGTATCTTAAAACCTATGGATTGCTATGTCTCCGAAAGAGAATCAAGCATGTGTACAGGGGCATAAACACAGCAGTGATAGGATTGGAGAGGTTCGGTGAGCAAATGAAGACCCTTTGAAGTCATATTGCATGCTACCCATTCCACGGGTTTCAACTACCCAGGTTTTAGTTATTCTTCCTTCAGCTAAAACATGCATGTGGAACCCAGAGTATGATCAACCATGTGATCGGGAGACGTGTTCAAATATGTCTCAGTTTTCGTACCTTGGTACTCGGGTGCAACATTCCAGACGCTTTACTAACACTCTCCCGACTTGGAGAGTCAGTCCCTTTAACCTCCTGTTTGGCCCAGTTTGCAATTTCTGCGGAAGATGAACAGGAATAGCGAGAACCAATGAGAGACTAGCTGGAGGTGTCTGGACGGGCAAATTTAACTCTCATTTCCCACCAGGAAGAGGAATTAACCAAAGGCTCAGCGTGCCGTGCCGGAACCAGATTAGGGCCTGAAGCCATCCTGCGGTGTTGCGGCCAGGTCACAAGAAAGCGAGTTGAAGAAAGGAGCTCAGGGGCACTGTAATTCACAAACCTGCAGTGTTATAAATGACAGCTATCGTCCAAAAATAGACTGAAGTAAGGCTGCCAAGAGGACTTGAAAGCGGGGCAGAATTGCAGGAAACCGATTTCAGGAGGTAGACTGGAATTGCATTGAAAGCATAGGAAAAGAGGCAGAACGTCCACAATGATGCACTTGGCCAAAAAGGGCGTATGTGTTTTTTCCTGAATATATTCAGGAAAAAACACATACGCCCTTTTTGGCCAACCAAGCAAGCTTGCAAAGGAAATCTGCACTACAATGAAGTCTCACTTCCCCCCGGTCAAAAGGGCCATCTGAAAAAAGTGTAAAATCCAGAAAGGCAGGACAGGCCATGGAGAACTGGGAGCCTTGTTATGCTGATGGGCGGGATGTAAATTGCCAACAGACACTCGGGAGAAGTGTATGGTGTTTCCTGAAACATCGAAAAAACAAAGCAACAGAGCCTAGGGCACTTCCACTTATGGTCCTATAGCTTAGGGAAATTAAAATCAAAAAGACACAGCCACCCCAAAGTTTGGGACGCCTCTGTTTACAAGAACCTCGTTTACAGTACAAGTTCAACATCGCAGAAAGTGAAAAATGGATAAAGAAGTTGTGGTATTTACTTACAAAGCAATATCACTCAGCAATGAAATCTATGTCATCAGGCCCTTAGCAGCACAATGAGTGGATTCAGGTATGATGATTCTAACTGAAATAAGTCACACAGAAAAAGAAACATCATAAGATATCAGTAATACACGGAATGGAAACTTGGCTACACAGGAACTGAATTACAGAACAGAACAGGGTCTCAAATTTAGAAAACCAACTTATGCTTGCTTAAGGGTAAAGGTGAGTTGGGGTGCTGCATAAAACCAGAGATTGAAATGAGCACAGATAAAGTTCCTTAAGCCAAATATGGAATAGACAAGAGCTACTCCTTGCTCAACGAAATGGACTCAACACCCCATATTCAACGCCTAAGAATGTACCTGACTAGTAAGTATCTTAAAACCTATGGATTGCTATGTCTCCGAAAGAGAATCAAGCATGTGTACAGGGGCATAAACGCAGCAGTGATAGATTTGGAGAGGTTCGGTGAGCAAATGAAGACCCTTTGAAGTCATATTGCATGGTACCCATTCCACGGGTTTCAACTACCCAGGTTTAAGGTATTCTTCCTTCAGCTAAAACATGCATGTGGAACCTAGAGTATGATCAACCAGGTGATCGGGAGACGTGTTCAAATATGTCTCAGTTTTCGTACCCTGGTACTCGGGTGCAACATTCCAGATGCTTTACTAACACTCTCCCGACTTGGAGAGTCAGTCCCTTTAACCTCCTGTTTGGCCCAGTTTGCAATTTCTGCGGCAGATGAACAGGAATAGCGAGAACCAATGAGAGACTAGCTGGAGGTGTCTGGACGGGCAAATTTAACTCTCATTTCCCACCAAGAAGAGGAATTAACCAAAGGCTCAGCGTGCCGTGCCAGAACCAGATTAGGGCCTGAAGCCATCCTGCGGTGTTGCGGCCAGGTCACAAGAAAGCGAGTTGAAGAAAGGAGCTCAGGGGCACTGTAATTCACAAACCTGCAGAGTTATAAATGACAGCTATCGTCCAAAACTGTACTGAAGTAAGGCTGCCAAGAGGACTTGAAAGCGGGGCAGAATTGCAGGAAACCGATTTCAGGAGGTAGACTGGAATTGCATTGAAAGCATAGGAAAAGAAGCAGAACGTCCACAATGATGCACTTGGCCAAAAAGGGCGTATGCGTTTTTTCCTGAATATATTCAGGAAAAAACGCATACGCCCTTTTTGGCCAACCAAGCAAACTTGCAAAGGAAATCTGCACTACAATGAAGTCTCACTTCCCCCCGGTCAAAAGGGCCATCTGAAAAAAGTGTAAAATCCAGAAAGGCAGGACAGGCCATGGAGAACTGGGAGCCTTGTTATGCTGATGGGCGGGATGTAAATTGCCAACAACCACTCGGGAGAAGTGTATGGTGTTTCCTGAAACATCTAAAAAACAAAGCAACAGAACCTAGGGCACTTCCACTTATGGTCCTATAGCTTAGGGAAATTAAAATCAAAAAGACACAGCCACCCCAAAGTTTGGAACGGCTCTGTTACAAGAACCTCGTTTACAGTACAAGTTCAACATCGCAGAAAGTGAAAAATGGATAAAGAAGTTGTGGTATTTACTTACAAAGCAATATCACTCAGCAATGAAATCTATGTCATCAGGCCCGTAGCAGCATAATGAGTGGATTCAGGTACGATGATTCTAACTGAAATAAGTCACACAGAAAAAGAAACATCATAAGATATCAGTAATACACGGAATGTAAACTTGGCTACACAGGAACTGCATTCCAAAACAGAACAGGGTCTCAAATTTAGAAAACCAACTTATGCTTGCTTAAGGGGAAAGGTGAGTTGGGGTGCTGCATAAAACCAGAGATTGAAATGAGCACAGATAAAGTTCCTTAAGCCAAATATGGAATAGACAAGAGCTACTCCTTGCTCAACGAAATGGACTCAACACCCCATATTAAACGCCTAAGAATGTACCTGACTAGTAAGTATCTTAAAACCTATGGATTGCTATGTCTCCGAAAGAGAATCAAGCATGTGTACAGGGGCATAAATGCAGCAGTGATAGGATTGGAGAGGTTCGGTGAGCAAATGAAGACCCTTTGAAGTCATATTGCATGGTACCCATTCCACGGGTTTCAACTACCCAGGTTTTAGTTATTCTTCCTTCAGCTAAAACATGCATGTGGAACCCAGAGTATGATCAACCATGTGATCGGGAGACGTGTTCAAATATGTCTCAGTTTTCGTACCTTGGTACTCGGGTGCAACATTCCAGACGCTTTACTAACACTTTCCCGACTTGGAGAGTCAGTCCCTTTAACCTCCTGTTTGGCCCAGTTTGCAATTTCTGCGGAAGATGAACAGGAATAGCGAGAACCAATGAGAGACTAGCTGGAGGTGTCTGGACGGGCAAATTTAACTCTCATTTCCCACCAGGAAGAGGAATTAACCAAAGGCTCAGCGTGCCGTGTCGGAACCAGATTAGGGCCTGAAACCATCCTGCGGTGTTGCAGCCAGGTCACAAGAAAGTGAGTTGAAGAAAGGAGCTCAGGGGCACTGTAATTCACAAACCTGCAGAGTTATAAATGACAGCTATCGTCCAAAAATAGACTGAAGTAAGGCTGCCAAGAAGACTTGAAAGCGGGGCAGAATTGCAGGAAACCGATTTCAGGAGGTAGACTGGAATTGCATTGAAAGCATAGGAAAAGAGGCAGAACGTCCACAATGATGCACTTGGCCAAAAAGGGCGTATGTGTTTTTTCCTGAATATATTCAGGAAAAAACGCATACGCCCTTTTTGGCCAACCAAGCAAGCTTGCAAAGGAAATCTGCACTACAATGAAGTCTCACTTCCCCCCGGTCAAAAGGGCCATCTGAAAAAAGTGTAAAATCCAGAAAGGCAGGACAGGCCATGGAGAACTGGGAGCCTTGTTATGCTGATGGGCGGGATGTAAATTGCCAACAGACACTCGGGAGAAGTGTATGGTGTTTCCTGAAACATCGAAAAAACAAAGCAACAGAGCCTAGGGCACTTCCACTTATGGTCCTATAGCTTAGGGAAATTAAAATCAAAAAGACACAGCCACCCCAAAGTTTGGGACGCCTCTGTTTACAAGAACCTCGTTTACAGTACAAGTTCAACATCGCAGAAAGTGAAAAATGGATAAAGAAGTTGTGGTATTTACTTACAAAGCAATATCACTCAGCAATGAAATCTATGTCATCAGGCCCTTAGCAGCACAATGAGTGGATTCAGGTATGATGATTCTAACTGAAATAAGTCACACAGAAAAAGAAACATCATAAGATATCAGTAATACACGGAATGGAAACTTGGCTACACAGGAACTGAATTACAGAACAGAACAGGGTCTCAAATTTAGAAAACCAACTTATGCTTGCTTAAGGGGAAAGGTGAGTTGGGGTGCTGCATAAAACCAGAGATTGAAATGAGCACAGATAAAGTTCCTTAAGCCAAATATGGAATAGACAAGAGCTACTCCTTGCTCAACGAAATGGACTCAACACCCCATATTCAACGCCTAAGAATGTACCTGACTAGTAAGTATCTTAAAACCTATGGATTGCTATGTCTCCGAAAGAGAATCAAGCATGTGTACAGGGGCATAAACGCAGCAGTGATAGATTTGGAGAGGTTCGGTGAGCAAATGAAGACCCTTTGAAGTCATATTGCATGGTACCCATTCCACGGGTTTCAACTACCCAGGTTTAAGGTATTCTTCCTTCAGCTAAAACATGCATGTGGAACCTAGAGTATGATCAACCAGGTGATCGGGAGACGTGTTCAAATATGTCTCAGTTTTCGTACCCTGGTACTCGGGTGCAACATTCCAGATGCTTTACTAACACTCTCCCGACTTGGAGAGTCAGTCCCTTTAACCTCCTGTTTGGCCCAGTTTGCAATTTCTGCGGCAGATGAACAGGAATAGCGAGAACCAATGAGAGACTAGCTGGAGGTGTCTGGACGGGCAAATTTAACTCTCATTTCCCACCAAGAAGAGGAATTAACCAAAGGCTCAGCGTGCCGTGCCAGAACCAGATTAGGGCCTGAAGCCATCCTGCGGTGTTGCGGCCAGGTCACAAGAAAGCGAGTTGAAGAAAGGAGCTCAGGGGCACTGTAATTCACAAACCTGCAGAGTTATAAATGACAGCTATCGTCCAAAACTGTACTGAAGTAAGGCTGCCAAGAGGACTTGAAAGCGGGGCAGAATTGCAGGAAACCGATTTCAGGAGGTAGACTGGAATTGCATTGAAAGCATAGGAAAAGAAGCAGAACGTCCACAATGATGCACTTGGCCAAAAAGGGCGTATGCGTTTTTTCCTGAATATATTCAGGAAAAAACGCATACGCCCTTTTTGGCCAACCAAGCAAACTTGCAAAGGAAATCTGCACTACAATGAAGTCTCACTTCCCCCCGGTCAAAAGGGCCATCTGAAAAAAGTGTAAAATCCAGAAAGGCAGGACAGGCCATGGAGAACTGGGAGCCTTGTTATGCTGATGGGCGGGATGTAAATTGCCAACAACCACTCGGGAGAAGTGTATGGTGTTTCCTGAAACATCTAAAAAACAAAGCAACAGAACCTAGGGCACTTCCACTTATGGTCCTATAGCTTAGGGAAATTAAAATCAAAAAGACACAGCCACCCCAAAGTTTGGAACGGCTCTGTTACAAGAACCTCGTTTACAGTACAAGTTCAACATCGCAGAAAGTGAAAAATGGATAAAGAAGTTGTGGTATTTACTTACAAAGCAATATCACTCAGCAATGAAATCTGTGTCATCAGGCCCTTAGCAGCACAATGAGTGGATTCAGGTATGATGATTCTAACTGAAATAAGTCACACAGAAAAAGAAACATCATAAGATATCAGTAATACACGGAATGTAAACTTGGCTACACATGAACTGAATTCCAAAACAGAACAGGGTCTCAAATTTAGAAAACCAACTTATGCTTGCTTAAGGGTAAAGGTGAGTTGGGGTGCTGCATAAAACCAGAGATTGAAATGAGCACAGATAAACTTCCTTAAGTCAAATATGGAATAGACAAGAGCTACTCCTTGCTCAACGAAATGGACTCAACACCACATATTAAACGCCTAAGAATGTACCTGACTAGTAAGTATCTTAAAACCTATGGATTGCTATGTCTCCAAAAGAGAATCAAGCATGTGTACAGGGGCATAAACGCAGCAGTGATAGGATTGGAGAGGTTCGGTGAGCAAATGAAGACCCTTTGAAGTCATATTGCATGGTACCCATTACACGGGTCTTAACTCTCCAGGTTTAAGGTATTCTTCCTTCAGCTAAAACATGCATGTGGAACCCAAGTATGATCAACCATGTGATCGGGAGACGTGTTCAAATATGTCTCAGTTTTCCTCCCCTGGTACTCGGGTGCAACATTCCAGACGCTTTACTAACACTCTCCCCACTTGCAGAGTCAGCGCCTTTAACCTCCTGTTTGGCCCAGTTTGCAATTTCTGCGGAAGATGAACAGGAATAGCGAGAACCAATGAGAGGCTAGCTGGAGGTGTCTGGACGGGCAAATTGAACTCTCATTTCCCACCAGGAAGAGGAATTAACCAAAGGCTCAGCGTGCCGTTCCGGAACCAGATTAGGGCCTGAAGCCATCATGCGGTGTTGCAGCCAGCTCACAAGAAAGCGAGTTGAAGAAAGGAGCTCAGGGGCACTGTAATTCACAAACCTGCAGAGTTATAAATGACAGCTATCGTCCAAAAATAGACTGAAGTAAGGCTGCCAAGAGGACTTGAAAGCGGGGCAGAATTGCAGGAAACCGATTTCAGGAGGTAGACTGGAATTGCATTGAAAGCATAAGAAAAGAGGCAGAACGTCCACAATGATGCACTTGGCCAAAAAGGGCGTATGCGTTTTTTCCTGAATATATTCAGGAAAAAACGCATACGCCCTTTTTGGCCAACCAAGCAAGCTTGCAAAGGAAATCTGCACTACAATGAAGTCTCACTTCCCCCCGGTCAAAAGGGCCATCTGAAAAAAGTGTAAAATCCAGAAAGGCAGGACAGGCCATGGAGAACTGGGAGCCTTGTTATGCTGATGGGCGGGATGTAAATTGCCAACAACCACTCGGGAGAAGTGTATGGTGTTTCCTGAAACATCTAAAAAACAAAGCAACAGAACCTAGGGCACTTCCACTTATGGTCCTATAGCTTAGGGAAATTAAAATCAAAAAGACACAGCCACCCCAAAGTTTGGGACGCCTCTGTTTACAAGAACCTCGTTTACAGTACAAGTTCAACATCGCAGAAAGTGAAAAATGGATAAAGAAGTTGTGGTATTTACTTACAAAGCAATATCACTCAGCAATGAAATCTATGTCATCAGGCCCGTAGCAGCATAATGAGTGGATTCAGGTACGATGATTCTAACTGAAATAAGTCACACAGAAAAAGAAACATCATAAGATATCAGTAATACACGGAATGTAAACTTGGCTACACAGGAACTGCATTCCAAAACAGAACAGGGTCTCAAATTTAGAAAACCAACTTATGCTTGCTTAAGGGGAAAGGTGAGTTGGGGTGCTGCATAAAACCAGAGATTGAAATGAGCACAGATAAAGTTCCTTAAGCCAAATATGGAATAGACAAGAGCTACTCCTTGCTCAACGAAATGGACTCAACACCCCATATTAAACGCCTAAGAATGTACCTGACTAGTAAGTATCTTAAAACCTATGGATTGCTATGTCTCCGAAAGAGAATCAAGCATGTGTACAGGGGCATAAATGCAGCAGTGATAGGATTGGAGAGGTTCGGTGAGCAAATGAAGACCCTTTGAAGTCATATTGCATGGTACCCATTCCACGGGTTTCAACTACCCAGGTTTTAGTTATTCTTCCTTCAGCTAAAACATGCATGTGGAACCCAGAGTATGATCAACCATGTGATCGGGAGACGTGTTCAAATATGTCTCAGTTTTCGTACCTTGGTACTCGGGTGCAACATTCCAGACGCTTTACTAACACTCTCCCCACTTGGAGAGTCAGTCCCTTTAACCTCCTGTTTGGCCCAGTTTGCAATTTCTGCGGAAGATGAACAGGAATAGCGAGAACCAATGAGAGACTAGCTGGAGGTGTCTGGACGGGCAAATTTAACTCTCATTTCCCACCAGGAAGAGGAATTAACCAAAGGCTCAGCGTGCCGTGCCGGAACCAGATTAGGGCCTGAAGCCATCCTGCGGTGTTGCAGCCAGGTCACAAGAAAGTGAGTTGAAGAAAGGAGCTCAGGGGCACTGTAATTCACAAACCTGCAGAGTTATAAATGACAGCTATCGTCCAAAAATAGACTGAAGTAAGGCTGCCAAGAGGACTTGAAAGCGGGGCAGAATTGCAGGAAACCGATTTCAGGAGGTAGACTGGAATTGCATTGAAAGCATAGGAAAAGAGGCAGAACGTCCACAATGATGCACTTGGCCAAAAAGGGCGTATGCGTTTTTTCCTGAATATATTCAGGAAAAAACGCATACGCCCTTTTTGGCCAACCAAGCAAGCTTGCAAAGGAAATCTGCACTACAATGAAGTCTCACTTCCCCCCGGTCAAAAGGGCCATCTGAAAAAAGTGTAAAATCCAGAAAGGCAGGACAGGCCATGGAGAACTGGGAGCCTTGTTATGCTGATGGGCGGGATGTAAATTGCCAACAACCACTGGGGAGAAGTGTATGGTGTTTCCTGAAACATCTAAAAACAAAGCAACAGAACCTAGGGCACTTCCACTTATGGTCCTATAGCTTAGGGAAATTAAAATCAAAAAGACACAGCCACCCCAAAGTTTGGAACGGCTCTGTTTACAAGAACCTCCTTTACAGTACAAGTTCAACATCGCAGAAAGTGAAAAATGGATAAAGAAGTTGTGGTATCTACTTACAAAGCAATATCACTCAGCAATGAAATCTGTGTTATCAGGCCCTTAGCAGCACAATGAGTGGATTCAGGTATGATGATTCTATCTGAAATAAGTCACACAGAAAAAGAAACATCATAAGATATCAGTAATACACGGAATGTAAACTTGGCTACCCAGGAACTGAATTACAGAACAGAACAGGGTCTCAAATTTAGAAAACCAACTTATGCTTGCTTAAGGGTAAAGGTCAGTTGGGGTGCTGCATAAAACCAGAGATTGAAATGAGCACAGATAAAGTTCCTTAAGCCAAATATGGAATAGACAAGAGCTACTCCTTGCTCAACGAAATGGACTCAACACCGCATATTAAACGCCTAAGAATGTACCTGACTAGTAAGTATCTTAAAACCTATGGATTGCTATGTCTCCGAAAGAGAATCAAGCATGTGTACAGGGGCATAAACACAGCAGTGATAGGATTGGAGAGGTTCGGTGAGCAAATGAAGACCCTTTGAAGTCATATTGCATGCTACCCATTCCACGGGTTTCAACTACCCAGGTTTTAGTTATTCTTCCTTCAGCTAAAACATGCATGTGGAACCCAGAGTATGATCAACCATGTGATCGGGAGACGTGTTCAAATATGTCTCAGTTTTCGTACCTTGGTACTCGGGTGCAACATTCCAGACGCTTTACTAACACTCTCCCGACTTGGAGAGTCAGTCCCTTTAACCTCCTGTTTGGCCCAGTTTGCAATTTCTGCGGAAGATGAACAGGAATAGCGAGAACCAATGAGAGACTAGCTGGAGGTGTCTGGACGGGCAAATTTAACTCTCATTTCCCACCAGGAAGAGGAATTAACCAAAGGCTCAGCGTGCCGTGCCGGAACCAGATTAGGGCCTGAAGCCATCCTGCGGTGTTGCGGCCAGGTCACAAGAAAGCGAGTTGAAGAAAGGAGCTCAGGGGCACTGTAATTCACAAACCTGCAGAGTTATAAATGACAGCTATCGTCCAAAACTGTACTGAAGTAAGGCTGCCAAGAGGACTTGAAAGCGGGGCAGAATTGCAGGAAACCGATTTCAGGAGGTAGACTGGAATTGCATTGAAAGCATAGGAAAAGAAGCAGAACGTCCACAATGATGCACTTGGCCAAAAAGGGCGTATGCGTTTTTTCCTGAATATATTCAGGAAAAAACGCATACGCCCTTTTTGGCCAACCAAGCAAACTTGCAAAGGAAATCTGCACTACAATGAAGTCTCACTTCCCCCCGGTCAAAAGGGCCATCTGAAAAAAGTGTAAAATCCAGAAAGGCAGGACAGGCCATGGAGAACTGGGAGCCTTGTTATGCTGATGGGCGGGATGTAAATTGCCAACAACCACTCGGGAGAAGTGTATGGTGTTTCCTGAAACATCTAAAAAACAAAGCAACAGAACCTAGGGCACTTCCACTTATGGTCCTATAGCTTAGGGAAATTAAAATCAAAAAGACACAGCCACCCCAAAGTTTGGAACGGCTCTGTTACAAGAACCTCGTTTACAGTACAAGTTCAACATCGCAGAAAGTGAAAAATGGATAAAGAACTTGTGGTATTTACTTACAAAGCAATATCACTCAGCAATGAAATCTATGTCATCAGGCCCGTAGCAGCATAATGAGTGGATTCAGGTACGATGATTCTAACTGAAATAAGTCACACAGAAAAAGAAACATCATAAGATATCAGTAATACACGGAATGTAAACTTGGCTACACAGGAACTGCATTCCAAAACAGAACAGGGTCTCAAATTTAGAAAACCAACTTATGCTTGCTTAAGGGGAAAGGTGAGTTGGGGTGCTGCATAAAACCAGAGATTGAAATGAGCACAGATAAAGTTCCTTAAGCCAAATATGGAATAGACAAGAGCTACTCCTTGCTCAACGAAATGGACTCAACACCCCATATTAAACGCCTAAGAATGTACCTGACTAGTAAGTATCTTAAAACCTATGGATTGCTATGTCTCCGAAAGAGAATCAAGCATGTGTACAGGGGCATAAATGCAGCAGTGATAGGATTGGAGAGGTTCGGTGAGCAAATGAAGACCCTTTGAAGTCATATTGCATGGTACCCATTCCACGGGTTTCAACTACCCAGGTTTTAGTTATTCTTCCTTCAGCTAAAACATGCATGTGGAACCCAGAGTATGATCAACCATGTGATCGGGAGACGTGTTCAAATATGTCTCAGTTTTCGTACCTTGGTACTCGGGTGCAACATTCCAGACGCTTTACTAACACTCTCCCGACTTGGAGAGTCAGTCCCTTTAACCTCCTGTTTGGCCCAGTTTGCAATTTCTGCGGAAGATGAACAGGAATAGCGAGAACCAATGAGAGACTAGCTGGAGGTGTCTGGACGGGCAAATTTAACTCTCATTTCCCACCAGGAAGAGGAATTAACCAAAGGCTCAGCGTGCCGTGTCGGAACCAGATTAGGGCCTGAAGCCATCCTGCGGTGTTGCAGCCAGGTCACAAGAAAGTGAGTTGAAGAAAGGAGCTCAGGGGCACTGTAATTCACAAACCTGCAGAGTTATAAATGACAGCTATCGTCCAAAAATAGACTGAAGTAAGGCTGCCAAGAAGACTTGAAAGCGGGGCAGAATTGCAGGAAACCGATTTCAGGAGGTAGACTGGAATTGCATTGAAAGCATAGGAAAAGAGGCAGAACGTCCACAATGATGCACTTGGCCAAAAAGGGCGTATGTGTTTTTTCCTGAATATATTCAGGAAAAAACGCATACGCCCTTTTTGGCCAACCAAGCAAGCTTGCAAAGGAAATCTGCACTACAATGAAGTCTCACTTCCCCCCGGTCAAAAGGGCCATCTGAAAAAAGTGTAAAATCCAGAAAGGCAGGACAGGCCATGGAGAACTGGGAGCCTTGTTATGCTGATGGGCGGGATGTAAATTGCCAACAGACACTCGGGAGAAGTGTATGGTGTTTCCTGAAACATCGAAAAAACAAAGCAACAGAGCCTAGGGCACTTCCACTTATGGTCCTATAGCTTAGGGAAATTAAAATCAAAAAGACACAGCCACCCCAAAGTTTGGGACGCCTCTGTTTACAAGAACCTCGTTTACAGTACAAGTTCAACATCGCAGAAAGTGAAAAATGGATAAAGAAGTTGTGGTATTTACTTACAAAGCAATATCACTCAGCAATGAAATCTATGTCATCAGGCCCTTAGCAGCACAATGAGTGGATTCAGGTATGATGATTCTAACTGAAATAAGTCACACAGAAAAAGAAACATCATAAGATATCAGTAATACACGGAATGGAAACTTGGCTACACAGGAACTGAATTACAGAACAGAACAGGGTCTCAAATTTAGAAAACCAACTTATGCTTGCTTAAGGGTAAAGGTGAGTTGGGGTGCTGCATAAAACCAGAGATTGAAATGAGCACAGATAAAGTTCCTTAAGCCAAATATGGAATAGACAAGAGCTACTCCTTGCTCAACGAAATGGACTCAACACCCCATATTCAACGCCTAAGAATGTACCTGACTAGTAAGTATCTTAAAACCTATGGATTGCTATGTCTCCGAAAGAGAATCAAGCATGTGTACAGGGGCATAAACGCAGCAGTGATAGATTTGGAGAGGTTCGGTGAGCAAATGAAGACCCTTTGAAGTCATATTGCATGGTACCCATTCCACGGGTTTCAACTACCCAGGTTTAAGGTATTCTTCCTTCAGCTAAAACATGCATGTGGAACCTAGAGTATGATCAACCAGGTGATCGGGAGACGTGTTCAAATATGTCTCAGTTTTCGTACCCTGGTACTCGGGTGCAACATTCCAGATGCTTTACTAACACTCTCCCGACTTGGAGAGTCAGTCCCTTTAACCTCCTGTTTGGCCCAGTTTGCAATTTCTGCGGCAGATGAACAGGAATAGCGAGAACCAATGAGAGACTAGCTGGAGGTGTCTGGACAGGCAAATTTAACTCTCATTTCCCACCAAGAAGAGGAATTAACCAAAGGCTCAGCGTGCCGTGCCAGAACCAGATTAGGGCCTGAAGCCATCCTGCGGTGTTGCGGCCAGGTCACAAGAAAGCGAGTTGAAGAAAGGAGCTCAGGGGCACTGTAATTCACAAACCTGCAGAGTTATAAATGACAGCTATCGTCCAAAACTGTACTGAAGTAAGGCTGCCAAGAGGACTTGAAAGCGGGGCAGAATTGCAGGAAACCGATTTCAGGAGGTAGACTGGAATTGCATTGAAAGCATAGGAAAAGAAGCAGAACGTCCACAATGATGCACTTGGCCAAAAAGGGCGTATGCGTTTTTTCCTGAATATATTCAGGAAAAAACGCATACGCCCTTTTTGGCCAACCAAGCAAACTTGCAAAGGAAATCTGCACTACAATGAAGTCTCACTTCCCCCCGGTCAAAAGGGCCATCTGAAAAAAGTGTAAAATCCAGAAAGGCAGGACAGGCCATGGAGAACTGGGAGCCTTGTTATGCTGATGGGCGGGATGTAAATTGCCAACAACCACTCGGGAGAAGTGTATGGTGTTTCCTGAAACATCTAAAAAACAAAGCAACAGAACCTAGGGCACTTCCACTTATGGTCCTATAGCTTAGGGAAATTAAAATCAAAAAGACACAGCCACCCCAAAGTTTGGAACGGCTCTGTTACAAGAACCTCGTTTACAGTACAAGTTCAACATCGCAGAAAGTGAAAAATGGATAAAGAAGTTGTGGTATTTACTTACAAAGCAATATCACTCAGCAATGAAATCTATGTCATCAGGCCCGTAGCAGCATAATGAGTGGATTCAGGTACGATGATTCTAACTGAAATAAGTCACACAGAAAAAGAAACATCATAAGATATCAGTAATACACGGAATGTAAACTTGGCTACACAGGAACTGCATTCCAAAACAGAACAGGGTCTCAAATTTAGAAAACCAACTTATGCTTGCTTAAGGGGAAAGGTGAGTTGGGGTGCTGCATAAAACCAGAGATTGAAATGAGCACAGATAAAGTTCCTTAAGCCAAATATGGAATAGACAAGAGCTACTCCTTGCTCAACGAAATGGACTCAACACCCCATATTAAACGCCTAAGAATGTACCTGACTAGTAAGTATCTTAAAACCTATGGATTGCTATGTCTCCGAAAGAGAATCAAGCATGTGTACAGGGGCATAAATGCAGCAGTGATAGGATTGGAGAGGTTCGGTGAGCAAATGAAGACCCTTTGAAGTCATATTGCATGGTACCCATTCCACGGGTTTCAACTACCCAGGTTTTAGTTATTCTTCCTTCAGCTAAAACATGCATGTGGAACCCAGAGTATGATCAACCATGTGATCGGGAGACGTGTTCAAATATGTCTCAGTTTTCGTACCTTGGTACTCGGGTGCAACATTCCAGACGCTTTACTAACACTCTCCCGACTTGGAGAGTCAGTCCCTTTAACCTCCTGTTTGGCCCAGTTTGCAATTTCTGCGGAAGATGAACAGGAATAGCGAGAACCAATGAGAGACTAGCTGGAGGTGTCTGGACGGGCAAATTTAACTCTCATTTCCCACCAGGAAGAGGAATTAACCAAAGGCTCAGCGTGCCGTGTCGGAACCAGATTAGGGCCTGAAGCCATCCTGCGGTGTTGCAGCCAGGTCACAAGAAAGTGAGTTGAAGAAAGGAGCTCAGGGGCACTGTAATTCACAAACCTGCAGAGTTATAAATGACAGCTATCGTCCAAAAATAGACTGAAGTAAGGCTGCCAAGAAGACTTGAAAGCGGGGCAGAATTGCAGGAAACCGATTTCAGGAGGTAGACTGGAATTGCATTGAAAGCATAGGAAAAGAGGCAGAACGTCCACAATGATGCACTTGGCCAAAAAGGGCGTATGCGTTTTTTCCTGAATATATTCAGGAAAAAACGCATACGCCCTTTTTGGCCAACCAAGCAAGCTTGCAAAGGAAATCTGCACTACAATGAAGTCTCACTTCCCCCCGGTCAAAAGGGCCATCTGAAAAAAGTGTAAAATCCAGAAAGGCAGGACAGGCCATGGAGAACTGGGAGCCTTGTTATGCTGATGGGCGGGATGTAAATTGCCAACAACCACTGGGGAGAAGTGTATGGTGTTTCCTGAAACATCTAAAAACAAAGCAACAGAACCTAGGGCACTTCCACTTATGGTCCTATAGCTTAGGGAAATTAAAATCAAAAAGACACAGCCACCCCAAAGTTTGGAACGGCTCTGTTTACAAGAACCTCCTTTACAGTACAAGTTCAACATCGCAGAAAGTGAAAAATGGATAAAGAAGTTGTGGTATCTACTTACAAAGCAATATCACTCAGCAATGAAATCTGTGTCATCAGGCCCTTAGCAGCACAATGAGTGGATTCAGGTATGATGATTCTATCTGAAATAAGTCACACAGAAAAAGAAACATCATAAGATATCAGTAATACACGGAATGTAAACTTGGCTACCCAGGAACTGAATTACAGAACAGAACAGGGTCTCAAATTTAGAAAACCAACTTATGCTTGCTTAAGGGTAAAGGTCAGTTGGGGTGCTGCATAAAACCAGAGATTGAAATGAGCACAGATAAAGTTCCTTAAGCCAAATATGGAATAGACAAGAGCTACTCCTTGCTCAACGAAATGGACTCAACACCGCATATTAAACGCCTAAGAATGTACCTGACTAGTAAGTATCTTAAAACCTATGGATTGCTATGTCTCCGAAAGAGAATCAAGCATGTGTACAGGGGCATAAACACAGCAGTGATAGGATTGGAGAGGTTCGGTGAGCAAATGAAGACCCTTTGAAGTCATATTGCATGCTACCCATTCCACGGGTTTCAACTACCCAGGTTTTAGGTATTCTTCCTTCAGCTAAAACATGCATGTGGAACCCAGAGTATGATCAACCATGTGATCGGGAGACGTGTTCAAATATGTCTCAGTTTTCGTACCTTGGTACTCGGGTGCAACATTCCAGACGCTTTACTAACACTCTCCCGACTTGGAGCGTCAGTCCCTTTAACCTCCTGTTTGGCCCAGTTTGCAATTTCTGCGGAAGATGAACAGGAATAGCGAGAACCAATGAGAGACTAGCTGGAGGTGTCTGGACGGGCAAATTTAACTCTCATTTCCCACCAGGAAGAGGAATTAACCAAAGGCTCAGCGTGCCGTGCCAGAACCAGATTAGGGCCTGAAGCCATCCTGCGGTGTTGTGGCCAGGTCACAAGAAAGCGAGTTGAAGAAAGGAGCTCAGGGGCACTGTAATTCACAAACCTGCAGAGTTATAAATGACAGCTATCGTCCAAAACTGTACTGAAGTAAGGCTGCCAAGAGGACTTGAAAGCGGGGCAGAATTGCAGGAAACCGATTTCAGGAGGTAGACTGGAATTGCATTGAAAGCATAGGAAAAGAGGCAGAACGTCCACAATGATGCACTTGGCCAAAAAGGGCGTATGCGTTTTTTCCTGAATATATTCAGGAAAAAACGCATACGCCCTTTTTGGCCAACCAAGCAAACTTGCAAAGGAAATCTGCACTACAATGAAGTCTCACTTCCCCCCGGTCAAAAGGGCCATCTGAAAAAAGTGTAAAATCCAGAAAGGCAGGACAGGCCATGGAGAACTGGGAGCCTTGTTATGCTGATGGGCGGGATGTAAATTGCCAACAACCACTCGGGAGAAGTGTATGGTGTTTCCTGAAACATCTAAAAAACAAAGCAACAGAACCTAGGGCACTTCCACTTATGGTCCTATAGCTTAGGGAAATTAAAATCAAAAAGACACAGCCACCCCAAAGTTTGGAACGGCTCTGTTACAAGAACCTCGTTTACAGTACAAGTTCAACATCGCAGAAAGTGAAAAATGGATAAAGAAGTTGTGGTATTTACTTACAAAGCAATATCACTCAGCAATGAAATCTATGTCATCAGGCCCTTAGCAGCACAATGAGTGGATTCAGGTATGATGATTGTAACTGAAATAAGTCACACAGAAAAAGAAACATCATAAGATATCAGTAATACACGGAATGGAAACTTGGCTACACAGGAACTGAATTACAGAACAGAACAGGGTCTCAAATTTAGAAAACCAACTTATGCTTGCTTAAGGGTAAAGGTGAGTTGGGGTGCTGCATAAAACCAGAGATTGAAATGAGCACAGATAAAGTTCCTTAAGCCAAATATGGAACAGACAAGAGCTACTCCTTGCTCAACGAAATGGACTCAACACCCCATATTCAACGCCTAAGAATGTACCTGACTAGTAAGTATCTTAAAACCTATGGATTGCTATGTCTCCGAAAGAGAATCAAGCATGTGTACAGGGGCATAAACGCAGCAGTGATAGATTTGGAGAGGTTCGGTGAGCAAATGAAGACCCTTTGAAGTCATATTGCATGGTACCCATTCCACGGGTTTCAACTACCCAGGTTTAAGGTATTCTTCCTTCAGCTAAAACATGCATGTGGAACCCAAGTATGATCAACCATGTGAACGGGAGACGTGTTCAAATATGTCTCAGTTTTCCTCCCCTGGAACTCGGGTGCAACATTCCAGACGCTTTACTAACACTCTCCCCACTTGGAGAGTCACCGCCATTAACCTCCTGTTTGGCCCAGTTTGCAATTTCTGCGGAAGATGAACAGGAATAGCGAGAACCAATGAGAGGCTAGCTGGAGGTGTCTGGACGGGCAAATTTAACTCTCATTTCCCACCAGGAAGAGGAATTAACCAAAGGCTCAGCATGACGGGCCGGAACCAGATTAGGGCCTGAAGCCATCCTGCGGTGTTGCGGCCAGGTCACAAGAAAGCGAGTTGAAGAAAGGAGCTCAGGGGCACTGTAATTCACAAACCTGCAGAGTTATAAATGACAGCTATCGTCCAAAAATAGACTGAAGTAAGGCTGCCAAGAGGACTTGAAAGCGGGGCAGAATTGCAGGAAACCGATTTCAGGAGGTAGACTGGAATTGCATTGAAAGCATAGGAAAAGAGGCAGAACGTCCACAATGATGCACTTGGCCAAAAAGGGCGTATGCGTTTTTTCCTGAATATATTCAGGAAAAAACGCATACGCCCTTTTTGGCCAACCAAGCAAGCTTGCAAAGGAAATCTGCACTACAATGAAGTCTCACTTCCCCCCTGTCAAAATGGCCATCTGATAAAAGTGTAAAATCCAGAAAGGCAGGACAGGCCATTGAGAACTGGGAGCCTTGTTATGCTGATGGGCGGGATGTAAATTGCCAACAAACACTTGGGAGAAGTGTATGGTGTTTCCTGAAACATCTAAAAAACAAAGCAACAGAGCTAGGGCACTTCCACTTATGGTCCTATAGCTTAGGGAAATTAAAATCAAAAAGACACAGCCACCCCAAAGTTTGGAACGGCTCTGTTTACAAGAACCTCGTTTACAGTACATGTTCAACATCGCAGAAAGTGAAAAATGGAGAAAGAAGTTGTGGTATTTACTTACAAAGCAATATCACTCACCAATGAAATCTGTGTCATCAGGCCCTTAGCAGCACAATGAGTGGATTCAGGTATGATGATTCTAACTGAAATAAGTCACACAGAAAAAGAAACATCATAAGATATCAGTAATACACGGAATGTAAACTTGGCTACACGGGAACTGAATTACAGAACAGAACATTGTCTCAAATTTAGAAAACCATCTTATGCTAGCTTAAGGGTAAAGGTGAGTTGGGGTGCTGCATAAAACCAGAGATTGAAATGAGCACAGATAAAGTTCCTTAAGCCAAATATGGAATAGACAAGAGCTACTCCTTGCTCAACGAAATGGACTCAACACCGCATATTAAACGCCTAAGAATGTACCTGACTAGTAAGTATCTTAAAACCTATGGATTGCTATGTCTCCGAAAGAGAATCAAGCATGTGTACAGGGGCATAAACGCAGCAGTGATAGGATTGGAGAGGTTCGGTGAGCAAATGAAGACCCTTTGAAGTCATATTGCATGGTACCCATTACAGGGGTCTCAACTCTCCAGGTTTAAGGTATTCTTCCTTCAGCTAAAACATGCATGTGGAACCCAGAGTATGATCAACCGTGTGAACGGGAGACGTGTTCAAATATGTCTCAGTTTTCCTCCCCTGGTACTCGGGTGCAACATTCCAGACGCTTTACTAACACTCTCCCCACTTGGAGAGTCAGCACCTTTAACCTCCTGTTTGGCCCCGTTTGCAATTTCTGCGGAAGATGAACAGGAATAGGGAGAACCAATGAGACGCTAGCTGGAGGTGTCTGGACGGGCAAATTTAACTCTCATTTCCCACCAGGAAGAGGAAATAACCAAAGGCTCAGCATGCCGTTCCGGACCAGAATAGGGCCTGAAGCCTTCCAGCGGTGTTGCAGCCAGCTCACAAGAAAACGAGTTGAAGAAAGGAGCTCAGGGGCACTGTAATTCACAAACCTGCAGAGTTATAAATGACAGCTATCGTCCAAAAATAGACTGAAGTAAGGCTGCCAAGAGGACTTGAAAGCGGGGCAGAATTGCAGGAAACCGATTTCAGGAGGTAGACTGGAATTGCATTGAAAGCATAGGAAAAGAGGCAGAACGTCCACAATGATGCACTTGGCCAAAAAGGGCGTATGTGTTTTTTCCTGAATATATTCAGGAAAAAACGCATACGCCCTTTTTGGCCAACCAAGCAAACGTGCAAAGGAAATCTGCACTACAATGAAGTCTCACTTCCCTCTGGTCAAAAGGGCCATCTGAAAAAAGTGTAAAATCCAGAAAGGCAGGACAGGCCATGGAGAACTGGGAGCCTTGTTATGCTGATGGGCGGGATGTAAATTGCCAACAGACACTCTGGAGAAGTGTATGGTGTTTCCTGAAACATCGAAAAAACAAAGCAACAGAGCCTAGGGCACTTCCACCTATGGTCCTATAGCTTAGGGAAATTAAAATCAAAAAGACACAGCCACCCCAAAGTTTGGGACGGCTCTGTTTACAAGAACCTCGTTTACAGTACAAGTTCAACATCGCAGAAAATGAAAAATGGATAAAGAAGCTGTGGTATTTACTTACAAAGCAATATCACTCAGCAATGAAATCTATGTCATCAGGCCCTTAGCAGCACAATGAGTGGATTCAGGTATGATGATTCTAACTGAAATAAGTCACACAGAAAAAGAAACATCATAAGATATCACTAATACAGGGAATGGAAACTTGGCTACACAGGAACTGAATTACAGAACAGAACAGGGTCTCAAATTTAGAAAACCAACTTATGCTTGCTTAAGGGTAAAGGTGAGTTGGGGTGCTGCATAAAACCAGAGATTGAAATGAGCACAGATAAAGTTCCTTAAGCCAAATATGGAATAGACAAGAGCTACTCCTTGCTCAACGAAATGGACTCAACACCGCATATTAAACGCCTAAGAATGTACCTGACTAGTAAGTATCTTAAAACCTATGGATTGCTATGTCTCCGAAAGAGAATCAAGCATGTGTACAGGGGCATAAACGCAGCAGTGATAGGATTGGAGAGGTTCGGTGAGCAAATGAAGACCCTTTGAAGTCATATTGCATGGTACCCATTCCACGGGTTTCAACTACCCAGGTTTAAGGTATTCTTCCTTCAGCTAAAAGATGCATGTGGAACCAAGAGTATGATCATCCATGTGAACGGGAGACGTGTTCAAATATGTCTCACTTTTCGTACCCTGGTCCTCGGGTGCAACATTCCAGACGCTTTACTAACACTCTCCCGACTTGGAGAGTCAGTGCCTTTAACCTCCTGTTTGGCCCAGTTTGCAATTTCTGCGGAAGATGAACAGGAATAGCGAGAACCAATGAGAGACTAGCTGGAGGTGTCTGGACGGGCAAATTTAACTCTCATTTCCCACCAGGAAGAGGAAATAACCAAAGGCTCAGCGTGCCGTGCCGGAACCAGATTAGGGCCTGAAGCCATCCTGCGGTGTTGCGGCCAGCTCACAAGAAAGCGAGTTGAAGAAAGGAGCTCAGGGGCACTGTAATTCACAAACCTGCAGAGTTATAAATGACAGCTATCGTCCAAAAATAGACTGAAGTAAGGCTGCCAAGAGGACTTGAAAGCGGGGCAGAATTGCAGGAAACCGATTTCAGGAGGTAGACTGGAATTGCATTGAAAGCATAGGAAAAGAGGCAGAACGTCCACAATGATGCACTTGGCCAAAAAGGGCGTATGCGTTTTTTCCTGAATATATTCAGGAAAAAACGCATACGCCCTTTTTGGCCAACCAAGCAAACGTGCAAAGGAAATCTGCACTACAATGAAGTCTCACTTCCCCCTGGTCAAAAGGGCCATCTGAAAAAAGTGTAAAATCCAGAAAGGCAGGACAGGCCATGGAGAACTGGGAGCCTTGTTATGCTGATGGGCGGGATGTAAATTGCCAACAGACACTCGGGAGAAGTGTATGGTGTTTCCTGAAACATCTAAAAAACAAAGCAACAGAGCCTAGGGCACTGCCACTTATGGTCCTATAGCTTAGGGAAATTAAAATCAAAAAGACACAGCCACCCCAAAGTTTGGGATGGCTCTGTTTACAAGAACCTCGTTTACAGTACAAGTTCAACATCGCAGAAAATGAAAAATGGATAAAGAAGCTGTGGTATTTACTTACAAAGCAATATCACTCAGCAATGAAATCTATGTCATCAGGCCCTTAGCAGCACAATGAGTGGATTCAGGTATGATGATTCTAACTGAAATAAGTCACACAGAAAAAGAAACATCATAAGATATCAGTAATACACGGAATGTAAACTTGGCTACACAGGAACTGAATTACAGAACAGAACAGGGTCTCAAATTTAGAAAACCAACTTATGCTTGCTTAAGGGTAAAGGTGAGTTGGGGTGCTGCATAAAACCAGAGATTGAAATGAGCACAGATAAAGTTCCTTAAGCCAAATATGGAATAGACAAGAGCTACTCCTTGCTCAACGAAATGGACTCAACACCGCATATTAAACGCCTAAGAATGTACCTGACTAGTAAGTATCTTAAAACCTATGGATTGCTATGTCTCCGAAAGAGAATCAAGCATGTGTACAGGGGCATAAACGCAGCAGTGATAGGATTGGAGAGGTTCGGTGAGCAAATGAAGACCCTTTGAAGTCATATTGCATGGTACCCATTCCACGGGTTTCAACTACCCAGGTTTAAGGTATTCTTCCTTCAGCTAAACATGCATGTGGAACCAAGAGTATGATCATCCGTGTGAACGGGAGACGTGTTCAAATATGTCTCAGTTTTCATACCCTGGTACTCGGGTGCAACATTCCAGACGCTTTACTAACACTCTCCTGACTTGGAGAGTCAGCGCCTTTAACCTCCTGTGTGGCCCAGTTTGCAATTTCTGCGGAAGATGAACAGGAATAGCGAGAACCAATGAGAGACTAGCTGGAGGTGTCTGGACGGGCAAATTTAACTCTCATTTCCCACCAGGAAGAGGAAATCACCAAAGGCTCAGCGTGCCGTGCCGGAACCAGATTAGGGCCTGAAGCCATCCTGCGGTGTTGCGGCCAGCTCACAAGAAAGCGAGTTGAAGAAAGGAGATCAGGGGCACTGTAATTCACAAACCTGCAGAGTTATAAATGACAGCTATCGTCCAAAAATAGACTGAAGTAAGGCTGCCAAGAGGACTTGAAAGCGGGGCAGAATTGCAGGAAACCGATTTCAGGAGGTAGACTGGAATTGCATTGAAAGCATAGGAAAAGAGGCAGAACGTCCACAATGATGCACTTGGCCAAAAAGGGCGTATGCGTTTTTTCCTGAATATATTCAGGAAAAAACGCATACGCCCTTTTTGGCCAACCAAGCAAGCTTGCAAAGGAAATCTGCACTACAATGAAGTCTCACTTCCCCCCGGTCAAAAGGGCCATCTGAAAAAAGTGTAAAATCCAGAAAGGCAGGACAGGCCATGGAGAACTGGGAGCCTTGTTATGCTGATGGGCGGGATGTAAATTGCCAACAGACACTCGGGAGAAGTGTATGGTGTTTCCTGAAACATCGAAAAAACAAAGCAACAGAGCCTAGGGCACTTCCACTTATGGTCCTATAGCTTAGGGAAATTAAAATCAAAAAGACACAGCCACCCCAAAGTTTGGGACGGCTCTGTTTACAAGAACCTCGTTTACAGTACAAGTTCAACATCGCAGAAAATGAAAAATGGATAAAGAAGCTGTGGTATTTACTTACAAAGCAATATCACTCAGCAATGAAATCTATGTCATCAGGCCCTTAGCAGCACAATGAGTGGATTCAGGTATATTGATTCTAACTGAAATAAGTCACACAGAAAAAGAAACATCATAAGATATCACTAATACACGGAATGGAAACTTGGCTACACAGGAACTGAATTACAGAACAGAACAGGGTCTCAAATTTAGAAAACAAACTTATGCTTGCTTAAGGGGAAAGGTGAGTTGGGGTGCTGCATAAAACCAGAGATTGAAATGAGCACAGATAAAGTTCCTTAAGCCAAATATGGAATAGACAAGAGCTACTCCTTGCTCAACGAAATGGACTCAACACCGCATATTAAACGCCTAAGAATGTACCTGACTAGTAAGTATCTTAAAACCTATGGATTGCTATGTCTCCGAAAGAGAATCAAGCATGTGTACAGGGGCATAAACGCAGCAGTGATAGGATTGGAGAGGTTCGGTGAGCAAATGAAGACCCTTTGAAGTCATATTGCATGGTACCCATTCCACGGGTTTCAACTACCCAGGTTTAAGGTATTCTTCCTTCAGCTAAAAGATGCATGTGGAACCAAGAGTATGATCATCCATGTGAACGGGAGACGTGTTCAAATATGTCTCACTTTTCGTACCCTGGTCCTCGGGTGCAACATTCCAGACGCTTTACTAACACTCTCCCGACTAGGAGAGTCAGCGCCTTTAACCTCCTGTTTGGCCCAGTTTGCAATTTCTGCGGAAGATGAACAGGAATAGCGAGAACCAATGAGAGACTAGCTGGAGGTGTCTGGACGGGCAAATTTAACTCTCATTTCCCACCAGGAAGAGGAAATAACCAAAGGCTCAGCGTGCCGTGCCGGAACCAGATTAGGGCCTGAAGCCATCCTGTGGTGTTGCGGCCAGCTCACAAGAAAGCGAGTTGAAGAAAGGAGCTCAGGGGCACTGTAATTCACAAACCTGCAGAGTTATAAATGACAGCTATCGTCCAAAAATAGACTGAAGTAAGGCTGCCAAGAGGACTTGAAAGCGGGGCAGAATTGCAGGAAACCGATTTCAGGAGGTAGACTGGAATTGCATTGAAAGCATAGGAAAAGAGGCAGAACGTCCACAAT
The DNA here is from genome assembly GCF_951394435.1 of Stenella coeruleoalba. NCBI lineage: Eukaryota > Metazoa > Chordata > Mammalia > Artiodactyla > Delphinidae > Stenella > Stenella coeruleoalba. Next base: position 1,854,988 of record NW_027646361.1, on the reverse strand, counting down.
GATGCACTTGGCCAAAAAGGGCGTATGCGTTTTTTCCTGAATATATTCAGGAAAAAACGCATACGCCCTTTTTGGCCAACCAAGCAAGCTTGCAAAGGAAATCTGCACTACAATGAAGTCTCACTTCCCCCCGGTCAAAAGGGCCATCTGAAAAAAGTGTAAAATCCAGAAAGGCAGGACAGGCCATGGAGAACTGGGAGCCTTGTTATGCTGATGGGCGGGATGTAAATTGCCAACAGACACTCGGGAGAAGTGTATGGTGTTTCCTGAAACATCGAAAAAACAAAGCAACAGAGCCTAGGGCACTTCCACTTATGGTCCTATAGCTTAGGGAAATTAAAATCAAAAAGACACAGCCACCCCAAAGTTTGGGACGGCTCTGTTTACAAGAACCTCGTTTACAGTACAAGTTCAACATCGCAGAAAATGAAAAATGGATAAAGAAGCTGTGGTATTTACTTACAAAGCAATATCACTCAGCAATGAAATCTATGTCATCAGGCCCTTAGCAGCACAATGAGTGGATTCAGGTATATTGATTCTAACTGAAATAAGTCACACAGAAAAAGAAACATCATAAGATATCACTAATACACGGAATGGAAACTTGGCTACACAGGAACTGAATTACAGAACAGAACAGGGTCTCAAATTTAGAAAACAAACTTATGCTTGCTTAAGGGGAAAGGTGAGTTGGGGTGCTGCATAAAACCAGAGATTGAAATGAGCACAGATAAAGTTCCTTAAGCCAAATATGGAATAGACAAGAGCTACTCCTTGCTCAACGAAATGGACTCAACACCGCATATTAAACGCCTAAGAATGTACCTGACTAGTAAGTATCTTAAAACCTATGGATTGCTATGTCTCCGAAAGAGAATCAAGCATGTGTACAGGGGCATAAACGCAGCAGTGATAGGATTGGAGAGGTTCGGTGAGCAAATGAAGACCCTTTGAAGTCATATTGCATGGTACCCATTCCACGGGTTTCAACTACCCAGGTTTAAGGTATTCTTCCTTCAGCTAAAAGATGCATGTGGAACCAAGAGTATGATCATCCATGTGAACGGGAGACGTGTTCAAATATGTCTCACTTTTCGTACCCTGGTCCTCGGGTGCAACATTCCAGACGCTTTACTAACACTCTCCCGACTAGGAGAGTCAGCGCCTTTAACCTCCTGTTTGGCCCAGTTTGCAATTTCTGCGGAAGATGAACAGGAATAGCGAGAACCAATGAGAGACTAGCTGGAGGTGTCTGGACGGGCAAATTTAACTCTCATTTCCCACCAGGAAGAGGAAATAACCAAAGGCTCAGCGTGCCGTGCCGGAACCAGATTAGGGCCTGAAGCCATCCTGTGGTGTTGCGGCCAGCTCACAAGAAAGCGAGTTGAAGAAAGGAGCTCAGGGGCACTGTAATTCACAAACCTGCAGAGTTATAAATGACAGCTATCGTCCAAAAATATACTGAAGTAAGGCTGCCAAGAGGACTTGAAAGCGGGGCAGAATTGCAGGAAACCGATTTCAGGAGGTAGACTGGAATTGCATTGAAAGCATAGGAAAAGAGGCAGAACGTCCACAATGATGCACTTGGCCAAAAAGTGCGTATGCGTTTTTTCCTGAATATATTCAGGAAAAAACGCATACACCCTTTTTGGCCAACCAAGCAAACTTGCAAAGGAAATCTGCACTACAATGAAGTCTCACTTCCCCCTGGTCAAAAGGGCCATCTGAAAAAAGTGTAAAATCCAGAAAGGCAGGACAGGCCATGGAGAACTGGGAGCCTTGTTATGCTGATGGGCGGGATGTAAATTGCCAACAGACACTCGGGAGAAGTGTATGGTGTTTCCTGAAACATCGAAAAAACAAAGCAACAGAGCCTAGGGCACTTCCACCTATGGTCCTATAGCTTAGGGAAATTAAAATTAAAAAGACACAGCCACCCCAAAGTTTGGGATGGCTCTGTTTACAAGAACCTCGTTTACAGTACAAGTTCAACATCGCAGAAAATGAAAAATGGATAAAGAAGCTGTGGTATTTACTTACAAAGCAATATCACTCAGCAATGAAATCTATGTCATCAGGCCCTTAGCAGCACAATGAGTGGATTCAGGTATGATGATTCTAACTGAAATAAGTCACACAGAAAAAGAAACATCATAAGATATCACTAATACACGGAATGTAAACTTGGCTACACAGGAACTGAATTACAGAACAGAACAGGGTCTCAAATTTAGAAAACCAACTTATGCTTGCTTAAGGGTAAAGGTGAGTTGGGGTGCTGCATAAAACCAGAGATTGAAATGAGCACAGATAAAGTTCCTTAAGCCAAATATGGAATAGACAAGAGCTACTCCTTGCTCAACGAAATGGACTCAACACCGCATATTAAACGCCTAAGAATGTACCTGAGTTGTAAGTATCTTAAAACCTACGGATTGCTATGTCTCCGAAAGAGAATCAAGCGTGTGTACAGGGGCATAAACGCAGCAGTGATACGATTGGAGAGGTTCGGTGAGCAAATGAAGACCCTTTGAAGTCATATTGCATGGTACCCATTCCACGGGTCTCAACTCTCCAGGTTTTAGGTATTCTTCCTTCAGCTAAAACATGCATGTGGAACCCAGAGTATGATCAATCATGTGATCGGGAGACGTGTTCAAATATGTCTCAGTTTTCCTCCCCTGGTACTCGGGTGCAACATTCCAGACGCTTTACTAACACTCTCCCCACTTGGAGAGTCAGTCCCTTTAACCTCCTGTTTGGCCCAGTTTGCAATTTCTGCGGAAGATGAACAGGAATAGCGAGAACCAATGAGAAGCTAGCTGGAGGTGTCTGGACGGGCAAATTTAACTCTCATTTCCCACCAGGAAGAGGAATTAACCAAAGGCTCAGCATGCCGGGCCGGAACCAGATTAGGGCCTGAAGCCATCCTGCGGTGTTGCGGCCAGCTCACAAGAAAGCGAGTTGAAGAAAGGAGATCAGGGGCACTGTAATTCACAAACCTGCAGAGTTATAAATGACAGCTATCGTCCAAAAATAGACTGAAGTAAGGCTGCCAAGAGGACTTGAAAGCGGGGCAGAATTGCAGGAAACCGATTTCAGGAGGTAGACTGGAATTGCATTGAAAGCATAGGAAAAGAGGCAGAACGTCCACAATGATGCACTTGGCCAAAAAGGGCGTATGCGTTTTTTCCTGAATATATTCAGGAAAAAACGCATACGCCCTTTTTGGCCAACCAAGCAAGCTTGCAAAGGAAATCTGCACTACAATGAAGTCTCACTTCCCCCCGGTCAAAAGGGCCATCTGAAAAAAGTGTAAAATCCAGAAAGGCAGGACAGGCCATGGAGAACTGGGAGCCTTGTTATGCTGATGGGCGGGATGTAAATTGCCAACAGACACTCGGGAGAAGTGTATGGTGTTTCCTGAAACATCGAAAAAACAAAGCAACAGAGCCTAGGGCACTTCCACTTATGGTCCTATAGCTTAGGGAAATTAAAATCAAAAAGACACAGCCACCCCAAAGTTTGGGACGGCTCTGTTTACAAGAACCTCGTTTACAGTACAAGTTCAACATCGCAGAAAATGAAAAATGGATAAAGAAGCTGTGGTATTTACTTACAAAGCAATATCACTCAGCAATGAAATCTATGTCATCAGGCCCTTAGCAGCACAATGAGTGGATTCAGGTATAATGATTCTAACTGAAATAAGTCACACAGAAAAAGAAACATCATAAGATATCAGTAATACACGGAATGGAAACTTGGCTACACAGGAACTGAATTACAGAACAGAACAGGGTCTCAAATTTAGAAAACCAACTTATGCTTGCTTAAGGGTAAAGGTGAGTTGGGGTGCTGCATAAAACCAGAGATTGAAATGAGCACAGATAAAGTTCCTTAAGCCAAATATGGAATAGACAAGAGCTACTCCTTGCTCAACGAAATGGACTCAACACCGCATATTAAACGCCTAAGAATGTACCTGACTAGTAAGTATCTTAAAACCTATGGATTGCTATGTCTCCGAAAGAGAATCAAGCATGTGTACAGGGGCATAAACGCAGCAGTGATAGGATTGGAGAGGTTCGGTGAGCAAATGAAGACCCTTTGAAGTCATATTGCATGGTACCCATTCCACGGGTTTCAACTACCCAGGTTTAAGGTATTCTTCCTTCAGCTAAAAGATGCATGTGGAACCAAGAGTATGATCATCCATGTGAACGGGAGACGTGTTCAAATATGTCTCACTTTTCGTACCCTGGTCCTCGGGTGCAACATTCCAGACGCTTTACTAACACTCTCCCGACTAGGAGAGTCAGCGCCTTTAACCTCCTGTTTGGCCCAGTTTGCAATTTCTGCGGAAGATGAACAGGAATAGCGAGAACCAATGAGAGACTAGCTGGAGGTGTCTGGACGGGCAAATTTAACTCTCATTTCCCACCAGGAAGAGGAAATAACCAAAGGCTCAGCGTGCCGTGCCGGAACCAGATTAGGGCCTGAAGCCATCCTGCGGTGTTGCGGCCAGCTCACAAGAAAGCGAGTTGAAGAAAGGAGCTCAGGTGCACTGTAATTCACAAATCTGCAGAGTTATAAATGACAGCTATCGTCCAAAAATAGACTGAAGTAAGCCTGCCAAGAGGACTTGAAAGCGGGGCAGAATTGCAGGAAACCGATTTCAGGAGGTAGACTGGAATTGCATTGAAAGCATAGGAAAAGAGGCAGAACGTCCACAATGATGCACTTGGCCAAAAAGTGCGTATGCGTTTTTTCCTGAATATATTCAGGAAAAAACGCATACACCCTTTTTGGCCAACCAAGCAAACTTGCAAAGGAAATCTGCACTACAATGAAGTCTCACTTCCCCCTGGTCAAAAGGGCCATCTGAAAAAAGTGTAAAATCCAGAAAGGCAGGACAGGCCATGGAGAACTGGGAGCCTTGTTATGCTGATGGGCGGGATGTAAATTGCCAACAGACACTCGGGAGAAGTGTATGGTGTTTCCTGAAACATCTAAAAAACAAAGCAACAGAGCCTAGGGCACTTCCACCTATGGTCCTATAGCTTAGGGAAATTAAAATTAAAAAGACACAGCCACCCCAAAGTTTGGGATGGCTCTGTTTACAAGAACCTCGTTTACAGTACAAGTTCAACATCGCAGAAAATGAAAAATGGATAAAGAAGCTGTGGTATTTACTTACAAAGCAATATCACTCAGCAATGAAATCTATGTCATCAGGCCCTTAGCAGCACAATGAGTGGATTCAGGTATGATGATTCTAACTGAAATAAGTCACACAGAAAAAGAAACATCATAAGATATCACTAATACACGGAATGGAAACTTGGCTACACAGGAACTGAATTACAGAACAGAACAGGGTCTCAAATTTAGAAAACCAACTTATGCTTGCTTAAGGGTAAAGGTGAGTTGGGGTGCTGCATAAAACCAGAGATTGAAATGAGCACAGATAAAGTTCCTTAAGCCAAATATGGAATAGACAAGAGCTACTCCTTGCTCAACGAAATGGACTCAACACCGCATATTAAACGCCTAAGAATGTACCTGAGTTGTAAGTATCTTAAAACCTATGGATTGCTATGTCTCCGAAAGAGAATCAAGCGTGTGTACAGGGGCATAAACGCAGCAGTGATACGATTGGAGAGGTTCGGTGAGCAAATGAAGACCCTTTGAAGTCATATTGCATGGTACCCATTCCACGGGTCTCAACTCTCCAGGTTTTAGGTATTCTTCCTTCAGCTAAAACATGCATGTGGAACCCAGAGTATGATCAACCATGTGAACGGGAGACGTGTTCAAATATGTCTCAGTTTTCCTCCCCTGGTACTCGGGTGCAACATTCCAGACGCTTTACTAACACTCTCCCCACTTGGAGAGTCAGTCCCTTTAACCTCCTGTTTGGCCCAGTTTGCAATTTCTGCGGAAGATGAACAGGAATAGCGAGAACCAATGGGAAGCTAGCTGGAGGTGTCTGGACGGGCAAATTTAACTCTCATTTCCCACCAGGAAGAGGAATTAACCAAAGGCTCAGCATGCCGGGCCGGAACCAGATTAGGGCCTGAAGCCATCCTGCGGTGTTGCGGCCAGGTCACAAGAAAGCGAGTTGAAGAAAGGAGCTCAGGGGCACTGTAATTCACAAACCTGCAGAGTTATAAATGACAGCTATCGTCCAAAAATAGACTGAAGTAAGGCTGCCAAGAGGACTTGAAAGCGGGGCAGAATTGCAGGAAACCGATTTCAGGAGGTAGACTGGAATTGCATTGAAAGCATAGGAAAAGAGGCAGAACGTCCACAATGATGCACTTGGCCAAAAAGGGCGTATGCGTTTTTTCCTGAATATATTCAGGAAAAAACGCATACGCCCTTTTTGGCCAACCAAGCAAGCTTGCAAAGGAAATCTGCACTACAATGAAGTCTCACTTCCCCCCGGTCAAAAGGGCCATCTGAAAAAAGTGTAAAATCCAGAAAGGCAGGACAGGCCATGGAGAACTGGGAGCCTTGTTATGCTGATGGGCGGGATGTAAATTGCCAACAGACACTCGGGAGAAGTGTATGGTGTTTCCTGAAACATCTAAAAAACAAAGCAACAGAGCCTAGGGCACTGCCACTTATGGTCCTATAGCTTAGGGAAATTAAAATCAAAAAGACACAGCCACCCCAAAGTTTGGGACGTCTCTGTTTACAAGAACCTCGTTTACAGTACAAGTTCAACATCGCAGAAAGTGAAAAATGGATAAAGAAGTTGTGGTATTTACTTACAAAGCAATATCACTCAGCAATGAAATCTATGTCATCAGGCCCTTAGCATCACAATGAGTGGATTCAGGTATGATGATTCTAACTGAAATAAGTCACACAGAAAAAGAAACATCGTAAGATATCAGTAATACACGGAATGTAAACTTGGCTACACAGGAACTGAATTACAGAACAGAACAGGGTCTCAAATTTAGAAAACCAACTTATGCTTGCTTAAGTGTAAAGGTGAGTTGGGGTGCTGCATAAAACCAGAGATTGAAATGAGCACAGATAAAGTTCCTTAAGCCAAATATGGAATAGACAAGAGCTACTCCTTGCTCAACGAAATGGACTCAAAACCCAATATTAAACGCCTAAGAATATACCTGACTAGTAAGTATCGTAAAATCTATGGATTGCTATGTCTCCAAAAGAGAATCAAGCATGTGTACAGGGGCATAAACGCAGCAGTGATAGGATTGGAGAGGTTCGGTGAGCAAATGAAGACCCTTTGAAGTCATATTGCATGGTACCCATTACACGGGTCTCAACTCTCCAGGTTTAAGGTATTCTTCCTTCAGCTAAAACATGCATGTGGAACCCAAGTATGATCAACCATGTGAACGGGAGACGTGTTCAAATATGTCTCAGTTTTCCTCCCCTGGTACTCGGGTGCAACATTCCAGACGCTTTACTAACACTCTCCCCACTTGGAGAGTCAGCGCCTTTAACCTCCTGTTTGGCCCAGTTTGCAATTTCTGCGGAAGATGAACAGGAATAGCGAGAACCAATGAGAGGCTAGCTGGAGGTGTCTGGACGGGCAAATTTAACTCTCATTTCCCACCAGGAAGAGGAAATAACCAAAGTCTCAGCGTGCCGTACCGGAACCAGATTAGGGTCTGAAGCCATCCAGTGGTGTTGCGGCCAGCTCAAAAGAAAGCGAGTTGAAGAAAGGAGCTCAGGGGCACTGTAATTCACAAACCTGCAGAGTTATAAATGACAGCTATCGTCCAAAAATAGACTGAAGTAAGGCTGCCAAGAGGACTTGAAAGCGGGGCAGAATTGCAGGAAACCGATTTCAGGAGGTAGACTGGAATTGCATTGAAAGCATAGGAAAAGAGGCAGAACGTCCACAATGATGCACTTGGCCAAAAAGGGCGTATGCGTTTTTTCCTGAATATATTCAGGAAAAAACGCATACGCCCTTTTTGGCCAACCAAGCAAGCTTGCAAAGGAAATCTGCACTACAATGAAGTTTCACTTCCCCCCGGTCAAAAGGGCCATCTGAAAAAAGTGTAAAATCCAGAAAGGCAGGACAGGCCATGGAGAACTGGGAGCCTTGTTATGCTGATGGGCGGGATGTAAATTGCCAACAACCACTCGGGAGAAGTGTATGGTGTTTCCTGAAACATCTAAAAAACAAAGCAACAGAGCCTAGGGCACTGCCACTTATGGTCCTATAGCTTAGGGAAATTAAAGTCAAAAAGACACAGCCACCCCAAAGTTTGGGACGCCTCTGTTTACAAGAACCTCGTTTACAGTACAAGTTCAACATCGCAGAAAGTGAAAAATGGATAAAGAACTTGTGGTATTTACTTACAAAGCAATATCACTCAGCAATGAAATCTGTGTCATCAGGCCCTTAGCAGTACAATGAGTGGATTCAGGTATGATGATTCTAACTGAAGTAAGTCACACAGAAAAAGAAACATCATAAGATATCAGTAATACATGGAATGGAAACTTGGCTACACAGGAACTGAATTACAGAACAGAACAGGGTCTCAAATTTAGAAAACCAACTTATGCTTGCTTAAGGGTAAAGGTGAGTTGGGGTGCTGCATAAAACCAGAGATTGAAATGAGGACAGATAAAGTTCCTTAAGCCAAATATGGAATAGACAAGAGCTACTCCTTGCTCAACGAAATGGACTCAACACCGCATATTAAACGCCTAAGAATGTACCTGACTAGTAAGTATCTTAAAACCTATGGATTGCTATGTCTCCGAAAGAGAATCAAGCATGTGTACAGGGGCATAAACGCAGCAGTGATAGGATTGGAGAGGTTCGGTGAGCAAATGAAGACCCTTTGAAGTCATATTGCATGGTACCCATTACACGGGTCTCAACTCTCCAGGTTTAAGGTATTCTTCCTTCAGCTAAAACATGCATGTGGAACCCAAGTATGATCAACCATGTGAACGGGAGACGTGTTCAAATATGTCTCAGTTTTCCTCCCCTGGTACTCGGGTGCAACATTCCAGACGCTTTACTAACACTCTCCCCACTTGGAGAGTCAGCGCCTTTAACCTCCTGTTTGGCCCAGTTTGCAATTTCTGCGGAAGATGAACAGGAATAGCGAGAACCAATGAGAGACTAGCTGGAGGTGTCTGGACGGGCAAATTTAACTCTCATTTCCCACCAGGAAGAGGAAATAACCAAAGGCTCAGCGTGCCGGGCCGGAACCAGATTAGGGCCTGAAGCCATCCTGCGGTGTTGCGGCCAGGTCACAAGAAAGCGAGTTGAAGAAAGGAGCTCAGGGCCACTGTAATTCACAAACCTGCAGAGTTATAAATGACAGCTATCGTCCAAAAATAGACTGAAGTAAGGCTGCCAAGAGGACTTGAAAGCGGGGCAGAATTGCAGGAAACCGATTTCAGGAGGTAGACTGGAATTGCATTGAAAGCATAGGAAAAGAGGCAGAACGTCCACAATGATGCACTTGGCCAAAAAGGGCGTATGCGTTTTTTCCTGAATATATTCAGGAAAAAATGCATACGCCCTTTTTGGCCAACCAAGCAAGCTTGCAAAGGAAATCTGCACTACAATGAAGTCTCACTTCCCCCCAGTCAAAAGGGCCATCTGAAAAAAGTGTAAAATCCAGAAAGGCAGGACAGGCCATGGAGAACTGGGAGCCTTGTTATGCTGATGGGCGGGATGTAAATTGCCAACAGACACTCCGGAGAAGTGTATGGTGTTTCCTGAAACATCTAAAAAACAAAGCAACAGAGCCTAGGGCACTTCCACTTATGGTCCTATAGCTTAGGGAAATTAAAATCAAAAAGACACAGCCACCCCAAAGTTTGGAACGGCTCTGTTTACAAGAACCTCGTTTACAGTACAAGTTCAACATCGCAGAAAGTGAAAACTGGATAAAGAACTTGTGGTACTTACGTACAATGCAGTATCACTCAGCAATGAAATCTATGTCATCAGGCCCGTAGCAGCATAATGAGTAGATTCAGGTACGATGATTCTAACTGAAATAAGTCACACAGAAAAAGAAACATCATAAGATATCACTAATACACGGAATGTAAACTTGGCTAAACAGGAACTGAATTCCAAAACAGAACAGGTTCTCAAATTTAGAAAACCAACTTATGCTTGCTTAAGGGGAAAGGTGAGTTGGGTTGCTGCATAAAACCAGAGATTGAAATGAGCACAGATAAAGTTCCTTAAGCCAAATATGGAATAGACAAGGGCTACTCCTTGCTCAACGAAATGGACTCAACACCGCATATTAAACGCCTAAGAATGTACCTGACTAGTAAGTATCGTAAAACCTATGGATTGCTATGTCTCCAAAAGAGAATCAAGCATGTGTACAGGGGCATAAACGCAGCAGTGATAGGATTGGAGAGGTTCGGTGAGCAAATGAAGACCCTTTGAAGTCATATTGCATGGTACCCATTACACGGGTCTCAACTCTCCAGGTTTAAGGTATTCTTCCTTCAGCTAAAACATGCATGTGGAACCCAAGTATGATCAACCATGTGAACGGGAGACGTGTTAAAATATGTCTCAGTTTTCCTCCCCTGGTACTCGGGTGCAACATTCCAGACGCTTTACTAACACTCTCCCCACTTGGAGAGTCAGCGCCTTTAACCTCCTGTTTGGCCCAGTTTGCAATTTCTGCGGAAGATGAACAGGAATAGCGAGAACCAATGAGAGGCTAGCTGGAGGTGTCTGGACGGGCAAATTTAACTCTCATTTCCCACCAGGAAGAGGAAATAACCAAAGGCTCAGCGTGCCGTGCCGGAACCAGATTAGGGCCTGAAGCCATCCTGCGGTGTTGCGGCCAGGTCACAAGAAAGCGTGTTGAAGAAAGGAGCTCAGGGGCACTGTAATTCACAAACTTGCAGAGTTATAAATGACAGCTATCGTCCAAAAATAGACTGAAGTAAGGCTGCCAAGAGGACTTGAAAGCGGGGCAGAATTGCAGGAAACCGATTTCAGGAGGTAGACTGGAATTGTATTGAAAGCATAGGAAAAGAGGCAGAACGTCCACAATGATGCACTTGGCCAAAAAGGGCGTATGCGTTTTTTCCTGAATATATTCAGGAAAAAACGCATACGCCCTTTTTGGCCAACCACGCAAGCTTGCAAAGGAAATCTGCACTACAATGAAGTCTCACTTCCCCCCGGTCAAAAGGGCCATCTGAAAAAAGTGTAAAATCCAGAAAGGCAGGACAGGCCATGGAGAACTGGGAGCCTTGTTATGCTGATGGGCGGGATGTAAATTGCCAACAACCACTCGGGAGAAGTGTATGGTGTTTCCTGAAATATCTAAAAAACAAAGCAACAGAACCTAGGGTACTTCCACTTATGGTCCTATAGCTTAGGGAAATTAAAATCAAAAAGACACAGCCACCCCAAAGTTTGGAACGGCTCTGTTTACAAGAACCTCGTTTACAGTACAAGTTCAACATCGCAGAAAGTGAAAAATGGATAAAGAAGTTGTGGTATTTACTTACAAAGCAATATCACTCAGCAATGAAATCTGTGTCATCAGGCCCTTAGCAGCACAATGAGTGGATTCAGGTATGATGATTCTAACTGAAATAAGTCACACAGAAAAAGAAACATCATAAGATATCAGTAATACACGGAATGTAAACTTGGCTACACAGGAACTGAATTACAGAACAGAACAGGGTCTCAAATTTAGAAAACCAACTTATGCTTGCTTAAGGGTAAAGGTGAGTTGGGGTGCTGCATAAAACCAGAGATTGAAATGAGCACAGATAAAGTTCTTTAAGCCAAATATGGAATAGACAAGAGCTACTCCTTGCTCAACGAAATGGACTCAACACCCCATATTAAACGCCTAAGAATGTACCTGACTAGTAAGTATCTTAAAACCTATGGATTGCTATGTCTCCGAAAGAGAATCAAGCATGTGTACAGGGGCATAAACGCAGCAGTGATAGGATTGGAGAGGTTTGGTGAGCAAATGAAGACCCTTTGAAGTCATATTGCATGGTACCCTTTCCACGGGTTTCAACTACCCAGGTTTAAGGTATTCTTCCTTCAGCTAAAACATGCATGTGGAACCTAGAGTATGATCAACCATGTGATCGGGAGACGTGTTCAAATATGTCTCAGTTTTCGTACCCTGGTACTCGGGTGCAACATTCTAGACGCTTTACTAACACTCTCCCTACTTGGAGAGTCAGTGCCTTTAACCTCCTGTTTGGCCCAGTTTGCAATTTCTGCGGAAGATGAACAGGAATAACGAGAACCAATGAGAGGCTTGCTGGAGGTGTCTGGACGGGCAAATTTAACTCTAATTTCCCACCAGGAAGAGGAATTAACCAAAGGCTCAGCATGCCGGGCCGGAACCAGATTAGGGCCTGAAGCCATCCTGCGGTGTTGCGGCCAGGTCACAAGAAAGCGAGTTGAAGAAAGGAGCTCAGGGGCACTGTAATTCACAAACCTGCAGAGTTATAAATGACAGCTATCGTCCAAAAATAGACTGAAGTAAGGCTGCCAAGAGGACTTGAAAGCGGGGCAGAATTGCAGGAAACCGATTTCAGGAGGTAGACTGGAATTGCATTGAAAGCATAGGAAAAGAGGCAGAACGTCCACAATGATGCACTTGGCCAAAAAGGGCGTATGCGTTTTTTCCTGCATATATTCAGGAAAAAACGCATACGCCCTTTTTGGCCAACCAAGCAAGCTTGCAAAGGAAATCTGCACTACAATGAAGTCTCACTTCCCCCCGGTCAAAAGGGCCATCTAAAAAAAGTGTAAAATCCAGAAAGGCAGGACAGGCCATGGAGAACTGGGAGCCTTGTTATGCTGATGGGCGGGATGTAAATTGCCAACAGACACTCGGGAGAAGTGTATGGTGTTTCCTGAAACATCTAAAAAACAAAGCAACAGAGCCTAGGGCACTGCCACTTATGGTCCTATAGCTTAGAGAAATTAAAATAAAAAAGACACAGCCACCCCAAAGTTTGGGACGCCTCTGTTTACAAGAACCTCGTTTACAATACAAGTTCAACATCGCAGAAAGTGAAAAATGGATAAAGAAGTTGTGGTATTTACTTACAAAGCAATATCACTCAGCAATGAAATCTGTGTCATCAGGCCCTTAGCAGCACAATGAGTGGATTCAGGTATGATGATTCTAACTGAAATAAGTCACACAGAAAAAGAAACATCATTAGATATCAGTAATACACGGAATGTAAACTTGGCTACACAGGAACTGAATTACAGAACAGAACAGGGTCTCAAATTTAGAAAACCAACTTATGCTTGCTTAAGGGTAAAGGTGAGTTGGGGTGCTGCATAAAAGCAGAGATTGAAATGAGCACAGATAAAGTTCCTTAAGTCAAATATGGAATAGACAAGAGCTACTCCTTGCTCAACGAAATGGACTCAACACCGCATATTAAACGCCTAAGAATGTACCTGACTTGTAAGTATCTTAAAACCTATGGATTGCTATGTCTCGAAAAGAGAATCAAGCATGTGTACAGGGGCATAAAAGCAGCAGTGATAGGATTGGAGAGGTTCGGTGAGCAAATGAAGACCCTTTGAAGTTATATTGCATGGTACCCATTACACGGGTCTTAACTCTCCAGGTTTAAGGTATTCTTCCTTCAGCTAAAACATGCATGTGGAACCCAAGTATGATCAACCATGTGAACGGGAGACGTGTTCAAATATGTCTCAGTTTTCCTCCCCTGGTACTCGGGTGCAACATTCCAGACACTTTACTAACACTCTCCCCCCTTGGAGAGTCAGTGCCTTTAACCTCCTGTTTGGCCCAGTTTGCAATTTCTGCGGAAGATGAACAGGAATAGCGAGAACCAATGAGAGGCTAGCTGGAGGTGTCTGGACGGGCAAATTTAACTCTCATTTCCCACCAGGAAGAGGAAATAACCAAAGTCTCAGCGTGCCGTACCGGAACCAGATTAGGGCCTGAAGCCATCCTGCGGTGTTGCGGCCAGCTCAAAAGAAAGCGAGTTGAAGAAAGGAGCTCAGGGGCACTGTAATTCACAAACCTGCAGAGTTATAAATGACAGCTATCGTCCAAAAATAGACTGAAGTAAGGCTGCCAAGAGGACTTGAAAGTGGGGCAGAATTGCAGGAAACCGATTTCAGGAGGTAGACTGGAATTGCATTGAAAGCATAGGAAAAGAGGAAGAACGTCCACAATGATGCACTTGGCCAAAATGGGCGTATGCGTTTTTTCCTGAATATATTCAGGAAAAAACGCATACGCCCTTTTTAGCCAACCAAGCAAGCTTGCAAAGGAAATCTGCACTACAATGAAGTCTCACTTCCCCCCGGTCAAAAGGGCCATCTGAAAAAAGTGTAAAATCCAGAAAGGCAACAGGCCATTGAGAACTGGGAGCCTTGTTATGCTGATGGGCGGGATGTAAATTGCCAACAGACACTCGGAAGAAGTGTATGGTGTTTCCTGAAACATCTAAAAAACAAAGCAACAGAACCTAGGGCAATTCCACTTATGGTCCTATAGCTTAGGGAAATTAAAATCAAAAAGACACAGCCACCCCAAAGTTTGGAATGGCTCTGTTTACAAGAACCTCGTTTACAGTACAAGTTCAACATCGCAGAAAGTGAAAAATGGATAAAGAAGTTGTGGTATTTACTTACAAAGCAATATCACTCAGCAATGAAATCTCTGTCATCAGGCCCTTAGCAGCACAATGAGTGGATTCAGGTATGATGATTCTAACTGAAATAAGTCACACAGAAAAAGAAACATCATAAGATATCAGTAATACACGGAATGTAAACTTGGCTACACAGGAACTGAATTACAGAACAGAACAGGGTCTCAAATTTAGAAAACCAACTTATTCTTGCTTAAGGGTAAAGGTGAGTTGGGGTGCTGCATAAAACCAGAGATTGAAATGAGCACAGATAAAGTTCCTTAAGCCAAATATGGAATAGACAAGAGCTACTCCTTGCTCAACGAAATGGACTCAACACCCCATATTAAACGCCTAAGAATGTACCTGACTAGTAAGTATCTTAAAACCTATGGATTGCTATGTCTCCGAAAGAGAATCAAGCATGTGTACAGGGGCATAAACGCAGCAGTGATAGGATTGGAGAGGTTTGGTGAGCAAATGAAGACCCTTTGAAGTCATATTGCATGGTACCCATTCCACGGGTTTCAACTACCCAGGTTTAAGGTATTCTTCCTTCAGCTAAAACATGCATGTGGAACCTAGAGTATGATCAACCATGTGATCGGGAGACGTGTTCAAATATGTCTCAGTTTTCCTCCCCTGGTACTCGGGTGCAACATTCCAGACGCTTTACTAACACTCTCCCCACTTGGAGAGTCAATCCCTTTAACCTCCTGTTTGGCCCAGTTTGCAATTTCTGCGGAAGATGAACAGGAATAGCGAGAACCAATGAGAGGCTAGCTGGAGGTGTCTGGACGGGCAAATTTAACTCTCATTTCCCACCAGGAAGAGGAATTAACCAAAGGCTCAGCATGCCGGGCCGGAACCAGATTAGGGCCTGAAGCCATCCTGCGGTGTTGCAGCCAGCTCACAAGAAAGCGAGTTGAAGAAAGGAGCTCAGGGGCACTGTAATTCACAAACCTGCAGAGTTATAAATGACAGCTATCGTCCAAAAATAGACTGAAGTAAGGCTGCCAAGAGGACTTGAAAGCGGGGCAGAATTGCAGGAAACCGATTTCAGGAGGTAGACTGGAATTGCATCGAAAGCATAGGAAAAGAGGCAGAACGTCCACAATGATGCACTTGGCCAAAAAGGGCGTATGCGTTTTTTCCTGAATATATTCAGGAAAAAACGCATACGCCCTTTTTGGCCAACCAAGCAAGCTTGCAAAGGAAATCTGCACTACAATGAAGTCTCACTTCCCCCCGGTCAAAAGGGCCATCTGAAAAAAGTGTAAAATCCAGAAAGGCAGGACAGGCCATGGAGAACTGGGAGCCTTGTTATGCTGATGGGCGGGATGTAAATTGCCAACAACCACTCGGGAGAAGTGTATGGTGTTTCCTGAAACATCTAAAAAACAAAGCAACAGAGCCTAGGGCACTTCCACTTATGGTCCTATAGCGTAGGGAAATTAAAATCAAAAAGACACAGCCACCCCAAAGTTTGGGACGCCTCTGTTTACAAGAACCTCGTTTACAGTACAAGTTCAATATCACAGAAAGTGAAAAATGGATAAAGAACTTGTGGTACTTACGTACAATGCAGTATCACTCAGCAATGAAATCTATGTCATCAGGCCCGTAGCAGCATAATGAGTGGATTCAGGTACAATGATTCTAACTGAAATAAGTCACACAGAAAAAGAAACATCATAAGATATCACTAATACACGGAATGTAAACTTGGCTACACAGGAACTGCATTCCAAAACAGAACAGGGTCTCAAATTTAGAAAACCAACTTATGCTTGCTTAAGGGGAAAGGTGAGTTGGGGTGCTGCATAAAACCAGAGATTGAAATGAGCACAGATAAAGTTCCTTAAGCCAAATATGTAATAGACAAGAGCTACTCCTTGCTCAACGAAATGGACTCAACACCCCATATTAAACGCCTAAGAATGTACCTGACTAGTAAGTATCTTAAAACCTATGGATTGCTATGTCTCCAAAAGAGAATCAAGCGTGTGTACAGGGGCATAAACGCAGCAGTGATAGGATTGGAGAGGTTCGGTGAGCAAATGAAGACCCTTTGAAGTCATATTGCATGGTACCCATTCCACGGGTCTCAACTCTCCAGGTTTAAGGTATTCTTCCTTCAGCTAAAACATGCATGTGGAACCCAGAGTATGATCAACCATGTGAACGGGAGACGTGTTCAAATATGTCTCAGTTTTCCTCCCCTGGTACTCGGGTGCAACATTCCAGACGCTTTACTAACACTCTCCCCACTTGGAGAGTCAGTCCCTTTAACCTCCTGTTTGGCCCAGTTTGCAATTTCTGCGGAAGATGAACAGGAATAGCGAGAACCAATGAGAGACTAGCTGGAGGTGTCTGAACGGGCAAATTTAACTCTCATTTCCCACCAGGAAGAGGAATTAACCAACGGCTCAACATGCCGGGCCGGAACCAGATTAGGGCCTGAAGCCATCCTGCGGTGTGTCGGCCAGCTCACAAGAAAGCGAGTTGAAGAAAGGAGCTCAGGGGCACTGTAATTCACAAACCTGCAGAGTTATAAATGACAGCTATCGTCCAAAAATAGACTGAAGTAAGGCTGCCAAGAGGACTTGAAAGCGGGGCAGAATTGCAGGAAACCGATTTCAGGAGGTAGACTGGAATTGCATTGAAAGCATAGGAAAAGAGGCAGAACGTCCACAATGATGCACTTGGCCAAAAAGGGCGTATGCGTTTTTTCCTGAATATATTCAGGAAAAAACGCATACGCCCTTTTTGGCCAACCAAGCAAGCTTGCAAAGGAAATCTGCACTACAATGAAGTCTCACTTCCCCCCGGTCAAAAGGGCCATCTGAAAAAAGTGTAAAATCCAGAAAGGCAGGACAGGCCATGGAGAACTGGGAGCCTTGTTATGCTGATGGGCGGGATGTAAATTGCCAACAACCACTCAGGAGAAGTGTATGGTGTTTCCTGAAACATCTAAAAAACAAAGCAACAGAGCCTAGGGCACTTCCACTTATGGTCCTATAGCGTAGGGAAATTAAAATCAAAAAGACACAGCCACCCCAAAGTTTGGGACGCCTCTGTTTACAAGAACCTCGTTTACAGTACAAGTTCAATATCACAGAAAGTGAAAAATGGATAAAGAACTTGTGGTACTTACGTACAATGCAGTATCACTCAGCAATGAAATCTATGTCATCAGGCCCGTAGCAGCATAATGAGTGGATTCAGGTACAATGATTCTAACTGAAATAAGTCACACAGAAAAAGAAACATCATAAGATATCACTAATACACGGAATGTAAACTTGGCTACACAGGAACTGCATTCCAAAACAGAACAGGGTCTCAAATTTAGAAAACCAACTTATGCTTGCTTAAGGGGAAAGGTGAGTTGGGGTGCTGCATAAAACCAGAGATTGAAATGAGCACAGATAAAGTTCCTTAAGCCAAATATGTAATAGACAAGAGCTACTCCTTGCTCAACGAAATGGACTCAACACCCCATATTAAACGCCTAAGAATGTACCTGACTAGTAAGTATCTTAAAACCTATGGATTGCTATGTCTCCAAAAGAGAATCAAGCGTGTGTACAGGGGCATAAACGCAGCAGTGATAGGATTGGAGAGGTTCGGTGAGCAAATGAAGACCCTTTGAAGTCATATTGCATGGTACCCATTCCACGGGTCTCAACTCTCCAGGTTTAAGGTATTCTTCCTTCAGCTAAAACATGCATGTGGAACCCAGAGTATGATCAACCATGTGAACGGGAGACGTGTTCAAATATGTCTCAGTTTTCCTCCCCTGGTACTCGGGTGCAACATTCCAGACGCTTTACTAACACTCTCCCCACTTGGAGAGTCAGTCCCTTTAACCTCCTGTTTGGCCCAGTTTGCAATTTCTGCGGAAGATGAACAGGAATAGCGAGAACCAATGAGAGACTAGCTGGAGGTGTCTGAACGGGCAAATTTAACTCTCATTTCCCACCAGGAAGAGGAATTAACCAACGGCTCAACATGCCGGGCCGGAACCAGATTAGGGCCTGAAGCCATCCTGCGGTGTGTCGGCCAGCTCACAAGAAAGCGAGTTGAAGAAAGGAGCTCAGGGGCACTGTAATTCACAAACCTGCAGAGTTATAAATGACAGCTATCGTCCAAAAATAGACTGAAGTAAGGCTGCCAAGAGGACTTGAAAGCGGGGCAGAATTGCAGGAAACCGATTTCAGGAGGTAGACTGGAATTGCATTGAAAGCATAGGAAAAGAGGCAGAACGTCCACAATGATGCACTTGGCCAAAAAGGGCGTATGCGTTTTTTCCTGAATATATTCAGGAAAAAACGCATACGCCCTTTTTGGCCAAACAAGCAAGCTTGCAAAGGAAATCTGCACTACAATGAAGTCTCACTTCCCCCCGGTCAAAAGGGCCATCTGAAAAAAGTGTAAAATCCAGAAAGGCAGGACAGGCCATGGAGAACTGGGAGCCTTGTTATGCTGATGGGCGGGATGTAAACTGCCAACAACCACTCGGGAGAAGTGTATGGTGTTTCCTGAAACATCTAAAAAACAAAGCAACAGAACCTAGGGCACTTCCACTTATGGTCCTATAGCTTAGGGAAATTAAAATCAAAAAGACACAGCCACCCCAAAGTTTGGAACGGCTCTGTTTACAAGAACCTCGTTTACAGTACAAGTTCAACATCGCAGAAAGTGAAAAATGGATAAAGAAGTTGTGGTATTTACTTACAAAGCAATATCACTCAGCAATGAAATCTGTGTCATCAGGCCCTTAGCAGTACAATGAGTGGATTCAGGTATGATGATTCTAACTGAAGTAAGTCACACAGAAAAAGAAACATCATAAGATATCAGTAATACATGGAATGGAAACTTGGCTACACAGGAACTGAATTACAGAACAGAACAGGGTCTCAAATTTAGAAAACCAACTTATGCTTGCTTAAGGGTAAAGGTGAGTTGGGGTGCTGCATAAAACCAGAGATTGAAATGAGCACAGATAAAGTTCCTTAAGCCAAATATGGAATAGACAAGAGCTACTCCTTGCTCAACGAAATGGACTCAACACCGCATATTAAACGCCTAAGAATGTACCTGACTAGTAAGTATCTTAAAACCTATGGATTGCTATGTCTCCGAAAGAGAATCAAGCATGTGTACAGGGGCATAAACGCAGCAGTGATAGGATTGGAGAGGTTCGGTGAGCAAATGAAGACCCTTTGAAGTCATATTGCATGGTACCCATTACACGGGTCTCAACTCTCCAGGTTTAAGGTATTCTTCCTTCAGCTAAAACATGCATGTGGAACCCAAGTATGATCAACCATGTGAACGGGAGACGTGTTCAAATATGTCTCAGTTTTCCTCCCCTGGTACTCGGGTGCAACATTCCAGACGCTTTACTAACACTCTCCCCACTTGGAGAGTCAGCGCCTTTAACCTCCTGTTTGGCCCAGTTTGCAATTTCTGCGGAAGATGAACAGGAATAGCGAGAACCAATGAGAGACTAGCTGGAGGTGTCTGGACGGGCAAATTTAACTCTCATTTCCTACCAGGAAGAGGAAATAACCAAAGGCTCAGCGTGCCGGGCCGGAACCAGATTAGGGCCTGAAGCCATCCTGCGGTGTTGCGGCCAGGTCACAAGCAAGCGAGTTGAAGAAAGGAGCTCAGGGCCACTGTAATTCACAAACCTGCAGAGTTATAAATGACAGCTATCGTCCAAAAATAGACTGAAGTAAGGCTGCCAAGAGGACTTGAAAGCGGGGCAGAATTGCAGGAAACCGATTTCAGGAGGTAGACTGGAATTGCATTGAAAGCATAGGAAAAGAGGCAGAACGTCCACAATGATGCACTTGGCCAAAAAAGGCGTATGCGTTTTTTCCTGAATATATTCAGGAAAAAATGCATACGCCCTTTTTGGCCAACCAAGCAAGCTTGCAAAGGAAATCTGCACTACAATGAAGTCTCACTTCCCCCCAGTCAAAAGGGCCATCTGAAAAAAGTGTAAAATCCAGAAAGGCAGGACAGGCCATGGAGAACTGGGAGCCTTGTTATGCTGATGGGCGGGATGTAAATTGCCAACAGACACTCCGGAGAAGTGTATGGTGTTTCCTGAAACATCTAAAAAACAAAGCAACAGAACCTAGGGCACTTCCACTTATGGTCCTATAGCTTAGGGAAATTAAAATCAAAAAGACACAGCCACCCCAAAGTTTGGAACGGCTCTGTTTACAAGAACCTCGTTTACAGTACAAGTTCAACATCGCAGAAAGTGAAAACTGGATAAAGAACTTGTGGTACTTACGTACAATGCAGTATCACTCAGCAATGAAATCTATGTCATCAGGCCCGTAGCAGCATAATGAGTAGATTCAGGTACGATGATTCTAACTGAAATAAGTCACACAGAAAAAGAAACATCATAAGATATCACTAATACACGGAATGTAAACTTGGCTACACAGGAACTGAATTCCAAAACAGAACAGGTTCTCAAATTTAGAAAACCAACTTATGCTTGCTTAAGGGGAAAGGTGAGTTGGGTTGCTGCATAAAACCAGAGATTGAAATGAGCACAGATAAAGTTCCTTAAGCCAAATATGGAATAGACAAGGGCTACTCCTTGCTCAACGAAATGGACTCAACACCGCATATTAAACGCCTAAGAATGTACCTGACTAGTAAGTATCGTAAAACCTATGGATTGCTATGTCTCCAAAAGAGAATCAAGCATGTGTACAGGGGCATAAACGCAGCAGTGATAGGATTGGAGAGGTTCGGTGAGCAAATGAAGACCCTTTGAAGTCATATTGCATGGTACCCATTACACGGGTCTCAACTCTCCAGGTTTAAGGTATTCTTCCTTCAGCTAAAACATGCATGTGGAACCCAAGTATGATCAACCATGTGAACGGGAGACGTGTTAAAATATGTCTCAGTTTTCCTCCCCTGGTACTCGGGTGCAACATTCCAGACGCTTTACTAACACTCTCCCCACTTGGAGAGTCAGCGCCTTTAACCTCCTGTTTGGCCCAGTTTGCAATTTCTGCGGAAGATGAACAGGAATAGCGAGAACCAATGAGAGGCTAGCTGGAGGTGTCTGGACGGGCAAATTTAACTCTCATTTCCCACCAGGAAGAGGAAATAACCAAAGGCTCAGCGTGCCGTGCCGGAACCAGATTAGGGCCTGAAGCCATCCTGCGGTGTTGCGGCCAGGTCACAAGAAAGCGTGTTGAAGAAAGGAGCTCAGGGGCACTGTAATTCACAAACTTGCAGAGTTATAAATGACAGCTATCGTCCAAAAATAGACTGAAGTAAGGCTGCCAAGAGGACTTGAAAGCGGGGCAGAATTGCAGGAAACCGATTTCAGGAGGTAGACTGGAATTGTATTGAAAGCATAGGAAAAGAGGCAGAACGTCCACAATGATGCACTTGGCCAAAAAGGGCGTATGCGTTTTTTCCTGAATATATTCAGGAAAAAACGCATACGCCCTTTTTGGCCAACCACGCAAGCTTGCAAAGGAAATCTGCACTACAATGAAGTCTCACTTCCCCCCGGTCAAAAGGGCCATCTGAAAAAAGTGTAAAATCCAGAAAGGCAGGACAGGCCATGGAGAACTGGGAGCCTTGTTATGCTGATGGGCGGGATGTAAATTGCCAACAACCACTCGGGAGAAGTGTATGGTGTTTCCTGAAACATCTAAAAAACAAAGCAACAGAACCTAGGGTACTTCCACTTATGGTCCTATAGCTTAGGGAAATTAAAATCAAAAAGACACAGCCACCCCAAAGTTTGGAACGGCTCTGTTTACAAGAACCTCGTTTACAGTACAAGTTCAACATCGCAGAAAGTGAAAAATGGATAAAGAAGTTGTGGTATTTACTTACAAAGCAATATCACTCAGCAATGAAATCTGTGTCATCAGGCCCTTAGCAGCACAATGAGTGGATTCAGGTATGATGATTCTAACTGAAATAAGTCACACAGAAAAAGAAACATCATAAGATATCAGTAATACACGGAATGTAAACTTGGCTACACAGGAACTGAATTACAGAACAGAACAGGGTCTCAAATTTAGAAAACCAACTTATGCTTGCTTAAGGGTAAAGGTGAGTTGGGGTGCTGCATAAAACCAGAGATTGAAATGAGCACAGATAAAGTTCTTTAAGCCAAATATGGAATAGACAAGAGCTACT
The DNA here is from genome assembly GCF_951394435.1 of Stenella coeruleoalba. NCBI lineage: Eukaryota > Metazoa > Chordata > Mammalia > Artiodactyla > Delphinidae > Stenella > Stenella coeruleoalba. Next base: position 1,832,101 of record NW_027646361.1, on the reverse strand, counting down.
CCTTGCTCAACGAAATGGACTCAACACCCCATATTAAACGCCTAAGAATGTACCTGACTAGTAAGTATCTTAAAACCTATGGATTGCTATGTCTCCGAAAGAGAATCAAGCATGTGTACAGGGGCATAAACGCAGCAGTGATAGGATTGGAGAGGTTTGGTGAGCAAATGAAGACCCTTTGAAGTCATATTGCATGGTACCCTTTCCACGGGTTTCAACTACCCAGGTTTAAGGTATTCTTCCTTCAGCTAAAACATGCATGTGGAACCTAGAGTATGATCAACCATGTGATCGGGAGACGTGTTCAAATATGTCTCAGTTTTCGTACGCTGGTACTCGGGTGCAACATTCTAGACGCTTTACTAACACTCTCCCTACTTGGAGAGTCAGTGCCTTTAACCTCCTGTTTGGCCCAGTTTGCAATTTCTGCGGAAGATGAACAGGAATAACGAGAACCAATGAGAGGCTAGCTGGAGGTGTCTGGACGGGCAAATTTAACTCTAATTTCCCACCAGGAAGAGGAATTAACCAAAGGCTCAGCATGCCGGGCCGGAACCAGATTAGGGCCTGAAGCCATCCTGCGGTGTTGCGGCCAGGTCACAAGAAAGCGAGTTGAAGAAAGGAGCTCAGGGGCACTGTAATTCACAAACCTGCAGAGTTATAAATGACAGCTATCGTCCAAAAATAGACTGAAGTAAGGCTGCCAAGAGGACTTGAAAGCGGGGCAGAATTGCAGGAAACCGATTTCAGGAGGTAGACTGGAATTGCATTGAAAGCATAGGAAAAGAGGCAGAACGTCCACAATGATGCACTTGGCCAAAAAGGGCGTATGCGTTTTTTCCTGCATATATTCAGGAAAAAACGCATACGCCCTTTTTGGCCAACCAAGCAAGCTTGCAAAGGAAATCTGCACTACAATGAAGTCTCACTTCCCCCAGGTCAAAAGGGCCATCTAAAAAAAGTGTAAAATCCAGAAAGGCAGGACAGGCCATGGAGAACTGGGAGCCTTGTTATGCTGATGGGCGGGATGTAAATTGCCAACAGACACTCGGGAGAAGTGTATGGTGTTTCCTGAAACATCTAAAAAACAAAGCAACAGAGCCTAGGGCACTGCCACTTATGGTCCTATAGCTTAGGGAAATTAAAATAAAAAAGACACAGCCACCCCAAAGTTTGGGACGCCTCTGTTTACAAGAACCTCGTTTACAATACAAGTTCAACATCGCAGAAAGTGAAAAATGGATAAAGAAGTTGTGGTATTTACTTACAAAGCAATATCACTCAGCAATGAAATCTGTGTCATCAGGCCCTTAGCAGCACAATGAGTGGATTCAGGTATGATGATTCTAACTGAAATAAGTCACACAGAAAAAGAAACATCATTAGATATCAGTAATACACGGAATGTAAACTTGGCTACACAGGAACTGAATTACAGAACAGAACAGGGTCTCAAATTTAGAAAACCAACTTATGCTTGCTTAAGGGTAAAGGTGAGTTGGGGTGCTGCATAAAAGCAGAGATTGAAATGAGCACAGATAAAGTTCCTTAAGTCAAATATGGAATAGACAAGAGCTACTCCTTGCTCAACGAAATGGACTCAACACCGCATATTAAACGCCTAAGAATGTACCTGACTTGTAAGTATCTTAAAACCTATGGATTGCTATGTCTCGAAAAGAGAATCAAGCATGTGTACAGGGGCATAAAAGCAGCAGTGATAGGATTGGAGAGGTTCGGTGAGCAAATGAAGACCCTTTGAAGTCATATTGCATGGTACCCATTACACGGGTCTTAACTCTCCAGGTTTAAGGTATTCTTCCTTCAGCTAAAACATGCATGTGGAACCCAAGTATGATCAACCATGTGAACGGGAGACGTGTTCAAATATGTCTCAGTTTTCCTCCCCTGGTACTCGGGTGCAACATTCCAGACATTTTACTAACACTCTCCCCCCTTGGAGAGTCAGTGCCTTTAACCTCCTGTTTGGCCCAGTTTGCAATTTCTGCGGAAGATGAACAGGAATAGCGAGAACCAATGAGAGGCTAGCTGGAGGTGTCTGGACGGGCAAATTTAACTCTCATTTCCCACCAGGAAGAGGAAATAACCAAAGTCTCAGCGTGCCGTACCGGAACCAGATTAGGGCCTGAAGCCATCCTGCGGTGTTGCGGCCAGCTCAAAAGAAAGCGAGTTGAAGAAAGGAGCTCAGGGGCACTGTAATTCACAAACCTGCAGAGTTATAAATGACAGCTATCGTCCAAAAATAGACTGAAGTAAGGCTGCCAAGAGGACTTGAAAGTGGGGCAGAATTGCAGGAAACCGATTTCAGGAGGTAGACTGGAATTGCATTGAAAGCATAGGAAAAGAGGCAGAACGTCCACAATGATGCACTTGGCCAAAATGGGCGTATGCGTTTTTTCCTGAATATATTCAGGAAAAAACGCATACGCCCATTTTTGGCCAACCAAGCAAGCTTGCAAAGGAAATCTGCACTACAATGAAGTCTCACTTCCCCCCGGTCAAAAGGGCCATCTGAAAAAAGTGTAAAATCCAGAAAGGCAACAGGCCATTGAGAACTGGGAGCCTTGTTATGCTGATGGGCGGGATGTAAATTGCCAACAGACACTCGGAAGAAGTGTATGGTGTTTCCTGAAACATCTAAAAAACAAAGCAACAGAACCTAGGGCAATTCCACTTATGGTCCTATAGCTTAGGGAAATTAAAATCAAAAAGACACAGCCACCCCAAAGTTTGGAACGGCTCTGTTTACAAGAACCTCGTTTACAGTACAAGTTCAACATCGCAGAAAGTGAAAAATGGATAAAGAAGTTGTGGTATTTACTTACAAAGCAATATCACTCAGCAATGAAATCTGTGTCATCAGGCCCTTAGCAGCACAATGAGTGGATTCAGGTATGATGATTCTAACTGAAATAAGTCACACAGAAAAAGAAACATCATAAGATATCAGTAATACACGGAATGTAAACTTGGCTACACAGGAACTGAATTACAGAACAGAACAGGGTCTCAAATTTAGAAAACCAACTTATTCTTGCTTAAGGGTAAAGGTGAGTTGGGGTGCTGCATAAAACCAGAGATTGAAATGAGCACAGATAAAGTTCCTTAAGCCAAATATGGAATAGACAAGAGCTACTCCTTGCTCAACGAAATGGACTCAACACCCCATATTAAACGCCTAAGAATGTACCTGACTAGTAAGTATCTTAAAACCTATGGATTGCTATGTCTCCGAAAGAGAATCAAGCATGTGTACAGGGGCATAAACGCAGCAGTGATAGGATTGGAGAGGTTTGGTGAGCAAATGAAGACCCTTTGAAGTCATATTGCATGGTACCCATTACACGGGTCTCAACTCTCCAGGTTTAAGGTATTCTTCCTTCAGCTAAAACATGCATGTGGAACCCAAGTATGATCAACCATGTGAACGGGAGACGTGTTAAAATATGTCTCAGTTTTCCTCCCCTGGTACTCGGGTGCAACATTCCAGACGCTTTACTAACACTCTCCCCACTTGGAGAGTCAGCGCCTTTAACCTCCTGTTTGGCCCAGTTTGCAATTTCTGCGGAAGATGAACAGGAATAGCGAGAACCAATGAGAGGCTAGCTGGAGGTGTCTGGACGGGCAAATTTAACTCTCATTTCCCACCAGGAAGAGGAAATAACCAAAGGCTCAGCGTGCCGTGCCGGAACCAGATTAGGGCCTGAAGCCATCCTGCGGTGTTGCGGCCAGGTCACAAGAAAGCGTGTTGAAGAAAGGAGCTCAGGGGCACTGTAATTCACAAACTTGCAGAGTTATAAATGACAGCTATCGTCCAAAAATAGACTGAAGTAAGGCTGCCAAGAGGACTTGAAAGCGGGGCAGAATTGCAGGAAACCGATTTCAGGAGGTAGACTGGAATTGTATTGAAAGCATAGGAAAAGAGGCAGAACGTCCACAATGATGCACTTGGCCAAAAAGGGCGTATGCGTTTTTTCCTGAATATATTCAGGAAAAAACGCATACGCCCTTTTTGGCCAACCACGCAAGCTTGCAAAGGAAATCTGCACTACAATGAAGTCTCACTTCCCCCCGGTCAAAAGGGACATCTGAAAAAAGTGTAAAATCCAGAAAGGCAGGACAGGCCATGGAGAACTGGGAGCCTTGTTATGCTGATGGGCGGGATGTAAATTGCCAACAACCACTCGGGAGAAGTGTATGGTGTTTCCTGAAACATCTAAAAAACAAAGCAACAGAACCTAGGGTACTTCCACTTATGGTCCTATAGCTTAGGGAAATTAAAATCAAAAAGACACAGCCACCCCAAAGTTTGGAACGGCTCTGTTTACAAGAACCTCGTTTACAGTACAAGTTCAACATCGCAGAAAGTGAAAAATGGATAAAGAAGTTGTGGTATTTACTTACAAAGCAATATCACTCAGCAATGAAATCTGTGTCATCAGGCCCTTAGCAGCACAATGAGTGGATTCAGGTATGATGATTCTAACTGAAATAAGTCACACAGAAAAAGAAACATCATAAGATATCAGTAATACACGGAATGTAAACTTGGCTACACAGGAACTGAATTACAGAACAGAACAGGGTCTCAAATTTAGAAAACCAACTTATGCTTGCTTAAGGGTAAAGGTGAGTTGGGGTGCTGCATAAAACCAGAGATTGAAATGAGCACAGATAAAGTTCTTTAAGCCAAATATGGAATAGACAAGAGCTACTCCTTGCTCAACGAAATGGACTCAACACCCCATATTAAACGCCTAAGAATGTACCTGACTAGTAAGTATCTTAAAACCTATGGATTGCTATGTCTCCGAAAGAGAATCAAGCATGTGTACAGGGGCATAAACGCAGCAGTGATAGGATTGGAGAGGTTTGGTGAGCAAATGAAGACCCTTTGAAGTCATATTGCATGGTACCCTTTCCACGGGTTTCAACTACCCAGGTTTAAGGTATTCTTCCTTCAGCTAAAACATGCATGTGGAACCTAGAGTATGATCAACCATGTGATCGGGAGACGTGTTCAAATATGTCTCAGTTTTCGTACCCTGGTACTCGGGTGCAACATTCTAGACGCTTTACTAACACTCTCCCTACTTGGAGAGTCAGTGCCTTTAACCTCCTGTTTGGCCCAGTTTGCAATTTCTGCGGAAGATGAACAGGAATAACGAGAACCAATGAGAGGCTAGCTGGAGGTGTCTGGACGGGCAAATTTAACTCTAATTTCCCACCAGGAAGAGGAATTAACCAAAGGCTCAGCATGCCGGGCCGGAACCAGATTAGGGCCTGAAGCCATCCTGCGGTGTTGCGGCCAGGTCACAAGAAAGCGAGTTGAAGAAAAGAGCTCAGGGGCACTGTAATTCACAAACCTGCAGAGTTATAAATGACAGCTATCGTCCAAAAATAGACTGAAGTAAGGCTGCCAAGAGGACTTGAAAGCGGGGCAGAATTGCAGGAAACCGATTTCAGGAGGTAGACTGGAATTGCATTGAAAGCATAGGAAAAGAGGCAGAATGTCCACAATGATGCACTTGGCCAAAAAGGGCGTATGCGTTTTTTCCTGCATATATTCAGGAAAAAACGCATACGCCCTTTTTGGCCAACCAAGCAAGCTTGCAAAGGAAATCTGCACTACAATGAAGTCTCACTTCCCCCCGGTCAAAAGGGCCATCTAAAAAAAGTGTAAAATCCAGAAAGGCAGGACAGGCCATGGAGAACTGGGAGCCTTGTTATGCTGATGGGCGGGATGTAAATTGCCAACAGACACTCGGAAGAAGTGTATGGTGTTTCCTGAAACATCTAAAAAACAAAGCAACAGAACCTAGGGCAATTCCACTTATGGTCCTATAGCTTAGGGAAATTAAAATCAAAAAGACACAGCCACCCCAAAGTTTGGAACGGCTCTGTTTACAAGAACCTCGTTTACAGTACAAGTTCAACATCGCAGAAAGTGAAAAATGGATAAAGAAGTTGTGGTATTTACTTACAAAGCAATATCACTCAGCAATGAAATCTGTGTCATCAGGCCCTTAGCAGCACAATGAGTGGATTCAGGTATGATGATTCTAACTGAAATAAGTCACACAGAAAAAGAAACATCATAAGATATCAGTAATACACGGAATGTAAACTTGGCTACACAGGAACTGAATTACAGAACAGAACAGGGTCTCAAATTTAGAAAACCAACTTATTCTTGCTTAAGGGTAAAGGTGAGTTGGGGTGCTGCATAAAACCAGAGATTGAAATGAGCACAGATAAAGTTCCTTAAGCCAAATATGGAATAGACAAGAGCTACTCCTTGCTCAACGAAATGGACTCAACACCCCATATTAAACGCCTAAGAATGTACCTGACTAGTAAGTATCTTAAAACCTATGGATTGCTATGTCTCCGAAAGAGAATCAAGCATGTGTACAGGGGCATAAACGCAGCAGTGATAGGATTGGAGAGGTTTGGTGAGCAAATGAAGACCCTTTGAAGTCATATTGCATGGTACCCATTACACGGGTCTCAACTCTCCAGGTTTAAGGTATTCTTCCTTCAGCTAAAACATGCATGTGGAACCCAAGTATGATCAACCATGTGAACGGGAGACGTGTTAAAATATGTCTCAGTTTTCCTCCCCTGGTACTCGGGTGCAACATTCCAGACGCTTTACTAACACTCTCCCCACTTGGAGAGTCAGCGCCTTTAACCTCCTGTTTGGCCCAGTTTGCAATTTCTGCGGAAGATGAACAGGAATAGCGAGAACCAATGAGAGGCTAGCTGGAGGTGTCTGGACGGGCAAATTTAACTCTCATTTCCCACCAGGAAGAGGAAATAACCAAAGGCTCAGCGTGCCGTGCCGGAACCAGATTAGGGCCTGAAGCCATCCTGCGGTGTTGCGGCCAGGTCACAAGAAAGCGTGTTGAAGAAAGGAGCTCAGGGGCACTGTAATTCACAAACTTGCAGAGTTATAAATGACAGCTATCGTCCAAAAATAGACTGAAGTAAGGCTGCCAAGAGGACTTGAAAGCGGGGCAGAATTGCAGGAAACCGATTTCAGGAGGTAGACTGGAATTGTATTGAAAGCATAGGAAAAGAGGCAGAACGTCCACAATGATGCACTTGGCCAAAAAGGGCGTATGCGTTTTTTCCTGAATATATTCAGGAAAAAACGCATACGCCCTTTTTGGCCAACCACGCAAGCTTGCAAAGGAAATCTGCACTACAATGAAGTCTCACTTCCCCCCGGTCAAAAGGGACATCTGAAAAAAGTGTAAAATCCAGAAAGGCAGGACAGGCCATGGAGAACTGGGAGCCTTGTTATGCTGATGGGCGGGATGTAAATTGCCAACAACCACTCGGGAGAAGTGTATGGTGTTTCCTGAAACATCTAAAAAACAAAGCAACAGAACCTAGGGTACTTCCACTTATGGTCCTATAGCTTAGGGAAATTAAAATCAAAAAGACACAGCCACCCCAAAGTTTGGAACGGCTCTGTTTACAAGAACCTCGTTTACAGTACAAGTTCAACATCGCAGAAAGTGAAAAATGGATAAAGAAGTTGTGGTATTTACTTACAAAGCAATATCACTCAGCAATGAAATCTGTGTCATCAGGCCCTTAGCAGCACAATGAGTGGATTCAGGTATGATGATTCTAACTGAAATAAGTCACACAGAAAAAGAAACATCATAAGATATCAGTAATACACGGAATGGAAACTTGGCTACACAGGAACTGAATTACAGAACAGAACAGGGTCTCAAATTTAGAAAACCAACTTATGCTTGCTTAAGGGTAAAGGTGAGTTGGGGTGCTGCATAAAACCAGAGATTGAAATGAGCACAGATAAAGTTCTTTAAGCCAAATATGGAATAGACAAGAGCTACTCCTTGCTCAACGAAATGGACTCAACACCCCATATTAAACGCCTAAGAATGTACCTGACTAGTAAGTATCTTAAAACCTATGGATTGCTATGTCTCCGAAAGAGAATCAAGCATGTGTACAGGGGCATAAACGCAGCAGTGATAGGATTGGAGAGGTTTGGTGAGCAAATGAAGACCCTTTGAAGTCATATTGCATGGTACCCTTTCCACGGGTTTCAACTACCCAGGTTTAAGGTATTCTTCCTTCAGCTAAAACATGCATGTGGAACCTAGAGTATGATCAACCATGTGATCGGGAGACGTGTTCAAATATGTCTCAGTTTTCGTACCCTGGTACTCGGGTGCAACATTCTAGACGCTTTACTAACACTCTCCCTACTTGGAGAGTCAGTGCCTTTAACCTCCTGTTTGGCCCAGTTTGCAATTTCTGCGGAAGATGAACAGGAATAACGAGAACCAATGAGAGGCTAGCTGGAGGTGTCTGGACGGGCAAATTTAACTCTAATTTCCCACCAGGAAGAGGAATTAACCAAAGGCTCAGCATGCCGGGCCGGAACCAGATTAGGGCCTGAAGCCATCCTGCGGTGTTGCGGCCAGGTCACAAGAAAGCGAGTTGAAGAAAAGAGCTCAGGGGCACTGTAATTCACAAACCTGCAGAGTTATAAATGACAGCTATCGTCCAAAAATAGACTGAAGTAAGGCTGCCAAGAGGACTTGAAAGCGGGGCAGAATTGCAGGAAACCGATTTCAGGAGGTAGACTGGAATTGCATTGAAAGCATAGGAAAAGAGGCAGAATGTCCACAATGATGCACTTGGCCAAAAAGGGCGTATGCGTTTTTTCCTGCATATATTCAGGAAAAAACGCATACGCCCTTTTTGGCCAACCAAGCAAGCTTGCAAAGGAAATCTGCACTACAATGAAGTCTCACTTCCCCCAGGTCAAAAGGGCCATCTAAAAAAAGTGTAAAATCCAGAAAGGCAGGACAGGCCATGGAGAACTGGGAGCCTTGTTATGCTGATGGGCGGGATGTAAATTGCCAACAGACACTCGGGAGAAGTGTATGGTGTTTCCTGAAACATCTAAAAAACAAAGCAACAGAGCCTAGGGCACTGCCACTTATGGTCCTATAGCTTAGGGAAATTAAAATAAAAAAGACACAGCCACCCCAAAGTTTGGGACGCCTCTGTTTACAAGAACCTCGTTTACAATACAAGTTCAACATCGCAGAAAGTGAAAAATGGATAAAGAAGTTGTGGTATTTACTTACAAAGCAATATCACTCAGCAATGAAATCTGTGTCATCAGGCCCTTAGCAGCACAATGAGTGGATTCAGGTATGATGATTCTAACTGAAATAAGTCACACAGAAAAAGAAACATCATAAGATATCAGTAATACACGGAATGTAAACTTGGCTACACAGGAACTGAATTACAGAACAGAACAGGGTCTCAAATTTAGAAAACCAACTTATGCTTGCTTAAGGGTAAAGGTGAGTTGGGGTGCTGCATAAAAGCAGAGATTGAAATGAGCACAGATAAAGTTCCTTAAGTCAAATATGGAATAGACAAGAGCTACTCCTTGCTCAACGAAATGGACTCAACACCGCATATTAAACGCCTAAGAATGTACCTGACTTGTAAGTATCTTAAAACCTATGGATTGCTATGTCTCGAAAAGAGAATCAAGCATGTGTACAGGGGCATAAAAGCAGCAGTGATAGGATTGGAGAGGTTCGGTGAGGAAATGAAGACCCTTTGAAGTCATATTGCATGGTACCCATTACACGGGTCTTAACTCTCCAGGTTTAAGGTATTCTTCCTTCAGCTAAAACATGCATGTGGAACCCAAGTATGATCAACCATGTGAACGGGAGACGTGTTCAAATATGTCTCAGTTTTCCTCCCCTGGTACTCGGGTGCAACATTCCAGACACTTTACTAACACTCTCCCCCCTTGGAGAGTCAGTGCCTTTAACCTCCTGTTTGGCCCAGTTTGCAATTTCTGCGGAAGATGAACAGGAATAGCGAGAACCAATGAGAGGCTAGCTGGAGGTGTCTGGACGGGCAAATTTAACTCTCATTTCCCACCAGGAAGAGGAAATAACCAAAGTCTCAGCGTGCCGTACCGGAACCAGATTAGGGCCTGAAGCCATCCTGCGGTGTTGCGGCCAGCTCAAAAGAAAGCGAGTTGAAGAAAGGAGCTCAGGGGCACTGTAATTCACAAACCTGCAGAGTTATAAATGACAGCTATCGTCCAAAAATAGACTGAAGTAAGGCTGCCAAGAGGACTTGAAAGTGGGGCAGAATTGCAGGAAACCGATTTCAGGAGGTAGACTGGAATTGCATTGAAAGCATAGGAAAAGAGGCAGAATGTCCACAATGATGCACTTGGCCAAAATGGGCGTATGCGTTTTTTCCTGAATATATTCAGGAAAAAACGCATACGCCCTTTTTGGCCAACCAAGCAAGCTTGCAAAGGAAATCTGCACTACAATGAAGTCTCACTTCCCCCCGGTCAAAAGGGCCATCTGAAAAAAGTGTAAAATCCAGAAAGGCAACAGGCCATTGAGAACTGGGAGCCTTGTTATGCTGATGGGCGGGATGTAAATTGCCAACAGACACTCGGAAGAAGTGTATGGTGTTTCCTGAAACATCTAAAAAACAAAGCAACAGAACCTAGGGCAATTCCACTTATGGTCCTATAGCTTAGGGAAATTAAAATCAAAAAGACACAGCCACCCCAAAGTTTGGAACGGCTCTGTTTACAAGAACCTCGTTTACAGTACAAGTTCAACATCGCAGAAAGTGAAAAATGGATAAAGAAGTTGTGGTATTTACTTACAAAGCAATATCACTCAGCAATGAAATCTGTGTCATCAGGCCCTTAGCAGCACAATGAGTGGATTCAGGTATGATGATTCTAACTGAAATAAGTCACACAGAAAAAGAAACATCATAAGATATCAGTAATACACGGAATGTAAACTTGGCTACACAGGAACTGAATTACAGAACAGAACAGGGTCTCAAATTTAGAAAACCAACTTATTCTTTCTTAAGGGTAAAGGTGAGTTGGGGTGCTGCATAAAACCAGAGATTGAAATGAGCACAGATAAAGTTCCTTAAGCCAAATATGGAATAGACAAGAGCTACTCCTTGCTCAACGAAATGGACTCAACACCCCATATTAAACGCCTAAGAATGTACCTGACTAGTAAGTATCTTAAAACCTATGGATTGCTATGTCTCCGAAAGAGAATCAAGCATGTGTACAGGGGCATAAACGCAGCAGTGATAGGATTGGAGAGGTTTGGTGAGCAAATGAAGACCCTTTGAAGTCATATTGCATGGTACCCATTCCACGGGTTTCAACTACCCAGGTTTAAGGTATTCTTCCTTCAGCTAAAACATGCATGTGGAACCTAGAGTATGATCAACCATGTGATCGGGAGACGTGTTCAAATATGTCTCAGTTTTCCTCCCCTGGTACTCGGGTGCAACATTCCAGACGCTTTACTAACACTCTCCCCACTTGGAGAGTCAATCCCTTTAACCTCCTGTTTGGCCCAGTTTGCAATTTCTGCGGAAGATGAACAGGAATAGCGAGAACCAATGAGAGGCTAGCTGGAGGTGTCTGGACGGGCAAATTTAACTCTCATTTCCCACCAGGAAGAGGAATTAACCAAAGGCTCAGCATGCCGGGCCGGAACCAGATTAGGGCCTGAAGCCATCCTGCGGTGTTGCAGCCAGCTCACAAGAAAGCGAGTTGAAGAAAGGAGCTCAGGGGCACTGTAATTCACAAACCTGCAGAGTTATAAATGACAGCTATCGTCCAAAAATAGACTGAAGTAAGGCTGCCAAGAGGACTTGAAAGCGGGGCAGAATTGCAGGAAACCGATTTCAGGAGGTAGACTGGAATTGCATTGAAAGCATAGGAAAAGAGGCAGAACGTCCACAATGATGCACTTGGCCAAAAAGGGCGTATGCGTTTTTTCCTGAATATATTCAGGAAAAAACGCATACGCCCTTTTTGGCCAACCAAGCAAGCTTGCAAAGGAAATCTGCACTACAATGAAGTCTCACTTCCCCCCGGTCAAAAGGGCCATCTGAAAAAAGTGTAAAATCCAGAAAGGCAGGACAGGCCATGGAGAACTGGGAGCCTTGTTATGCTGATGGGCGGGATGTAAATTGCCAACAACCACTCGGGAGAAGTGTATGGTGTTTCCTGAAACATCTAAAAAACAAAGCAACAGAGCCTAGGGCACTGCCACTTATGGTCCTATAGCTTAGGGAAATTAAAATAAAAAAGACACAGCCACCCCAAAATTTGGGACGCCTCTGTTTACAAGAACCTCGTTTACAATACAAGTTCAACATCGCAGAAAGTGAAAAATGGATAAAGAAGTTGTGGTATTTACTTACAAAGCAATATCACTCAGCAATGAAATCTGTGTCATCAGGCCCTTAGCAGCACAATGAGTGGATTCAGGTATGATGATTCTAACTGAAATAAGTCACACAGAAAAAGAAACATCATTAGATATCAGTAATACACGGAATGTAAACTTGGCTACACAGGAACTGAATTACAGAACAGAACAGGGTCTCAAATTTAGAAAACCAACTTATGCTTGCTTAAGGGTAAAGGTGAGTTGGGGTGCTGCATAAAAGCAGAGATTGAAATGAGCACAGATAAAGTTCCTTAAGTCAAATATGGAATAGACAAGAGCTACTCCTTGCTCAACGAAATGGACTCAACACCGCATATTAAACGCCTAAGAATGTACCTGACTTGTAAGTATCTTAAAACCTATGGATTGCTATGTCTCGAAAAGAGAATCAAGCATGTGTACAGGGGCATAAAAGCAGCAGTGATAGGATTGGAGAGGTTCGGTGAGCAAATGAAGACCCTTTGAAGTCATATTGCATGGTACCCATTACACGGGTCTTAACTCTCCAGGTTTAAGGTATTCTTCCTTCAGCTAAAACATGCATGTGGAACCCAAGTATGATCAACCATGTGAACGGGAGACGTGTTCAAATATGTCTCAGTTTTCCTCCCCTGGTACTCGGGTGCAACATTCCAGACACTTTACTAACACTCTCCCCCCTTGGAGAGTCAGTGCCTTTAACCTCCTGTTTGGCCCAGTTTGCAATTTCTGCGGAAGATGAACAGGAATAGCGAGAACCAATGAGAGGCTAGCTGGAGGTGTCTGGACGGGCAAATTTAACTCTCATTTCCCACCAGGAAGAGGAAATAACCAAAGTCTCAGCGTGCCGTACCGGAACCAGATTAGGGCCTGAAGCCATCCTGCGGTGTTGCGGCCAGCTCAAAAGAAAGCGAGTTGAAGAAAGGAGCTCAGGGGCACTGTAATTCACAAACCTGCAGAGTTATAAATGACAGCTATCGTCCAAAAATAGACTGAAGTAAGGCTGCCAAGAGGACTTGAAAGTGGGGCAGAATTGCAGGAAACCGATTTCAGGAGGTAGACTGGAATTGCATTGAAAGCATAGGAAAAGAGGCAGAACGTCCACAATGATGCACTTGGCCAAAATGGGCGTATGCGTTTTTTCCTGAATATATTCAGGAAAAAACGCATACGCCCTTTTTGGCCAACCAAGCAAGCTTGCAAAGGAAATCTGCACTACAATGAAGTCTCACTTCCCCCCGGTCAAAAGGGCCATCTGAAAAAAGTGTAAAATCCAGAAAGGCAACAGGCCATTGAGAACTGGGAGCCTTGTTATGCTGATGGGCGGGATGTAAATTGCCAACAGACACTCGGAAGAAGTGTATGGTGTTTCCTGAAACATCTAAAAAACAAAGCAACAGAACCTAGGGCAATTCCACTTATGGTCCTATAGCTTAGGGAAATTAAAATCAAAAAGACACAGCCACCCCAAAGTTTGGAACGGCTCTGTTTACAAGAACCTCGTTTACAGTACAAGTTCAACATCGCAGAAAGTGAAAAATGGATAAAGAAGTTGTGGTATTTACTTACAAAGCAATATCACTCAGCAATGAAATCTGTGTCATCAGGCCCTTAGCAGCACAATGAGTGGATTCAGGTATGATGATTCTAACTGAAATAAGTCACACAGAAAAAGAAACATCATAAGATATCAGTAATACACGGAATGTAAACTTGGCTACACAGGAACTGAATTACAGAACAGAACAGGGTCTCAAATTTAGAAAACCAACTTATTCTTGCTTAAGGGTAAAGGTGAGTTGGGGTGCTGCATAAAACCAGAGATTGAAATGAGCACAGATAAAGTTCCTTAAGCCAAATATGGAATAGACAAGAGCTACTCCTTGCTCAACGAAATGGACTCAACACCCCATATTAAACGCCTAAGAATGTACCTGACTAGTAAGTATCTTAAAACCTATGGATTGCTATGTCTCCGAAAGAGAATCAAGCATGTGTACAGGGGCATAAACGCAGCAGTGATAGGATTGGAGAGGTTTGGTGAGCAAATGAAGACCCTTTGAAGTCATATTGCATGGTACCCATTCCACGGGTTTCAACTACCCAGGTTTAAGGTATTCTTCCTTCAGCTAAAACATGCATGTGGAACCTAGAGTATGATCAACCATGTGATCGGGAGACGTGTTCAAATATGTCTCAGTTTTCCTCCCCTGGTACTCGGGTGCAACATTCCAGACGCTTTACTAACACTCTCCCCACTTGGAGAGTCAATCCCTTTAACCTCCTGTTTGGCCCAGTTTGCAATTTCTGCGGAAGATGAACAGGAATAGCGAGAACCAATGAGAGGCTAGCTGGAGGTGTCTGGACGGGCAAATTTAACTCTCATTTCCCACCAGGAAGAGGAATTAACCAAAGGCTCAGCATGCCGGGCCGGAACCAGATTAGGGCCTGAAGCCATCCTGCGGTGTTGCAGCCAGCTCACAAGAAAGCGAGTTGAAGAAAGGAGCTCAGGGGCACTGTAATTCACAAACCTGCAGAGTTATAAATGACAGCTATCGTCCAAAAATAGACTGAAGTAAGGCTGCCAAGAGGACTTGAAAGCGGGGCAGAATTGCAGGAAACCGATTTCAGGAGGTAGACTGGAATTGCATTGAAAGCATAGGAAAAGAGGCAGAACGTCCACAATGATGCACTTGGCCAAAAAGGGCGTATGCGTTTTTTCCTGAATATATTCAGGAAAAAACGCATACGCCCTTTTTGGCCAACCAAGCAAGCTTGCAAAGGAAATCTGCACTACAATGAAGTCTCACTTCCCCCCGGTCAAAAGGGCCATCTGAAAAAAGTGTAAAATCCAGAAAGGCAGGACAGGCCATGGAGAACTGGGAGCCTTGTTATGCTGATGGGCGGGATGTAAATTGCCAACAACCACTCGGGAGAAGTGTATGGTGTTTCCTGAAACATCTAAAAAACAAAGCAACAGAGCCTAGGGCACTTCCACTTATGGTCCTATAGCGTAGGGAAATTAAAATCAAAAAGACACAGCCACCCCAAAGTTTGGGACGCCTCTGTTTACAAGAACCTCGTTTACAGTACAAGTTCAATATCACAGAAAGTGAAAAATGGATAAAGAACTTGTGGTACTTACGTACAATGCAGTATCACTCAGCAATGAAATCTATGTCATCAGGCCCGTAGCAGCATAATGAGTGGATTCAGGTACAATGATTCTAACTGAAATAAGTCACACAGAAAAAGAAACATCATAAGATATCACTAATACACGGAATGTAAACTTGGCTACACAGGAACTGCATTCCAAAACAGAACAGGGTCTCAAATTTAGAAAACCAACTTATGCTTGCTTAAGGGGAAAGGTGAGTTGGGGTGTTGCATAAAACCAGAGATTGAAATGAGCACAGATAAAGTTCCTTAAGCCAAATATGTAATAGACAAGAGCTACTCCTTGCTCAACGAAATGGACTCAACACCCCATATTAAACGCCTAAGAATGTACCTGACTAGTAAGTATCTTAAAACCTATGGATTGCTATGTCTCCAAAAGAGAATCAAGCGTGTGTACAGGGGCATAAACGCAGCAGTGATAGGATTGGAGAGGTTCGGTGAGCAAATGAAGACCCTTTGAAGTCATATTGCATGGTACCCATTCCACGGGTCTCAACTCTCCAGGTTTAAGGTATTCTTCCTTCAGCTAAAACATGCATGTGGAACCCAGAGTATGATCAACCATGTGAACGGGAGACGTGTTCAAATATGTCTCAGTTTTCCTCCCCTGGTACTCGGGTGCAACATTCCAGACGCTTTACTAACACTCTCCCCACTTGGAGAGTCAGTCCCTTTAACCTCCTGTTTGGCCCAGTTTGCAATTTCTGCGGAAGATGAACAGGAATAGCGAGAACCAATGAGAGACTAGCTGGAGGTGTCTGAACGGGCAAATTTAACTCTCATTTCCCACCAGGAAGAGGAATTAACCAAAGGCTCAACATGCCGGGCCGGAACCAGATTAGGGCCTGAAGCCATCCTGCGGTGTTGCGGCCAGCTCACAAGAAAGCGAGTTGAAGAAAGGAGCTCAGGGGCACTGTAATTCACAAACCTGCAGAGTTATAAATGACAGCTATCGTCCAAAAATAGACTGAAGTAAGGCTGCCAAGAGGACTTGAAAGCGGGGCAGAATTGCAGGAAACCGATTTCAGGAGGTAGACTGGAATTGCATTGAAAGCATAGGAAAAGAGGCAGAACGTCCACAATGATGCACTTGGCCAAAAAGGGCGTATGCGTTTTTTCCTGAATATATTCAGGAAAAAACGCATACGCCCTTTTTGGCCAACCAAGCAAGCTTGCAAAGGAAATCTGCACTACAATGAAGTCTCACTTCCCCCCGGTCAAAAGGGCCATCTGAAAAAAGTGTAAAATCCAGAAAGGCAGGACAGGCCATGGAGAACTGGGAGCCTTGTTATGCTGATGGGCGGGATGTAAACTGCCAACAACCACTCGGGAGAAGTGTATGGTGTTTCCTGAAACATCTAAAAAACAAAGCAACAGAACCTAGGGCACTTCCACTTATGGTCCTATAGCTTAGGGAAATTAAAATCAAAAAGACACAGCCACCCCAAAGTTTGGAATGGCTCTGTTTACAAGAACCTCGTTTACAGTACAAGTTCAACATCGCAGAAAGTGAAAAATGGATAAAGAACTTGTGGTATTTACTTACAAAGCAATATCACTCAGCAATGAAATCTGTGTCATCAGGCCCTTAGCAGCACAATGAGTGGATTCAGGTATGATGATTCTAACTGAAATAAGTCACACAGAAAAAGAAACATCATAAGATATCAGTAATACACGGAATGGAAACTTGGCTACACAGGAACTGAATTCCAAAACAGAACAGGGTCTCAAATTTAGAAAACCAACTTATGCTTGCTTAAGGGGAAAGGTGAGTTGGGTTGCTGCATAAAACCAGAGATTGAAATGAGCACAGATAAAGTTCCTTAAGCCAAATATGGAATAGACAAGAGCTACTCCTTGCTCAACGAAATGGACTCAACACCGCATATTAAACGCCTAAGAATGTACCTGACTAGTAAGTATCTTAAAACCTATGGATTGCTATGTCTCCGAAAGAGAATCAAGCATGTGTACAGGGGCATAAACGCAGCAGTGATAGGATTGGAGAGGTTCGGTGAGCAAATGAAGACCCTTTGAAGTCATATTGCATGGTACCCATTCCACGGGTTTCAACTACCCAGGTTTTAGGTATTCTTCCTTCAGCTAAAACATGCATGTGGAACCCAGAGTATGATCAACCATGTGATCGGGAGACGTGTTCAAATATGTCTCAGTTTTCCTCCCCTGGTACTCGGGTGCAACATTCCAGACGCTTTACTAACACTCTCCCCACTTGGAGAGTCAGCGCCTTTAACCTCCTGTTTGGCACAGTTTGCAATTTCTGCGGAAGATGAACAGGAATTGCGAGAACCAATGAGAGGCTAGCTGGAGGTGTCTGGACGGGCAAATTTAACTCTCATTTCCCAACAGGATGGGGAAATAACCAAAGGCTCAGCCTGCCGTACCGGAACCAGATTAGGGCCTGAAGCCATCCTGCAGTGTTGCGGCCAGCTCACAAGAAAGCGAGTTGAAGAAAGGAGCTCAGGGGCACTGTAATTCACAAACCTGCAGAGTTATAAATGACAGCTATCGTCCAAAAATAGACTGAAGTAAGGCTGCCAAGAGGACTTGAAAGCGGGGCAGAATTGCAGGAAACCGATTTCAGGAGGTAGACTGGAATTGCATTGAAAGCATAGGAAAAGAGGCAGAACGTCCACAATGATGCACTTGGCCAAAAAGGGCGTATGCGTTTTTTCCTGAATATATTCAGGAAAAAACGCATACGCCCTTTTTGGCCAACCAAGCAAGCTTGCAAAGGAAATCTGCACTACAATGAAGTCTCACTTCCCCCCGGTCAAAAGGGCCATCTGAAAAAAGTGTAAAATCCAGAAAGGCAGGACAGGCCATGGAGAACTGGGAGCCTTGTTATGCTGATGGGCGGGATGTAAATTGCTAACAGACACTCGGGAGAAGTGTATGGTGTTTCCTGAAACATCTAAAAAACAAAGCAACAGAGCCTAGGGCACTGCCACTTATGGTCCTATAGCTTAGGGAAATTAAAATCAAAAAGACACAGCCACCCCAAAGTTTGGAACAGCTCTGTTTACAAGAACCTCGTTTACCGTACAAGTTCAACATCGCAGAAAGTGAAAAATGGATAAAGAAGTTGTGGTATTTACTTACAAAGCAATATCACTCAGCAATGAAATCTGTGTCATCAGGCCCTTAGCAGCACAATGAGTGGATTCAGGTATGATGATTCTAACTGAAATAAGTCACACAGAAAAAGAAACATCATAAGATATCACTAATACACGGAATGGAAACTTGGCTACACAGGAACTGAATTACAGAACAGAACAGGGTCTCAAATTTAGAAAACCAACTTATGCTTGCTTAAGGGGAAAGGTGAGTTGGGGTGCTGCATAAAACCAGAGATTGAAATGAACACAGATAAAGTTCCTTAAGCCAAATATGTAATAGACAAGAGCTACTCCTTGCTCAACGAAATGGACTCAACACCGCATATTAAACGCCTAAGAATGTACCTGACTAGTAAGTATCGTAAAACCTATGGATTGCTATGTCTCCAAAAGAGAATCAAGCGTGTGTACAGGGGCATAAACGCAGCAGTGATAGGATTGGAGAGGTTCGGTGAGCAAATGAAGACCCTTTGAAGTCATATTGCATGGTACCCATTACACGGGTCTCAACTCTCCAGGTTTAAGGTATTCTTGCTTCAGCTAAAACATGCATGTGGAACCCAAGTATGATCAACCATGTGAACGGGAGACGTGTTCAAATATGTCTCAGTTTTCCTCCCCTGGTACTCGGGTGCAACATTCCAGACGCTTTACTAACACTCTCCCCACTTGGAGAGTCAGCGCCTTTAACCTCCTGTTTGGCTCAGTTTGCAATTTCTGCGGAAGATGAACAGGAATAGCGAGAACCAATGAGAGGCTAGCTGGAGGTGTCTGGACGGGCAAATTTAACTCTCATTTCCCACCAGGAAGAGGAAATAACCAAAGGCTCAGTGTGCCGTGCCGGAACCAGATTAGGGCCTGAAGCCATCCTGCGGTGTTGCGGCCAGCTCAAAAGAAAGCGAGTTGAAGAAAGGAGCTCAGGGGCACTGTAATTCACAAACCTGCAGAGTTATAAATGACAGCTATCGTCCAAAAATAGACTGAAGTAAGGCTGCCAAGAGGACTTGAAAGCGGGGCAGAATTGCAGGAAACCGATTTCAGGAGGTAGACTGGAATTGCATTGAAAGCATAGGAAAAGAGGCAGAACGTCCACAATGATGCACTTGGCCAAAAAGGGCGTATGCGTTTTTTCCTGAATATATTCAGGAAAAAACGCATACCCCCTTTTTGGCCAACCAAGCAAGCTTGCAAAGGAAATCTGCACTACAATGAAGTCTCACTTCCCCCCGGTCAAAAGGGCCATCTGAAAAAAGTGTAAAATCCAGAAAGGCAGGACAGGCCATGGAGAACTGGGAGCCTTGTTATGCTGATGGGCGGGATGTAAATTGCCAACAACCACTCGGGAGAAGTGTATGGTGTTTCCTGAAACATCTAAAAAACAAAGCAACAGAACCTAGGTCACTTCCACTTATGGTCCTATAGCTTAGGGAAATTAAAATCAAAAAGACACAGCCACCCCAAAGTTTGGAACGGCTCTGTTTACAAGAACCTCGTTTACAGTACAAGTTCAACATCGCAGAAAGTGAAAAATGGATAAAGAACTTGTGGTATTTACTTACAAAGCAATATCACTCAGAAATGAAATCTGTGTCATCAGGCCCTTAGCAGCACAATGAGTGGATTCAGGTACGATGATTCTAACTGAAATAAGTCACACAGAAAAAGAAACATCATAAGATATCAGTAATACACGGAATGGAAACTTGGCTACACAGGAACTGAATTCCAAAACAGAACAGGTTCTCAAATTTAGAAAACCAACTTATGCTTGCTTAAGGGTAAAGGTGAGTTGGGGTGCTGCATAAAACCAGAGATTGAAATGAGCACAGATAAAGTTCCTTAAGCCAAATATGGAATAGACAAGAGCTACTCCTTGCTCAACGAAATGGACTCAACACCGCATATTAAACGCCTAAGAATGTACCTGACTAGTAAGTATCTTAAAACCTATGGATTGCTATGTCTCCGAAAGAGAATCAAGCATGTGTACAGGGGCATAAACGCAGCAGTGATAGGATTGGAGAGGTTCGGTGAGCAAATGAAGACCCTTTGAAGTCATATTGCATGCTACCCATTCCACGGGTTTCAACTACCCAGGTTTTAGGTATTCTTCCTTCAGCTAAAACATGCATGTGGAACCCAGAGTATGATCAACCATGTGATCGGGAGACGTGTTCAAATATGTCTCAGTTTTCCTCCCCTGGTACTCGGGTGCAACATTCCAGACGCTTTACTAACACTCTCCCCACTTGGAGAGTCAGCGCCTTTAACCTCCTGTTTGGCACAGTTTGCAATTTCTGCGGAAGATGAACAGGAATAGCGAGAACCAATGAGAGGCTAGCTGGAGGTGTCTGGACGGGCAAATTTAACTCTCATTTCCCAACAGGATGAGGAAATAACCAAAGGCTCAGCGTGCCGTACCGGAACCAGATTAGGGCCTGAAGCCATCCTGCGGTGTTGCGGCCAGCTCAAAAGAAAGCGAGTTGAAGAAAGGAGCTCAGGGGCACTGTAATTCACAAACCTGCAGAGTTATAAATGACAGCTATCGTCCAAAAATAGACTGAAGTAAGGCTGCCAAGAGGACTTGAAAGCGGGGCAGAATTGCAGGAAACCGATTTCAGGAGGTAGACTGGAATTGCATTGAAAGCATAGGAAAAGAGGCAGAACGTCCACAATGATGCACTTGGCCAAAAAGGGCGTATGCGTTTTTTCCTGAATATATTCAGGAAAAAACGCATACGCCCTTTTTGGCCAACCAAGCAAGCTTGCAAAGGAAATCTGCACTACAATGAAGTCTCACTTCCCCCCGGTCAAAAGGGCCATCTGAAAAAAGTGTAAAATCCAGAAAGGCAGGACAGGCCATGGAGAACTGGGAGCCTTGTTATGCTGATGGGCGGGATGTAAATTGCCAACAACCACTCGGGAGAAGTGTATGGTGTTTCCTGAAACATCTAAAAAACAAAGCAACAGAACCTAGGGCACTTCCACTTATGGTCCTATAGCTTAGGGAAATTAAAATCAAAAAGACACAGCCACCCCAAAGTTTGGAACAGCTCTGTTTACAAGAACTTCGTTTACCGTACAAGTTCAACATCGCAGAAAGTGAAAAATGGATAAAGAAGTTGTGGTATTTACTTACAAAGCAATATCACTCAGCAATGAAATCTGTGTCATCAGGCCCTTAGCAGCACAATGAGTGGATTCAGGTATGATGATTCTAACTGAAACAAGTCACACAGAAAAAGAAACATCATAAGATATCAGTAATACACGGAATGGAAACTTGGCTACACAGGAACTGAATTACAGAACAGAACAGGGTCTCAAATTTAGAAAACCAACTTATGCTTGCTTAAGGGGAAAGGTGAGTTGGGGTGCTGCATAAAACCAGAGATTGAAATGAGCACAGATAAAGTTCCTTAAGCCAAATATGTAATAGACAAGAGCTACTCCTTGCTCAACGAAATGGACTCAACACCGCATATTAAACGCCTAAGAATGTACCTGACTAGTAAGTATCGTAAAACCTATGGATTGCTATGTCTCCAAAAGAGAATCAAGCGTGTGTACAGGGGCATAAACGCAGCAGTGATAGGATTGGAGAGGTTCGGTGAGCAAATGAAGACCCTTTGAAGTCATATTGCATGGTACCCATTACACGGGTCTCAACTCTCCAGGTTTAAGGTATTCTTGCTTCAGCTAAAACATGCATGTGGAACCCAAGTATGATCAACCATGTGAACGGGAGACGTGTTCAAATATGTCTCAGTTTTCCTCCCCTGGTACTCGGGTGCAACATTCCAGACGCTTTACTAACACTCTCCCCACTTGGAGAGTCAGCGCCTTTAACCTCCTGTTTGGCCCAGTTTGCAATTTCTGCGGAAGATGAACAGGAATAGCGAGAACCAATGAGAGGCTAGCTGGAGGTGTCTGGACGGGCAAATTTAACTCTCATTTCCCACCAGGAAGAGGAAATAACCAAAGGCTCAGCGTGCCGTGCCGGAACCAGATTAGGGCCTGAAGCCATCCTGCGGTGTTGCGGCCAGGTCACAAGAAAGCGTGTTGAAGAAAGGAGCTCAGGGGCACTGTAATTCACAAACTTGCAGAGTTATAAATGACAGCTATCGTCCAAAAATAGACTGAAGTAAGGCTGCCAAGAGGACTTGAAAGCGGGGCAGAATTGCAGGAAACCGATTTCAGGAGGTAGACTGGAATTGTATTGAAAGCATAGGAAAAGAGGCAGAACGTCCACAATGATGCACTTGGCCAAAAAGGGCGTATGCGTTTTTTCCTGAATATATTCAGGAAAAAACGCATACGCCCTTTTTGGCCAACCACGCAAGCTTGCAAAGGAAATCTGCACTACAATGAAGTCTCACTTCCCCCCGGTCAAAAGGGCCATCTGAAAAAAGTGTAAAATCCAGAAAGGCAGGACAGGCCATGGAGAACTGGGAGCCTTGTTATGCTGATGGGCGGGATGTAAATTGCCAACAACCACTCGGGAGAAGTGTATGGTGTTTCCTGAAACATCTAAAAAACAAAGCAACAGAACCTAGGGTACTTCCACTTATGGTCCTATAGCTTAGGGAAATTAAAATCAAAAAGACACAGCCACCCCAAAGTTTGGAATGGCTCTGTTTACAAGAACCTCGTTTACAGTACAAGTTCAACATCGCAGAAAGTGAAAAATGGATAAAGAAGTTGTGGTATTTACTTACAAAGCAATATCACTCAGCAATGAAATCTGTGTCATCAGGCCCTTAGCAGCACAATGAGTGGATTCAGGTATGATGATTCTAACTGAAATAAGTCACACAGAAAAAGAAACATCATAAGATATCAGTAATACACGGAATGTAAACTTGGCTACACAGGAACTGAATTACAGAACAGAACAGGGTCTCAAATTTAGAAAACCAACTTATGCTTGCTTAAGGGTAAAGGTGAGTTGGGGTGCTGCATAAAACCAGAGATTGAAATGAGCACAGATAAAGTTCTTTAAGCCAAATATGGAATAGACAAGAGCTACTCCTTGCTCAACGAAATGGACTCAACACCCCATATTAAACGCCTAAGAATGTACCTGACTAGTAAGTATCTTAAAACCTATGGATTGCTATGTCTCCGAAAGAGAATCAAGCATGTGTACAGGGGCATAAACGCAGCAGTGATAGGATTGGAGAGGTTTGGTGAGCAAATGAAGACCCTTTGAAGTCATATTGCATGGTACCCTTTCCACGGGTTTCAACTACCCAGGTTTAAGGTATTGTTCCTTCAGCTAAAACATGCATGTGGAACCTAGAGTATGATCAACCATGTGATCGGGAGACGTGTTCAAATATGTCTCAGTTTTCGTACCCTGGTACTCGGGTGCAACATTCTAGACGCTTTACTAACACTCTCCCTACTTGGAGAGTCAGTGCCTTTAACCTCCTGTTTGGCCCAGTTTGCAATTTCTGCGGAAGATGAACAGGAATAACGAGAACCAATGAGAGGCTAGCTGGAGGTGTCTGGACGGGCAAATTTAACTCTAATTTCCCACCAGGAAGAGGAATTAACCAAAGGCTCAGCATGCCGGGCCGGAACCAGATTAGGGCCTGAAGCCATCCTGCGGTGTTGCGGCCAGGTCACAAGAAAGCGAGTTGAAGAAAGGAGCTCAGGGGCACTGTAATTCACAAACCTGCAGAGTTATAAATGACAGCTATCGTCCAAAAATAGACTGAAGTAAGGCTGCCAAGAGGACTTGAAAGCGGGGCAGAATTGCAGGAAACCGATTTCAGGAGGTAGACTGGAATTGCATTGAAAGCATAGGAAAAGAGGCAGAACGTCCACAATGATGCACTTGGCCAAAAAGGGCGTATGCGTTTTTTCCTGAATATATTCAGGAAAAAACGCATACGCCCTTTTTGGCCAACCAAGCAAGCTTGCAAAGGAAATCTGCACTACAATGAAGTCTCACTTCCCCCCGGTCAAAAGGGCCATCTGAAAAAAGTGTAAAATCCAGAAAGGCAGGACAGGCCATGGAGAACTGGGAGCCTTGTTATGCTGATGGGCGGGATGTAAATTGCCAACAACCACTCGGGAGAAGTGTATGGTGTTTCCTGAAACATCTAAAAAACAAAGCAACAGAACCTAGGGCACTTCCACTTATGGTCCTATAGCTTAGGGAAATTAAAATCAAAAAGACACAGCCACCCCAAAGTTTGGAACAGCTCTGTTTACAAGAACTTCGTTTACCGTACAAGTTCAACATCGCAGAAAGTGAAAAATGGATAAAGAAGTTGTGGTATTTACTTACAAAGCAATATCACTCAGCAATGAAATCTGTGTCATCAGGCCCTTAGCAGCACAATGAGTGGATTCAGGTATGATGATTCTAACTGAAACAAGTCACACAGAAAAAGAAACATCATAAGATATCAGTAATACACGGAATGGAAACTTGGCTACACAGGAACTGAATTACAGAACAGAACAGGGTCTCAAATTTAGAAAACCAACTTATGCTTGCTTAAGGGGAAAGGTGAGTTGGGGTGCTGCATAAAACCAGAGATTGAAATGAGCACAGATAAAGTTCCTTAAGCCAAATATGTAATAGACAAGAGCTACTCCTTGCTCAACGAAATGGACTCAACACCGCATATTAAACGCCTAAGAATGTACCTGACTAGTAAGTATCGTAAAACCTATGGATTGCTATGTCTCCAAAAGAGAATCAAGCGTGTGTACAGGGGCATAAACGCAGCAGTGATAGGATTGGAGAGGTTCGGTGAGCAAATGAAGACCCTTTGAAGTCATATTGCATGGTACCCATTACACGGGTCTCAACTCTCCAGGTTTAAGGTATTCTTGCTTCAGCTAAAACATGCATGTGGAACCCAAGTATGATCAACCATGTGAACGGGAGACGTGTTCAAATATGTCTCAGTTTTCCTCCCCTGGTACTCGGGTGCAACATTCCAGACGCTTTACTAACACTCTCCCCACTTGGAGAGTCAGCGCCTTTAACCTCCTGTTTGGCCCAGTTTGCAATTTCTGCGGAAGATGAACAGGAATAGCGAGAACCAATGAGAGGCTAGCTGGAGGTGTCTGGACGGGCAAATTTAACTCTCATTTCCCACCAGGAAGAGGAAATAACCAAAGGCTCAGCATGCCGGGCCGGAACCAGATTAGGGCCTGAAGCCATCCTGCGGTGTTGCGGCCAGGTCACAAGAAAGCGAGTTGAAGAAAGGAGCTCAGGGGCACTGTAATTCACAAACCTGCAGAGTTATAAATGACAGCTATCGTCCAAAAATAGACTGAAGTAAGGCTGCCAAGAGGACTTGAAAGCGGGGCAGAATTGCAGGAAACCGATTTCAGGAGGTAGACTGGAATTGCATTGAAAGCATAGGAAAAGAGGCAGAACGTCCACAATGATGCACTTGGCCAAAAAGGGCGTATGCGTTTTTTCCTGAATATATTCAGGAAAAAACGCATACGCCCTTTTTGGCCAACCAAGCAAGCTTGCAAAGGAAATCTGCACTACAATGAAGTCTCACTTCCCCCCGGTCAAAAGGGCCATCTGAAAAAAGTGTAAAATCCAGAAAGGCAGGACAGGCCATGGAGAACTGGGAGCCTTGTTATGCTGATGGGCGGGATGTAAATTGCCAACAACCACTCGGGAGAAGTGTATGGTGTTTCCTGAAACATCTAAAAAACAAAGCAACAGAACCTAGGGCACTTCCACTTATGGTCCTATAGCTTAGGGAAATTAAAATCAAAAAGACACAGCCACCCCAAAGTTTGGAACAGCTCTGTTTACAAGAACTTCGTTTACCGTACAAGTTCAACATCGCAGAAAGTGAAAAATGGATAAAGAAGTTGTGGTATTTACTTACAAAGCAATATCACTCAGCAATGAAATCTGTGTCATCAGGCCCTTAGCAGCACAATGAGTGGATTCAGGTATGATGATTCTAACTGAAACAAGTCACACAGAAAAAGAAACATCATAAGATATCAGTAATACACGGAATGGAAACTTGGCTACACAGGAACTGAATTACAGAACAGAACAGGGTCTCAAATTTAGAAAACCAACTTATGCTTGCTTAAGGGGAAAGGTGAGTTGGGGTGCTGCATAAAACCAGAGATTGAAATGAGCACAGATAAAGTTCCTTAAGCCAAATATGTAATAGACAAGAGCTACTCCTTGCTCAACGAAATGGACTCAACACCGCATATTAAACGCCTAAGAATGTACCTGACTAGTAAGTATCGTAAAACCTATGGATTGCTATGTCTCCAAAAGAGAATCAAGCGTGTGTACAGGGGCATAAACGCAGCAGTGATAGGATTGGAGAGGTTCGGTGAGCAAATGAAGACCCTTTGAAGTCATATTGCATGGTACCCATTACACGGGTCTCAACTCTCCAGGTTTAAGGTATTCTTGCTTCAGCTAAAACATGCATGTGGAACCCAAGTATGATCAACCATGTGAACGGGAGACGTGTTCAAATATGTCTCAGTTTTCCTCCCCTGGTACTCGGGTGCAACATTCCAGACGCTTTACTAACACTCTCCCCACTTGGAGAGTCAGCGCCTTTAACCTCCTGTTTGGCCCAGTTTGCAATTTCTGCGGAAGATGAACAGGAATAGCGAGAACCAATGAGAGGCTAGCTGGAGGTGTCTGGACGGGCAAATTTAACTCTCATTTCCCACCAGGAAGAGGAAATAACCAAAGGCTCAGCGTGCCGTGCCGGAACCAGATTAGGGCCTGAAGCCATCCTGCGGTGTTGCGGCCAGGTCACAAGAAAGCGTGTTGAAGAAAGGAGCTCAGGGGCACTGTAATTCACAAACTTGCAGAGTTATAAATGACAGCTATCGTCCAAAAATAGACTGAAGTAAGGCTGCCAAGAGGACTTGAAAGCGGGGCAGAATTGCAGGAAACCGATTTCAGGAGGTAGACTGGAATTGTATTGAAAGCATAGGAAAAGAGGCAGAACGTCCACAATGATGCACTTGGCCAAAAAGGGCGTATGCGTTTTTTCCTGAATATATTCAGGAAAAAACGCATACGCCCTTTTTGGCCAACCACGCAAGCTTGCAAAGGAAATCTGCACTACAATGAAGTCTCACTTCCCCCCGGTCAAAAGGGCCATCTGAAAAAAGTGTAAAATCCAGAAAGGCAGGACAGGCCATGGAGAACTGGGAGCCTTGTTATGCTGATGGGCGGGATGTAAATTGCCAACAACCACTCGGGAGAAGTGTATGGTGTTTCCTGAAACATCTAAAAAACAAAGCAACAGAACCTAGGGTACTTCCACTTATGGTCCTATAGCTTAGGGAAATTAAAATCAAAAAGACACAGCCACCCCAAAGTTTGGAATGGCTCTGTTTACAAGAACCTCGTTTACAGTACAAGTTCAACATCGCAGAAAGTGAAAAATGGATAAAGAAGTTGTGGTATTTACTTACAAAGCAATATCACTCAGCAATGAAATCTGTGTCATCAGGCCCTTAGCAGCACAATGAGTGGATTCAGGTATGATGATTCTAACTGAAATAAGTCACACAGAAAAAGAAACATCATAAGATATCAGTAATACACGGAATGTAAACTTGGCTACACAGGAACTGAATTACAGAACAGAACAGGGTCTCAAATTTAGAAAACCAACTTATGCTTGCTTAAGGGTAAAGGTGAGTTGGGGTGCTGCATAAAACCAGAGATTGAAATGAGCACAGATAAAGTTCTTTAAGCCAAATATGGAATAGACAAGAGCTACTCCTTGCTCAACGAAATGGACTCAACACCCCATATTAAACGCCTAAGAATGTACCTGACTAGTAAGTATCTTAAAACCTATGGATTGCTATGTCTCCGAAAGAGAATCAAGCATGTGTACAGGGGCATAAACGCAGCAGTGATAGGATTGGAGAGGTTTGGTGAGCAAATGAAGACCCTTTGAAGTCATATTGCATGGTACCCTTTCCACGGGTTTCAACTACCCAGGTTTAAGGTATTGTTCCTTCAGCTAAAACATGCATGTGGAACCTAGAGTATGATCAACCATGTGATCGGGAGACGTGTTCAAATATGTCTCAGTTTTCGTACCCTGGTACTCGGGTGCAACATTCTAGACGCTTTACTAACACTCTCCCTACTTGGAGAGTCAGTGCCTTTAACCTCCTGTTTGGCCCAGTTTGCAATTTCTGCGGAAGATGAACAGGAATAACGAGAACCAATGAGAGGCTAGCTGGAGGTGTCTGGACGGGCAAATTTAACTCTAATTTCCCACCAGGAAGAGGAATTAACCAAAGGCTCAGCATGCCGGGCCGGAACCAGATTAGGGCCTGAAGCCATCCTGCGGTGTTGCGGCCAGGTCACAAGAAAGCGAGTTGAAGAAAGGAGCTCAGGGGCACTGTAATTCACAAACCTGCAGAGTTATAAATGACAGCTATCGTCCAAAAATAGACTGAAGTAAGGCTGCCAAGAGGACTTGAAAGCGGGGCAGAATTGCAGGAAACCGATTTCAGGAGGTAGACTGGAATTGCATTGAAAGCATAGGAAAAGAGGCAGAACGTCCACAATGATGCACTTGGCCAAAAAGGGCGTATGCGTTTTTTCCTGAATATATTCAGGAAAAAACGCATACGCCCTTTTTGGCCAACCAAGCAAGCTTGCAAAGGAAATCTGCACTACAATGAAGTCTCACTTCCCCCCGGTCAAAAGGGCCATCTGAAAAAAGTGTAAAATCCAGAAAGGCAGGACAGGCCATGGAGAACTGGGAGCCTTGTTATGCTGATGGGCGGGATGTAAATTGCCAACAACCACTCGGGAGAAGTGTATGGTGTTTCCTGAAACATCTAAAAAACAAAGCAACAGAACCTAGGTCACTTCCACTTATGGTCCTATAGCTTAGGGAAATTAAAATCAAAAAGACACAGCCACCCCAAAGTTTGGAACGGCTCTGTTTACAAGAACCTCGTTTACAGTACAAGTTCAACATCGCAGAAAGTGAAAAATGGATAAAGAACTTGTGGTATTTACTTACAAAGCAATATCACTCAGAAATGAAATCTGTGTCATCAGGCCCTTAGCAGCACAATGAGTGGATTCAGGTACGATGATTCTAACTGAAATAAGTCACACAGAAAAAGAAACATCATAAGATATCAGTAATACACGGAATGGAAACTTGGCTACACAGGAACTGAATTCCAAAACAGAACAGGTTCTCAAATTTAGAAAACCAACTTATGCTTGCTTAAGGGTAAAGGTGAGTTGGGGTGCTGCATAAAACCAGAGATTGAAATGAGCACAGATAAAGTTCCTTAAGCCAAATATGGAATAGACAAGAGCTACTCCTTGCTCAACGAAATGGACTCAACACCGCATATTAAACGCCTAAGAATGTACCTGACTAGTAAGTATCTTAAAACCTATGGATTGCTATGTCTCCGAAAGAGAATCAAGCATGTGTACAGGGGCATAAACGCAGCAGTGATAGGATTGGAGAGGTTCGGTGAGCAAATGAAGACCCTTTGAAGTCATATTGCATGGTACCCATTCCACGGGTTTCAACTACCCAGGTTTTAGGTATTCTTCCTTCAGCTAAAACATGCATGTGGAACCCAGAGTATGATCAACCATGTGATCGGGAGACGTGTTCAAATATGTCTCAGTTTTCCTCCCCTGGTACTCGGGTGCAACATTCCAGACGCTTTACTAACACTCTCCCCACTTGGAGAGTCAGCGCCTTTAACCTCCTGTTTGGCACAGTTTGCAATTTCTGCGGAAGATGAACAGGAATAGCGAGAACCAATGAGAGGCTAGCTGGAGGTGTCTGGACGGGCAAATTTAACTCTCATTTCCCAACAGGATGAGGAAATAACCAAAGGCTCAGCGTGCCGTACCGGAACCAGATTAGGGCCTGAAGCCATCCTGCGGTGTTGCGGCCAGCTCAAAAGAAAGCGAGTTGAAGAAAGGAGCTCAGGGGCACTGTAATTCACAAACCTGCAGAGTTATAAATGACAGCTATCGTCCAAAAATAGACTGAAGTAAGGCTGCCAAGAGGACTTGAAAGCGGGGCAGAATTGCAGGAAACCGATTTCAGGAGGTAGACTGGAATTGCATTGAAAGCATAGGAAAAGAGGCAGAACGTCCACAATGATGCACTTGGCCAAAAAGGGCGTATGCGTTTTTTCCTGAATATATTCAGGAAAAAACGCATACGCCCTTTTTGGCCAACCAAGCAAGCTTGCAAAGGAAATCTGCACTACAATGAAGTCTCACTTCCCCCCGGTCAAAAGGGCCATCTGAAAAAAGTGTAAAATCCAGAAAGGCAGGACAGGCCATGGAGAACTGGGAGCCTTGTTATGCTGATGGGCGGGATGTAAATTGCCAACAACCACTCGGGAGAAGTGTATGGTGTTTCCTGAAACATCTAAAAAACAAAGCAACAGAACCTAGGGCACTTCCACTTATGGTCCTATAGCTTAGGGAAATTAAAATCAAAAAGACACAGCCACCCCAAAGTTTGGAACAGCTCTGTTTACAAGAACTTCGTTTACCGTACAAGTTCAACATCGCAGAAAGTGAAAAATGGATAAAGAAGTTGTGGTATTTACTTACAAAGCAATATCACTCAGCAATGAAATCTGTGTCATCAGGCCCTTAGCAGCACAATGAGTGGATTCAGGTATGATGATTCTAACTGAAACAAGTCACACAGAAAAAGAAACATCATAAGATATCAGTAATACACGGAATGTAAACTTGGCTACACAGGAACTGAATTACAGAACAGAACAGGGTCTCAAATTTAGAAAACCAACTTATGCTTGCTTAAGGGGAAAGGTGAGTTGGGGTGCTGCATAAAACCAGAGATTGAAATGAGCACAGATAAAGTTCCTTAAGCCAAATATGTAATAGACAAGAGCTACTCCTTGCTCAACGAAATGGACTCAACACCGCATATTAAACGCCTAAGAATGTACCTGACTAGTAAGTATCGTAAAACCTATGGATTGCTATGTCTCCAAAAGAGAATCAAGCGTGTGTACAGGGGCATAAACGCAGCAGTGATAGGATTGGAGAGGTTCGGTGAGCAAATGAAGACCCTTTGAAGTCATATTGCATGGTACCCATTACACGGGTCTCAACTCTCCAGGTTTAAGGTATTCTTGCTTCAGCTAAAACATGCATGTGGAACCCAAGTATGATCAACCATGTGAACGGGAGACGTGTTCAAATATGTCTCAGTTTTCCTCCCCTGGTACTCGGGTGCAACATTCCAGACGCTTTACTAACACTCTCCCCACTTGGAGAGTCAGCGCCTTTAACCTCCTGTTTGGCCCAGTTTGCAATTTCTGCGGAAGATGAACAGGAATAGCGAGAACCAATGAGAGGCTAGCTGGAGGTGTCTGGACGGGCAAATTTAACTCTCATTTCCCACCAGGAAGAGGAAATAACCAAAGGCTCAGCGTGCCGTGCCGGAACCAGATTAGGGCCTGAAGCCATCCTGCGGTGTTGCGGCCAGGTCACAAGAAAGCGTGTTGAAGAAAGGAGCTCAGGGGCACTGTAATTCACAAACTTGCAGAGTTATAAATGACAGCTATCGTCCAAAAATAGACTGAAGTAAGGCTGCCAAGAGGACTTGAAAGCGGGGCAGAATTGCAGGAAACCGATTTCAGGAGGTAGACTGGAATTGCATTGAAAGCATAGGAAAAGAGGCAGAACGTCCACAATGATGCACTTGGCCAAAAAGGGCGTATGCGTTTTTTCCTGAATATATTCAGGAAAAAACGCATACGCCCTTTTTGGCCAACCACGCAAGCTTGCAAAGGAAATCTGCACTACAATGAAGTCTCACTTCCCCCCGGTCAAAAGGGCCATCTGAAAAAAGTGTAAAATCCAGAAAGGCAGGACAGGCCATGGAGAACTGGGAGCCTTGTTATGCTGATGGGCGGGATGTAAATTGCCAACAACCACTCAGGAGAAGTGTATGGTGTTTCCTGAAACATCTAAAAAACAAAGCAACAGAACCTAGGGTACTTCCACTTATGGTCCTATAGCTTAGGGAAATTAAAATCAAAAAGACACAGCCACCCCAAAGTTTGGAATGGCTCTGTTTACAAGAACCTCGTTTACAGTACAAGTTCAACATCGCAGAAAGTGAAAAATGGATAAAGAAATTGTGGTATTTACTTACAAAGCAATATCACTCAGCAATGAAATCTGTGTCATCAGGCCCTTAGCAGCACAATGAGTGGATTCAGGTATGATGATTCTAACTGAAATAAGTCACACAGAAAAAGAAACATCATAAGATATCAGTAATACACGGAATGTAAACTTGGCTACACAGGAACTGAATTACAGAACAGAACAGGGTCTCAAATTTAGAAAACCAACTTATGCTTGCTTAAGGGTAAAGGTGAGTTGGGGTGCTGCATAAAACCAGAGATTGAAATGAGCACAGATAAAGTTCTTTAAGCCAAATATGGAATAGACAAGAGCTACTCCTTGCTCAACGAAATGGACTCAACACCCCATATTAAACGCCTAAGAATGTACCTGACTAGTAAGTATCTTAAAACCTATGGATTGCTATGTCTCCGAAAGAGAATCAAGCATGTGTACAGGGGCATAAACGCAGCAGTGATAGGATTGGAGAGGTTTGGTGAGCAAATGAAGACCCTTTGAAGTCATATTGCATGGTACCCTTTCCACGGGTTTCAACTACCCAGGTTTAAGGTATTCTTCCTTCAGCTAAAACATGCATGTGGAACCTAGAGTATGATCAACCATGTGATCGGGAGACGTGTTCAAATATGTCTCAGTTTTCGTACCCTGGTACTCGGGTGCAACATTCTAGACGCTTTACTAACACTCTCCCTACTTGGAGAGTCAGTGCCTTTAACCTCCTGTTTGGCCCAGTTTGCAATTTCTGCGGAAGATGAACAGGAATAACGAGAACCAATGAGAGGCTAGCTGGAGGTGTCTGGACGGGCAAATTTAACTCTAATTTCCCACCAGGAAGAGGAATTAACCAAAGGCTCAGCATGCCGGGCCGGAACCAGATTAGGGCCTGAAGCCATCCTGCGGTGTTGCGGCCAGGTCACAAGAAAGCGAGTTGAAGAAAGGAGCTCAGGGGCACTGTAATTCACAAACCTGCAGAGTTATAAATGACAGCTATCGTCCAAAAATAGACTGAAGTAAGGCTGCCAAGAGGACTTGAAAGCGGGGCAGAATTGCAGGAAACCGATTTCAGGAGGTAGACTGGAATTGCATTGAAAGCATAGGAAAAGAGGCAGAACGTCCACAATGATGCACTTGGCCAAAAAGGGCGTATGCGTTTTTTCCTGCATATATTCAGGAAAAAACGCATACGCCCTTTTTGGCCAACCAAGCAAGCTTGCAAAGGAAATCTGCACTACAATGAAGTCTCACTTCCCCCCGGTCAAAAGGGCCATCTAAAAAAAGTGTAAAATCCAGAAAGGCAGGACAGGCCATGGAGAACTGGGAGCCTTGTTATGCTGATGGGCGGGATGTAAATTGCCAACAGACACTCGGGAGAAGTGTATGGTGTTTCCTGAAACATCTAAAAAACAAAGCAACAGAGCCTAGGGCACTGCCACTTATGGTCCTATAGCTTAGGGAAATTAAAATAAAAAAGACACAGCCACCCCAAAGTTTGGGACGCCTCTGTTTACAAGAACCTCGTTTACAATACAAGTTCAACATCGCAGAAAGTGAAAAATGGATAAAGAAGTTGTGGTATTTACTTACAAAGCAATATCACTCAGCAATGAAATCTGTGTCATCAGGCCCTTAGCAGCACAATGAGTGGATTCAGGTATGATGATTCTAACTGAAATAAGTCACACAGAAAAAGAAACATCATTAGATATCAGTAATACACGGAATGTAAACTTGGCTACACAGGAACTGAATTACAGAACAGAACAGTGTCTCAAATTTAGAAAACCAACTTATGCTTGCTTAAGGGTAAAGGTGAGTTGGGGTGCTGCATAAAAGCAGAGATTGAAATGAGCACAGATAAAGTTCCTTAAGTCAAATATGGAATAGACAAGAGCTACTCCTTGCTCAACGAAATGGACTCAACACCGCATATTAAACGCCTAAGAATGTACCTGACTTGTAAGTATCTTAAAACCTATGGATTGCTATGTCTCGAAAAGAGAATCAAGCATGTGTACAGGGGCATAAAAGCAGCAGTGATAGGATTGGAGAGGTTCGGTGAGCAAATGAAGATCCTTTGAAGTCATATTGCATGGTACCCATTACACGGGTCTTAACTCTCCAGGTTTAAGGTATTCTTCCTTCAGCTAAAACATGCATGTGGAACCCAAGTATGATCAACCATGTGAACGGGAGACGTGTTCAAATATGTCTCAGTTTTCCTCCCCTGGTACTCGGGTGCAACATTCCAGACACTTTACTAACACTGTCCCCCCTTGGAGAGTCAGTGCCTTTAACCTCCTGTTTGGCCCAGTTTGCAATTTCTGCGGAAGATGAACAGGAATAGCGAGAACCAATGAGAGGCTAGCTGGAGGTGTCTGGACGGGCAAATTTAACTCTCATTTCCCACCAGGAAGAGGAAATAACCAAAGTCTCAGCGTGCCGTACCGGAACCAGATTAGGGCCTGAAGCCATCCTGCGGTGTTGCGGCCAGCTCAAAAGAAAGCGAGTTGAAGAAAGGAGCTCAGGGGCACTGTAATTCACAAACCTGCAGAGTTATAAATGACAGCTATCGTCCAAAAATAGACTGAAGTAAGGCTGCCAAGAGGACTTGAAAGTGGGGCAGAATTGCAGGAAACCGATTTCAGGAGGTAGACTGGAATTGCATTGAAAGCATAGGAAAAGAGGCAGAACGTCCACAATGATGCACTTGGCCAAAATGGGCGTATGCGTTTTTTCCTGAATATATTCAGGAAAAAACGCATACGCCCTTTTTGGCCAACCAAGCAAGCTTGCAAAGGAAATCTGCACTACAATGAAGTCTCACTTTCCCCCGGTCAAAAGGGCCATCTGAAAAAAGTGTAAAATCCAGAAAGGCAACAGGCCATTGAGAACTGGGAGCCTTGTTATGCTGATGGGCGGGATGTAAATTGCCAACAGACACTCGGAAGAAGTGTATGGTGTTTCCTGAAACATCTAAAAAACAAAGCAACAGAACCTAGGGCAATTCCACTTATGGTCCTATAGCTTAGGGAAATTAAAATCAAAAAGACACAGCCACCCCAAAGTTTGGAACGGCTCTGTTTACAAGAACCTCGTTTACAGTACAAGTTCAACATCGCAGAAAGTGAAAAATGGATAAAGAAGTTGTGGTATTTACTTACAAAGCAATATCACTCAGCAATGAAATCTGTGTCATC
This sequence comes from Stenella coeruleoalba, assembly GCF_951394435.1. Taxonomy (NCBI): domain Eukaryota; kingdom Metazoa; phylum Chordata; class Mammalia; order Artiodactyla; family Delphinidae; genus Stenella; species Stenella coeruleoalba. Next base: position 1,796,055 of record NW_027646361.1, on the reverse strand, counting down.
AGGCCCTTAGCAGCACAATGAGTGGATTCAGGTATGATGATTCTAACTGAAATAAGTCACACAGAAAAAGAAACATCATAAGATATCAGTAATACACGGAATGTAAACTTGGCTACACAGGAACTGAATTACAGAACAGAACAGGGTCTCAAATTTAGAAAACCAACTTATTCTTTCTTAAGGGTAAAGGTGAGTTGGGGTGCTGCATAAAACCAGAGATTGAAATGAGCACAGATAAAGTTCCTTAAGCCAAATATGGAATAGACAAGAGCTACTCCTTGCTCAACGAAATGGACTCAACACCCCATATTAAACGCCTAAGAATGTACCTGACTAGTAAGTATCTTAAAACCTATGGATTGCTATGTCTCCGAAAGAGAATCAAGCATGTGTACAGGGGCATAAACGCAGCAGTGATAGGATTGGAGAGGTTTGGTGAGCAAATGAAGACCCTTTGAAGTCATATTGCATGGTACCCATTCCACGGGTTTCAACTACCCAGGTTTAAGGTATTCTTCCTTCAGCTAAAACATGCATGTGGAACCTAGAGTATGATCAACCATGTGATCGGGAGACGTGTTCAAATATGTCTCAGTTTTCCTCCCCTGGTACTCGGGTGCAACATTCCAGACGCTTTACTAACACTCTCCCCACTTGGAGAGTCAATCCCTTTAACCTCCTGTTTGGCCCAGTTTGCAATTTCTGCGGAAGATGAACAGGAATAGCGAGAACCAATGAGAGGCTAGCTGGAGGTGTCTGGACGGGCAAATTTAACTCTCATTTCCCACCAGGAAGAGGAATTAACCAAAGGCTCAGCATGCCGGGCCGGAACCAGATTAGGGCCTGAAGCCATCCTGCGGTGTTGCAGCCAGCTCACAAGAAAGCGAGTTGAAGAAAGGAGCTCAGGGGCACTGTAATTCACAAACCTGCAGAGTTATAAATGACAGCTATCGTCCAAAAATAGACTGAAGTAAGGCTGCCAAGAGGACTTGAAAGCGGGGCAGAATTGCAGGAAACCGATTTCAGGAGGTAGACTGGAATTGCATTGAAAGCATAGGAAAAGAGGCAGAACGTCCACAATGATGCACTTGGCCAAAAAGGGCGTATGCGTTTTTTCCTGCATATATTCAGGAAAAAACGCATACGCCCTTTTTGGCCAACCAAGCAAGCTTGCAAAGGAAATCTGCACTACAATGAAGTCTCACTTCCCCCCGGTCAAAAGGGCCATCTGAAAAAAGTGTAAAATCCAGAAAGGCAGGACAGGCCATGGAGAACTGGGAGCCTTGTTATGCTGATGGGCGGGATGTAAATTGCCAACAACCACTCGGGAGAAGTGTATGGTGTTTCCTGAAACATCTAAAAAACAAAGCAACAGAGCCTAGGGCACTTCCACTTATGGTCCTATAGCGTAGGGAAATTAAAATCAAAAAGACACAGCCACCCCAAAGTTTGGGACGCCTCTGTTTACAAGAACCTCGTTTACAGTACAAGTTCAATATCACAGAAAGTGAAAAATGGATAAAGAACTTGTGGTACTTACGTACAATGCAGTATCACTCAGCAATGAAATCTATGTCATCAGGCCCGTAGCAGCATAATGAGTGGATTCAGGTACAATGATTCTAACTGAAATAAGTCACACAGAAAAAGAAACATCATAAGATATCACTAATACACGGAATGTAAACTTGGCTACACAGGAACTGCATTCCAAAACAGAACAGGGTCTCAAATTTAGAAAACCAACTTATGCTTGCTTAAGGGGAAAGGTGAGTTGGGGTGCTGCATAAAACCAGAGATTGAAATGAGCACAGATAAAGTTCCTTAAGCCAAATATGTAATAGACAAGAGCTACTCCTTGCTCAACGAAATGGACTCAACACCCCATATTAAACGCCTAAGAATGTACCTGACTAGTAAGTATCTTAAAACCTATGGATTGCTATGTCTCCAAAAGAGAATCAAGCGTGTGTACAGGGGCATAAACGCAGCAGTGATAGGATTGGAGAGGTTCGGTGAGCAAATGAAGACCCTTTGAAGTCATATTGCATGGTACCCATTCCACGGGTCTCAACTCTCCAGGTTTAAGGTATTCTTCCTTCAGCTAAAACATGCATGTGGAACCCAGAGTATGATCAACCATGTGAACGGGAGACGTGTTCAAATATGTCTCAGTTTTCCTCCCCTGGTACTCGGGTGCAACATTCCAGACGCTTTACTAACACTCTCCCCACTTGGAGAGTCAGTCCCTTTAACCTCCTGTTTGGCCCAGTTTGCAATTTCTGCGGAAGATGAACAGGAATAGCGAGAACCAATGAGAGACTAGCTGGAGGTGTCTGAACGGGCAAATTTAACTCTCATTTCCCACCAGGAAGAGGAATTAACCAAAGGCTCAACATGCCGGGCCGGAACCAGATTAGGGCCTGAAGCCATCCTGCGGTGTTGCGGCCAGCTCACAAGAAAGCGAGTTGAAGAAAGGAGCTCAGGGGCACTGTAATTCACAAACCTGCAGAGTTATAAATGACAGCTATCGTCCAAAAATAGACTGAAGTAAGGCTGCCAAGAGGACTTGAAAGCGGGGCAGAATTGCAGGAAACCGATTTCAGGAGGTAGACTGGAATTGCATTGAAAGCATAGGAAAAGAGGCAGAACGTCCACAATGATGCACTTGGCCAAAAAGGGCGTATGCGTTTTTTCCTGAATATATTCAGGAAAAAACGCATACGCCCTTTTTGGCCAACCAAGCAAGCTTGCAAAGGAAATCTGCACTACAATGAAGTCTCACTTCCCCCCGGTCAAAAGGGCCATCTGAAAAAAGTGTAAAATCCAGAAAGGCAGGACAGGCCATGGAGAACTGGGAGCCTTGTTATGCTGATGGGCGGGATGTAAATTGCCAACAACCACTCGGGAGAAGTGTATGGTGTTTCCTGAAACATCTAAAAAACAAAGCAACAGAACCTAGGGCACTTCCACTTATGGTCCTATAGCTTAGGGAAATTAAAATCAAAAAGACACAGCCACCCCAAAGTTTGGAACAGCTCTGTTTACAAGAACCTCGTTTACCGTACAAGTTCAACATCGCAGAAAGTGAAAAATGGATAAAGAAGTTGTGGTATTTACTTACAAAGCAATATCACTCAGCAATGAAATCTGTGTCATCAGGCCCTTAGCAGCACAATGAGTGGATTCAGGTATGATGATTCTAACTGAAATAAGTCACACAGAAAAAGAAACATCATAAGATATCAGTAATACACGGAATGTAAACTTGGCTACACAGGAACTGAATTACAGAACAGAACAGGGTCTCAAATTTAGAAAACCAACTTATGCTTGCTTAAGGGGAAAGGTGAGTTGGGGTGCTGCATAAAACCAGAGATTGAAATGAGCACAGATAAAGTTCCTTAAGCCAAATATGTAATAGACAAGAGCTACTCCTTGCTCAACGAAATGGACTCAACACCGCATATTAAACGCCTAAGAATGTACCTGACTAGTAAGTATCGTAAAACCTATGGATTGCTATGTCTCCAAAAGAGAATCAAGCGTGTGTACAGGGGCATAAACGCAGCAGTGATAGGATTGGAGAGGTTCGGTGAGCAAATGAAGACCCTTTGAAGTCATATTGCATGGTACCCATTACACGGGTCTCAACTCTCCAGGTTTAAGGTATTCTTCCTTCAGCTAAAACATGCATGTGGAACCCAAGTATGATCAACCATGTGAACGGGAGACGTGTTCAAATATGTCTCAGTTTTCCTCCCCTGGTACTCGGGTGCAACATTCCAGACGCTTTACTAACACTCTCCCCACTTGGAGAGTCAGCGCCTTTAACCTCCTGTTTGGCTCAGTTTGCAATTTCTGCGGAAGATGAACAGGAATAGCGAGAACCAATGAGAGGCTAGCTGGAGGTGTCTGGACGGGCAAATTTAACTCTCATTTCCCACCAGGAAGAGGAAATAACCAAAGGCTCAGTGTGCCGTGCCGGAACCAGATTAGGGCCTGAAGCCATCCTGCGGTGTTGCGGCCAGCTCAAAAGAAAGCGAGTTGAAGAAAGGAGCTCAGGGGCACTGTAATTCACAAACCTGCAGAGTTATAAATGACAGCTATCGTCCAAAAATAGACTGAAGTAAGGCTGCCAAGAGGACTTGAAAGCGGGGCAGAATTGCAGGAAACCGATTTCAGGAGGTAGACTGGAATTGCATTGAAAGCATAGGAAAAGAGGCAGAACGTCCACAATGATGCACTTGGCCAAAAAGGGCGTATGCGTTTTTTCCTGAATATATTCAGGAAAAAACGCATACGCCCTTTTTGGCCAACCAAGCAAGCTTGCAAAGGAAATCTGCACTACAATGAAGTCTCACTTCCCCCCGGTCAAAAGGGCCATCTGAAAAAAGTGTAAAATCCAGAAAGGCAGGACAGGCCATGGAGAACTGGGAGCCTTGTTATGCTGATGGGCGGGATGTAAATTGCCAACAACCACTCGGGAGAAGTGTATGGTGTTTCCTGAAACATCTAAAAAACAAAGCAACAGAACCTAGGTCACTTCCACTTATGGTCCTATAGCTTAGGGAAATTAAAATCAAAAAGACACAGCCACCCCAAAGTTTGGAACGGCTCTGTTTACAAGAACCTCGTTTACAGTACAAGTTCAACATCGCAGAAAGTGAAAAATGGATAAAGAAGTTGTGGTATTTACTTACAAAGCAATATCACTCAGCAATGAAATCTGTGTCATCAGGCCCTTAGCAGCACAATGAGTGGATTCAGGTATGATGATTCTAACTGAAATAAGTCACACAGAAAAAGAAACATCATAAGATATCAGTAATACACGGAATGGAAACTTGGCTACACAGGAACTGAATTCCAAAACAGAACAGGTTCTCAAATTTAGAAAACCAACTTATGCTTGCTTAAGGGGAAAGGTGAGTTGGGTTGCTGCATAAAACCAGAGATTGAAATGAGCACAGATAAAGTTCCTTAAGCCAAATATGGAATAGACAAGAGCTACTCCTTGCTCAACGAAATGGACTCAACACCGCATATTAAACGCCTAAGAATGTACCTGACTAGTAAGTATCTTAAAACCTATGGATTGCTATGTCTCCGAAAGAGAATCAAGCATGTGTACAGGGGCATAAACGCAGCAGTGATAGGATTGGAGAGGTTCGGTGAGCAAATGAAGACCCTTTGAAGTCATATTGCATGGTACCCATTCCACGGGTTTCAACTACCCAGGTTTTAGGTATTCTTCCTTCAGCTAAAACATGCATGTGGAACCCAGAGTATGATCAACCATGTGATCGGGAGACGTGTTCAAATATGTCTCAGTTTTCCTCCCCTGGTACTCGGGTGCAACATTCCAGACGCTTTACTAACACTCTCCTCACTTGGAGAGTCAGCGCCTTTAACCTCCTGTTTGGCACAGTTTGCAATTTCTGCGGAAGATGAACAGGAATAGCGAGAACCAATGAGAGGCTAGCTGGAGGTGTCTGGACGGGCAAATTTAACTCTCATTTCCCACCAGGAGGAGGAAATAACCAAAGGTTCAGCGTGCCGTGCCAGAACCAGATTAGGGCCTGAAGCCATCCTGCGGTGTTGCGGCCAGGTCACAAGAAAGCGAGTTGAAGAAAGGAGCTCAGGGGCACTGTAATTCACAAACCTGCAGAGTTATAAATGACAGCTATCGTCCAAAAATAGACTGAAGTAAGGCTGCCAAGAGGACTTGAAAGCGGGGCAGAATTGCAGGAAACCGATTTCAGGAGGTAGACTGGAATTGCATTGAAAGCATAGGAAAAGAGGCAGAACGTCCACAATGATGCACTTGGCCAAAAAGGGCGTATGCGTTTTTTCCTGAATATATTCAGGAAAAAACGCATACGCCCTTTTTGGCCAACCAAGCAAGCTTGCAAAGGAAATCTGCACTACAATGAAGTCTCACTTCCCCCCGGTCAAAAGGGCCATCTGAAAAAAGTGTAAAATCCAGAAAGGCAGGACAGGCCATGGAGAACTGGGAGCCTTGTTATGCTGATGGGCGGGATGTAAATTGCCAACAACCACTGGGAGGAAGTGTATGGTGTTTCCTGAAACATCTAAAAAACAAAGCAACAGAACCTAGGGCACTTCCACTTATGGTCCTATAGCTTAGGGAAATTAAAATCAAAAAGACACAGCCACCCTAAAGTTTGGAACAGCTCTGTTTACAAGAACCTCGTTTACCGTACAAGTTCAACATCGCAGAAAGTGAAAAATGGATAAAGAAGTTGTGGTATTTACTTACAAAGCAATATCACTCAGCAATGAAATCTGTGTCATCAGGCCCTTAGCAGCACAATGAGTGGATTCAGGTATGATGATTCTAACTGAAATAAGTCACACAGAAAAAGAAACATCATAAGATATCAGTAATACACGGAATGTAAACTTGGCTACACAGGAACTGAATTACAGAACAGAACAGGGTCTCAAATTTAGAAAACCAACTTATGCTTGCTTAAGGGGAAAGGTGAGTTGGGGTGCTGCATAAAACCAGAGATTGAAATGAGCACAGATAAAGTTCTTTAAGCCAAATATGGAATAGACAAGAGCTACTCCTTGCTCAACGAAATGGACTCAACACCGCATATTAAACGCCTAAGAATGTACCTGACTAGTAAGTATCTTAAAACCTATAGATTGCTATGTCCCCGAAAGAGAATAAAGCATGTGTACAGGGGCATAAACGCAGCAGTGATAGGATTGGAGAGGTTCGGTGAGCAAATGAAGACCCTTTGAAGTCATATTGCATGGTACCCATTCCACGGGTTTCAACTACCCAGGTTTTAGGTAGTCTTCCTTCAGCTAAAACATGCATGTGGAACCCAGAGTATGATCAACCATGTGATCGGGAGACGTGTTCAAATATGTCTCAGTTTTCCTCCCCTGGTACTCGGGTGCAACATTCCAGACGCTTTACTAACACTCTCCCCACTTGGAGAGTCAGCGCCTTTAACCTCCTGTTTGGCACAGTTTGCAATTTCTGCGGAAGATGAACAGGAATAGCGAGAACCAATGAGAGGCTAGCTGGAGGTGTCTGGACGGGCAAATTTAACTCTCATTTCCCACCAGGAGGAGGAAATAACCAAAGGTTCAGCGTGCCGTGCCAGAACCAGATTAGGGCCTGAAGCCATCCTGCGGTGTTGCGGCCAGGTCACAAGAAAGCGAGTTGAAGAAAGGAGCTCAGGGGCACTGTAATTCACAAACCTGCAGAGTTATAAATGACAGCTATCGTCCAAAAATAGACTGAAGTAAGGCTGCCAAGAGGACTTGAAAGCGGGGCAGAATTGCAGGAAACCGATTTCAGGAGGTAGACTGGAATTGCATTGAAAGCATAGGAAAAGAGGCAGAACGTCCACAATGATGCACTTGGCCAAAAAGGGCGTATGCGTTTTTTCCTGAATATATTCAGGAAAAAACGCATACGCCCTTTTTGGCCAACCAAGCAAGCTTGCAAAGGAAATCTGCACTACAATGAAGTCTCACTTCCCCCCAGTCAAAAGGGCCATCTGAAAAAAGTGTAAAATCCAGAAAGGCAGGACAGGCCATGGAGAACTGGGAGCCTTGTTATGCTGATGGGCGGGATGTAAATTGCCAACAACCACTCGGGAGAAGTGTATGGTGTTTCCTGAAACATCTAAAAAACAAAGCAACAGAACCTAGGGCACTTCCACTTATGGTCCTATAGCTTAGGGAAATTAAAATCAAAAAGACACAGCCACCCCAAAGTTTGGAACAGCTCTGTTTACAAGAACCTCGTTTACCGTACAAGTTCAACATCGCAGAAAGTGAAAAATGGATAAAGAAGTTGTGGTATTTACTTACAAAGCAATATCACTCAGCAATGAAATCTGTGTCATCAGGCCCTTAGCAGCACAATGAGTGGATTCAGGTATGATGATTCTAACTGAAATAAGTCACACAGAAAAAGAAACATCATAAGATATCAGTAATACACGGAATGTAAACTTGGCTACACAGGAACTGAATTACAGAACAGAACAGGGTCTCAAATTTAGAAAACCAACTTATGCTTGCTTAAGGGGAAAGGTGAGTTGGGGTGCTGCATAAAACCAGAGATTGAAATGAGCACAGATAAAGTTCCTTAAGCCAAATATGGAATAGACAAGAGCTACTCCTTGCTCAACGAAATGGACTCAACACCGCATATTAAACGCCTAAGAATGTACCTGACTAGTAAGTATCTTAAAACCTATAGATTGCTATGTCCCTGAAAGAGAATAAAGCATGTGTACAGGGGCATAAACGCAGCAGTGATAGGATTGGAGAGGTTCGGTGAGCAAATGAAGACCCTTTGAAGTCATATTGCATGGTACCCATTCCACGGGTTTCAACTACCCAGGTTTTAGGTAGTCTTCCTTCAGCTAAAACATGCATGTGGAACCCAGAGTATGATCAACCATGTGATCGGGAGACGTGTTCAAATATGTCTCAGTTTTCCTCCCCTGGTACTCGGGTGCAACATTCCAGACGCTTTACTAACACTCTCCCCACTTGGAGAGTCAGCGCCTTTAACCTCCTGTTTGGCACAGTTTGCAATTTCTGCGGAAGATGAACAGGAATAGCGAGAACCAATGAGAGGCTAGCTGGAGGTGTCTGGACGGGCAAATTTAACTCTCATTTCCCACCAGGAGGAGGAAATAACCAAAGGTTCAGCGTGCCGTGCCAGAACCAGATTAGGGCCTGAAGCCATCCTGCGGTGTTGCGGCCAGGTCACAAGAAAGCGAGTTGAAGAAAGGAGCTCAGGGGCACTGTAATTCACAAACCTGCAGAGTTATAAATGACAGCTATCGTCCAAAAATAGACTGAAGTAAGGCTGCCAAGAGGACTTGAAAGCGGGGCAGAATTGCAGGAAACCGATTTCAGGAGGTAGACTGGAATTGCATTGAAAGCATAGGAAAAGAGGCAGAACGTCCACAATGATGCACTTGGCTAAAAAGGGCGTATGCGTTGTTTCCTGAATATATTCAGGAAAAAACGCATACGCCCTTTTTGGCCAACCAAGCAAGCTTGCAAAGGAAATCTGCACTACAATGAAGTCTCACTTCCCCCCGGTCAAAAGGGCCATCTGAAAAAAGTGTAAAATCCAGAAAGGCAGGACAGGCCGTGGAGAACTGTGAGCCTTGTTATGCCAATGGGCCGGATATAAATTGCCAACAGACACTCGGGAGAAGTGTCTGGTGTTTCCTGAAACATCTAAAAAACAAAGCAACAGAACCTAGGGCACTTCCACTTATGGTCCTATAGCTTAGGGAAATTAAAATCAAAAAGACACAGCCACCCCAAAGTTTGGGACGCCTCTGTTTACAAGAACCTCGTTTACAGTACAAGTTCAACATCGCAGAAAGTGAAAAATGGATAAAGAACTTGTGGTATTTACTTACAACGCAGTATCACTCAGCAATGAAATCTATGTCATCAGGCCCGTAGCAGCATAATGAGTGGATTCAGGTACGATGATTCTAACTGAAATAAGTCACACAGAAAAAGAAACATCATAAGATATCAGTAATACACGGAATGTAAACTTGGCTAAACAGGAACTGAATTACACAACAGAACAGGGTCTCAAATTTAGAAAACCAACTTATGCTTGCTTAAGGGTAAAGGTGAGTTTGGGTGCTGCATAAAACCACAGATTGAAATGAGCACAGATAAAGTTCCTTAAGTCAAATATGGAATAGACAAGAGCTACTCCTTGCTCAACGAAATGGACTCAACACCGCATATTAAACGCCTAAGAATGTACCTGACTAGTAAGTATCTTAAAACCTATAGATTGCTATGTCCCCGAAAGAGAATCAAGCATGTGTACAGGGGCATAAACGCAGCAGTGATAGGATTGGAGAGGTTCGGTGAGCAAATGAAGACCCTTTGAAGTCATATTGCATGGTACCCATTCCACGGGTTTCAACTACCCAGGTTTTAGGTATTCTTCCTTCAGCTAAAACATGCATGTGGAACCCAGAGTATGATCAACCATGTGAACGGGAGACGTGTTCAAATATGTCTCAGTTTTCCTCCCCTGGTACTCGGGTGCAACATTCCAGACGCTTTACTAACACTCTCCCCACTTGGAGAGTCAGCGCCTTTAACCTCCTGTTTGGCTCAGTTTGCAATTTCTGCGGAAGATGAACAGGAATAGCGAGAACCAATGAGAGGCTAGCTGGAGGTGTCTGGACGGGCAAATTTAACTCTCATTTCCCACCAGGATGAGGAAATAACCAAAGGCTCAGTGTGCCGTGCCAGAACCAGATTAGGGCCTGAAGCCATCCTGCGGTGTTGCGACCAGCTCAAAAGAAAGCAAGTTGAAGAAAGGAGCTCAGGGGCACTGTAATTCACAAACCTGCAGAGTTATAAGTGACAGGTATCGTCCAAAAATAGACTGAAGTAAGGCTGCCAAGAGGACTTGAAAGCGGGGCAGAATTGCAGGAAACCGATTTCAGGAGGTAGACTGGAATTGCATTGAAAGCATAGGAAAAGAGGCAGAACGTCCACAATGATGCACTTGGCCAAAAAGGGCGTATGCGTTTTTTCCTGAATATATTCAGGAAAAAACGCATACGCCCTTTTTGGCCAACCAAGCAAGCTTGCAAAGGAAATCTGCACTACAATGAAGTCTCACTTCCCCCCGGTCAAAAGGGCCATCTGAAAAAAGTGTAAAATCCAGAAAGGCAGGACAGGCCATGGAGAACTGGGAGCCTTGTTATGCTGATGGGCGGGATGTAAATTGCCAACAACCACTCGGGAGAAGTGTATGGTGTTTCCTGAAACATCTAAAAAACAAAGCAACAGAACCTAGGGCACTTCCACTTATGGTCCTATAGCTTAGGGAAATTAAAATCAAAAAGACACAGCCACCCCAAAGTTTGGAACGGCTCTGTTTACAAGAAACTCGTTTATAGTACAAGTTCAACATCGCAGAAAGTGAAAAATGGATAAAGAAGTTGTGGTATTTACTTACAAAGCAACATCACTCAGCAATGAAATCTGTGTCACAAGGCCCTTAGCAGCACAATGAGTGGATTCAGGTATGATGATTCTAACTGAAATAAGTCACACAGAAAAAGAAACATCATAAGATATCAGTAATACACGGAATGGAAACTTGGCTACACAGGAACTGAATTACAGAACAGAACAGGGTCTCAAATTTAGAAAACCAACTTATGCTTGCTTAAGGGGAAAGGTGAGTTGGGTTGCTGCATAAAATCAGAGATTGAAATGAGCACAGATAAAGTTCCTTAAGCCAAATATGGAATAGACAACAGCTACTCCTTACTCAACGAAATGGACTCAACACCGCATATTAAATGCCTAAGAATGTACCTGACTAGTAAGTATCTTAAAACCTATGGATTGCCATGTCTCTGAAAGAGAATCAAGCATGTGTACAGGGGCATAAACGCAGCAGTGATAGGATTGGAGAGGTTCGGTGAGCAAATGAAGACCCTTTGAAGTCATATTGCATGGTACCCATTACACGGGTCTCAACTCTCCAGGTTTAAGGTATTCTTCCTTCAGCTAAAACATGCATGTGGAACCCAGAGTATGATCAACCGTGTGAACGGGAGACGTGTTCAAATATGTCTCAGTTTTCCTCCCCTGGTACTCGGGTGCAACATTCCAGATGCTTTACTAACACTCTCCCTACTTGGAGAGTCAGCGCCTTTAACCTCCTGTTTGCCCCAGTTTGCAATTTCTGCGGAAGATGAACAGGAATAGCGAGAACCAATGAGAGACTAGCTGGAGGTGTCTGAACGGGCAAATTTAACTCTCATTTCCCACCAGGAAGAGGAATTAAGCAAAGGCTCAGCGTGCCATGCCGGAACCGCATTAGGGCCTGAAGACATCCTGCGGTGTTGCGGCCAGATCACAAGAAAGCGAGTTGAAGAAAGGAGCTCAGGGGCACTGTAATTCACAAACCTGCAGAGTTATGAATGACAGCTATCATCCAAAAATAGACTGAAGTAAGGCTGCCAAGAGGACTTGAAAGCGGGGCAGAATTGAAGGAAACCGATTTCAGGAGGTAGACAGGAATTGCATTTCAAGCATAGGAAAAGAGGCAGAACGTCCACAGTGATGCACTTGGCCAAAAAGGGCGTATGCGTTTTTTCCTGAATATATTCAGGAAAAAACGCATACGCCCTTTTTGGCCAACCAAGCAAGCTTGCAAAGGAAATCTGCACTACAATGAAGTCTCACTTCCCCCCGGTCAAAAGGGCCATCTGAAAAAATTGTAAAATCCAAAAAGGCAGGACAGGACATGGAGAACTGGGAGCCTTGTTATGCTGATGGGTGGGATGTAAATTGACAACAGCCACTCCGGAGAAGTGTATGGTGTTTCCTGAAACATCTAAAAAACAAAGCAACAGAGCCTAGTGCACTTCCACTTATGGTCCTATAGCTTAGGGAAATTAAAATCAAAAAGACACAGCCACCCCAAAGTTTGGGACGCCTCTGTTTACAAGAACCTCGTTTACCGTACAAGTTCAATATCACAGAAAGTGAAAAATGGATAAAGAAGTTGTGGTACTCATGTACAATGCAATATCACTCAGCAATGAAATCTATGTCACCAGGCCCGTAGCAGCATAATGAGTGGATTCGGGTATGGTGATTCTAACTGAAATAAGTCCCACAGAAAAAGAAACATCAAAAAATATCACTAATACATGGAATTTAAACTTGGCTACAGAGGAACTGAATTACAAAACAGAACAGGGTCTCAAATTTAGAAAACCAACTTATGCTTGCTTAAGGGGAAAGGTGAGTTGGGGTGCTGCATAAAACCAGAGATTGAAATGAGCACAGATAAAGTTCCTTAAGCCAAATATGGAATAGACAAGAGCTACTCCTTGCTCAACGAAATGGACTCCACACCCCATATTAAACGCCTAAGAATATACCTGACTAGTAAGTATCTTAAAACCTATGGATTGCTATGTCTCCAAAAGAGAATCAAGCGTGTGTACAAGGGTCATAAACGCAGCAGTGATAGGATTGGAGAGATTCGGTGAGCAAATGAAGAACCATTGAAGTCATATTGCATGGTACCCATTCCACGGGTTTCAACTACCCAGGTTTAAGGTATTCTTCCTTCAGCTGAAACATGCATGTGGAACCCAGAGTATGATCAACCATGTGATCGGGAGACGTGTTCAAATATGTCTCAGTTTTTGTACCCTGGTACTCGGGTGCAACATTCCAGACGCTTTACTAACACTCTCCCCACTTGGAGAGTCAGTCCCTTTAACCTCCTGTTTGGCCCAGTTTGCAATTTCTGCGGAAGATGAACAGGAATAGGGAGAACCAATGAGAGACTAGCTGGAGGTGTCTGGATGGGCAAATTTAACTCTCATTTCCCACCAGGAAGAGGAATTAACCAAAGGCTCAGCGTGCCGTGCCGGAACCAGATTAGGACCTGAAGCCATCCTGCGGTGTTGCGGCCAGCTCAAAAGAAAGCGAGTTGAAGAAAGGAGCTCAGGGGCACTGTAATTCACAAACCTGCAGAGTTATAAATGACAGCTATCGTCCAAAAATATACTGAAGTAAGGCTGCCAAGAGGACTTGAAAGCGGGGCAGAATTGCAGGAAACCGATTTCAGGAGGTAGACTGGAATTGCATTGAAAGCATAGGAAAAGAGGCAGAACGTCCACAATGATGCACTTGGCCAAAAAGGGCGTATGCGTTTTTTCCTGAATATATTCAGGAAAAAACGCATACGCGCTTTTTGGCCAACGAAGCAAGCTTGCAAAGGAAATCTGCACTACAATGAAGTCTCACTTCCCCCCGGTCAAAAGGGCCATCTGAAAAAAGTGTAAAATCCAGAAAGGCAGGACAGGCCATGGAGAACTGGGAGCCTTGTTATGCTGATGGGCGGGATGTAAATTGCCAACAGACACTCGGGAGAAGTGTATGGTGTTTCCTGAAACATCTAAAAAACAAAGCAACAGAACCTAGGCCACTTCCACTTATGGTCCTATAGCTTAGGGAAATTAAAATCAAAAAGACACAGCCACCCCAAAGTTTGGAACGGCTCTGTTTACAAGAAACTCGTTTATAGTACAAGTTCAACATCGCAGAAAGTGAAAAATGGATAAAGAAGTTGTGGTATTTACTTACAAAGCAACATCACTCAGCAATGAAATCTGTGTCACAAGGCCCTTAGCAGCACAATGAGTGGATTCAGGTATGATGATTCTAACTGAAATAAGTCACACAGAAAAAGAAACATCATAAGATATCAGTAATACACGGAATGGAAACTTGGCTACACAGGAACTGAATTACAGAACAGAACAGGGTCTCAAATTTAGAAAACCAACTTATGCTTGCTTAAGGGGAAAGGTGAGTTGGGGTGCTGCATAAAACCAGAGATCGAAATGAGCACAGATAAAGTTCCTTAAGCCAAATATGGAATAGACAAGAGCTACTCCTTGCTCAACGAAATGGACTCAACACCGCATATTAAACGCCTAAGAATGTACCTGACTAGTAAGTATCTTAAAACCTATGGATTGCTATGTCTCCGAAAGAGAATGAAGCATGTGTACAGGGGCATAAACACAGCAGTGAAAGGATTGGAGAGGTTCGGTGAGCAAAAGAAGACCCTTTGAAGTCATATTACATGGTACCCATTCCACGGGTTTTAACTACCCAGTTTTAAGGTATTCTTCCTTCAGCTAAAACTTGCATGTGGAACCTAGAGTATGATCAACCATGTGATCGGGAGACGTGTTCAAATATTTCTCAGTTTTCGTATCCTGGTACTCGGGTGCAACATTCCAGACGCTTTACTAACACTCTCCCGACTTGGAGAGTCAATCTCTTAAATCTCCTGTTTGGCGCAGTTTGCAATTTCTGCGGAAGATGAACAGGAATAGCGAGAACCAATGAGAGGCTAGCTGGAGGTGTCCTGACGGGCAAATTTAACACTCACATCCCACCAGGAAGAGGAATTAACCAAAGACTCAGCGTGCCGTGCCAGAACCAGATTAGGGCCTGTAGACATCCTGCGGTGTTGCGGCCAGCTCACAAGAAAGCGAGTTGAAGAAAGGAGCTCAGGGGCACTGTAATTCACAAACCTGCAGAGTTATAAATGACAGCTATCGTCCAAAAATAGACTGAAGTAAGGCTGCCAAGAGGACTTGAAAGCGGGGCAGAATTGCAGGAAACCGATTTCAGGAGGTAGACTGGAATTGCATTGAAAGCACAGGAAAAGAGGCAGAACGTCCACAATGATGCACTTGGCCAAAAAGGGCGTATGCGTTTTTTCCTGAATATATTCAGGAAAAAACGCATACGCACTTTTTGGCCAACCAAGCAAACTTGCAAAGGAAATCTGCACTACAATGAAGTCTCACTTCCCCCCGGTCAAAAGGGCCATCTGAAAAAAGTGTAAAATCCAGAAAGGCAGGACAGGCCATGGAGAACTGGGAGCCTTGTTATGCTGATGGGCGGGATGTAAATTGCCAACAGACACTCGGGAGAAGTGTATGGTGTTTCCTGAAACATCGAAAAAACAAAGCAACAGAGTCTAGGACACTTCCACTTATGGTCCTATAGCTTAGGGAAATTAAAATCAAAAAGACACAGCCACCCCAAAATTTGGGACGCCTCTGTTTACAAGAACCTCGTTTACAGTACAAGTTCAACATCGCAGAAAGTGAAAAATGGATAAAGAAGTTGTGGTATTTACTTACAAAGCAATATCACTCAGCAATGAAATCTATGTCATCAGGCCCTTAGCAGCATAATGAGTAGATTCAGGTACGATGATTCTAACTGAAATAAGTCACACAGAAAAAGAAACATCATAAGATATCACTAATACACGGAATGTAAACTTGGCTACACAGGAACTGAATTACAGAACAGAACAGGTTCTCAAATTTAGAAAACCAACTTATGCTTGCTTAAGGGGAAAGGTGAGTTGGGTTGCTGCATAAAACCAGAGATTGAAATGAGCACAGATAAAGTTCCTTAAGCCAAATATGGAATAGACAAGAGCTACTCCTTGCTCAATGAAATGGACTCAACACCGCATATTAAACGCCTAAGAATGTACCTGACTAGTAAGTATCTTAAAACCTATGGATTGCTATGTCTCCGAAAGAGAATCAAGCATGTGTACAGGGGCATAAACGCAGCAGTGATAGGATTGGAGAGGTTCGGTGAGCAAATGAAGACCCTTTGAAGTCATATTGCATTGTACCCATTCCATGGGTTTCAACTACCCAGGTTTTAGGTATTCTTCCTTCAGCTAAAACATGCATGTGGAACCCAGAGTATGATCAACCATGTGATCGGGAGACGTGTTCAAATATGTCTCAGTTTTCGTACCCTGGTACTCGGGTGCAACATTCCAGACGCTTTACTAACACTCTCCCGACTTGGAGAGTCAGTCCCTTTAACCTCCTGTTTGGCCCAGTTTGCAATTTCTGTGGAAGATGAACAGGAATAGCGAGAACCAATGAGAGACTAGCTGGAGGTGTCTGGATGGGCAAATTTAAGTCTCATTTCCCACCAGGAAGAGGAATTAACCAAAGGCTCAGCGTGCCGTGCCAGAACCAGATTAGGGCCTGAAGACATCCTGCGGTGTTGCGGCCAGGTCACAAGAAAGCGAGTTGAAGAAAGGAGCTCAGGGGCACTGTAATTCACAAACCTGCAGAGTTATAAATGACAGCTATCGTCCAAAAATAGACTGAAGTAAGGCTGCCAAGAGGACTTGAAAGCGGGGCAGAATTGCAGGAAACCGATTTCAGGAGGTAGACTGGAATTGCATTGAAAGCATAGGGAAAGAGGCAGAACGTCCACAATGATGCACTTGGCCAAAAAGGGCGTATGCGTTTTTTCCTGAATATATTCAGGAAAAAACGCATACGCCCTTTTTGGCCAACCAAGCAAACTTGCAAAGGAAATCTGCACTACAATGAAGTCTCACTTCCCACCGGTCAAAAGGGCCATCTGAAAAAAGTGTAAAATCCAGAAAGGCAGGACAGGCCATGGAGAACTAGGAGCCTTGTTATGCTGATGGGCGGGATGTAAATTGCCAACAGACACTCAGGAGAAGTGTATGGTGTTTCCTGAAACATCTAAAAAACAAAGCAACAGAGCCTAGGGCACTTCCACTTATGGTCCTATAGCTTAGGGAAATTAAAATCAAAAAGACACAGCCACCCCAAAGTTTGGGACGCCTCAGTTTACAAGAACCTCATTTACCGTACAAGTTCAATATCACAGAAAGTGAAAAATGGATAAAGAACTTGTGGTACTTACGTACAATGCAATATCACTCAGTAATGAAATCTATGTCATCAGGCCCATAACAGCATCATGAGTGGATTCAGGTACGATGATTCTAACTGAAATAAGTCACACAGAAAAAGAAACATCATAAGATATCACTAATACACGGAATGTAAACTTGGCTACACAGGAACTGAATTACAGAACGGAACAGGGTCTCAAATTTAGAAAACCAACTTATGCTTGCTTAAGGGGAAAGGTGAGTTGTGGTGCTGCATAAAACCAGAGATTGAAATGAGCACAGATAAAGTTCCTTAAGCCAAATATGGAATAGACAAGAGCTACTCCTTGCTCAACGAAATGGACTCAACACCGCATATTAAATGCCTAAGAATTTACCTGACTAGTAAGTATCTTAAAACCTATGGATTGCTATGTCTCCGAAAGAGAATCAAGCATGTGTACAGGGGCATAAACGCAGCAGTGATAGGATTGGAGATGTTCGGTGAGCAAATGAAGACCCTTTGAAGTCATATTGCATGGTACCCATTCCACGGGTTTCAACTACCCAGGTTTTAGGTATTCTTCCTTCAGCTAAAACATGCATGTGGAACCCAGAGTATGATCAACCATGTGATCGGGAGACGTGTTCAAATATGTCTCAGTTTTCGTACCCTGGTACTCGGGTGCAACATTCCAGACGCTTTACTAACACTCTCCTGACTTGGAGAGTCAGTCCCTTTAACCTCCTGTTTGGCCCAGTTTGCAATTTCTGTGGAAGATGAACAGGAATAGCGAGAACCAATGAGAGACTAGCTGGAGGTGTCTGGATGGGCAAATTTAACTCTCATTTCCCACCAGGAAGAGGAATTAACCAAAGGCTCAGCGTGCCGTGCCGGAACCAGATTAGGGCCTGAAGCCATCCTGCGGTGTTGCGGCCAGGTCACAAGAAAGCGAGTTGAAGAAAGGAGCTCAGGGGCACTGTAATTCACAAACCTGCAGAGTTATAAATGACAGCTATCGTCCAAAAATAGACTGAAGTAAGGCTGCCAAGAGGACTTGAAAGCGGGGCAGAATTGCAGGAAACCGATTTCAGGAGGTAGACTGGAATTGCATTGAAAGCATAGGAAAAGAGGCAGAACGTCCACAATGATGCACTTGGCCAAAAAGGGCGTATGCGTTTTTTCCTGAATATATTCAGGAAAAAACGCATACGCCCTTTTTGGCCAACCAAGCAAGCTTGCAAAGGAAATCTGCACTACAATGAAGTCTCACTTCCCCCCGGTCAAAAGGGCCATCTGAAAAAAGGGTAAAATCCAGAAAGGCAGGACAGGCCATGGAGAACTGGGAGCCTTGTTATGCTGATAGGCGGGATGTAAATTGCCAACAACCACTCGGGAGAAGTGTATGGTGTTTCCTGAAACATCGAAAAAACAAAGCAACAGAGTCTAGGACACTTCCACTTATGGTCCTATAGCTTAGGGAAATTAAAATCAAAAAGACACAGCCACCCCAAAGTTTGGAACGGCTCTGTTTACAAGAAACTCGTTTATAGTACAAGTTCAACATCGCAGAAAGTGAAAAATGGATAAAGAAGTTGTGGTATTTACTTACAAAGCAACATCACTCAGCAATGAAATCTGTGTCACAAGGCCCTTAGCAGCACAATGAGTGGATTCAGGTATGATGATTCTAACTGAAATAAGTCACACAGAAAAAGAAACATCATAAGATATCAGTAATACACGGAATGGAAACTTGGCTACACAGGAACTGAATTACAGAACAGAACAGGGTCTCAAATTTAGAAAACCAACTTATGCTTGCTTAAGGGGAAAGGTGAGTTGGGTTGCTGCATAAAATCAGAGATTGAAATGAGCACAGATAAAGTTCCTTAAGCCAAATATGGAATAGACAACAGCTACTCCTTACTCAACGAAATGGACTCAACACCGCATATTAAATGCCTAAGAATGTACCTGACTAGTAAGTATCTTAAAACCTATGGATTGCCATGTCTGTGAAAGAGAATCAAGCATGTGTACAGGGGCATAAACGCAGCAGTGATAGGATTGGAGAGGTTCGGTGAGCAAATGAAGACCCTTTGAAGTCATATTGCATGGTACCCATTACACGGGTCTCAACTCTCCAGGTTTAAGGTATTCTTCCTTCAGCTAAAACATGCATGTGGAACCCAGAGTATGATCAACCGTGTGAACGGGAGACGTGTTCAAATATGTCTCAGTTTTCCTCCCCTGGTACTCGGGTGCAACATTCCAGATGCTTTACTAACACTCTCCCTACTTGGAGAGTCAGCGCCTTTAACCTCCTGTTTGCCCCAGTTTGCAATTTCTGCGGAAGATGAACAGGAATAGCGAGAACCAATGAGAGACTACCTGGAGGTGTCTGAACGGGCAAATTTAACTCTCATTTCCCACCAGGAAGAGGAATTAAGCAAAGGCTCAGCGTGCCATGCCGGAACCACATTAGGGCCTGAAGACATCCTGCGGTGTTGCGGCCAGATCACAAGAAAGCGAGTTGAAGAAAGGAGCTCAGGGGCACTGTAATTCACAAACCTGCAGAGTTATAAATGACAGCTATCATCCAAAAATAGACTGAAGTAAGGCTGCCAACAGGACTTGAAAGCGGGGCAGAATTGCAGGAAACCGATTTCAGGAGGTAGACAGGAATTGCATTTCAAGCATAGGAAAAGAGGCAGAACGTCCACAGTGATGCACTTGGCCAAAAAGGGCGTATGCGTTTTTTCCTGAATATATTCAGGAAAAAACGCATACGCCCTTTTTGGCCAACCAAGCAAGCTTGCAAAGGAAATCTGCACTACAATGAAGTCTCACTTCCCCCCGGTCAAAAGGGCCATCTGAAAAAATTGTAAAATCCAAAAAGGCAGGACAGGACATGGAGAACTGGGAGCCTTGTTATGCTGATGGGTGGGATGTAAATTGACAACAGCCACTCCGGAGAAGTGTATGGTGTTTCCTGAAACATCTAAAAAACAAAGCAACAGAGCCTAGTGCACTTCCACTTATGGTCCTATAGCTTAGGGAAATTAAAATCAAAAAGACACAGCCACCCCAAAGTTTGGGACGCCTCTGTTTACAAGAACCTCGTTTACCGTACAAGTTCAATATCACAGAAAGTGAAAAATGGATAAAGAAGTTGTGGTACTCATGTACAATGCAATATCACTCAGCAATGAAATCTATGTCACCAGGCCCGTAGCAGCATAATGAGTGGATTCGGGTATGGTGATTCTAACTGAAATAAGTCCCACAGAAAAAGAAACATCAAAAAATATCACTAATACATGGAATTTAAACTTGGCTACAGAGGAACTGAATTACAAAACAGAACAGGGTCTCAAATTTAGAAAACCAACTTATGCTTGCTTAAGGGGAAAGGTGAGTTGGGGTGCTGCATAAAACCAGAGATTGAAATGAGCACAGATAAAGTTCCTTAAGCCAAATATGGAATAGACAAGAGCTACTCCTTGCTCAACGAAATGGACTCCACACCCCATATTAAACGCCTAAGAATATACCTGACTAGTAAGTATCTTAAAACCTATGGATTGCTATGTCTCCAAAAGAGAATCAAGCGTGTGTACAAGGGTCATAAACGCAGCAGTGATAGGATTGGAGAGATTCGGTGAGCAAATGAAGACCCATTGAAGTCATATTGCATGGTACCCATTCCACGGGTTTCAACTACCCAGGTTTAAGGTATTCTTCCTTCAGCTAAAACATGCATGTGGAACCCAGAGTATGATCAACCATGTGATCGGGAGACGTGTTCAAATATGTCTCAGTTTTTGTACCCTGGTACTCGGGTGCAACATTCCAGACGCTTTACTAACACTCTCCCCACTTGGAGAGTCAGCGCCTTTAAACTCCTGTTTGGCCCAGTTTGCAATTTCTGCGGAAGATGAACAGGAATAGCGAGAACCAATGAGAGGCTAGCTGGAGGTGTCTGGACGGGCAAATTTAACTCTCATTTCCCACCAGGAAGAGGAAATAACCAAAGGCTCAGCGTGCCGTACCGGAACCGGATTAGGGCCTGAAGCCATCCTGCGGTGTTGCGGCCAGCTCAAAAGAAAGAGAGTTGAAGAAAGGAGCTCAGGGGCACTGTAATTCACAAACCTGCAGAGTTATAAATGACAGCTATCGTCCAAAAATAGACTGAAGTAAGGCTGCCAAGAGGACTTGAAAGCGGGGCAGAATTGCAGGAAACCGATTTCAGGAGGTAGACTGGAATTGCATTGAAAGCATAGGAAAAGAGGCAGAACGTCCACAATGATGCACTTGGCCAAAAAGGGCGTATGCGTTTTTTCCTGAATATATTCAGGAAAAAACGCATACGCCCTTTTTGGCCAACCAAGCAAGCTTGCAAAGGAAATCTGCACTACAATGAAGTCTCACTTCCCCCCGGTCAAAAGGGCCATCTGAAAAAAGGGTAAAATCCAGAAAGGCAGGACAGGCCATGGAGAACTGGGAGCCTTGTTATGCTGATGGGCGGGATGTAAATTGCCAACAACCACTCGGGAGAAGTGTATGGTGTTTCCTGAAACATCGAAAAAACAAAGCAACAGAGCCTAGGACACTTCCACTTATGGTCCTATAGCTTAGGGAAATTAAAATCAAAAAGACACAGCCACCCCAAAGTTTGGAACGGCTCTGTTTACAAGAAACTCGTTTATAGTACAAGTTCAACATCGCAGAAAGTGAAAAATGGATAAAGAAGTTGTGGTATTTACTTACAAAGCAACATCACTCAGCAATGAAATCTGTGTCACAAGGCCCTTAGCAGCACAATGAGTGGATTCAGGTATGATGATTCTAACTGAAATAAGTCACACAGAAAAAGAAACATCATAAGATATCAGTAATACACGGAATGGAAACTTGGCTACACAGGAACTGAATTACAGAACAGAACAGGGTCTCAAATTTAGAAAACCAACTTATGCTTGCTTAAGGGGAAAGGTGAGTTGGGTTGCTGCATAAAATCAGAGATTGAAATGAGCACAGATAAAGTTCCTTAAGCCAAATATGGAATAGACAACAGCTACTCCTTACTCAACGAAATGGACTCAACACCGCATATTAAATGCCTAAGAATGTACCTGACTAGTAAGTATCTTAAAACCTATGGATTGCCATGTCTCTGAAAGAGAATCAAGCATGTGTACAGGGGCATAAACGCAGCAGTGATAGGATTGGAGAGGTTCGGTGAGCAAATGAATACCCTTTGAAGTCATATTGCATGGTACCCATTTCACGGGTCTCAACTCTCCAGGTTTAAGGTATTCTTCCTTCAGCTAAAACATGCATGTGGAACCCAGAGTATGATCAACCGTGTGAACGGGAGACGTGTTCAAATATGTCTCAGTTTTCCTCCCCTGGTACTCGGGTGCAACATTCCAGATGCTTTACTAACACTCTCCCTACTTGGAGAGTCAGCGCCTTTAACCTCCTGTTTGCCCCAGTTTGCAATTTCTGCGGAAGATGAACAGGAATAGCGAGAACCAATGAGAGACTACCTGGAGGTGTCTGAACGGGCAAATTTAACTCTCATTTCTCACCAGGAAGAGGAATTAAGCAAAGGCTCAGCGTGCCATGCCGGAACCACATTAGGGCCTGAAGACATCCTGCGGTGTTGCGGCCAGATCACAAGAAAGCGAGTTGAAGAAAGGAGCTCAGGGGCACTGTAATTCACAAACCTGCAGAGTTATAAATGACAGCTATCATCCAAAAATAGACTGAAGTAAGGCTGCCAAGAGGACTTGAAAGCGGGGCAGAATTGCAGGAAACCGATTTCAGGAGGTAGACAGGAATTGCATTGAAAGCATAGGAAAAGAGGCAGAACGTCCACAGTGATGCACTTGGCCAAAAAGGGCGTATGCGTTTTTTCCTGAATATATTCAGGAAAAAACGCATACGCCCTTTTTGGCCAACCAAGCAAGCTTGCAAAGGAAATCTGCACTACAATGAAGTCTCACTTCCCCCCGGTCAAAAGGGCCATCTGAAAAAATTGTAAAATCCAAAAAGGCAGGACAGGACATGGAGAACTGGGAGCCTTGTTATGCTGATGGGTGGGATGTAAATTGACAACAGCCACTCCGGAGAAGTGTATGGTGTTTCCTGAAACATCTAAAAAACAAAGCAACAGAGCCTAGTGCACTTCCACTTATGGTCCTATAGCTTAGGGAAATTAAAATCAAAAAGACACAGCCACCCCAAAGTTTGGGACGCCTCTGTTTACAAGAACCTCGTTTACCGTACAAGTTCAATATCACAGAAAGTGAAAAATGGATAAAGAAGTTGTGGTACTCATGTACAATGCAATATCACTCAGCAATGAAATCTATGTCACCAGGCCCGTAGCAGCATAATGAGTGGATTCGGGTATGGTGATTCTAACTGAAATAAGTCCCACAGAAAAAGAAACATCAAAAAATATCACTAATACATGGAATTTAAATTTGGCTACAGAGGAACTGAATTACAAAACAGAACAGGGTCTCAAATTTAGAAAACCAACTTATGCTTGCTCAAGGGGAAAGGTGAGTTGGGGTGCTGCATAAAACCAGAGATTGAAATGAGCACAGATAAAGTTCCTTAAGCCAAATATGGAATAGACAAGAGCTACTCCTTGCTCAACGAAATGGACTCCACACCCCATATTAAACGCCTAAGAATATACCTGACTAGTAAGTATCTTAAAACTTACTTATGGATTGCTATGTCTCCAAAAGAGAATCAAGCGTGTGTACAAGGGTCATAAACGCAGCAGTGATAGGATTGGAGAGATTCGGTGAGCAAATGAAGACCCATTGAAGTCATATTGCATGGTACCCATTCCACGGGTTTCAACTACCCAGGCTTAAGGTATTCTTCCTTCAGCTAAAACATGCATGTGGAACCCAGAGTATGATCAACCATGTGATCGGGAGACGTGTTCAAATATGTCTCAGTTTTTGTACCCTGGTAATCGGGTGCAACATTCCAGACGCTTTACTAACACTCTCCCCACTTGGAGAGTCAGTCCCTTTAACCTCCTGTTTGGCCCAGTTTGCAATTTCTGCGGAAGATGAACAGGAATAGGGAGAACCAATGAGAGACTAGCTGGAGGTGTCTGGATGGGCAAATTTAACTCTCATTTCCCACCAGGAAGAGGAATTAACCAAAGGCTCAGTGTGCCGTGCCGGAACCAGATTAGGACCTGAAGCCATCCTGCGGTGTTGCCGCCAGCTCAAAAGAAAGCGAGTTGAAGAAAGGAGCTCAGGGGCACTGTAATTCACAAACCTGCAGAGTTATAAATGACAGCTATCGTCCAAAAATATACTGAAGTAAGGCTGCCAAGAGGACTTGAAAGCGGGGCAGAATTGCAGGAAACCGATTTCAGGAGGTAGACTGGAATTGCATTGAAAGCATAGGAAAAGAGGCAGAATGTGCACAATGATGCACTTGGCCAAAAAGGGCGTATGCGTTTTTTCCTGAATATATTCAGGAAAAAACGCATACGCCCTTTTTGGCCAACCAAGCAAGCTTGCAAAGGAAATCTGCACTACAATGAAGTCTCACTTCCCCCCGGTCAAAAGGGCCATCTGAAAAAAGTGTAAAATCCAGAAAGGCAGGACAGGCCATGGAGAACTGGGAGCCTTGTTATGCTGATGGGCGGGATGTAAATTGCCAACAGACACTCGGGAGAAGTGTATCGTGTTTCCTGAAACATCTAAAAAACAAAGCAACAGAACCTAGGCCACTTCCACTTATGGTCCTATAGCTTAGGGAAATTAAAATCAAAAAGACACAGCCACCCTAAAGTTTGGGACGCCTCTGTTTACAAGAACCTCGTTTACAGTACAAGTTCAACATCGCAGAAAGTGAAAAATGGATAAAGAAGTTGTGGTATTTACTTACAAAGCAATATCACTCAGCAATGAAATCTATGTCATCAGGCCCTTAGCAGCACAATGAGTGGATTCAGGTATGATGATTCTAACTGAAATAAGTCACACAGAAAAAGAAACATCATAAGATATCAGTAATACACGGAATGTAAACTTGGCTACACAGGAACTGAATTACAGAACAGAACAGGGTCTCAAATTTAGAAAACCAACTTATGCTTGCTTAAGGGGAAAGGTGAGTTGGGGTGCTGCATAAAACCAGAGATCGAAATGAGCACAGATAAAGTTCCTTAAGCCAAATATGGAATAGACAAGAGCTACTCCTTGCTCAACGAAATGGACTCAACACCGCATATTAAACGCCTAAGAATGTACCTGACTAGTAAGTATCTTAAAACCTGTGGATTACTATGTCTCCGAAAGAGAATGAAGCATGTGTACAGGGGCATAAACACAGCAGTGAAAGGATTGGAGAGGTTCGGTGAGCAAAAGAAGACCCTTTGAAGTCATATTACATGGTACCCATTCCACGGGTTTTAACTACCCAGTTTTAAGGTATTCTTCCTTCAGCTAAAACTTGCATGTGGAACCTAGAGTATGATCAACCATGTGATCGGGAGACGTGTTCAAATATTTCTCAGTTTTCGTATCCTGGTACTCGGGTGCAACATTCCAGACGCTTTACTAACACTCTCCCGACTTGGAGAGTCAATCTCTTAAATCTCCTGTTTGGCGCACTTTGCAATTTCTGCGGAAGATGAACAGGAATAGCGAGAACCAATGAGAGGCTAGCTGGAGGTGTCCTGACGGGCAAATTTAACACTCACATCCCACAAGGAAGAGGAATTAACCAAAGGCTCAGCGTGCCGTGCCAGAACCAGATTAGGGCCTGTAGACATCCTGCGGTGTTGCGGCCAGCTCACAAGAAAGCGAGTTGAAGAAAGGAGCTCAGGGGCACTGTAATTCACAAACCTGCAGAGTTATAAATGACAGCTATCGTCCAAAAATAGACTGAAGTAAGGCTGCCAAGAGGACTTGAAAGTGGGGCAGAATTGCAGGAAACCGATTTCAGGAGGTAGACTGGAATTGCATTGAAAGCACAGGAAAAGAGGCAGAACGTCCACAATGATGCACTTGGCCAAAAAGGGCGTATGCGTTTTTTCCTGAATATATTCAGGAAAAAACGCATACGCCCTTTTTGGCCAACCAAGCAAACTTGCAAAGGAAATCTGCACTACAATGAAGTCTCACTTCCCCCCGGTCAAAAGGGCCATCTGAAAAAAGTGTAAAATCCAGAAAGGCAGGACGGGCCATGGAGAACTGGGAGCCTTGTTATGCTGATGGGCGGGATGTAAATTGCCAACAGACACTCGGGAGAAGTGTATGGTGTTTCCTGAAACATCGAAAAAACAAAGCAACAGAGTCTAGGACACTTCCACTTATGGTCCTATAGCTTAGGGAAATTAAAATCAAAAAGACACAGCCACCCCAAAATTTGGGACGCCTCTGTTTACAAGAACCTCGTTTACAGTACAAGTTCAACATCGCAGAAAGTGAAAAATGGATAAAGAAGTTGTGGTATTTACTTACAAAGCAATATCACTCAGCAATGAAATCTATGTCATCAGGCCCTTAGCAGCATAATGAGTAGATTCAGGTACGATGATTCTAACTGAAATAAGTCACACAGAAAAAGAAACATCATAAGATATCAGTAATACACGGAATATAAACTTCGCTACACAGGAACTGAATTACAGAACAGAACAGGGTCTCAAATTTAGAAAACCAACTTATACTTGCTTAAGGGGAAAGGTGAGTTGGGGTGCTGCATAAAACCAGAGATTGAAATGAGCACAGATAAAGTTCCTTAAGCCAAATATGGAATAGACAAGAGCTACTCCTTGCTCAACGAAATGGACTCAACACCGCATATTAAACGCCTAAGAATGTACCTGACTAGTAAGTATCTTAAAACCTATGGATTGCTATGTCTCCGAAAGAGAATCAAGCATGTGTACAGGGGCATAAACGCAGCAGTGATAGGATTGGAGAGGTGCGGTGAGCAAATGAAGACCCTTTGAAATCATATTGCATGGTACCCATTCCACGGGTTTCAACTACCCAGGTTTAAGGTATTCTTCCTTCAGCTAAAACATGCATGTGGAACCTAGATTATGATCAACCATGTGATCGGGAGACGTGTTCAAATATGTCTCAGTTTTCGTACCCTGGTACTCGGGTGCAACATTCCAGATGCTTTACTAACACTCTCCCGACTTGGAGAGTCAGTCCCTTTAACCTCCTGTTTGGCCCAGTTTGCAATTTCTGCGGAAGATGAACAGGAATAGCGAGAACCAATGAGAGACTAGCTGGAGGTGTCTGGACGGGCAAATTTAACTCTCATTTCCCACCAGGAAGAGGAATTAACCAAAGGCTCAGCGTGCCGTGCCGGAACCAGATTAGGGCCTGAAGCCATCCTGCGGTGTTGCGGCCAGCTCACAAGAAAGCGAGTTGAAGAAAGGAGCTCAGGGGCACTGTAATTCACAAACCTGCAGAGTTATAAATGACAGCTATCGTCCAAAAATAGACTGAAGTAAGGCTGCCAAGAGGACTTGAAAACGGGGCAGAATTGCAGGAAACCGATTTCAGGAGGTAGACTGGAATTGCATTGAAAGCATAGGAAAAGAGGCAGAACGTCCACAATGATGCACTTGGCCAAAAAGGGCGTATGTGTTTTTTCCTGAATATATTCAGGAAAAAACGCATACGCCCTTTTTGGCCAACCAAGCAAGCTTGCAAAGGAAATCTGCACTACAATGAAGTCTCACTTCCCCCCGGTCAAAAGGGCCATCTGAAAAAAGTGTAAAATCCAGAAAGGCAGGACAGGCCATGGAGAACTGGGAGCCTTGTTATGCTGATGGGCGGGATGTAAATTGCCAACAACCACTCGGGAGAAGTGTATGGTGTTTCCTGAAACATCTAAAAAACAAAGCAACAGAGCCTAGGGCACTTCCACTTATGGTCCTATAGCTTAGGGAATTTAAAATCAAAAAGACACAGCCACCCCAAAGTTTGGAACGGCTCTGTTTACAAGAACCTCGTTTATAGTATAAGTTCAACATCGCAGAAAGTGAAAAATGGATAAAGAAGTTGTGGTATTTACTTAAAAAGCAATATCACTCAGCAATGAAATCTGTGTCATCAGGCCCTTAGCAGCACAATGAGTGGATTCAGGTATGATGATTCTAACTGAAATAAGTCACACAGAAAAAGAAACATCATAAGGTATCAGTAATACACGGAATGTAAACTTGGCTACACAGGAACTGAATTACAGAACAGAACAGGGTCTCAAATTACGAAAACCAACTTATGCTTGCTTAAGGGTAAAGGTGAGTTGGGGTGCTGCATAAAACCAGAGATTGAAATGAGCACAGATAAAGTTCCTTAAGCCAAATATGGAATAGACAAGAGCTACTCCTTGCTCAGCGAAATGGACTCAACACCGCATATTAAACGCCTAAGAATGTACCTGACTAGTAAGTATCTTAAAACCTATGGATTGCTATGTCTCCGAAAGAGAATCAAGCATGTGTACAGGGGCATAAACGCAGCAGTGATAGGATTGCAGAGGTTCGGTGAGCAAATGAAGTCCCTTTGAAGTCATATTGCATGGTACCCATTCCACGGGTTTCAACTACCCAGGTTTTAGGTATTCTTCCTTCAGCTAAAACATGCATGTGGAACCCAAGTATTATCAACCATGTGAACGGGAGACATGTTCAAATATGTCTCAGTTTTCCTCCCCTGGTACTCGGGTGCAACATTCCAGATGCTTTACTAACACTCTCCGCACTTGGAGAGTCAGCGCCTTTAACCTCCTGTTTGGCCCAGTTTGCAATTTCTGCGGAAGATGAACAGGAATAGGGAGAACCAATGAGAGGCTAGCTGGAGGTGTCTGGACGGGCAAATTTAACTCTCATTTCCCACCAGGAAGAGGAATTAACCAAAGGCTCAGCGTGCCGTGCCGGAACCAGATTAGGGCCTGAAGCCATCCTGCGGTGTTGCGGCCAGCTCAAAAGAAAGCGAGTTGAAGAAAGGAGCTCAGGGGCACTGTAATTCACAAACCTGCAGAGTTATAAATGACAGCTATCGTCCAAAAATAGACTGAAGTAAGGCTGCCAAGAGGACTTGAAAGCGGAGCAGAATTGCAGGAAACCAATTTCAGGAGGTAGACTGGAATTGCATTGAAAGCATAGGAAAAGAGGCTGAACGTCCACAATGATGCACTTGGCCAAAAAGGGCGTATGCGTTTTTTCCTGAATATATTCAGGAAAAAACGCATACGCCCTTTTTGGCCAACCAAGCAAGCTTGCAAAGGAAATCTGCACTACAATGAAGTCTCACTTCCCCCAGGTCAAAAGGGCCATCTGAAAAAAGTGTAAAATCCAGAAAGGCAGGACAGGCCATGGAGAACTGGGAGCCTTGTTATGCTGATGGGCGGGATGTAAATTGCCAACAACCACTCGGGAGAAGTGTATGGTGTTTCCTGAAACATCTAAAAAACAAAGCAACAGAGCTTAGGGCACTTCCACTTATGGTCCTATAGTTTAGGGAATTTAAAATCAAAAAGACACAGCCACCCCAAAATTTGGAACGGCTCTGTTTACAAGAACCTCATTTACAGTACAAGTTCAACATCGCAGAAAGTGAAAAATGGATAAAGAAGTTGTGGTATTTACTTAAAAAGCAATATCACTCAGCAATGAAATCTGTGTCATCAGGCCGTTAGCAGCACAATGAGTGGATTCAGGTATGATGATTCTAACTGAAATAAGTCACACAGAAAAAGAAACATCATAAGATATCAGTAATACACGGAATGTAAACTTGGCTA
Source organism: Stenella coeruleoalba (assembly GCF_951394435.1). Classification (NCBI taxonomy): domain Eukaryota; kingdom Metazoa; phylum Chordata; class Mammalia; order Artiodactyla; family Delphinidae; genus Stenella; species Stenella coeruleoalba. The sequence continues at coordinate 1,765,915 of NW_027646361.1, read as the reverse complement.
CACAGGAACTGAATTACAGAACAGAACAGGGTCTCAAATTTCGAAAACCAACTTATGCTTGCTTAAGGGGAAAGGTGAGTTGGGGTGCTGCATAAAAGCAGAGATTGAAATGAGCACAGATAAAGTTCCTTAAGCCAAATGTGGAATAGACAAGAGCTACTCCTTGCTCAACGAAATGGACTCAACACCCCATATTAAACGCCTAAGAATGTACCTGACTAGTAAGTATCTTAAAACCTATGGATTGCTATGTCTCCGAAAGAGAATCAAGCATGTGTACAGGGGCATAAACGCAGCAGTGATAGGATTGGAGAGGTTCGGTGAGCAAATGAAGACCGTTTGAAGTCATATTGCATGGTACCCATTCCCCGGGTTTCAACTACCCAGGTTTTAGGTATTCTTCCTTCAGCTAAAACATGCATGTGGAACCCAAGTATTATCAACCATGTGAATGGGAGACGTGTTCAAATATGTCTCAGTTTTCCTCCCCTGGTACTCGGGTGCAACATTCCAGACGCTTTACTAACACTCTCCCCACTTGGAGAGTCAGCGCCTTTAACCTCCTGTTTGGCCCAGTTTGCAATTTCTGCGGAACATGAACAGGAATAGCGAGAACCAATGAGAGGCTAGCCGGAGGTGTCTGGATGGGCAAATTTAACTCTCATTTCCCACCAGGAAGAGGAAATAACCAAAGGCTCTTTGTGCCGTGCCGGAACCAGATTAGGGCCTGAAGCCATCCTGCGGTGTTGCGGCCAGCTCACAAGAAAACGAGTTGAAGAAAGGAGCTCAGGGGCACTGTAATTCACAAACCTGCAGAGTTATAAATGACAGCTATCGTCCAAAAATAGACTGAAGTAAGGCTGCCAAGAGGACTTGAAAGCGGGGCAGAATTGCAGGAAACCGATTTCAGGAGGTAGACTGGAATTGCATTGAAAGCATAGGAAAAGAGGCCGAACGTCCACAATGATGCACTTGGCCAAAAAGGGCGTATGCGTTTTTTCCTGAATATATTCAGGAAAAAACGCATACGCCCTTTTTGGCCAACCAAGCAAGCTTGCAAAGGAAATCTGCACTACAATGAAGTCTCACTTCCCCTCGGTCAAAAGGGCCATCTGAAAAAAGTGTAAAATCCAGAAAGGCAGGACTGGCCATGGAGAACTGGGAGCCTTGTTATGCTGATGGGCGGGATGTAAATTGCCAACAACCACTCGGGAGAAGTGTATGGTGTTTCCTGAAACATCTAAAATACAAAGCAACAGAACCTAGGGCACTTCCACTTATGGTCCTATAGCTTAGGGAAATTAAAATCAAAAAGACACAGCCACCCCAAAGTTTGGAACGGCTCTGTTTACAAGAACCTCGTTTACAGTACAAGTTCAACATCGCAGAAAGTGAAAAATGGATAAAGAATTTGTGGTATTCACTTACAAAGCAATATCACGCAGCAATGAAATCTGTGTCATCAGGCCCTTAGCAGCACAATGAGTGGATTCAGGTATGATGATTGTAACTGAAATAAGTCACACAGAAAAAGAAACATCATAAGATATCAGTAATACACGGAATGTAAACTTGGCTACACAGGAACTGAATTACAGAACAGAACAGGGTCTCAAATTTCGAAAACCAACTTATGCTTGCTTAAGGGGAAAGGTGAGTTGGGGTGCTGCATAAAACCAGAGATTGAAATGAGCACAGATAAAGTTCCTTAAGCCAAATATGGAATAGACAAGAGCTACTCCTTGCTCAACGAAATGGACTCAACACCGCATATTAAACGCCTAAGAATGTACCTGACCAGTAAGTATCTTAAAACCTATGGATTGCTATGTCTCCGAAAGAGAATCAAGCATGTGTACAGGGGCATAAACGCAGCAGTGATAGGATTGGAGAGGTTCAGTGAGAAAATGAAGACCCTTTGAAGTCATATTGCATGGTACCCATTCCACGGGTTTCAACTACCCAGATTTTAGGTATTCTTCCTTCAGCTAAAACATGCATGTGGAACCTAGAGTATGATCAACCATGTGATCGGGAGACGTGTTCAAATATGTCTCAGTTTTCCTCCCCTGGTACTCGGGTGCAACATTCCAGACGCTTTACTAACACTCTCCCCACTTGGAGAGTCAGTCCCTTTAACCTCCTGTTTGGCCCAGTTTGCAATTTCTGTGGAAGATGAACAGGAATAGCGAGAACCAATGAGAGACTAGCTGGAGGTGTCTGGATGGGCAAATTTAACTCTCATTTCCCACCAGGAAGAGGAATTAACCAAAGGCTCAGCGTGCCGTGCCGGAACCAGATTAGGGCCTGTAGACATCCTGTGGTGTTGCGGCCAGGTCACAAGAAAGCGAGTTGAAGAAAGGAGCTCAGGGGCACTGTAATTCACAAACCTGCAGAGTTATAAATGACAGCTATCGTCCAAAAATAGACTGAAGTAAGGCTGCCAAGAGGACTTGAAAGCGGGGCAGAATTGCAGGAAACCGATTTCAGGAGGTAGACTGGAATTGCATTGAAGGCATAGGAAAAGAGGCAGAACGTCCACAATGATGCACTTGGCCAAAAAGGGCACTTGGCCAAAAAGGGCCAAAAAGGGCGAATATATTCAGGAAAAAACGCATATGCCCTTTTTGGCGAACAAAGCAAACTTGCAAAGGAAATCTGCACTACAATGAAGTCTCACTTCCCCCCGGTCAAAAGGGCCATCTGAAAAAAGTGTAAAATCCAGAAAGGCAGGACAGGCCATGGAGAACTGGGAGCCTTGTTATGCTGATGGGCGGGATGTAAATTGCCAACAACCACTCGGGAGAAGTGTATGGTGTTTCCTGAAACATCTAAAAAACAAAGCAACAGAACCTAGGGCACTTCCACTTATGGTCCTATAGCTTAGGGAAATTAAAATCAAAAAGACACAGCCACCCCAAAATTTGGGACGCCTCTGTTTACAAGAACCTCGTTTACAGTACAAGTTCAACATCGCAGAAAGTGAAAAATGGATAAAGAAGTTGTGGTATTTACTTACAAAGCAATATCACTCAGCAATGAAATCTGTGTCATCAGGCCCTTAGCAGCACAATGAGTGGATTCAGGTATGATGATTCTAACTGAAATAAGTCACACAGAAAAAGAAACATCATAAGATATCAGTAATACACGGAATGTAAACTTGGCTACACAGGAACTGCATTCCAAAACAGAACAGGGTCTCAAATTTAGAAAACCAACTTATGCTTGCTTAAGGGGAAAGGTGAGTTGGGGTGCTGCATAAAACCAGAGATTGAAATGAGCACAGATAAAGTTCCTTAAGTCAAATATGGAATAGACAAGAGCTACTCCTTGCTCAACGAAATGGACTCAAAACCCCATATTAAACGCCTAAGAATGTACCTGACTAGTAAGTATCTTAAAACCTATGGATCGCTATGTCTCCAAAAGAGAATCAAGCGTGTGTACAGGGGCATAAACGCAGCAGTGATAGGATTGGAGAGGTTCGGTGAGCAAATGAAGACCGTTTGAAGTCATATTGCATGGTACCCATTCCCCGGGTTTCAACTACCCAGGTTTTAGGTATTCTTCCTTCAGCTAAAACATGCATGTGGAACCCAGAGTATGATCAACCATGTGAACGGGAGACGTGTTCAAATATGTCTCAGTTTTCCTCCCCTGGTACTCGGGTGCAACATTCCAGACGCTTTACTAACACTCTCCCGACTTGGAGAGTCAGTCCCCTTAACCTCCTGTTTGGCCCAGTTTGCAATTTCTGCGGAAGATGAACAGGAATAGCGAGAACCAATGAGAGGCTAGCTGGAGGTCTCTTGACGGGCAAATTCAACTCTCATTTCCCACCAGGAAGAGGAATTAACCAAAGGCTCAGCATGCCGGGCCGGAACCAGATTAGGGCCTGAAGCCATCCTGCGGTGTTGCGGCCAGGTCACAAGAAAGCGAGTTGAAGAAAGGAGCTCAGGGGCACTGTAATTCACAATCCTGCAGAGTTATAAATGACAGCTATCGTCCAAAAATAGACTGAAGTAAGGCTGCCAAGAGGACTTGAAAGCGGGGCAGAATTGCAGGAAACCGATTTCAGGAGGTAGACTGGAATTGCATTGAAAGCATAGGAAAAGAGGCAGAACGTCCACAATGATGCACTTGGCCAAAAAGGGCGTATGCGTTTTTTCCTGAATATATTCAGGAAAAAACGCATACGCCCTTTTTGGCCAACCAAGCAAGCTTGCAAAGGAAATCTGCACTACAATGAAGTCTCACTTCCCCCCGGTCAAAAGGGCCATCTGAAAAAAGGGTAAAATCCAGAAAGGCAGGACAGGCCATGGAGAACTGGGAGCCTTGTTATGCTGATGGGCGGGATGTAAATTGCCAAGAACCACTTGGGAGAAGTGTATGGTGTTTCCTGAAACAACTAAAAAACAAAGCAACAGAACCTAGGGCACTTCCACTTATGGTCCTATAGCTTAGGGAAATTAAAATCAAAAAGACACAGCCACCCCAAAGTTTGGAATGGCTCTGTTTACAAGAACCTCGTTTACAGTACAAGTTCAACATCGCAGAAAGTGAAAAATGGATAAAGAAGTTGTGGTATTCACTTACAATGCAGTATCACTCAGCAATGAAATCTATGTCATCAGGCCCGTAGCAGCACAATGAGTGGATTCAGGTATGATGATTCTAACTGAAATAAGTCACACAGAAAAAGAAACATCATAAGATATCAGTAATACACGGAATATAAACTTGGCTACCCAGGAACTGAATTACAGAACAGAACAGGGTCTCAAATTTAGAAAACCAACTTATACTTGCTTAAGGGGAAAGGTGAGTTGGGGTGCTGCATAAAACCAGAGATTGAAATGAGCACAGATAAAGTTCCTTAAGCCAAATATGGAATAGACAAGAGCTACTCCTTGCTCAACGAAATGGACTCAACACCGCATATTAAACGCCTTAGAATGTACCTGACTATTAAGTATCTTAAAACCTATGGATTGCTATGTCTCCGAAAGAGAATCAAGCATGTGTACAGGGGCATAAACGCAGCAGTGATAGGATTGGAGAGGTTCGGTGAGCAAATGAAGACCCTTTGAAGTCATATTGCATGGTACCCATTCCACGGGTTTCAACTACCCAGGTTTAAGGTATTCTTCCTTCAGCTAAAACATGCATGTGGAACCTAGATTATGATCAACCATGTGATCGGGAGACGTGTTCAAATATGTCTCAGTTTTCGTACCCTGGTACTCGGGTGCAACATTCCAGATGCTTTACTAACTCTCTCCCGACTTGGAGAGTCAGTCCCTTTAACCTCCTGTTTGGCCCAGTTTGCAATTTCTGCGGAAGATGAACAGGAATAGCGAGAACCAATGAGAGGCTAGCTGGAGGTGTCTGGACGGGCAAATTTAACTCTCATTTCCCACCAGGAAGAGGAAATAACCAAAGGCTCAGCGTGCCGTACCGGAACCGGATTAGGGCCTGAAGCCATCCTGCGGTGTTGCGGCCAGCTCAAAAGAAAGCGAGTTGAAGAAAGGAGCTCAGGGGCACTGTAATTCACAAACCTGCAGAGTTATAAATGACAGCTATCGTCCAAAAATATACTGAAGTAAGGCTGCCAAGAGGACTTGAAAGCGGGGCAGAATTGCAGGAAACCGATTTCAGGAGGTAGACTGGAATTGCATTGAAAGCATAGGAAAAGAGGCAGAACGTCCACAATGATGCACTTGGCCAAAAAGGGCGTATGCGTTTTTTCCTGAATATATTCAGGAAAAAACGCATACGCCCTTTTTGGCCAACCAAGCAAGCTTGCAAAGGAAATCTGCACTACAATGAAGTCTCACTTCCCCCCGGTCAAAAGGGCCATCTGAAAAAAGTGTAAAATCCAGAAAGGCAGGACAGGCCATGGAGAACTGGGAGCCTTGTTATGCTGATGGGCGGGATGTAAATTGCCAACAACCACTCGGGAGAAGTGTATGGTGTTTCCTGAAACATCGAAAAAACAAAGCAACAGAGTCTAGGACACTTCCACTTATGGTCCTATAGCTTAGGGAAATTAAAATCAAAAAGACACAGCCACCCCAAAGTTTGGAACGGCTCTGTTTACAAGAAACTCGTTTATAGTACAAGTTCAACATCGCAGAAAGTGAAAAATGGATAAAGAAGTTGTGGTATTTACTTACAAAGCAACATCACTCAGCAATGAAATCTGTGTCACAAGGCCCTTAGCAGCACAATGAGTGGATTCAGGTATGATGATTCTAACTGAAATAAGTCACACAGAAAAAGAAACATCATAAGATATCAGTAATACACGGAATGGAAACTTGGCTACACAGGAACTGAATTACAGAACAGAACAGGGTCTCAAATTTAGAAAACCAACTTATGCTTGCTTAAGGGGAAAGGTGAGTTGGGTTGCTGCATAAAATCAGAGATTGAAATGAGCACAGATAAAGTTCCTTAAGCCAAATATGGAATAGACAACAGCTACTCCTTACTCAACGAAATGGACTCAACACCGCATATTAAATGCCTAAGAATGTACCTGACTAGTAAGTATCTTAAAACCTATGGATTGCCATGTCTCTGAAAGAGAATCAAGCATGTGTACAGGGGCATAAACGCAGCAGTGATAGGATTGGAGAGGTTCGGTGAGCAAATGAAGACCCTTTGAAGTCATATTGCATGGTACCCATTACACGGGTCTCAACTCTCCAGGTTTAAGGTATTCTTCCTTCAGCTAAAACATGCATGTGGAACCCAGAGTATGATCAACCGTGTGAACGGGAGACGTGTTCAAATATGTCTCAGTTTTCCTCCCCTGGTACTCGGGTGCAACATTCCAGATGCTTTACTAACACTCTCCCTACTTGGAGAGTCAGCGCCTTTAACCTCCTGTTTGCCCCAGTTTGCAATTTCTGCGGAAGATGAACAGGAATAGCGAGAACCAATGAGAGACTACCTGGAGGTGTCTGAACGGGCAAATTTAACTCTCATTTCCCACCAGGAAGAGGAATTAAGCAAAGGCTCAGCGTGCCATGCCGGAACCACATTAGGGCCTGAAGACATCCTGCGGTGTTGCGGCCAGATCACAAGAAAGCGAGTTGAAGAAAGGAGCTCAGGGGCACTGTAATTCACAAACCTGCAGAGTTATAAATGACAGCTATCATCCAAAAATAGACTGAAGTAAGGCTGCCAAGAGGACTTGAAAGCGGGGCAGAATTGCAGGAAACCGATTTCAGGAGGTAGACAGGAATTGCATTTCAAGCATAGGAAAAGAGGCAGAACGTCCACAGTGATGCACTTGGCCAAAAAGGGCGTATGCGTTTTTTCCTGAATATATTCAGGAAAAAACGCATACGCCCTTTTTGGCCAACCAAGCAAGCTTGCAAAGGAAATCTGCACTACAATGAAGTCTCACTTCCCCCCGGTCAAAAGGGCCATCTGAAAAAATTGTAAAATCCAAAAAGGCAGGACAGGACATGGAGAACTGGGAGCCTTGTTATGCTGATGGGTGGGATGTAAATTGACAACAGCCACTCCGGAGAAGTGTATGGTGTTTCCTGAAACATCTAAAAAACAAAGCAACAGAGCCTAGTGCACTTCCACTTATGGTCCTATAGCTTAGGGAAATTAAAATCAAAAAGACACAGCCACCCCAAAGTTTGGGACGCCTCTGTTTACAAGAACCTCGTTTACCGTACAAGTTCAATATCACAGAAAGTGAAAAATGGATAAAGAAGTTGTGGTACTCATGTACAATGCAATATCACTCAGCAATGAAATCTATGTCACCAGGCCCGTAGCAGCATAATGAGTGGATTCGGGTATGGTGATTCTAACTGAAATAAGTCCCACAGAAAAAGAAACATCAAAAAATATCACTAATACATGGAATTTAAACTTGGCTACAGAGGAACTGAATTACAAAACAGAACAGGGTCTCAAATTTAGAAAACCAACTTATGCTTGCTTAAGGGGAAAGGTGAGTTGGGGTGCTGCATAAAACCAGAGATTGAAATGAGCACAGATAAAGTTCCTTAAGCCAAATATGGAATAGACAAGAGCTACTCCTTGCTCAACGAAATGGACTCCACACCCCATATTAAACGCCTAAGAATATACCTGACTAGTAAGTATCTTAAAACCTATGGATTGCTATGTCTCCAAAAGAGAATCAAGCGTGTGTACAAGGGTCATAAACGCAGCAGTGATAGGATTGGAGAGATTCGGTGAGCAAATGAAGACCCATTGAAGTCATATTGCATGGTACCCATTCCACGGGTTTCAACTACCCAGGTTTAAGGTATTCTTCCTTCAGCTAAAACATGCATGTGGAACCCAGAGTATGATCAACCATGTGATCGGGAGACGTGTTCAAATATGTCTCAGTTTTCGTACCCTGGTACTCGGGTGCAACATTCCAGATGCTTTACTAACTCTCTCCCGACTTGGAGAGTCAGTCCCTTTAACCTCCTGTTTGGCCCAGTTTGCAATTTCTGCGGAAGATGAACAGGAATAGCGAGAACCAATGAGAGGCTAGCTGGAGGTGTCTGGACGGGCAAATTTAACTCTCATTTCCCACCAGGAAGAGGAAATAACCAAAGGCTCAGCGTGCCGTACCGGAACCGGATTAGGGCCTGAAGCCATCCTGCGGTGTTGCGGCCAGCTCAAAAGAAAGCGAGTTGAAGAAAGGAGCTCAGGGGCACTGTAATTCACAAACCTGCAGAGTTATAAATGACAGCTATCGTCCAAAAATATACTGAAGTAAGGCTGCCAAGAGGACTTGAAAGCGGGGCAGAATTGCAGGAAACCGATTTCAGGAGGTAGACTGGAATTGCATTGAAAGCATAGGAAAAGAGGCAGAACGTCCACAATGATGCACTTGGCCAAAAAGGGCGTATGCGTTTTTTCCTGAATATATTCAGGAAAAAACGCATACGCCCTTTTTGGCCAACCAAGCAAGCTTGCAAAGGAAATCTGCACTACAATGAAGTCTCACTTCCCCCCGGTCAAAAGGGCCATCTGAAAAAAGTGTAAAATCCAGAAAGGCAGGACAGGCCATGGAGAACTGGGAGCCTTGTTATGCTGATGGGCGGGATGTAAATTGCCAACAACCACTCGGGAGAAGTGTATGGTGTTTCCTGAAACATCGAAAAAACAAAGCAACAGAGTCTAGGACACTTCCACTTATGGTCCTATAGCTTAGGGAAATTAAAATCAAAAAGACACAGCCACCCCAAAGTTTGGAACGGCTCTGTTTACAAGAAACTCGTTTATAGTACAAGTTCAACATCGCAGAAAGTGAAAAATGGATAAAGAAGTTGTGGTATTTACTTACAAAGCAACATCACTCAGCAATGAAATCTGTGTCACAAGGCCCTTAGCAGCACAATGAGTGGATTCAGGTATGATGATTCTAACTGAAATAAGTCACACAGAAAAAGAAACATCATAAGATATCAGTAATACACGGAATGGAAACTTGGCTACACAGGAACTGAATTACAGAACAGAACAGGGTCTCAAATTTAGAAAACCAACTTATGCTTGCTTAAGGGGAAAGGTGAGTTGGGTTGCTGCATAAAATCAGAGATTGAAATGAGCACAGATAAAGTTCCTTAAGCCAAATATGGAATAGACAACAGCTACTCCTTACTCAACGAAATGGACTCAACACCGCATATTAAATGCCTAAGAATGTACCTGACTAGTAAGTATCTTAAAACCTATGGATTGCCATGTCTCTGAAAGAGAATCAAGCATGTGTACAGGGGCATAAACGCAGCAGTGATAGGATTGGAGAGGTTCGGTGAGCAAATGAAGACCCTTTGAAGTCATATTGCATGGTACCCATTACACGGGTCTCAACTCTCCAGGTTTAAGGTATTCTTCCTTCAGCTAAAACATGCATGTGGAACCCAGAGTATGATCAACCGTGTGAACGGGAGACGTGTTCAAATATGTCTCAGTTTTCCTCCCCTGGTACTCGGGTGCAACATTCCAGATGCTTTACTAACACTCTCCCTACTTGGAGAGTCAGCGCCTTTAACCTCCTGTTTGCCCCAGTTTGCAATTTCTGCGGAAGATGAACAGGAATAGCGAGAACCAATGAGAGACTACCTGGAGGTGTCTGAACGGGCAAATTTAACTCTCATTTCCCACCAGGAAGAGGAATTAAGCAAAGGCTCAGCGTGCCATGCCGGAACCACATTAGGGCCTGAAGACATCCTGCGGTGTTGCGGCCAGATCACAAGAAAGCGAGTTGAAGAAAGGAGCTCAGGGGCACTGTAATTCACAAACCTGCAGAGTTATAAATGACAGCTATCATCCAAAAATAGACTGAAGTAAGGCTGCCAAGAGGACTTGAAAGCGGGGCAGAATTGCAGGAAACCGATTTCAGGAGGTAGACAGGAATTGCATTTCAAGCATAGGAAAAGAGGCAGAACGTCCACAGTGATGCACTTGGCCAAAAAGGGCGTATGCGTTTTTTCCTGAATATATTCAGGAAAAAACGCATACGCCCTTTTTGGCCAACCAAGCAAGCTTGCAAAGGAAATCTGCACTACAATGAAGTCTCACTTCCCCCCGGTCAAAAGGGCCATCTGAAAAAATTGTAAAATCCAAAAAGGCAGGACAGGACATGGAGAACTGGGAGCCTTGTTATGCTGATGGGTGGGATGTAAATTGACAACAGCCACTCCGGAGAAGTGTATGGTGTTTCCTGAAACATCTAAAAAACAAAGCAACAGAGCCTAGTGCACTTCCACTTATGGTCCTATAGCTTAGGGAAATTAAAATCAAAAAGACACAGCCACCCCAAAGTTTGGGACGCCTCTGTTTACAAGAACCTCGTTTACCGTACAAGTTCAATATCACAGAAAGTGAAAAATGGATAAAGAAGTTGTGGTACTCATGTACAATGCAATATCACTCAGCAATGAAATCTATGTCACCAGGCCCGTAGCAGCATAATGAGTGGATTCGGGTATGGTGATTCTAACTGAAATAAGTCCCACAGAAAAAGAAACATCAAAAAATATCACTAATACATGGAATTTAAACTTGGCTACAGAGGAACTGAATTACAAAACAGAACAGGGTCTCAAATTTAGAAAACCAACTTATGCTTGCTTAAGGGGAAAGGTGAGTTGGGGTGCTGCATAAAACCAGAGATTGAAATGAGCACAGATAAAGTTCCTTAAGCCAAATATGGAATAGACAAGAGCTACTCCTTGCTCAACGAAATGGACTCCACACCCCATATTAAACGCCTAAGAATATACCTGACTAGTAAGTATCTTAAAACCTATGGATTGCTATGTCTCCAAAAGAGAATCAAGCGTGTGTACAAGGGTCATAAACGCAGCAGTGATAGGATTGGAGAGATTCGGTGAGCAAATGAAGACCCATTGAAGTCATATTGCATGGTACCCATTCCACGGGTTTCAACTACCCAGGTTTAAGGTATTCTTCCTTCAGCTAAAACATGCATGTGGAACCCAGAGTATGATCAACCATGTGATCGGGAGACGTGTTCAAATATGTCTCAGTTTTTGTACCCTGGTACTCGGGTGCAACATTCCAGACGCTTTACTAACACTCTCCCCACTTGGAGAGTCAGCGCCTTTAAACTCCTGTTTGGCCCAGTTTGCAATTTCTGCGGAAGATGAACAGGAATAGCGAGAACCAATGAGAGGCTAGCTGGAGGTGTCTGGACGGGCAAATTTAACTCTCATTTCCCACCAGGAAGAGGAAATAACCAAAGGCTCAGCGTGCCGTACCGGAACCGGATTAGGGCCTGAAGCCATCCTGCGGTGTTGCGGCCAGCTCAAAAGAAAGAGAGTTGAAGAAAGGAGCTCAGGGGCACTGTAATTCACAAACCTGCAGAGTTATAAATGACAGCTATCGTCCAAAAATAGACTGAAGTAAGGCTGCCAAGAGGACTTGAAAGCGGGGCAGAATTGCAGGAAACCGATTTCAGGAGGTAGACTGGAATTGCATTGAAAGCATAGGAAAAGAGGCAGAACGTCCACAATGATGCACTTGGCCAAAAAGGGCGTATGCGTTTTTTCCTGAATATATTCAGGAAAAAACGCATACGCCCTTTTTGGCCAACCAAGCAAGCTTGCAAAGGAAATCTGCACTACAATGAAGTCTCACTTCCCCCCGGTCAAAAGGGCCATCTGAAAAAAGGGTAAAATCCAGAAAGGCAGGACAGGCCATGGAGAACTGGGAGCCTTGTTATGCTGATGGGCGGGATGTAAATTGCCAACAACCACTCGGGAGAAGTGTATGGTGTTTCCTGAAACATCGAAAAAACAAAGCAACAGAGTCTAGGACACTTCCACTTATGGTCCTATAGCTTAGGGAAATTAAAATCAAAAAGACACAGCCACCCCAAAGTTTGGAACGGCTCTGTTTACAAGAAACTCGTTTATAGTACAAGTTCAACATCGCAGAAAGTGAAAAATGGATAAAGAAGTTGTGGTATTTACTTACAAAGCAACATCACTCAGCAATGAAATCTGTGTCACAAGGCCCTTAGCAGCACAATGAGTGGATTCAGGTATGATGATTCTAACTGAAATAAGTCACACAGAAAAAGAAACATCATAAGATATCAGTAATACACGGAATGGAAACTTGGCTACACAGGAACTGAATTACAGAACAGAACAGGGTCTCAAATTTAGAAAACCAACTTATGCTTGCTTAAGGGGAAAGGTGAGTTGGGTTGCTGCATAAAATCAGAGATTGAAATGAGCACAGATAAAGTTCCTTAAGCCAAATATGGAATAGACAACAGCTACTCCTTACTCAACGAAATGGACTCAACACCGCATATTAAATGCCTAAGAATGTACCTGACTAGTAAGTATCTTAAAACCTATGGATTGCCATGTCTCTGAAAGAGAATCAAGCATGTGTACAGGGGCATAAACGCAGCAGTGATAGGATTGGAGAGGTTCGGTGAGCAAATGAATACCCTTTGAAGTCATATTGCATGGTACCCATTTCACGGGTCTCAACTCTCCAGGTTTAAGGTATTCTTCCTTCAGCTAAAACATGCATGTGGAACCCAGAGTATGATCAACCGTGTGAACGGGAGACGTGTTCAAATATGTCTCAGTTTTCCTCCCCTGGTACTCGGGTGCAACATTCCAGATGCTTTACTAACACTCTCCCTACTTGGAGAGTCAGCGCCTTTAACCTCCTGTTTGCCCCAGTTTGCAATTTCTGCGGAAGATGAACAGGAATAGCGAGAACCAATGAGAGACTACCTGGAGGTGTCTGAACGGGCAAATTTAACTCTCATTTCTCACCAGGAAGAGGAATTAAGCAAAGGCTCAGCGTGCCATGCCGGAACCACATTAGGGCCTGAAGACATCCTGCGGTGTTGCGGCCAGATCACAAGAAAGCGAGTTGAAGAAAGGAGCTCAGGGGCACTGTAATTCACAAACCTGCAGAGTTATAAATGACAGCTATCATCCAAAAATAGACTGAAGTAAGGCTGCCAAGAGGACTTGAAAGCGGGGCAGAATTGCAGGAAACCGATTTCAGGAGGTAGACAGGAATTGCATTGAAAGCATAGGAAAAGAGGGAGAACGTCCACAGTGATGCACTTGGCCAAAAAGGGCGTATGCGTTTTTTCCTGAATATATTCAGGAAAAAACGCATACGCCCTTTTTGGCCAACCAAGCAAGCTTGCAAAGGAAATCTGCACTACAATGAAGTCTCACTTCCCCCCGGTCAAAAGGGCCATCTGAAAAAATTGTAAAATCCAAAAAGGCAGGACAGGACATGGAGAACTGGGAGCCTTGTTATGCTGATGGGTGGGATGTAAATTGACAACAGCCACTCCGGAGAAGTGTATGGTGTTTCCTGAAACATCTAAAAAACAAAGCAACAGAGCCTAGTGCACTTCCACTTATGGTCCTATAGCTTAGGGAAATTAAAATCAAAAAGACACAGCCACCCCAAAGTTTGGGACGCCTCTGTTTACAAGAACCTCGTTTACCGTACAAGTTCAATATCACAGAAAGTGAAAAATGGATAAAGAAGTTGTGGTACTCATGTACAATGCAATATCACTCAGCAATGAAATCTATGTCACCAGGCCCGTAGCAGCATAATGAGTGGATTCGGGTATGGTGATTCTAACTGAAATAAGTCCCACAGAAAAAGAAACATCAAAAAATATCACTAATACATGGAATTTAAACTTGGCTACAGAGGAACTGAATTACAAAACAGAACAGGGTCTCAAATTTAGAAAACCAACTTATGCTTGCTCAAGGGGAAAGGTGAGTTGGGGTGCTGCATAAAACCAGAGATTGAAATGAGCACAGATAAAGTTCCTTAAGCCAAATATGGAATAGACAAGAGCTACTCCTTGCTCAACGAAATGGACTCCACACCCCATATTAAACGCCTAAGAATATACCTGACTAGTAAGTATCTTAAAACTTACTTATGGATTGCTATGTCTCCAAAAGAGAATCAAGCGTGTGTACAAGGGTCATAAACGCAGCAGTGATAGGATTGGAGAGATTCGGTGAGCAAATGAAGACCCATTGAAGTCATATTGCATGGTACCCATTCCACGGGTTTCAATTACCCAGGCTTAAGGTATTCTTCCTTCAGCTAAAACATGCATGTGGAACCCAGAGTATGATCAACCATGTGATCGGGAGACGTGTTCAAATATGTCTCAGTTTTTGTACCCTGGTAATCGGGTGCAACATTCCAGACGCTTTACTAACACTCTCCCCACTTGGAGAGTCAGTCCCTTTAACCTCCTGTTTGGCCCAGTTTGCAATTTCTGCGGAAGATGAACAGGAATAGGGAGAACCAATGAGAGACTAGCTGGAGGTGTCTGGATGGGCAAATTTAACTCTCATTTCCCACCAGGAAGAGGAATTAACCAAAGGCTCAGTGTGCCGTGCCGGAACCAGATTAGGACCTGAAGCCATCCTGCGGTGTTGCCGCCAGCTCAAAAGAAAGCGAGTTGAAGAAAGGAGCTCAGGGGCACTGTAATTCACAAACCTGCAGAGTTATAAATGACAGCTATCGTCCAAAAATATACTGAAGTAAGGCTGCCAAGAGGACTTGAAAGCGGGGCAGAATTGCAGGAAACCGATTTCAGGAGGTAGACTGGAATTGCATTGAAAGCATAGGAAAAGAGGCAGAATGTGCACAATGATGCACTTGGCCAAAAAGGGCGTATGCGTTTTTTCCTGAATATATTCAGGAAAAAACGCATACGCCCTTTTTGGCCAACCAAGCAAGCTTGCAAAGGAAATCTGCACTACAATGAAGTCTCACTTCCCCCCGGTCAAAAGGGCCATCTGAAAAAAGTGTAAAATCCAGAAAGGCAGGACAGGCCATGGAGAACTGGGAGCCTTGTTATGCTGATGGGCGGGATGTAAATTGCCAACAGACACTCGGGAGAAGTGTATCGTGTTTCCTGAAACATCTAAAAAACAAAGCAACAGAACCTAGGCCACTTCCACTTATGGTCCTATAGCTTAGGGAAATTAAAATCAAAAAGACACAGCCACCCTAAAGTTTGGGACGCCTCTGTTTACAAGAACCTCGTTTACAGTACAAGTTCAACATCGCAGAAAGTGAAAAATGGATAAAGAAGTTGTGGTATTTACTTACAAAGCAATATCACTCAGCAATGAAATCTATGTCATCAGGCCCTTAGCAGCACAATGAGTGGATTCAGGTATGATGATTCTAACTGAAATAAGTCACACAGAAAAAGAAACATCATAAGATATCAGTAATACACGGAATGTAAACTTGGCTACACAGGAACTGAATTACAGAACAGAACAGGGTCTCAAATTTAGAAAACCAACTTATGCTTGCTTAAGGGGAAAGGTGAGTTGGGGTGCTGCATAAAACCAGAGATCGAAATGAGCACAGATAAAGTTCCTTAAGCCAAATATGGAATAGACAAGAGCTACTCCTTGCTCAACGAAATGGACTCAACACCGCATATTAAACGCCTAAGAATGTACCTGACTAGTAAGTATCTTAAAACCTGTGGATTACTATGTCTCCGAAAGAGAATGAAGCATGTGTACAGGGGCATAAACACAGCAGTGAAAGGATTGGAGAGGTTCGGTGAGCAAAAGAAGACCCTTTGAAGTCATATTGCATGGTACCCTTTCCACGGGTTTTAACTACCCAGTTTTAAGGTATTCTTCCTTCAGCTAAAACTTGCATGTGGAACCTAGAGTATGATCAACCATGTGATCGGGAGACGTGTTCAAATATTTCTCAGTTTTCGTATCCTGGTACTCGGGTGCAACATTCCAGACGCTTTACTAACACTCTCCCGACTTGGAGAGTCAATCTCTTAAATCTCCTGTTTGGCGCACTTTGCAATTTCTGCGGAAGATGAACAGGAATAGCGAGAACCAATGAGAGGCTAGCTGGAGGTGTCCTGACGGGCAAATTTAACACTCACATCCCACAAGGAAGAGGAATTAACCAAAGGCTCAGCGTGCCGTGCCAGAACCAGATTAGGGCCTGTAGACATCCTGCGGTGTTGCGGCCAGCTCACAAGAAAGCGAGTTGAAGAAAGGAGCTCAGGGGCACTGTAATTCACAAACCTGCAGAGTTATAAATGACAGCTATCGTCCAAAAATAGACTGAAGTAAGGCTGCCAAGAGGACTTGAAAGTGGGGCAGAATTGCAGGAAACCGATTTCAGGAGGTAGACTGGAATTGCATTGAAAGCACAGGAAAAGAGGCAGAACGTCCACAATGATGCACTTGGCCAAAAAGGGCGTATGCGTTTTTTCCTGAATATATTCAGGAAAAAACGCATACGCCCTTTTTGGCCAACCAAGCAAACTTGCAAAGGAAATCTGCACTACAATGAAGTCTCACTTCCCCCCGGTCAAAAGGGCCATCTGAAAAAAGTGTAAAATCCAGAAAGGCAGGACGGGCCATGGAGAACTGGGAGCCTTGTTATGCTGATGGGCGGGATGTAAATTGCCAACAGACACTCGGGAGAAGTGTATGGTGTTTCCTGAAACATCGAAAAAACAAAGCAACAGAGTCTAGGACACTTCCACTTATGGTCCTATAGCTTAGGGAAATTAAAATCAAAAAGACACAGCCACCCCAAAATTTGGGACGCCTCTGTTTACAAGAACCTCGTTTACAGTACAAGTTCAACATCGCAGAAAGTGAAAAATGGATAAAGAAGTTGTGGTATTTACTTGCAAAGCAATATCACTCAGCAATGAAATCTATGTCATCAGGCCCTTAGCAGCATAATGAGTAGATTCAGGTACGATGATTCTAACTGAAATAAGTCACACAGAAAAAGAAACATCATAAGATATCACTAATACACGGAATGTAAACTTGGCTACACAGGAACTGAATTACAGAACAGAACAGGTTCTCAAATTTAGAAAACCAACTTATGCTTGCTTAAGGGGAAAGGTGAGTTGGGTTGCTGCATAAAACCAGAGATTGAAATGAGCACAGATAAAGTTCCTTAAGCCAAATATGGAATAGACAAGAGCTACTCCTTGCTCAATGAAATGGACTCAACACCGCATATTAAACGCCTAAGAATGTACCTGACTAGTAAGTATCTTAAAACCAATGGATTGCTATGTCTCCGAAAGAGAATCAAGCATGTGTACAGGGGCATAAACGCAGCAGTGATAGGATTGGAGAGGTTCGGTGAGCAAATGAAGACCCTTTGAAGTCATATTGCATTGTACCCATTCCATGGGTTTCAACTACCCAGGTTTTAGGTATTCTTCCTTCAGCTAAAACATGCATGTGGAACCCAGAGTATGATCAACCATGTGATCGGGAGACGTGTTCAAATATGTCTCAGTTTTCCTCCCCTGGTACTCGGGTGCAACATTCCAGACGCTTTACTAACACTCTCCCGACTTGGAGAGTCAGTCCCTTTAACCTCCTGTTTGGCCCAGTTTGCAATTTCTGTGGAAGATGAACAGGAATAGCGAGAACCAATGAGAGACTAGCTGGAGGTGTCTAGATGGGCAAATTTAAGTCTCATTTCCCACCAGGAAGAGGAATTAACCAAAGGCTCAGCGTGCCGTGCCAGAACCAGATTAGGGCCTGAAGACATCCTGCGGTGTTGCGGCCAGGTCACAAGAAAGCGAGTTGAAGAAAGGAGCTCAGGGGCACTGTAATTCACAAACCTGCAGAGTTATAAATGACAGCTATCGTCCAAAAATAGACTGAAGTAAGGCTGCCAAGAGGACTTGAAAGCGGGGCAGAATTGCAGGAAACCGATTTCAGGAGGTAGACTGGAATTGCATTGAAAGCATAGGGAAAGAGGCAGAACGTCCACAATGATGCACTTGGCCAAAAAGGGCGTATGCGTTTTTTCCTGAATATATTCAGGAAAAAACGCATACGCCCTTTTTGGCCAACCAAGCAAACTTGCAAAGGAAATCTGCACTACAATGAAGTCTCACTTCCCACCGGTCAAAAGGGCCATCTGAAAAAAGTGTAAAATCCAGAAAGGCAGGACAGGCCATGGAGAACTAGGAGCCTTGTTATGCTGATGGGCGGGATGTAAATTGCCAACAGACACTCAGGAGAAGTGTATGGTGTTTCCTGAAACATCTAAAAAACAAAGCAACAGAGCCTAGGGCACTTCCACTTATGGTCCTATAGCTTAGGGAAATTAAAATCAAAAAGACACAGCCACCCCAAAGTTTGGAACGGCTCTGTTTACAAGAACCTCGTTTACAGTACAAGTTCAACATCGCAGAAAGTGAAAAATGGATAAAGAAGTTGTGGTATTCACTTACAATGCAGTATCACTCAACAATGAAATCTATGTCATCAGGCCCGTAGCAGCACAATGAGTGGATTCAGGTATGATGATTCTAACTGAAATAAGTCACACAGAAAAAGAAACATCATAAGATATCAGTAATACACGGAATATAAACTTGGCTACACAGGAACTGAATTACAGAACAGAACAGGGTCTCAAATTTAGAAAACCAACTTATACTTGCTTAAGGGGAAAGGTGAGTTGGGGTGCTGCATAAAACCAGAGATTGAAATGAGCACAGATAAAGTTCCTTAAGCCAAATATGGAATAGACAAGAGCTACTCCTTGCTCAACGAAATGGACTCAACACCGCATATTAAACGCCTAAGAATGTACCTGACTAGTAAGTATCTTAAAACCTATGGATTGCTATGTCTCCGAAAGAGAATCAAGCATGTGTACAGGGGCATAAACGCAGCAGTGATAGGATTGGAGAGGTGCGGTGAGCAAATGAAGACCCTTTGAAATCATATTGCATGGTACCCATTCCACGGGTTTCAACTACCCAGGTTTAAGGTATTCTTCCTTCAGCTAAAACATGCATGTGGAACCTAGATTATGATCAACCATGTGATCGGGAGACGTGTTCAAATATGTCTCAGTTTTCGTACCCTGGTACTCGGGTGCAACATTCCAGATGCTTTACTAACACTCTCCCGACTTGGAGAGTCAGTCCCTTTAACCTCCTGTTTGGCCCAGTTTGCAATTTCTGCGGAAGATGAACAGGAATAGCGAGAACCAATGAGAGACTAGCTGGAGGTGTCTGGACGGGCAAATTTAACTCTCATTTCCCACCAGGAAGAGGAATTAACCAAAGGCTCAGCGTGCCGTGCCGGAACCAGATTAGGGCCTGAAGCCATCCTGCGGTGTTGCGGCCAGCTCACAAGAAAGCGAGTTGAAGAAAGGAGCTCAGGGGCACTGTAATTCACAAACCTGCAGAGTTATAAATGACAGCTATCGTCCAAAAATAGACTGAAGTAAGGCTGCCAAGAGGACTTGAAAACGGGGCAGAATTGCAGGAAACCGATTTCAGGAGGTAGACTGGAATTGCATTGAAAGCATAGGAAAAGAGGCAGAACGTCCACAATGATGCACTTGGCCAAAAAGGGCGTATGCGTTTTTTCCTGAATATATTCAGGAAAAAACGCATACGCCCTTTTTGGCCAACCAAGCAAGCTTGCAAAGGAAATCTGCACTACAATGAAGTCTCACTTCCCCCCGGTCAAAAGGGCCATCTGAAAAAAGTGTAAAATCCAGAAAGGCAGGACAGGCCATGGAGAACTGGGAGCCTTGTTATGCTGATGGGCGGGATGTAAATTGCCAACAACCACTCGGGAGAAGTGTATGGTGTTTCCTGAAACATCTAAAAAACAAAGCAACAGAGCCTAGGGCACTTCCACTTATGGTCCTATAGCTTAGGGAATTTAAAATCAAAAAGACACAGCCACCCCAAAGTTTGGAACGGCTCTGTTTACAAGAACCTCGTTTATAGTATAAGTTCAACATCGCAGAAAGTGAAAAATGGATAAAGAAGTTGTGGTATTTACTTACAAAGCAATATCACTCAGCAATGAAATCTGTGTCATCAGGCCCTTAGCAGCACAATGAGTGGATTCAGGTATGATGATTCTAACTGAAATAAGTCACACAGAAAAAGAAACATCATAAGGTATCAGTAATACACGGAATGTAAACTTGGCTACACAGGAACTGAATTACAGAACAGAACAGGGTCTCAA
This sequence comes from Stenella coeruleoalba, assembly GCF_951394435.1. Lineage (NCBI taxonomy): Eukaryota > Metazoa > Chordata > Mammalia > Artiodactyla > Delphinidae > Stenella > Stenella coeruleoalba. The sequence continues at coordinate 1,745,321 of NW_027646361.1, read as the reverse complement.
ATTACGAAAACCAACTTATGCTTGCTTAAGGGTAAAGGTGAGTTGGGGTGCTGCATAAAACCAGAGATTGAAATGAGCACAGATAAAGTTCCTTAAGCCAAATATGGAATAGACAAGAGCTACTCCTTGCTCAGCGAAATGGACTCAACACCGCATATTAAACGCCTAAGAATGTACCTGACTAGTAAGTATCTTAAAACCTATGGATTGCTATGTCTCCGAAAGAGAATCAAGCATGTGTACAGGGGCATAAACGCAGCAGTGATAGGATTGCAGAGGTTCGGTGAGCAAATGAAGACCCTTTGAAGTCATATTGCATGGTACCCATTCCACGGGTTTCAACTACCCAGGTTTTAGGTATTCTTCCTTCAGCTAAAACATGCATGTGGAACCCAAGTATTATCAACCATGTGAACGGGAGACATGTTCAAATATGTCTCAGTTTTCCTCCCCTGGTACTCGGGTGCAACATTCCAGATGCTTTACTAACACTCTCCGCACTTGGAGAGTCAGCGCCTTTAACCTCCTGTTTGGCCCAGTTTGCAATTTCTGCGGAAGATGAACAGGAATAGGGAGAACCAATGAGAGGCTAGCTGGAGGTGTCTGGACGGGCAAATTTAACTCTCATTTCCCACCAGGAAGAGGAATTAACCAAAGGCTCAGCGTGCCGTGCCGGAACCAGATTAGGGCCTGAAGCCATCCTGCGGTGTTGCGGCCAGGTCACAAGAAAGCGAGTTGAAGAAAGGAGCTCAGGGGCACTGTAATTCACAAACCTGCAGAGTTATAAATGACAGCTATCGTCCAAAAATAGACTGAAGTAAGGCTGCCAAGAGGACTTGAAAGCGGAGCAGAATTGCAGGAAACCAATTTCAGGAGGTAGACTGGAATTGCATTGAAAGCATAGGAAAAGAGGCTGAACGTCCACAATGATGCACTTGGCCAAAAAGGGCGTATGCGTTTTTTCCTGAATATATTCAGGAAAAAACGCATACGCCCTTTTTGGCCAACCAAGCAAGCTTGCAAAGGAAATCTGCACTACAATGAAGTCTCACTTCCCCCAGGTCAAAAGGGCCATCTGAAAAAAGTGTAAAATCCAGAAAGGCAGGACAGGCCATGGAGAACTGGGAGCCTTGTTATGCTGATGGGCGGGATGTAAATTGCCAACAACCACTCGGGAGAAGTGTATGGTGTTTCCTGAAACATCTAAAAAACAAAGCAACAGAGCTTAGGGCACTTCCACTTATGGTCCTATAGTTTAGGGAATTTAAAATCAAAAAGACACAGCCACCCCAAAGTTTGGAACGGCTCTGTTTACAAGAACCTCATTTACAGTACAAGTTCAACATCGCAGAAAGTGAAAAATGGATAAAGAAGTTGTGGTATTTACTTAAAAAGCAATATCACTCAGCAATGAAATCTGTGTCATCAGGCCGTTAGCAGCACAATGAGTGGATTCAGGTATGATGATTCTAACTGAAATAAGTCACACAGAAAAAGAAACATCATAAGATATCAGTAATACACGGAATGTAAACTTGGCTACACAGGAACTGAATTACAGAACAGAACAGGGTCTCAAATTTCGAAAACCAACTTATGCTTGCTTAAGGGGAAAGGTGAGTTGGGGTGCTGCATAAAACCAGAGATTGAAATGAGCACAGATAAAGTTCCTTAAGCCAAATGTGGAATAGACAAGAGCTACTCCTTGCTCAACGAAATGGACTCAACACCCCATATTAAACGCCTAAGAATGTACCTGACTAGTAAGTATCTTAAAACCTATGGATTGCTATGTCTCCGAAAGAGAATCAAGCATGTGTACAGGGGCATAAACGCAGCAGTGATAGGATTGGAGAGGTTCGGTGAGCAAATGAAGACCGTTTGAAGTCATATTGCATGGTACCCATTCCCCGGGTTTCAACTACCCAGGTTTTAGGTATTCTTCCTTCAGCTAAAACATGCATGTGGAACCCAAGTATTATCAACCATGTGAATGGGAGACGTGTTCAAATATGTCTCAGTTTTCCTCCCCTGGTACTCGGGTGCAACATTCCAGACGCTTTACTAACACTCTCCCCACTTGGAGAGTCAGCGCCTTTAACCTCCTGTTTGGCCCAGTTTGCAATTTCTGCGGAAGATGAACAGGAATAGCGAGAACCAATGAGAGGCTAGCCGGAGGTGTCTGGATGGGCAAATTTAACTCTCATTTCCCACCAGGAAGAGGAAATAACCAAAGGCTCAGTGTGCCGTGCCGGAACCAGATTAGGGCCTGAAGCCATCCTGCGGTGTTGCGGCCAGCTCACAAGAAAACGAGTTGAAGAAAGGAGCTCAGGGGCACTGTAATTCACAAACCTGCAGAGTTATAAATGACAGCTATCGTCCAAAAATAGACTGAAGTAAGGCTGCCAAGAGGACTTGAAAGCGGGGCAGAATTGCAGGAAACCGATTTCAGGAGGTAGACTGGAATTGCATTGAAAGCATAGGAAAAGAGGCCGAACGTCCACAATGATGCACTTGGCCAAAAAGGGCGTATGCGTTTTTTCCTGAATATATTCAGGAAAAAACGCATACGCCCTTTTTGGCCAACCAAGCAAGCTTGCAAAGGAAATCTGCACTACAATGAAGTCTCACTTCCCCTCGGTCAAAAGGGCCATCTGAAAAAAGTGTAAAATCCAGAAAGGCAGGACTGGCCATGGAGAACTGGGAGCCTTGTTATGCTGATGGGCGGGATGTAAATTGCCAACAACCACTCGGGAGAAGTGTATGGTGTTTCCTGAAACATCTAAAATACAAAGCAACAGAACCTAGGGCACTTCCACTTATGGTCCTATAGCTTAGGGAAATTAAAATCAAAAAGACACAGCCACCCCAAAGTTTGGAACGGCTCTGTTTACAAGAACCTCGTTTACAGTACAAGTTCAACATCGCAGAAAGTGAAAAATGGATAAAGAATTTGTGGTATTCACTTACAAAGCAATATCACGCAGCAATGAAATCTGTGTCATCAGGCCCTTAGCAGCACAATGAGTGGATTCAGGTATGATGATTGTAACTGAAATAAGTCACACAGAAAAAGAAACATCATAAGATATCAGTAATACACGGAATGTAAACTTGGCTACACAGGAACTGAATTACAGAACAGAACAGGGTCTCAAATTTCGAAAACCAACTTATGCTTGCTTAAGGGGAAAGGTGAGTTGGGGTGCTGCATAAAACCAGAGATTGAAATGAGCACAGATAAAGTTCCTTAAGCCAAATATGGAATAGACAAGAGCTACTCCTTGCTCAACGAAATGGACTCAACACCGCATATTAAACGCCTAAGAATGTACCTGACCAGTAAGTATCTTAAAACCTATGGATTGCTATGTCTCCGAAAGAGAATCAAGCATGTGTACAGGGGCATAAACGCAGCAGTGATAGGATTGGAGAGGTTCAGTGAGAAAATGAAGACCCTTTGAAGTCATATTGCATGGTACCCATTCCATGGGTTTCAACTACCCAGATTTTAGGTATTCTTCCTTCAGCTAAAACATGCATGTGGAACCTAGAGTATGATCAACCATGTGATCGGGAGACGTGTTCAAATATGTCTCAGTTTTCCTCCCCTGGTACTCGGGTGCAACATTCCAGACGCTTTACTAACACTCTCCCCACTTGGAGAGTCAGTCCCTTTAACCTCCTGTTTGGCCCAGTTTGCAATTTCTGTGGAAGATGAACAGGAATAGCGAGAACCAATGAGAGACTAGCTGGAGGTGTCTGGATGGGCAAATGTAACTCTCATTTCCCACCAGGAAGAGGAATTAACCAAAGGCTCAGCGTGCCGTGCCGGAACCAGATTACGGCCTGTAGACATCCTGCGGTGTTGCGGCCAGGTCACAAGAAAGCGAGTTGAAGAAAGGAGCTCAGGGGCACTGTAATTCACAAACCTGCAGAGTTATAAATGACAGCTATCGTCCAAAAATAGACTGAAGTAAGGCTGCCAAGAGGACTTGAAAGCGGGGCAGAATTGCAGGAAACCGATTTCAGGAGGTAGACTGGAATTGCATTGAAGGCATAGGAAAAGAGGCAGAACGTCCACAATGATGCACTTGGCCAAAAAGGGCACTTGGCCAAAAAGGGCCAAAAAGGGCGAATATATTCAGGAAAAAACGCATATGCCCTTTTTGGCGAACAAAGCAAACTTGCAAAGGAAATCTGCACTACAATGAAGTCTCACTTCCCCCCGGTCAAAAGGGCCATCTGAAAAAAGTGTAAAATCCAGAAAGGCAGGACAGGCCATGGAGAACTGGGAGCCTTGTTATGCTGATGGGCGGGATGTAAATTGCCAACAACCACTCGGGAGAAGTGTATGGTGTTTCCTGAAACATCTAAAAAACAAAGCAACAGAACCTAGGGCACTTCCACTTATGGTCCTATAGCTTAGGGAAATTAAAATCAAAAAGACACAGCCACCCCAAAATTTGGGACGCCTCTGTTTACAAGAACCTCGTTTACAGTACAAGTTCAACATCGCAGAAAGTGAAAAATGGATAAAGAAGTTGTGGTATTTACTTACAAAGCAATATCACTCAGCAATGAAATCTGTGTCATCAGGCCCTTAGCAGCACAATGAGTGGATTCAGGTATGATGATTCTAACTGAAATAAGTCACACAGAAAAAGAAACATCATAAGATATCAGTAATACACGGAATGTAAACTTGGCTACACAGGAACTGCATTCCAAAACAGAACAGGGTCTCAAATTTAGAAAACCAACTTATGCTTGCTTAAGGGGAAAGGTGAGTTGGGGTGCTGCATAAAACCAGAGATTGAAATGAGCACAGATAAAGTTCCTTAAGTCAAATATGGAATAGACAAGAGCTACTCCTTGCTCAACGAAATGGACTCAAAACCCCATATTAAACGCCTAAGAATGTACCTGACTAGTAAGTATCTTAAAACCTATGGATCGCTATGTCTCCAAAAGAGAATCAAGCGTGTGTACAGGGGCATAAACGCAGCAGTGATAGGATTGGAGAGGTTCGGTGAGCAAATGAAGACCGTTTGAAGTCATATTGCATGGTACCCATTCCCCGGGTTTCAACTACCCAGGTTTTAGGTATTCTTCCTTCAGCTAAAACATGCATGTGGAACCCAGAGTATGATCAACCATGTGAACGGGAGACGTGTTCAAATATGTCTCAGTTTTCCTCCCCTGGTACTCGGGTGCAACATTCCAGACGCTTTACTAACACTCTCCCGACTTGGAGAGTCAGTCCCTTTAACCTCCTGTTTGGCCCAGTTTGCAATTTCTGCGGAAGATGAACAGGAATAGCGAGAACCAATGAGAGGCTAGCTGGAGGTCTCTTGACGGGCAAATTCAACTCTCATTTCCCACCAGGAAGAGGAATTAACCAAAGGCTCAGCATGCCGGGCCGGAACCAGATTAGGGCCTGAAGCCATCCTGCGGTGTTGCGGCCAGGTCACAAGAAAGCGAGTTGAAGAAAGGAGCTCAGGGGCACTGTAATTCACAATCCTGCAGAGTTATAAATGACAGCTATCGTCCAAAAATAGACTGAAGTAAGGCTGCCAAGAGGACTTGAAAGCGGGGCAGAATTGCAGGAAACCGATTTCAGGAGGTAGACTGGAATTGCATTGAAAGCATAGGAAAAGAGGCAGAACGTCCACAATGATGCACTTGGCCAAAAAGGGCGTATGCGTTTTTTCCTGAATATATTCAGGAAAAAACGCATACGCCCTTTTTGGCCAACCAAGCAAGCTTGCAAAGGAAATCTGCACTACAATGAAGTCTCACTTCCCCCCGGTCAAAAGGGCCATCTGAAAAAAGGGTAAAATCCAGAAAGGCAGGACAGGCCATGGAGAACTGGGAGCCTTGTTATGCTGATGGGCGGGATGTAAATTGCCAAGAACCACTTGGGAGAAGTGTATGGTGTTTCCTGAAACAACTAAAAAACAAAGCAACAGAACCTAGGGCACTTCCACTTATGGTCCTATAGCTTAGGGAAATTAAAATCAAAAAGACACAGCCACCCCAAAGTTTGAAACAGCTCTGTTTACAAGAACCTCGTTTACAGTACAAGTTCAACATCGCAGAAAGTGAAAAATGGATAAAGAAGTTGTGGTATTTACTTACAAAGCAATATCACTCAGCAATGAAATCTGTGTCATCAGGCCCTTAGCAGCACAATGAGTGGATTCAGGTATGATGATTCTAACTGAAATAAGTCACACAGAAAAAGAAACATCATAAGATATCACTAATACACGGAATGTAAACGTGGCTACACAGGAACTGCATTCCAAAACAGAACAGGGTCTCAAATTTAGAAAACCAACTTATGCTTGCTTAAGGGGAAAGGTGAGTTGGGGTGCTGCATAAAACCAGAGATTGAAATGAGCACAGATAAAGTTCCTTAAGCCAAATATGGAATAGACAAGAGCTACTCCTTGCTCAACGAAATGGACTCAAAACCCCATATTAAACGCCTAAGAATGTACCTGACAAGTAAGTATCTTAAAACCTATGGATTGCTATGTCTCCAAAAGAGAATCAAGCGTGTGTACAGGGGCATAAACGCAGCAGTGATAGGATTGGAGAGGTTCGGTGAGCAAATGAAGACCCTTTGAAGTCATATTGCATGGTACCCATTACACGGGTCTCAACTCTCCAGGTTTAAGGTATTCTTCCTTCAGCTAAAACATGCATGTGGAACCCAGAGTATGATCAACCATGTGAACGGGAGGCGTGTTCAAATATGTCTCAGTTTTCCTCCCCTGGTACTCGGGTGCAACATTCCAGACGCTTTACTAACACTCTCCCGACTTGGAGAGTCAGTCCCTTTAACCTCCTGTTTGGCCCAGTTTGCAATTTCTGCGGAAGATGAACAGGAAGAGCGAGAACCAATGAAAGGCTAGCTGGAGGTGTCTGGACGGGCAAATTCAACTCTCATTTCCCACCAGGAAGAGGAATTAACCAAAGGCTCAGCATGCCGGGCCGGAACCAGATTAGGGCCTGAAGACATCCTGCGGTGTTGCGGCCAGGTCACAAGAAAGCGAGTTGAAGAAAGGAGCTCAGGGGCACTGTAATTCACAAACCTGCAGAGTTATAAATGACAGCTATCGTCCAAAAATAGACTGAAGTAAGGCTGCCAAGAGGACTTGAAAGCGGGGCAGAATTGCAGGAAACCGATTTCAGGAGGTAGACTGGAATTGCATTGAAAGCATAGGAAAAGAGGCAGAACGTCCACAATGATGCACTTGGCCAAAAAGGGCGTATGCGTTTTTTCCTGAATATATTCAGGAAAAAACGCATACGCCCTTTTTGGCCAACCAAGCAAGCTTGCAAAGGAAATCTGCACTACAATGAAGTCTCACTTCCCCCCGGTCAAAAGGGCCATCTGAAAAAAGTGTAAAATCCAGAAAGGCAGGACAGGCCATGGAGAACTGGGAGCCTTGTTATGCTGATGGGCGGGATGTAAATTGCCAAGAACCACTTGGGAGAAGTGTATGGTGTTTCCTGAAACATCTAAAAAACAAAGCAACAGAACCTAGGGCACTTCCACTTATGGTCCTATAGCTTAGGGAAATTAAAATCAAAAAGACACAGCCACCCCAAAGTTTGGAACGGCTCTGTTTACAAGAACCTCGTTTACAGTACAAGTTCAACATTGCAGAAAGTGAAAAATGGATAAAGAAGTTGTGGTATTTACTTACAAAGCAATATCACTCAGCAATGAAATCTGTGTCACAAGGCCCTTAGCAGCACAATGAGTGGATTCAGGTATGATGATTCTAACTGAAATAAGTCACACAGAAAAAGAAACATCATAAGATACCAGTAATACACGGAATGTAAACTTGGCTACACAGGAACTGAATTACAGAACAGAACAGGTTCTCAAATTTAGAAAACCAACTTATGCTTGCTTAAGGGGAAAGGTGAGTTGGGGTGCTGCATAAAACCAGAGATTGAAATGAGCACAGATAAAGTTCCTTAAGTCAAATATGGAATAGACAAGAGCTACTCCTTGCTCAACGAAATGGACTCAACACCGCATATTAAACGCCTAAGAATGTATCTGACTAGTAAGTATCTTAAAACCTATGGATTGCTATGTCTCCGAAAGAGAATCAAGCATGTGTACAGGGGCATAAATGCAGCAGTGATAGTATTGGAGAGGTTCGGTGAGCAAATGAAGACCCTTTGAAGTCATATTGCATGGTACCCATTACACGGGTCTTAACTCTCTAGGTTTAAGGTATTCTTCCTTCAGCTAAAACATGCATGTGGAACCCAAGTATGATCAACCATGTGAACGGGAGACGTGTTCAAATATGTCTCAGTTTTCCTCCCCTGGTACTCGGGTGCAACATTCCAGACGCTTTACTAACACTCTCCCCACTTGGAGAGTCAGTCCCTTTAACCTCCTGTTTGGCCCAGTTTGCAATTTCTGTGGAAGATGAACAGGAATAGCGAGAACCAATGAGAGACTAGCTGGAGGTGTCTGGATGGGCAAATTTAACTCTCATTTCCCACCAGGAAGAGTAATTAACCAAAGGCTCAGCGTGCCGTGCCAGAACCAGATTAGGGCCTGAAGACATCCTGCGGTGTTGCGGCCAGGTCACAAGAAAGCGAGTTGAAGAAAGGAGCTCAGGGGCACTGTAATTCACAAACCTGCAGAGTTATAAATGACAGCTATCGTCCAAAAATAGACTGAAGTAAGGCTGCCAAGAGGACTTGAAAGCGGGGCAGAATTGCAGGAAACCGATTTCAGGAGGTAGACTGGAATTGCATTGAAAGCATAGGAAAAGAGGCAGAACGTCCACAATGATGCACTTGGCCAAAAAGGGCGTATGCGTTTTTTCCTGAATATATTCAGGAAAAAACGCATACGCCCTTTTTGGCCAACCAAGCAAGCTTGCAAAGGAAATCTGCACTACAATGAAGTCTCACTTCCCCCCGGTCAAAAGGGCCATCTGAAAAAAGTGTAAAATCCAGAAAGGCAGGACAGGCCATGGAGAACTGGGAGCCTTGTTATGCTGATGGGCGGGATGTAAATTGCCAACAACCACTCGGGAGAAGTGTATGGTGTTTCCTGAAACATCTAAAAAACAAAGCAACAGAACCTAGGGCACTTCCACTTATGGTCCTATAGCTTAGGGAATTTAAAATCAAAAAGACACAGCCACCCCAAAGTTTGGAACGGCTCTGTTTACAAGAACCTCGTTTACAGTACAAGTTCAACAACGCAGAAAGTGAAAAATGGATAAAAAAGTTGTGGTCATTACTTACAAAGCAATATCACTCAGCAATGAAATCTGTGTCATCAGGCCCTTAGCATCACAATGAGTGGATTCAGGTATGATGATTCTAACTGAAATAAGTCACACAGAAAAAGAAACATCATAAGATATCAGTAATACACGGAATGTAAACTTGGCTACACAGGAACTGAATTACAGAACAGAACAGGGTCTCAAATTTAGAAAACCAACTTGTGCTTGCTTAAGGGGAAAGGTGAGTTGGGGTGCTGCATAAAATCAGAGATTGAAATGAGCACAAAGTTCCTTAAGCCAAATATGGAATAGACAAGAGCTACTCCTTGCTCAACGAAATGGACTCAACACCGCATATTAAACGCCTAAGAATGTACCTGACTAGTAAGTATCTTAAAACCTATGGATTGCTATGTCTCCGAAAGAGAATCAAGCATGTGTACAGGGGCATAAACGCAGCAGTGATACGATTGGAGCGGTTCAGTGAGCAAATGAAGACCCTTTGAAGTCATATTGCATGGTACCCATTCCACGGGTTTCAACTACGCAGATTTTAGGTATTCTTCCTTCAGCTAAAACATGCATGTGGAACCCAGAGTATGATCAACCATGTGATCGGGAGACGTGTTCAAATATGTCTCAGTTTTCCTCCCCTGGTACTCGGGTGCAACATTCCAGACGCTTTACTAGCACTCTCCCCACTTGGAGAGTCAGTCCCTTTAACCTCCTGTTTGGCCCAGTTTGCAATTTCTGCGGAAGATGAACAGGAATAGTGAGAATCAATGAGAGGCTAGCTGGAGGTGTCTGGACGGGCAAATTTAACTCTCATTTCCCACCAGGAAGAGGAAATAACCAAAGGCTCAGCGTGCCGTACCGGAACCAGATTAGGGCCTGAAGCCATCCTGCGGTGTTGCGGCCAGCTCAAAAGAAAGCGAGTTGAAGAAAGGAGCTCAGGGGCACTGTAATTCACAAACCTGCAGAGTTATAAATGACAGCTATCGTCCAAAAATAGACTGAAGTAAGGCTGCCAAGAGGACTTGAAAGCGGGGCAGAATTGCAGGAAACCGATTTCAGGAGGTAGACTGGAATTGCATTGAAAGCATAGGAAAAGAGGCAGAACGTCCACAATGATGCACTTGGCCAAAAAGGGCGTATGCGTTTTTTCCTGAATATATTCAGGAAAAAACGCATACGCCCTTTTTGGCCAACCAAGCAAGCTTGCAAAGGAAATCTGCACTACAATGAAGTCTCACTTCCCCCCGGTCAAAAGGGCCATCTGAAAAAAGTGTAAAATCCAGAAAGGCAGGACAGGCCATGGAGAACTGGGAGCCTTGTTATGCTGAAGGGCGGGATGTAAATTGCCAACAAACACTCGGGAGAAGTGTATGGTGTTTCCTGAAACATCTAAAAAACAAAGCAACAGAGCCTAGGGCACTTCCACTTATGGTCCTATAGCTTAGGGAATTTAAAATCAAAAAGACACAGCCACCCCAAAGTTTGGAACGGCTCTGTTTACAAGAACCTCGTTTACAGTACAAGTTCAACATCGCAGAAAGTGAAAAATGGATAAAGAAGTTGTGGTATTTACTTACAAAGCAATATCACTCAGCAATGAAATCTGTGTCATCAGGCCCTTAGCAGCACAATGAGTGGGTTCAGGTATGATGATTCTAACTGAAATAAGTCACACAGAAAAAGAAACATCATAAGATATCAGTAATACACGGAATGGAAACTTGGCTACACAGGAACTGAATTACAGAACAGAACAGGGTCTCAAATTTAGAAAACCAACTTATGCTTGCTTAAGGGTAAAGGTGAGTTGGCGTGCTGCATAAAACCAGAGATCGAAATGAGCACAGATAAAGTTCCTTAAGCCAAATATGGAATAGACAAGAGCTACTCCTTGCTCAACGAAATGGACTCAACACCGCATATTAAACGCCTAAGAATGTACCTGACTAGTAAGTATCTTAAAACCTATGGATTGCTATGTCTCCGAAAGAGAATCAAGCATGTGTACAGGGGCATAAACGCAGCAGTGATAGGATTGGAGAGGTTCAGTGAGCAAATGAAGACCCTTTGAAGTCATATTGCAAGGTACCCATTCCACGGGTTTCAACTACCCAGATTTTAGGTATTCTTCCTTCAGCTAAAACATGCATGTGGAACCCAGAGTATGATCAACCATGTGATCGGGAGACGTGTTCAAATATGTCTCAGTTTTCCTCCCCTGGTACTCGGGTGCAACATTCCAGACGCTTTACTAACACTCTCCCCACTTGGAGAGTCAGCGCCTTTAAACTCCTGTTTGGCCCAGTTTGCAATTTCTGCGGAAGATGAACAGGAATAGCGAGAACCAATGAGAGGCTAGCTGGAGGTGTCTGGACGGGCAAATTTAACTCTCATTTCCCACCAGGAAGAGGAAATAACCAAAGGCTCAGCGTGCCGTACCGGAACCGGATTAGGGCCTGAAGCCATCCTGCCGTGTTGCGGCCAGCTCACAAGAAAGCGAGTTGAAGAAAGGAGCTCAGGGGCACTGTAATTCACAAACCTGCAGAGTTATAAATGACAGCTATCGTCCAAAAATACACTGAAGTAAGGCTGCCAAGAGGACTTGAAAGCGGGGCAGAATTGCAGGAAACCGATTTCAGGAGGTAGACTGGAATTGCATTGAAAGCACAGGAAAAGAGGCAGAACGTCCACAATGATGCACTTGGCCAAAAAGGGCGTATGCGTTTTTTCCTGAATATATTCAGGAAAAAACGCATACGCCCTTTTTGGCCAACCAAGCAAGCTTGCAAAGGAAATCTGCACTACAATGAAGTCTCACTTCCCCCCGGTCAAAAGGGCCATCTGAAAAAAGTGTAAAATCCAGAAAGGCAGGACAGGCCATGGAGAACTGGGAGCCTTGTTATGCTGATGGGCGGGATGTAAATTGCCAACAACCACTCGGGAGAAGTGTATGGTGTTTCCTGAAACATCTAAAAAACAAAGCAACAGAACCTAGGGCACTTCCACTTATGGTCCTATAGCTTAGGGAAATTAAAATCAAAAAGACACAGCCACCCCAAAGTTTGGAACGGCTCTGTTTACAAGAACCTCGTTTACAGTACAAGTTCAACATCGCAGAAAGTGAAAAATGGATAAAGAAGTTGTGGTATTTACTTACAAAGCAATATCACTCAGCAATGAAATCTGTGTCATCAGGCCCTTAGCAGCACAATGAGTGGATTCAGGTATGATGATTCTAACTGAAATAAGTCACACAGAAAAAGAAACATCATAAGATATCAGTAATACACGGAATGGAAACTTGGCTACACAGGAACTGAATTGCAGAACAGAACAGGGTCTCAAATTTAGAAAACCAACTTATGCTTGCTTAAGGGGAAAGGTGAGTTGGGGTGCTGCATAAAACCAGAGATTGAAATGAGCACAGATAAAGTTCCTTAAGCCAAATATGGAATAGACAAGAGCTACTCCTTGCTCAACGAAATGGACTCAACACCGCATATTAAACGCCTAAGAATGTACGTGACTAGTAAGTATCTTAAAACCTATGGATTGCTATGTCTCCGAAAGAGAATCAAGCATGTGTACAGGGGCATAAACGCAGCAGTGATAGGATTGGAGAGGTTCGGTGAGCAAATGAAGACCCTTTGAAGTCATATTGCATGGTACCCATTCCACGGGTTTCAACTACCCAGGTTAAGGTATTCTTCCTTCAGCTAAAACATGCATGTGGAACCTAGAGTATGATCAACCATGTGATCGGGAGACGTGTTCAAATATGTCTCAGTTTTCGTACCCTGGTACTCGGGTGCAATATTCCAGACGCTTTACTAACACTCTCCCTACTTGGAGAGTCAGTCCCTTTAACCTCCTGTTTGGCCCAGTTTGCAATTTCTGCGGAAGATGAACAGGAATAGCGAGAACCAATGAGAGACTAGCTGGAGGTGTCTGGACGGGCAAATTCAACTCTCATTTCCCACCAGGAAGAGGAATTAACCAAAGGCTCAGCATGCCGGGCCGGAACCAGATTAGGGCCTGAAGCCATCCTGCGGTGTTGCGGCCAGGTCACAAGAAAGCGAGTTGAAGAAAGGAGCTCAGGGGCACTGTAATTCACAAACCTGCAGAGTTATAAATGACAGCTATCGTCCAAAAATAGACTGAAGTAAGGCTGCCAAGAGGACTTGAAGGTGGGGCAGAATTGCAGGAAACCGATTTCAGGAGGTAGACTGGAATTGCATTGAAAGCATAGGAAAAGAGGCAGAACGTCCACAATGATGCACTTGGCCAAAAAGGGCGTATGCGTTTTTTCCTGAATATATTCAGGAAAAAACGCATACGCCCTTTTTGGCCAACCAAGCAAGCTTGCAAAGGAAATCTGCACTACAATGAAGTCTCACTTCCCCCCGGTCAAAAGGGCCATCTGAAAAAAGGGTAAAATCCAGAAAGGCAGGACAGGCCATGGAGAACTGGGAGCCTTGTTATGCTGATGGGCGGGATGTAAATTGCCAAGAACCACTTGGGAGAAGTGTATGGTGTTTCCTGAAACAACTAAAAAACAAAGCAACAGAACCTAGGGCACTTCCACTTATGGTCCTATAGCTTAGGGAAATTAAAATGAAAAAGACACAGCCACCCCAAAGTTTGGAACGGCTCTGTTTACAAGAACCTCGTTTACAGTACAAGTTCAACATCGCAGAAAGTGAAAAATGGATAAAGAAGTTGTGGTATTTACTTACAAAGCAATATCACTCAGCAATGAAATCTGTGTCACAAGGCCCTTAGCAGCACAATGAGTGGATTCAGGTATGATGATTCTAACTGAAATAAGTCACACAGAAAAAGAAACATCATAAGATATCAGTAATACACGGAATGTAAACTTGGCTACACAGGAACTGAATTACAGAACAGAACAGGGTCTCAAATTTAGAAAACCAACTTATGCTTGCTTAAGGGGAAAGGTGAGTTGGGTTGCTGCATAAAATCAGAGATTGAAATGAGCACAGATAAAGTTCCTTAAGTCAAATATGGAATAGACAAGAGCTACTCCTTGCTCAACGAAATGGACTCAACACCGCATATTAAATGCCTAAGAATGTATCTGACTAGTAAGTATCTTAAAACCTATGGATTGCTATGTCTCCGAAGGAGAATCAAGCATGTGTACAGGGGCATAAACGCAGCAGTGATAGGATTGGAGAGGTTCGGTGAGCAAATGAAGACCCTTTGAAGTCATATTGCATGGTACCCATTACACGGGTCTTAACTCTCTAGGTTTAAGGTATTCTTCCTTCAGCTAAAACATGCATGTGGAACCCAAGTATGATCAACCATGTGAACGGGAGACGTGTTCAAATATGTCTCAGTTTTCCTCCCCTGGTACTCGGGTGCAACATTCCAGACGCTTTACTAACACTCTCCCCACTTGGAGAGTCAGTCCCTTTAACCTCCTGTTTGGCCCAGTTTGCAATTTCTGTGGAAGATGAACAGGAATAGCGAGAACCAATGAGAGACTAGCTGGAGGTGTCTGGATGGGCAAATTTAACTCTCATTTCCCACCAGGAAGAGGAATTAACCAAAGGCTCAGCGTGCCGTGCCAGAACCAGATTAGGGCCTGAAGACATCCTGCGGTGTTGCGGCCAGGTCACAAGAAAGCGAGTTGAAGAAAGGAGCTCAGGGGCACTGTAATTCACAAACCTGCAGAGTTATAAATGACAGCTATCGTCCAAAAATAGACTGAAGTAAGGCTGCCAAGAGGACTTGAAAGCGGGGCAGAATTGCAGGAAACCGATTTCAGGAGGTAGACTGGAATTGCATTGAAAGCATAGGAAAAGAGGCAGAACGTCCACAATGATGCACTTGGCCAAAAAGGGCGTATGCGTTTTTTCCTGAATATATTCAGGAAAAAACGCATACGCCCTTTTTGGCCAACCAAGCAAGCTTGCAAAGGAAATCTGCACTACAATGAAGTCTCACTTCCCCCCGGTCAAAAGGGCCATCTGAAAAAAGTGTAAAATCCAGAAAGGCAGGACAGGCCATGGAGAACTGGGAGCCTTGTTATGCTGATGGGCGGGATGTAAATTGCCAACAACCACTCGGGAGAAGTGTATGGTGTTTCCTGAAACATCTAAAAAACAAAGCAACAGAACCTAGGGCACTTCCACTTATGGTCCTATAGCTTAGGGAATTTAAAATCAAAAAGACACAGCCACCCCAAAGTTTGGAACGGCTCTGTTTACAAGAACCTCGTTTACAGTACAAGTTCAACAACGCAGAAAGTGAAAAATGGATAAAAAAGTTGTGGTCATTACTTACAAAGCAATATCACTCAGCAATGAAATCTGTGTCATCAGGCCCTTAGCATCACAATGAGTGGATTCAGGTATGATGATTCTAACTGAAATAAGTCACACAGAAAAAGAAACATCATAAGATATCAGTAATACACGGAATGTAAACTTGGCTACACAGGAACTGAATTACAGAACAGAACAGGGTCTCAAATTTAGAAAACCAACTTGTGCTTGCTTAAGGGGAAAGGTGAGTTGGGGTGCTGCATAAAATCAGAGATTGAAATGAGCACAAAGTTCCTTAAGCCAAATATGGAATAGACAAGAGCTACTCCTTGCTCAACGAAATGGACTCAACACCGCATATTAAACGCCTAAGAATGTACCTGACTAGTAAGTATCTTAAAACCTATAGATTGCTATGTCTCCGAAAGAGAATCAAGCATGTGTACAGGGGCATAAACGCAGCAGTGATACGATTGGAGCGGTTCAGTGAGCAAATGAAGACCCTTTGAAGTCATATTGCATGGTACCCATTCCACGGGTTTCAACTACGCAGATTTTAGGTATTCTTCCTTCAGCTAAAACATGCATGTGGAACCCAGAGTATGATCAACCATGTGATCGGGAGACGTGTTCAAATATGTCTCAGTTTTCCTCCCCTGGTACTCGGGTGCAACATTCCAGACGCTTTACTAGCACTCTCCCCACTTGGAGAGTCAGTCCCTTTAACCTCCTGTTTGGCCCAGTTTGCAATTTCTGCGGAAGATGAACAGGAATAGTGAGAATCAATGAGAGGCTAGCTGGAGGTGTCTGGACGGGCAAATTTAACTCTCATTTCCCACCAGGAAGAGGAAATAACCAAAGGCTCAGCGTGCCGTACCGGAACCAGATTAGGGCCTGAAGCCATCCTGCGGTGTTGCGGCCAGCTCAAAAGAAAGCGAGTTGAAGAAAGGAGCTCAGGGGCACTGTAATTCACAAACCTGCAGAGTTATAAATGACAGCTATCGTCCAAAAATAGACTGAAGTAAGGCTGCCAAGAGGACTTGAAAGCGGGGCAGAATTGCAGGAAACCGATTTCAGGAGGTAGACTGGAATTGCATTGAAAGCATAGGAAAAGAGGCAGAACGTCCACAATGATGCACTTGGCCAAAAAGGGCGTATGCGTTTTTTCCTGAATATATTCAGGAAAAAACGCATACGCCCTTTTTGGCCAACCAAGCAAGCTTGCAAAGGAAATCTGCACTACAATGAAGTCTCACTTCCCCCCGGTCAAAAGGGCCATCTGAAAAAAGTGTAAAATCCAGAAAGGCAGGACAGGCCATGGAGAACTGGGAGCCTTGTTATGCTGAAGGGCGGGATGTAAATTGCCAACAAACACTCGGGAGAAGTGTATGGTGTTTCCTGAAACATCTAAAAAACAAAGCAACAGAGCCTAGGGCACTTCCACTTATGGTCCTATAGCTTAGGGAATTTAAAATCAAAAAGACACAGCCACCCCAAAGTTTGGAACGGCTCTGTTTACAAGAACCTCGTTTACAGTACAAGTTCAACATCGCAGAAAGTGAAAAATGGATAAAGAAGTTGTGGTATTTACTTACAAAGCAATATCACTCAGCAATGAAATCTGTGTCATCAGGCCCTTAGCAGCACAATGAGTGGATTCAGGTATGATGATTCTAACTGAAATAAGTCACACAGAAAAAGAAACATCATAAGATATCAGTAATACACGGAATGTAAACTTGGCTACACAGGAACTGAATTACAGAACAGAACAGGGTCTCAAATTTAGAAAACCAACTTATGCTTGCTTAAGGGTAAAGGTGAGTTGGCGTGCTGCATAAAACCAGAGATTGAAATGAGCACAGATAAAGTTCCTTAAGCCAAATATGGAATAGACAAGAGCTACTCCTTGCTCAACGAAATGGACTCAACACCGCATATTAAACGCCTAAGAATGTACCTGACTAGTAAGTATCTTAAAACCTATGGATTGCTATGTCTCCGAAAGAGAATCAAGCATGTGTACAGGGGCATAAACGCAGCAGTGATAGGATTGGAGAGGTTCAGTGAGCAAATGAAGACCCTTTGAAGTCATATTGCAAGGTACCCATTCCACGGGTTTCAACTACCCAGATTTTAGGTATTCTTCCTTCAGCTAAAACATGCATGTGGAACCCAGAGTATGATCAACCATGTGATCGGGAGACGTGTTCAAATATGTCTCAGTTTTCCTCCCCTGGTACTCGGGTGCAACATTCCAGACGCTTTACTAACACTCTCCCCACTTGGAGAGTCAGCGCCTTTAAACTCCTGTTTGGCCCAGTTTGCAATTTCTGCGGAAGATGAACAGGAATAGCGAGAACCAATGAGAGGCTAGCTGGAGGTGTCTGGACGGGCAAATTTAACTCTCATTTCCCACCAGGAAGAGGAAATAACCAAAGGCTCAGCGTGCCGTACCGGAACCGGATTAGGGCCTGAAGCCATCCTGCGGTGTTGCGGCCAGCTCAAAAGTAAGCGAGTTGAAGAAAGGAGCTCAGGGGCACTGTAATTCACAAACCTGCAGAGTTATAAATGACAGCTATCGTCCAAAAATAGACTGAAGTAAGGCTGCCAAGAGGACTTGAAAGCGGGGCAGAATTGCAGGAAACCGATTTCAGGAGGTAGACTGGAATTGCATTGAAAGCATAGGAAAAGAGGCAGAACGTCCACAATGATGCACTTGGCCAAAAAGGGCGTATGCGTTTTTTCCTGAATATATTCAGGAAAAAACGCATACGCCCTTTTTGGCCAACCAAGCAAGCTTGCAAAGGAAATCTGCACTACAATGAAGTCTCACTTCCCCCCGGTCAAAAGGGCCATCTGAAAAAAGTGTAAAATCCAGAAAGGCAGGACAGGCCATGGAGAACTGGGAGCCTTGTTATGCTGATGGGCGGGATGTAAATTGCCAACAACCACTCGGGAGAAGTGTATGGTGTTTCCTGAAACATCTAAAAAACAAAGCAACAGAACCTAGGGCACTTCCACTTATGGTCCTATAGCTTAGGGAAATTAAAATCAAAAAGACACAGCCACCCCAAAGTTTGGAACGGCTCTGTTTACAAGAACCTCGTTTACAGTACAAGTTCAACATCGCAGAAAGTGAAAAATGGATAAAGAAGTTGTGGTATTTACTTACAAAGCAATATCACTCAGCAATGAAATCTGTGTCATCAGGCCCTTAGCAGCACAATGAGTGGATTCAGGTATGATGATTCTAACTGAAATAAGTCACACAGAAAAAGAAACATCATAAGATATCAGTAATACACGGAATGGAAACTTGGCTACACAGGAACTGAATTGCAGAACAGAACAGGGTCTCAAATTTAGAAAACCAACTTATGCTTGCTTAAGGGGAAAGGTGAGTTGGGGTGCTGCATAAAACCAGAGATTGAAATGAGCACAGATAAAGTTCCTTAAGTCAAATATGGAATAGACAAGAGCTACTCCTTGCTCAACGAAATGGACTCAACACCGCATATTAAACGCCTAAGAATGTACCTGACTAGTAAGTATCTTAAAACCTATGGATTGCTATGTCTCCAAAAGAGAATCAAGCATGTGTACAGGGGCATAAACTCAGCAGTGATAGGATTGGAGAGGTTCGGTGAGCAAATGAAGACCCTTTGAAGTCATATTGCATGGTACCCATTCCACGGGTTTCAACTACCCAGGTTAAGGTATTCTTCCTTCAGCTAAAACATGCATGTGGAACCTAGAGTATGATCAACCATGTGATCGGGAGACGTGTTCAAATATGTCTCAGTTTTCGTACCCTGGTACTCGGGTGCAATATTCCAGACGCTTTACTAACACTCTCCCTACTTGGAGAGTCAGTCCCTTTAACCTCCTGTTTGGCCCAGTTTGCAATTTCTGCGGAAGATGAACAGGAATAGCGAGAACCAATGAGAGACTAGCTGGAGGTGTCTGGACGGGCAAATTCAACTCTCATTTCCCACCAGGAAGAGGAATTAACCAAAGGCTCAGCATGCCGGGCCGGAACCAGATTAGGGCCTGAAGCCATCCTGCGGTGTTGCGGCCAGGTCACAAGAAAGCGAGTTGAAGAAAGGAGCTCAGGGGCACTGTAATTCACAAACCTGCAGAGTTATAAATGACAGCTATCGTCCAAAAATAGACTGAAGTAAGGCTGCCAAGAGGACTTGAAGGCGGGGCAGAATTGCAGGAAACCGATTTCAGGAGGTAGACTGGAATTGCATTGAAAGCATAGGAAAAGAGGCAGAACGTCCACAATGATGCACTTGGCCAAAAAGGGCGTATGCGTTTTTTCCTGAATATATTCAGGAAAAAACGCATATGCCCTTTTTGGCCAACCAAGCAAGCTTGCAAAGGAAATCTGCACTACAATGAAGTCTCACTTCCCCCCGGTCAAAAGGGCCATCTGAAAAAAGGGTAAAATCCAGAAAGGCAGGACAGGCCATGGAGAACTGGGAGCCTTGTTATGCTGATGGGCGGGATGTAAATTGCCAAGAACCACTTGGGAGAAGTGTATGGTGTTTCCTGAAACAACTAAAAAACAAAGCAACAGAACCTAGGGCACTTCCACTTATGGTCCTATAGCTTAGGGAAATTAAAATGAAAAAGACACAGCCACCCCAAAGTTTGGAACGGCTCTGTTTACAAGAACCTCGTTTACAGTACAAGTTCAACATCGCAGAAAGTGAAAAATGGATAAAGAAGTTGTGGTATTTACTTACAAAGCAATATCACTCAGCAATGAAATCTGTGTCACAAGGCCCTTAGCAGCACAATGAGTGGATTCAGGTATGATGATTCTAACTGAAATAAGTCACACAGAAAAAGAAACATCATAAGATATCAGTAATACACGGAATGTAAACTTGGCTACACAGGAACTGAATTACAGAACAGAACAGGGTCTCAAATTTAGAAAACCAACTTATGCTTGCTTAAGGGTAAAGGTGAGTTGGGGTGCTGCATAAAACCAGAGATTGAAATGAGCACAGATAAAGTTCCTTAAGTCAAATATGGAATAGACAAGAGCTACTCCTTGCTCAACGAAATGGACTCAACACCGCATATTAAATGCCTAAGAATGTACCTGACTAGTAAGTATCTTAAAACCTATGGATTGCTATGTCTCCGAAGGAGAATCAAGCATGTGTACAGGGGCATAAACGCAGCAGTGATAGGATTGGAGAGGTTCGGTGAGCAAATGAAGACCCTTTGAAGTCATATTGCATGGTACCCATTACACGGGTCTTAACTCTCTAGGTTTAAGGTATTCTTCCTTCAGCTAAAACATGCATGTGGAACCCAAGTATGATCAACCATGTGAACGGGAGACGTGTTCAAATATGTCTCAGTTTTCCTCCCCTGGTACTCGGGTGCAACATTCCAGACGCTTTACTAACACTCTCCCCACTTGGAGAGTCAGCGCCTTTAAACTCCTGTTTGGCCCAGTTTGCAATTTCTGCGGAAGATGAACAGGAATAGCGAGAACCAATGAGAGGCTAGCTGGAGGTGTCTGGACGGGCAAATTTAACTCTCATTTCCCACCAGGAAGAGGAAATAACCAAAGGCTCAGCATGCCGGGCCGGAACCAGATTAGGGCCTGAAGCCATCCTGCGGTGTTGCGGCCAGGTCACAAGAAAGCGAGTTGAAGAAAGGAGCTCAGGGGCACTGTAATTCACAAACCTGCAGAGTTATAAATGACAGCTATCGTCCAAAAATAGACTGAAGTAAGGCTGCCAAGAGGACTTGAAGGCGGGGCAGAATTGCAGGAAACCGATTTCAGGAGGTAGACTGGAATTGCATTGAAAGCATAGGAAAAGAGGCAGAACGTCCACAATGATGCACTTGGCCAAAAAGGGCGTACGCGTTTTTTCCTGAATATATTCAGGAAAAAACGCATACGCCCTTTTTGGCCAACCAAGCAAGCTTGCAAAGGAAATCTGCACTACAATGAAGTCTCACTTCCCCCCAGTCAAAAGGGCCATCTGAAAAAAGGGTAAAATCCAGAAAGGCAGGACAGGCCATGGAGAACTGGGAGCCTTGTTATGCTGATGGGCGGGATGTAAATTGCCAACAGACACTCGGGAGAAGTGTATGGTGTTTCCTGAAACAACTAAAAAACAAAGCAACAGAACCTAGGGCACTTCCACTTATGGTCCTATAGCTTAGGGAAATTAAAATGAAAAAGACACAGCCACCCCAAAGTTTGGAACGGCTCTGTTTACAAGAACCTCGTTTACAGTACAAGTTCAACATCGCAGAAAGTGAAAAATGGATAAAGAAGTTGTGGTATTTACTTACAAAGCAATATCACTCAGCAATGAAATCTGTGTCATCAGGCCCTTAGCAGCACAATGAGTGGATTCAGGTATGATGATTCTAACTGAAATAAGTCACACAGAAAAAGAAACATCATAAGATATCAGTAATACACGGAATGTAAACTTGGCTACACAGGAACTGAATTACAGAACAGAACAGGGTCTCAAATTTAGAAAACCAACTTATGCTTGCTTAAGGGTAAAGGTGAGTTGGGGTGCTGCATAAAACCAGAGATTGAAATGAGCACAGATAAAGTTCCTTAAGTCAAATATGGAATAGACAAGAGCTACTCCTTGCTCAACGAAATGGACTCAACACCGCATATTAAATGCCTAAGAATGTATCTGACTAGTAAGTATCTTAAAACCTATGGATTGCTATGTCTCCGAAGGAGAATCAAGCATGTGTACAGGGGCATAAACGCAGCAGTGATAGGATTGGAGAGGTTCGGTGAGCAAATGAAGACCCTTTGAAGTCATATTGCATGGTACCCATTCCACGGGTCTTAACTCTCTAGGTTTAAGGTATTCTTCCTTCAGCTAAAACATGCATGTGGAACCCAAGTATGATCAACCATGTGAACGGGAGACGTGTTCAAATATGTCTCAGTTTTCCTCCCCTGGTACTCGGGTGCAACATTCCAGACGCTTTACTAACACTCTCCCCACTTGGAGAGTCAGTCCCTTTAACCTCCTGTTTGGCCCAGTTTGCAATTTCTGTGGAAGATGAACAGGAATAGCGAGAACCAAAGAGAGACTAGCTGGAGGTGTCTGGATGGGCAAATTTAACTCTCATTTCCCACCAGGAAGAGGAATTAACCAAAGGCTCAGCGTGCCGTGCCAGAACCAGATTAGGGCCTGAAGACATCCTGCGGTGTTGCGGCCAGCTCAAAAGAAAGCGAGTTGAACAAAGGAGCTCAGGGGCACTGTAATTCACAAACCTGCAGAGTTATAAATGACAGCTATCGTCCAAAAATAGACTGAAGTAAGGCTGCCAAGAGGACTTGAAAGCGGGGCAGAATTGCAGGAAACCGATTTCAGGAGGTAGACTGGAATTGCATTGAAAGCATAGGAAAAGAGGCAGAACGTCCACAATGATGCACTTGGCCAAAAAGGGCGTATGCGTTTTTTCCTGAATATATTCAGGAAAAAACGCATACGCCCTTTTTGGCCAACCAAGGAAACTTGCAAAGGAAATCTGCACTACAATGAAGTCTCACTTCTCCCCAGTCAAAAGGGCCATCTGAAAAAAGTGTAAAATCCAGAAAGGCAGGACAGGCCATGGAGAACTGTGAGCCTTGTTATGCTGATGGGCGGGATGTAAATTGTCAACAACCACTCGGGAGAAGTGTATGGTGTTTCCTGAAACATCTAAAAAACAAAGCAACAGAACCTAGGGCACTTCCACTTATGGTCCTATAGCTTAGGGAAATTAAAATCAAAAAGACACAGCCACCCCAAAGTTTGGGACGCCTCTGTTTACAAGAACCTCGTTTACAGTACAAGTTCAACATTGCAGAAAGTGAAAAATGGATAAAGAAGTTGTGGTATTTACTTACAAAGCAATATCACTCAGCAATGAAATCTGTGTCATCAGGCCCTTAGCAGCACAATGAGTGGATTCAGGTATGATGATTCTAACTGAAATAAGTCACACAGAAAAAGAAACATCATAAGATATCAGTAATACACGGAATGTAAACTTGGCTACACAGGAACTGAATTACAGAACAGAACAGGGTCTCAAATTTAGAAAACCAACTTATGCTTGCTTAAGGGGAAAGGTGAGTTGGGGTGCTGCATAAAACCAGAGATTGAAATGAGCACAAAGTTCCTTAAGCCAAATATGGAATAGACAAGAGCTACTCCTTGCTCAACGAAATGGACTCAACACCGCATATTAAACGCCTAAGAATGTACCTGACTAGTAAGTATCTTAAAACCTATAGATTGCTATGTCTCCGAAAGAGAATCAAGCATGTGTACAGGGGCATAAACGCAGCAGTGATAGGATTGGAGCGGTTCAGTGAGCAAATGAAGATCCTTTGAAGTCATATTGCATGGTACCCATTCCACGGGTTTCAACTATGCAGATTTTAGGTATTCTTCCTTCAGCTAAAACATGCATGTGGAACCCAGAGTATGATCAACCATGTGATCGGGAGACGTGTTAAAATATGTCTCAGTTTTCCTCCCCTGGTACTCGGGTGCAACATTCCAGACGCTTTACTAACACTCTCCCCACTTGGAGAGTCAGTCCCTTTAACCTCCTGTTTGGCCCAGTTTGCAATTTCTGCGGAAGATGAACAGGAATAGTGAGAACCAATGAGAGGCTAGCTGGAGGTGTCTGGACGGGCAAATTTAACTCTCATTTCCCACCAGGAAGAGGAAATAACCAAAGGCTCAGCGTGCCGTACCGGAACCAGATTAGGGCCTGAAGCCATCCTGCGGTGTTGCGGCCAGCTCAAAAGAAAGCGAGTTGAAGAAAGGAGCTCAGGGGCACTGTAATTCACAAACCTGCAGAGTTATAAATGACAGCTATCGTCCAAAAATAGACTGAAGTAAGGCTGCCAAGAGGAATTGAAAGCGGGGCAGAATTGCAGGAAACCGATTTCAGGAGGTAGACTGGAATTGCATTGAAAGCATAGGAAAAGAGGTAGAACGTCCACAATGATGCACTTGGCCAAAAAGGGCGTATGCGTTTTTTCCTGAATATATTCAGGAAAAAACGCATACGCCCTTTTTGGCCAACCAAGCAAGCTTGCAAAGGAAATCTGCACTACAATGACGTCTCACTTCCCCCCGGTCAAAAGGGCCATCTGAAAAAAGTGTAAAATCCAGAAAGGCAACAGGCCATTGAGAACTGGGAGCCTTGTTATGCTGATGGGCGGGATGTAAATTGCCAACAGACACTCAGGAGAAGTGTATGGTGTTTCCTGAAACATCTAAAAAACAAAGCAACAGAGCCTAGGGCACTTCCATTTATGGTCCTATAGCTTAGGGAAATTAAAATCAAAAAGACACAGCCACCCCAAAGTTTGGGACGCCTCCGTTTACAAGAACCTCGTTTACCGTACAAGTTCAATATCACAGAAAGTGAAAAATGGATAAAGAACTTGTGGTACTTACGTACAATGCAGTATCACTCAGCAATGAAATCTATGTCATCAGGCCCGTAGCAGCATAATGAGTGGATTCAGGTACGATGATTCTAACTGAAATAAGTCACACAGAAAAAGAAACATCATAAGATATCACTAATACACGGAATGTAAACTTGGCTACACAGGAACTGAATTACAGAACAGAACAGGGTGTCAAATTTAGAAAACCAACTTATGCTTGCTTAAGGGGAAAGGTGAGTTGGGGTGCTGCATAAAACCAGAGATTGAAATGAGCACAGATAAAGTTCCTTAAGCCAAATATGGAATAGACAAGAGCTACTCCTTGCTCAACGAAATGGACTCCACACCCCATATTAAACGCATAAGAATATACCTGACTAGAAAGTATCTTAAAACCTATGGATTGCTATGTCTCCAAAAGAGAATCAAGCATGTGTACAAGGGTCATAAACGCAGCAGTGATAGGATTGGAGAGGTTCGGTGAGCATATGAAGACCCTTTGAAGTCATATTGCATGGTACCCATTACACGGGTCTCAACTCTCCAGGTTTAAGGTATTCTTCCTTCAGCTAAAACATGCATGTGGAACCCAGAGTATGATCAACCATGTGAACGGGAGACGTGTTAAAATATGTCTCAGTTTTCCTCCCCTGGTACTCGGGTGCAACATTCCAGACGCTTTACTAACACTCTCCCCACTTGGAGAGTCAGTCCCTTTAACCTCCTGTTTGGCCCAGTTTGCAATTTCTGCGGAAGATGAACAGGAATAGTGAGAACCAATGAGAGGCTAGCTGGAGGTGTCTGGACGGGCAAATTTAACTCTCATTTCCCACCAGGAAGAGGAAATAACCAAAGGCTCAGCGTGCCGTACCGGAACCAGATTAGGGCCTGAAGCCATCCTGCGGTGTTGCAGCCAGCTCAAAAGAAAGCGAGTTGAAGAAAGGAGCTCAGGGGCACTGTAATTCACAAACCTGCAGAGTTATAAATGACAGCTATCGTCCAAAAATAGACTGAAGTAAGGCTGCCAAGAGGAATTGAAAGCGGGGCAGAATTGCAGGAAACCGATTTCAGGAGGTAGACTGGAATTGCATTGAAAGCATAGGAAAAGAGGTAGAACGTCCACAATGATGCACTTGGCCAAAAAGGGCGTATGCGTTTTTTCCTGAATATATTCAGGAAAAAACGCATACGCCCTTTTTGGCCAACCAAGCAAGCTTGCAAAGGAAATCTGCACTACAATGACGTCTCACTTCCCCCCGGTCAAAAGGGCCATCTGAAAAAAGTGTAAAATCCAGAAAGGCAACAGGCCATTGAGAACTGGGAGCCTTGTTATGCTGATGGGTGGGATGTAAATTGCCAACAGACACTCAGGAGAAGTGTATGGTGTTTCCTGAAACATCTAAAAAACAAAGCAACAGAGCCTAGGGCACTTCCATTTATGGTCCTATAGCTTAGGGAAATTAAAATCAAAAAGACACAGCCACCCCAAAGTTTGGGACGCCTCCGTTTACAAGAACCTCGTTTACCGTACAAGTTCAATATCACAGAAAGTGAAAAATGGATAAAGAACTTGTGGTACTTACGTACAATGCAGTATCACTCAGCAATGAAATCTATGTCATCAGGCCCGTAGCAGCATAATGAGTGGATTCAGGTACGATGATTCTAACTGAAATAAGTCACACAGAAAAAGAAACATCATAAGATATCACTAATACACGGAATGTAAACTTGGCTACACAGGAACTGAATTACAGAACAGAACAGGGTGTCAAATTTAGAAAACCAACTTATGCTTGCTTAAGGGGAAAGGTGAGTTGGGGTGCTGCATAAAACCAGAGATTGAAATGAGCACAGATAAAGTTCCTTAAGCCAAATATGGAATAGACAAGAGCTACTCCTTGCTCAACGAAATGGACTCCACACCCCATATTAAACGCATAAGAATATACCTGACTAGAAAGTATCTTAAAACCTATGGATTGCTATGTCTCCAAAAGAGAATCAAGCATGTGTACAAGGGTCATAAACGCAGCAGTGATAGGATTGGAGAGGTTCGGTGAGCATATGAAGACCCTTTGAAGTCATATTGCATGGTACCCATTACACGGGTCTCAACTCTCCAGGTTTAAGGTATTCTTCCTTCAGCTAAAACATGCATGTGGAACCCAGAGTATGATCAACCATGTGAACGGGAGACGTATTCAAATATGTCTCAGTTTTCCTCCCCTGGTACTCGGGTGCAACATTCCAGACGCTTTACTAACACTCTCCCGACTTGGAGAGTCAGTCCCTTTAACCTCATGTTTGGCCCAGTTTGCAATTTCTGCGGAAGATGAACAGGAATAGCGAGAACCAATGAGAGGCTAGCTGGAGGTGTCTGGACGGGCAAATTTAACTCTCATTTCCCACCATTAAGAGGAAATAACCAAAGGCTCAGCGTGCCGTACTTGAACCAGATTAGGGCCTGAAGCCATCCTGCGGTGTTGCGGCCAGCTCAAAAGAAACCGAGTTGAAGAAAGGAGCTCAGGGGCACTGTAATTCACAAACCTGCAGAGTTATAAATGACAGCTATCGTCCAAAAATAGACTGAAGTAAGGCTGCCAAGAGGACTTGAAAGCGGGGCAGAATTGCAGGAAACCGATTTCAGGAGGTAGACTGGAATTGCATTGAAAGCATAGGAAAAGAGGCAGAATGTCCACAATGATGCACTTGGCCAAAAAGGGCGTATGCGTTTTTTCCTGAATATATTCAGGAAAAAACGCATACGCCCTTTTTGGCCAACCAAGCAAGCTTGCAAAGGAAATCTGCACTACAATGAAGTCTCACTTCCCCCCGGTTAAAAGGGCCATCTGAAAAAAGTGTAGAATCCAGAAAGGCAGGACAGGCCATGGAGAACTGGGAGCTTTGTTATGCTGATGGGCGGGATGTAAATTGCCAACAACCACTCGGGAGAAGTGTATGGTGTTTCCTGAAACATCTAAAAAACAAAGCAACAGAACCTAGGGCACTTCCACTTATGGTCCTATAGCTTAGGGAAATTAAAATCAAAAAGACACAGCCACCCCAAAGTTTGGAACGGCTCCGTTTACAAGAACCTCGTTTACAGTACAAGTTCAACATCGCAGAAAGTGAAAAATGGATAAAGAAGTTGTGGTATTTACTTACAAAGCAATATCACTCAGCAATGAAATCTGTGTCATCAGGCCCGTAGCAGCACAATGAGTGGATTCAGGTATGATGATTCTAACTGAAATAAGTCACACAGAAAAAGAAACATCATAAGATATCAGTAATACACGGAATGGAAACTTGGCTACACAGGAACTGAATTGCAGAACAGAACAGGGTCTCAAATTTAGAAAACCAACTTATGCTTGCTTAAGGGGAAAGGTGAGTTGGGGTGCTGCATAAAACCAGAGATTGAAATGAGCACAGATAAAGTTCCTTATGCCAAATATGGAATAGACAAGAGCTACTCCTTGCTCAACGAAATGGACTCAACACCGCATATTAAACGCCTAAGAATGTACCTGACTAGTAAGTATCTTAAAACCTATGGATTGCTATGTCTCCGAAAGAGAATCAAGCAAGTGTACAGGGGCATAAACGCAGCAGTGATAGGATTGGAGAGGTTCGGTGAGCAAATGAAGACCCTTTGAAGTCATATTGCATGGTACCCATTCCACGGGTTTCAAATACCCAGGTTTAAGGTATTCTTCCTTCAGCTAAAACATGCATGTGGAACCTAGAGTATGATCAACCATGTGATCGGGAGACGTGTTCAAATATGTCTCAGTTTTCGTACCCTGGTACTCGGGTGCAATATTCCAGACGCTTTACTAACACTCTCCCTACTTGGAGAGTCAGTCCCTTTAACCTCCTGTTTGGCCCAGTTTGCAATTTCTGCGGAAGATGAACAGGAATAGTGAGAACCAATGAGAGACTAGCTGGAGGTGTCTGGACGGGCAAATTCAACTCTCATTTCCCACCAGGAAGAGGAATTAACCAAAGGCTCAGCATGCCGGGCCGGAACCAGATTAGGGCCTGAAGCCATCCTGCGGTGTTGCGGCCAGGTCACAAGAAAGCGAGTTGAAGAAAGGAGCTCAGGGGCACTGTAATTCACAAACCTGCAGAGTTATAAATGACAGCTATCGTCCAAAAATAGACTGAAGTAAGGCTGCCAAGAGGACTTGAAAGCGGGGCAGAATTGCAGGAAACCGATTTCAGGAGGTAGACTGGAATTGCATTGAAAGCATAGGAAAAGAGGCAGAACGTCCACAATGATGCACTTGGCCAAAAAGGGCGTATGCGTTTTTTCCTGAATATATTCAGGAAAAAACGCATACGCCCTTTTTGTCCAACCAAGAAAGCTTGCAAAGGAAATCTGCACTACAATGAAGTCTCACTTCACCCCAGTCAAAAGGGCCATCTGAAAAAAGTGTAAAATCCAGAACGGCAGGACAGGCCATGGAGAACTGGGAGCCTTGTTATGCTGATGGGCGGGATGTAAATTGCCAAGAACCACTTGGGAGAAGTGTATGGTGTTTCCTGAAACAACTAAAAAACAAAGCAACAGAACCTAGAGCACTTCCACTTATGGTCCTATAGCTTAGGGAAATTAAAATGAAAAAGACACAGCCACCCCAAAGTTTGGAACGGCTCTGTTTACAAGAACCTCGTTTACAGTACAAGTTCAACATCGCAGAAAGTGAAAAATGGATAAAGAAGTTGTGGTATTTACTTACAAAGCAATATCACTCAGCAATGAAATCTGTGTCATCAGGCCCTTAGCAGCACAATGAGTGGATTCAGGTATGATGATTCTAACTGAAATAAGTCACACAGAAAAAGAAACATCATAAGATATCAGTAATACACGGAATGTAAACTTGGCTACACAGGAACTGCATTCCAAAACAGAACAGGGTCTCAAATTTAGAAAACCAACTTATGCTTGCTTAAGGGGAAAGGTGAGTTGGGGTGCTGCATAAAACCAGAGATTGAAATGAGCACAGATAAAGTTCCTTAAGCCAAATATGGAATAGACATGAGCTACTCCTTGCTCAACGAAATGGACTCAAAACCCCATATTAAACGCCTAAGAATGTACCTGACAAGTAAGTATCTTAAAACCTATGTTTTGCTATGTCTCCAAGAGAGAATCAAGCGTGTGTACAGGGGCATAAACGCAGCAGTGATAGGATTTGAGAGGTTCGGTGAGCAAATGAAGACCCTTTGAAGTCATATTGCATGGTACCCATTACACGGGTCTCAACTCTCCAGGTTTAAGGTATTCTTCCTTCAGCTAAAACATGCATGTGGAACCCAGAGTATGATCAACCATGTGAATGGGAGACGTGTTCAAATATGTCTCAGTTTTCCTCCCCTGGTACTCGGGTGCAACATTCCAGACGCTTTACTAACACTCTCCCCACTTGGAGAGTCAGCGCCTTTAACCTCCTGTTTGGCACAGTTTGCAATTTCTGCGGAAGATGAACAGGAATAGCGAGAACCAATGAGAGGCTAGCTGGAGGTGTCTGGACGGGCAAATTTAACTCTCATTTCCCACCAGGAAGAGGAAATAAGCAAAGGCTCAGCGTGCCGTAACGGAACCAGATTAGGGCCTGAAGCCATCCTGCAGTGTTGCGGCCAGCTCAAAAGAAAGCGAGTTGAAGAAAGGAGCTCAGGGGCACTGTAATTCACAAACCTGCAGAGTTATAAATGACAGCTATCGTCCAAAAATACACTGAAGTAAGGCTGCCAAGAGGACTTGAAAGCGGGGCAGAATTGCAGGAAACCGATTTCAGGAGGTAGACTGGAATTGCATTGAAAGCATAGGAAAAGAGGCAGAACGTCCACAATGATGCACTTGGCCAAAAAGGGCGTATGCGTTTTTTCCTGAATATATTCAGGAAAAAACGCATACGCCCTTTTTGGCCAACCAAGCAAGCTTGCAAAGGAAATCTGCACTACAATGAAGTCTCACTTCCCCCCGGTCAAAAGGGCCATCTGAAAAAAGTGTAAAATCCAGAAAGGCAGGACAGGCCATGGAGAACTGGGAGCTTTGTTATGC
The DNA here is from genome assembly GCF_951394435.1 of Stenella coeruleoalba. Classification (NCBI taxonomy): domain Eukaryota; kingdom Metazoa; phylum Chordata; class Mammalia; order Artiodactyla; family Delphinidae; genus Stenella; species Stenella coeruleoalba. The sequence goes on along the minus strand of NW_027646361.1, from coordinate 1,714,172 downwards.
TGATGGGCGGGATGTAAATTGCCAAGAACCACTTGGGAGAAGTGTATGGTGTTTCCTGAAACATCTAAAAAACAAAGCAACAGAACCTAGGGCACTTCCACTTCTGTTCCTATAGCTTAGGGAAATTAAAATGAAAAAGACACAGACACCCCAAAGTTTGGAACGGCTCTGTTTACAAGAACCTCGTTTACAGTACAAGTTCAACATCGCAGAAAGTGAAAAATGGATAAAGAAGTTGTGGTATTTACTTACAAAGCAATATCACTCAGCAATGAAATCTGTGTCATCAGGCCTTTAGCAGCACAATGAGTGGATTCAGGTATGATGATTCTAACTGAAATAAGTCACACAGAAAAAGAAACATCATAAGATATCAGTAATACACGGAATGTAAACTTGGCTACACAGGAACTGAATTACAGAACAGAACAGGGTCTCAAATTTAGAAAACCAACTTATGCTTGCTTAAGGGGAAAGGTGAGTTGGGGTGCTGCATAAAACCAGAGATTGAAATGAGCACAGATAAAGTTCCTTAAGCCAAATATGGAATAGACAAGAGCTACTCCTTGCTCAACGAAATGGACTCAACACCGCATATTAAATGCCTAAGAATGTAGCTGACTAGTAAGTATCTTAAAACCTATGGATTGCTATGTCTCCGAAAGAGAATCAAGCATGTGTACAGGGGCATAAATGCAGCAGTGATAGGATTGGAGAGATTCGGTGAGCAAATGAAGACCCTCTGAAGTCATATTGCATGGTACCCATTCCACGGGTTTCAACTACCCAGGTTTAAGGTATTCTTCCTTCAGCTAAAACATGCATGTGGAACCTAGAGTATGATCAACCATGTGATCGGGAGACGTGTTCAAATATGTCTCAGTTTTCGTACCCTGGTACTCGGGTGCAACATTCCAGACGCTTTACTAACACTCTCCCCACTTGGAGAGTCAGTCCCTTTAACCTCCTGTTTGGCCCAGTTTGCAATTTCTGTGGAAGATGAACAGGAATAGCGAGAACCAATGAGAGACTAGCTGGAGGTGTCTGGATGGGCAAATTTAACTCTCATTTCCCACCAGGAAGAGGAATTAACCAAAGGCTCAGCGTGCCGTGCCAGAACCAGATTAGGGCCTGAAGACATCCTGCGGTGTTGCGGCCAGGTCAAAAGAAAGCAAGTTAAAGAAAGGAGCTCAGGGGACTGTAATTCACAAACCTGCAGAGTTATAAATGACAGCTATCGTCCAAAAATACACTGAAGTAAGGCTGCCAAGAGGACTTGAAAGCGGGGCAGAATTGCAGGAAACCGATTTCAGGAGGTAGACTGGAATTGCATTGAAAGCATAGGAAAAGAGGCAGAACGTCCACAATGATGCACTTGGCCAAAAAGGGCGTATGCGTTTTTTCCTGAATATATTCAGGAAAAAACGCATACGCCCTTTTTGGCCAACCAAGCAAGCTTGCAAAGGAAATCTGCACTACAATGAAGTCTCACTTTCCCCCGGTCAAAAGGGCCATCTGAAAAAAGTGTAAAATCCAGAAAGGCAGGACAGGCCATGGAGAACTGGGAGCCTTGTTATGCTGATGGGCGGGATGTAAATTGCCAACAACCACTCGGGAGAAGTGTATGGTGTTTCCTGAAACATCTAAAATACAAAGCAACAGAGCCTAGGGCACTTCCACTTATGGTCCTATAGCTTAGGAAATTTAAAATCAAAAAGACACAGCCACCCCAAAGTTTGGAACGGCCCTGTTTACAAGAAACTCGTTTACAGTACAAGTTCAACATCGCAGAAAGTGAAAAATGGATAAAGAAGTTGTGGTATTTACTTACAAAGCAATATCACTCAGCAATGAAATCTGTGTCATCAGGCCCTTAGCAGCACAATGAGTGGATTCAGGTATGGTGATTCTAACTGAAATAAGTCACACAGAAAAAGAAACATCATAAGATATCAGTAATACACGGAATGGAAACTTGGCTACACAGGAACTGAATTGCAGAACAGAACAGGGTCTCAAATTTAGAAAACCAACTTATGCTTGCTTAAGGGGAAAGGTGAGTTGGGGTGCTGCATAAAACCAGAGATTGAAATGAGCACAGATAAAGTTCCTTAAGCCAAATATGGAATAGACAAGAGCTACTCCTTGCTCAACGAAATGGACTCAACACCGCATATTAAACGCCTAAGAATGTACCTGACTAGTAAGTATCTTAAAACCTATGGATTGCTATGTCTCCGAAAGAGAATCAAGCATGTGTACAGGGGCATAAACGCAGCAGTGATAGGATTGGAGAGGTTCGGTGAGCAAATGAAGACCCTTTGAAGTCATATTGCATGGTACCCATTACACGGGTCTCAACTCTCCAGGTTTAAGGTATTCTTCCTTCAGCTAAAACATGCATGTGGAACCCAGAGTATGATCAACCATGTGAACGGGAGACGTGTTAAAATATGTCTCAGTTTTCCTCCCCTGGTACTCGGGTGCAACATTCCAGACGCTTTACTAACACTCTCCCCACTTGGAGAGTCAGTCCCTTTAACCTCCTGTTTGGCCCAGTTTGCAATTTCTGCGGAAGATGAACAGGAATAGTGAGAACCAATGAGAGGCTAGCTGGAGGTGTCTGGACGGGCAAATTTAACTCTCATTTCCCACCAGGAAGAGGAAATAACCAAAGGCTCAGCGTGCCGTACCGGAACCAGATTAGGGCCTGAAGCCATCCTGCGGTGTTGCAGCCAGCTCAAAAGAAAGCGAGTTGAAGAAAGGAGCTCAGGGGCACTGTAATTCACAAACCTGCAGAGTTATAAATGACAGCTATCGTCCAAAAATAGACTGAAGTAAGGCTGCCAAGAGGAATTGAAAGCGGGGCAGAATTGCAGGAAACCGATTTCAGGAGGTAGACTGGAATTGCATTGAAAGCATAGGAAAAGAGGTAGAACGTCCACAATGATGCACTTGGCCAAAAAGGGCGTATGCGTTTTTTCCTGAATATATTCAGGAAAAAACGCATACGCCCTTTTTGGCCAACCAAGCAAGCTTGCAAAGGAAATCTGCACTACAATGACGTCTCACTTCCCCCCGGTCAAAAGGGCCATCTGAAAAAAGTGTAAAATCCAGAAAGGCAACAGGCCATTGAGAACTGGGAGCCTTGTTATGCTGATGGGTGGGATGTAAATTGCCAACAGACACTCAGGAGAAGTGTATGGTGTTTCCTGAAACATCTAAAAAACAAAGCAACAGAGCCTAGGGCACTTCCATTTATGGTCCTATAGCTTAGGGAAATTAAAATCAAAAAGACACAGCCACCCCAAAGTTTGGGACGCCTCCGTTTACAAGAACCTCGTTTACCGTACAAGTTCAATATCACAGAAAGTGAAAAATGGATAAAGAACTTGTGGTACTTACGTACAATGCAGTATCACTCAGCAATGAAATCTATGTCATCAGGCCCGTAGCAGCATAATGAGTGGATTCAGGTACGATGATTCTAACTGAAATAAGTCACACAGAAAAAGAAACATCATAAGATATCACTAATACACGGAATGTAAACTTGGCTACACAGGAACTGAATTACAGAACAGAACAGGGTGTCAAATTTAGAAAACCAACTTATGCTTGCTTAAGGGGAAAGGTGAGTTGGGGTGCTGCATAAAACCAGAGATTGAAATGAGCACAGATAAAGTTCCTTAAGCCAAATATGGAATAGACAAGAGCTACTCCTTGCTCAACGAAATGGACTCCACACCCCATATTAAACGCATAAGAATATACCTGACTAGAAAGTATCTTAAAACCTATGGATTGCTATGTCTCCAAAAGAGAATCAAGCATGTGTACAAGGGTCATAAACGCAGCAGTGATAGGATTGGAGAGGTTCGGTGAGCATATGAAGACCCTTTGAAGTCATATTGCATGGTACCCATTACACGGGTCTCAACTCTCCAGGTTTAAGGTATTCTTCCTTCAGCTAAAACATGCATGTGGAACCCAGAGTATGATCAACCATGTGAACGGGAGACGTATTCAAATATGTCTCAGTTTTCCTCCCCTGGTACTCGGGTGCAACATTCCAGACGCTTTACTAACACTCTCCCGACTTGGAGAGTCAGTCCCTTTAACCTCATGTTTGGCCCAGTTTGCAATTTCTGCGGAAGATGAACAGGAATAGCGAGAACCAATGAGAGGCTAGCTGGAGGTGTCTGGACGGGCAAATTTAACTCTCATTTCCCACCATTAAGAGGAAATAACCAAAGGCTCAGCGTGCCGTACTTGAACCAGATTAGGGCCTGAAGCCATCCTGCGGTGTTGCGGCCAGCTCAAAAGAAACCGAGTTGAAGAAAGGAGCTCAGGGGCACTGTAATTCACAAACCTGCAGAGTTATAAATGACAGCTATCGTCCAAAAATAGACTGAAGTAAGGCTGCCAAGAGGACTTGAAAGCGGGGCAGAATTGCAGGAAACCGATTTCAGGAGGTAGACTGGAATTGCATTGAAAGCATAGGAAAAGAGGCAGAATGTCCACAATGATGCACTTGGCCAAAAAGGGCGTATGCGTTTTTTCCTGAATATATTCAGGAAAAAACGCATACGCCCTTTTTGGCCAACCAAGCAAGCTTGCAAAGGAAATCTGCACTACAATGAAGTCTCACTTCCCCCCGGTTAAAAGGGCCATCTGAAAAAAGTGTAGAATCCAGAAAGGCAGGACAGGCCATGGAGAACTGGGAGCTTTGTTATGCTGATGGGCGGGATGTAAATTGCCAACAACCACTCGGGAGAAGTGTATGGTGTTTCCTGAAACATCTAAAAAACAAAGCAACAGAACCTAGGGCACTTCCACTTATGGTCCTATAGCTTAGGGAAATTAAAATCAAAAAGACACAGCCACCCGAAAGTTTGGAACGGCTCCGTTTACAAGAACCTCGTTTACAGTACAAGTTCAACATCGCAGAAAGTGAAAAATGGATAAAGAAGTTGTGGTATTTACTTACAAAGCAATATCACTCAGCAATGAAATCTGTGTCATCAGGCCCGTAGCAGCACAATGAGTGGATTCAGGTATGATGATTCTAACTGAAATAAGTCACACAGAAAAAGAAACATCATAAGATATCAGTAATACACGGAATGGAAACTTGGCTACACAGGAACTGAATTGCAGAACAGAACAGGGTCTCAAATTTAGAAAACCAACTTATGCTTGCTTAAGGGGAAAGGTGAGTTGGGGTGCTGCATAAAACCAGAGATTGAAATGAGCACAGATAAAGTTCCTTATGCCAAATATGGAATAGACAAGAGCTACTCCTTGCTCAACGAAATGGACTCAACACCGCATATTAAACGCCTAAGAATGTACCTGACTAGTAAGTATCTTAAAACCTATGGATTGCTATGTCTCCGAAAGAGAATCAAGCAAGTGTACAGGGGCATAAATGCAGCAGTGATAGGATTGGAGAGGTTCGGTGAGCAAATGAAGACCCTTTGAAGTCATATTGCATGGTACCCATTCCACGGGTTTCAAATACCCAGGTTTAAGGTATTCTTCCTTCAGCTAAAACATGCATGTGGAACCTAGAGTATGATCAACCATGTGATCGGGAGACGTGTTCAAATATGTCTCAGTTTTCGTACCCTGGTACTCGGGTGCAATATTCCAGACGCTTTACTAACACTCTCCCTACTTGGAGAGTCAGTCCCTTTAACCTCCTGTTTGGCCCAGTTTGCAATTTCTGCGGAAGATGAACAGGAATAGTGAGAACCAATGAGAGACTAGCTGGAGGTGTCTGGACGGGCAAATTCAACTCTCATTTCCCACCAGGAAGAGGAATTAACCAAAGGCTCAGCATGCCGGGCCGGAACCAGATTAGGGCCTGAAGCCATCCTGCGGTGTTGCGGCCAGGTCACAAGAAAGCGAGTTGAAGAAAGGAGCTCAGGGGCACTGTAATTCACAAACCTGCAGAGTTATAAATGACAGCTATCGTCCAAAAATAGACTGAAGTAAGGCTGCCAAGAGGACTTGAAAGCGGGGCAGAATTGCAGGAAACCGATTTCAGGAGGTAGACTGGAATTGCATTGAAAGCATAGGAAAAGAGGCAGAACGTCCACAATGATGCACTTGGCCAAAAAGGGCGTATGCGTTTTTTCCTGAATATATTCAGGAAAAAACGCATACGCCCTTTTTGTCCAACCAAGAAAGCTTGCAAAGGAAATCTGCACTACAATGAAGTCTCACTTCACCCCAGTCAAAAGGGCCATCTGAAAAAAGTGTAAAATCCAGAACGGCAGGACAGGCCATGGAGAACTGGGAGCCTTGTTATGCTGATGGGCGGGATGTAAATTGCCAAGAACCACTTGGGAGAAGTGTATGGTGTTTCCTGAAACAACTAAAAAACAAAGCAACAGAACCTAGAGCACTTCCACTTATGGTCCTATAGCTTAGGGAAATTAAAATGAAAAAGACACAGCCACCCCAAAGTTTGGAACGGCTCTGTTTACAAGAACCTCGTTTACAGTACAAGTTCAACATCGCAGAAAGTGAAAAATGGATAAAGAAGTTGTGGTATTTACTTACAAAGCAATATCACTCAGCAATGAAATCTGTGTCATCAGGCCCTTAGCAGCACAATGAGTGGATTCAGGTATGATGATTCTAACTGAAATAAGTCACACAGAAAAAGAAACATCATAAGATATCAGTAATACACGGAATGTAAACTTGGCTACACAGGAACTGCATTCCAAAACAGAACAGGGTCTCAAATTTAGAAAACCAACTTATGCTTGCTTAAGGGGAAAGGTGAGTTGGGGTGCTGCATAAAACCAGAGATTGAAATGAGCACAGATAAAGTTCCTTAAGCCAAATATGGAATAGACATGAGCTACTCCTTGCTCAACGAAATGGACTCAAAACCCCATATTAAACGCCTAAGAATGTACCTGACAAGTAAGTATCTTAAAACCTATGTTTTGCTATGTCTCCAAGAGAGAATCAAGCGTGTGTACAGGGGCATAAACGCAGCAGTGATAGGATTTGAGAGGTTCGGTGAGCAAATGAAGACCCTTTGAAGTCATATTGCATGGTACCCATTACACGGGTCTCAACTCTCCAGGTTTAAGGTATTCTTCCTTCAGCTAAAACATGCATGTGGAACCCAGAGTATGATCAACCATGTGAATGGGAGACGTGTTCAAATATGTCTCAGTTTTCCTCCCCTGGTACTCGGGTGCAACATTCCAGACGCTTTACTAACACTCTCCCCACTTGGAGAGTCAGCGCCTTTAACCTCCTGTTTGGCACAGTTTGCAATTTCTGCGGAAGATGAACAGGAATAGCGAGAACCAATGAGAGGCTAGCTGGAGGTGTCTGGACGGGCAAATTTAACTCTCATTTCCCACCAGGAAGAGGAAATAAGCAAAGGCTCAGCGTGCCGTAACGGAACCAGATTAGGGCCTGAAGCCATCCTGCAGTGTTGCGGCCAGCTCAAAAGAAAGTGAGTTGAAGAAAGGAGCTCAGGGGCACTGTAATTCACAAACCTGCAGAGTTATAAATGACAGCTATCGTCCAAAAATACACTGAAGTAAGGCTGCCAAGAGGACTTGAAAGCGGGGCAGAATTGCAGGAAACCGATTTCAGGAGGTAGACTGGAATTGCATTGAAAGCATAGGAAAAGAGGCAGAACGTCCACAATGATGCACTTGGCCAAAAAGGGCGTATGCGTTTTTTCCTGAATATATTCAGGAAAAAACGCATACGCCCTTTTTGGCCAACCAAGCAAGCTTGCAAAGGAAATCTGCACTACAATGAAGTCTCACTTCCCCCCGGTCAAAAGGGCCATCTGAAAAAAGTGTAAAATCCAGAAAGGCAGGACAGGCCATGGAGAACTGGGAGCTTTGTTATGCTGATGGGCGGGATGTAAATTGCCAAGAACCACTTGGGAGAAGTGTATGGTGTTTCCTGAAACATCTAAAAAACAAAGCAACAGAACCTAGGGCACTTCCACTTCTGTTCCTATAGCTTAGGGAAATTAAAATGAAAAAGACACAGACACCCCAAAGTTTGGAACGGCTCTGTTTACAAGAACCTCGTTTACAGTACAAGTTCAACATCGCAGAAAGTGAAAAATGGATAAAGAAGTTGTGGTATTTACTTACAAAGCAATATCACTCAGCAATGAAATCTGTGTCATCAGGCCTTTAGCAGCACAATGAGTGGATTCAGGTATGATGATTCTAACTGAAATAAGTCACACAGAAAAAGAAACATCATAAGATATCAGTAATACACGGAATGTAAACTTGGCTACACAGGAACTGAATTACAGAACAGAACAGGGTCTCAAATTTAGAAAACCAACTTATGCTTGCTTAAGGGGAAAGGTGAGTTGGGGTGCTGCATAAAACCAGAGATTGAAATGAGCACAGATAAAGTTCCTTAAGCCAAATATGGAATAGACAAGAGCTACTCCTTGCTCAACGAAATGGACTCAACACCGCATATTAAATGCCTAAGAATGTAGCTGACTAGTAAGTATCTTAAAACCTATGGATTGCTATGTCTCCGAAAGAGAATCAAGCATGTGTACAGGGGCATAAATGCAGCAGTGATAGGATTGGAGAGATTCGGTGAGCAAATGAAGACCCTCTGAAGTCATATTGCATGGTACCCATTCCACGGGTTTCAACTACCCAGGTTTAAGGTATTCTTCCTTCAGCTAAAACATGCATGTGGAACCTAGAGTATGATCAACCATGTGATCGGGAGACGTGTTCAAATATGTCTCAGTTTTCGTACCCTGGTACTCGGGTGCAACATTCCAGACGCTTTACTAACACTCTCCCCACTTGGAGAGTCAGTCCCTTTAACCTCCTGTTTGGCCCAGTTTGCAATTTCTGTGGAAGATGAACAGGAATAGCGAGAACCAATGAGAGACTAGCTGGAGGTGTCTGGATGGGCAAATTTAACTCTCATTTCCCACCAGGAAGAGGAATTAACCAAAGGCTCAGCGTGCCGTGCCAGAACCAGATTAGGGCCTGAAGACATCCTGCGGTGTTGCGGCCAGGTCAAAAGAAAGCAAGTTAAAGAAAGGAGCTCAGGGGACTGTAATTCACAAACCTGCAGAGTTATAAATGACAGCTATCGTCCAAAAATACACTGAAGTAAGGCTGCCAAGAGGACTTGAAAGCGGGGCAGAATTGCAGGAAACCGATTTCAGGAGGTAGACTGGAATTGCATTGAAAGCATAGGAAAAGAGGCAGAACGTCCACAATGATGCACTTGGCCAAAAAGGGCGTATGCGTTTTTTCCTGAATATATTCAGGAAAAAACGCATACGCCCTTTTTGGCCAACCAAGCAAGCTTGCAAAGGAAATCTGCACTACAATGAAGTCTCACTTTCCCCCGGTCAAAAGGGCCATCTGAAAAAAGTGTAAAATCCAGAAAGGCAGGACAGGCCATGGAGAACTGGGAGCCTTGTTATGCTGATGGGCGGGATGTAAATTGCCAACAACCACTCGGGAGAAGTGTATGGTGTTTCCTGAAACATCTAAAATACAAAGCAACAGAGCCTAGGGCACTTCCACTTATGGTCCTATAGCTTAGGAAATTTAAAATCAAAAAGACACAGCCACCCCAAAGTTTGGAACGGCCCTGTTTACAAGAAACTCGTTTACAGTACAAGTTCAACATCGCAGAAAGTGAAAAATGGATAAAGAAGTTGTGGTATTTACTTACAAAGCAATATCACTCAGCAATGAAATCTGTGTCATCAGGCCCTTAGCAGCACAATGAGTGGATTCAGGTATGGTGATTCTAACTGAAATAAGTCACACAGAAAAAGAAACATCATAAGATATCAGTAATACACGGAATGGAAACTTGGCTACACAGGAACTGAATTGCAGAACAGAACAGGGTCTCAAATTTAGAAAACCAACTTATGCTTGCTTAAGGGGAAAGGTGAGTTGGGGTGCTGCATAAAACCAGAGATTGAAATGAGCACAGATAAAGTTCCTTAAGCCAAATATGGAATAGACAAGAGCTACTCCTTGCTCAACGAAATGGACTCAACACCGCATATTAAACGCCTAAGAATGTACCTGACTAGTAAGTATCTTAAAACCTATGGATTGCTATGTCTCCGAAAGAGAATCAAGCATGTGTACAGGGGCATAAACGCAGCAGTGATAGGATTGGAGAGGTTCGGTGAGCAAATGAAGACCCTTTGAAGTCATATTGCATGGTACCCATTCCACGGGTCTTAACTCTCCAGGATTAAGGTATTCTTCCTTCAGCTAAAACATGCATGTGGAACCCAAGTATGATCAACCATGTGAACGGGAGACGTGTTCAAATATGTCTCAGTTTTCCTCCCCTGGTACTCGGGTGCAACATTCCAGACGCTTTACTGACACTCTCCCCACTTGGAGAGTCAGCGCCTTTAACCTCCTGTTTGGCCCAGTTTGCAATTTCTGCGGAAGATGAACAGGAATAGCGAGAACCAATGAGAGGCTAGCTGGAGGTGTCTGGACGGGCAAATTTAACTCTCATTTCCCACCAGGAAGAGGAAATAACCAAAGGCTCAGTGTGCCGTGCCGGAACCAGATTAGGGCCTGAAGCCATCCTGCGGTGTTGCGGCCAGCTCACAAGAAAACGAGTTGAAGAAAGGAGCTCAGGGGCACTGTAATTCACAAACCTGCAGAGTTATAAATGACAGCTATCGTCCAAAAATAGACTGAAGTAAGGCTGCCAAGAGGACTTGAAAGTGGGGCAGAATTGCAGGAAACCGATTTCAGGAGGTAGACTGGAATTGCATTGAAATCATAGGAAAAGAGGCCGAACGTCCAAAATGATGCACTTGGCCAAAAAGGGCGTATGCGTTTTTTCCTGAATATATTCAGGAAAAAACGCATACGCCCTTTTTGGCCAACCAAGCAAGCTTGCAAAGGAAATCTGCACTACAATGAAGTCTCACTTCCCCACGGTCAAAAGGGCCATCTGAAAAAAGTGTAAAATCCAGAAAGGCAGGACAGGCCATGGAGAACTGGGAGCCTTGTTATGCTGATGGGCGGGATGTAAATTGCCAACAACCACTCGGGAGAAGTGTATGGTGTTTCCTGAAACATCTAAAAAACAAAGCAACAGAACCTAGGGCACTTCCACTTATGGTCCTATAGCTTAGGGAAATTAAAATAAAAAAGACACAGCCACCCCAAAGTTTGGAACGGCTCTGTTTACAAGAACCTCGTTTACAGTACAAGTTCAACATCGCAGAAAGTGAAAAATGGATAAAGAAGTTGTGGTATTTACTTACAAAGCAATATCACTCAGCAATGAAATCTGTGTCATCAGGCCCTTAGCAGCACAATGAGTGGATTCAGGTATGATGATTCTAACTGAAATAAGTCACACAGAAAAAGAAACATCATAAGATATCAGTAATACACGGAATGTAAACTTGGCTACACAGGAACTGAATTACAGAACAGAACAGGGTCTCAAATTTAGAAAACCAACTTTTGCTTGCTTAAGGGGAAAGGTGAGTTGGGGTGCTGCATAAAACCAGAGATTGAAATGAGCACAGATAAAGTTCCTTAAGCCAAATATGGAATAGACAAGAGCTACTCCTTGCTCAACGAAATGGACTCAACACCGCATATTAAACGCCTAAGAATGTACCTGACTAGTAAGTATCTTAAAACCTATGGATTGCTATGTCTCCAAAAGAGAATCAAGCATGTGTACAGGGGCATAAACGCAGCAGTGATAGGATTGGAGAGGTTCGGTGAGCAAATGAAGACCCTTTGAAGTCATATTGCATGGTACTCATTCCACGGGTTTCAACTACCCAGGTTTAAGGTATTCTTCCTTCAGCTAAAACATGCATGTGGAACCTAGAGTATGATCAACCATGTGATCGGGAGACGTGTTCAAATATGTCTCAGTTTTCGTACCCTGGTACTCGGGTGCAACATTCCAGACGCTTTACTAACACTCTCCCCACTTGGAGAGTCAGTCCCTTTAACCTCCTGTTTGGCCCAGTTTGCAATTTCTGTGGAAGATGAACAGGAATAGCGAGAACCAATGAGAGACTAGCTGGAGGTGTCTGGATGGGCAAATTTAACTCTCATTTCCCTCCAGGAAGAGGAATTAACCAAAGACTCAGCGTGCCGTGCCAGAACCAGATTAGGGCCTGAAGACATCCTGCGGTGTTGCGGCCAGGTCACAAGAAAGCGAGTTGAAGAAAGGAGCTCAGGGGCACTGTAATTCACAAACCTGCAGAGTTATAAATGACAGCTATCGTCCAAAAATAGACTGAAGTAAGGCTGCCAAGAGGACTTGAAAGCGGGGCAGAATTGCAGGAAACCGATTTCAGGAGGTAGACTGGAATTGCATTGAAAGCATAGGAAAAGAGGCAGAACGTCCACAATGATGCACTTGGCCAAAAAGGGCGTATGCGTTTTTTCCTGAATATATTCAGGAAAAAACGCATACGCCCTTTTTGGCCAACCAAGCAAGCTTGCAAAGGAAATCTGCACTACAATGAAGTCTCACTTCCCCCCGGTCAAAAGGGCCATCTGAAAAAAGTGTAAAATCCAGAAAGGCAACAGGCCATTGAGAACTGGGAGCCTTGTTATGCTGATGGGCGGGATGTAAATTGCCAACAACCACTCGGGAGAAGTGTATGGTGTTTCCTGAAACATCTAAAAAACAAAGCAACAGAACCTAGGGCACTTCCACTTATGGTCCTATAGCTTAGGGAAATTAAAATAAAAAAGACACAGCCACCCCAAAGTTTGGAACGGCTCTGTTTACAAGAACCTCGTTTACAGTACAAGTTCAACATCGCAGAAAGTGAAAAATGGATAAAGAAGTTGTGGTATTTACTTACAAAGCAATATCACTCAGCAATGAAATCTGTGTCATCAGGCCCTTAGCAGCACAATGAGTGGATTCAGGTATGATGATTCTAACTGAAATAAGTCACACAGAAAAAGAAACATCATAAGATATCAGTAATACACGGAATGTAAACTTGGCTACACAGGAACTGAATTACAGAACAGAACAGGGTCTCAAATTTAGAAAACCAACTTTTGCTTGCTTAAGGGGAAAGGTGAGTTGGGGTGCTGCATAAAACCAGAGATTGAAATGAGCACAGATAAAGTTCCTTAAGCCAAATATGGAATAGACAAGAGCTACTCCTTGCTCAACGAAATGGACTCAACACCGCATATTAAACGCCTAAGAATGTACCTGACTAGTAAGTATCTTAAAACCTATGGATTGCTATGTCTCCAAAAGAGAATCAAGCATGTGTACAGGGGCATAAACGCAGCAGTGATAGGATTGGAGAGGTTCGGTGAGCAAATGAAGACCCTTTGAAGTCATATTGCATGGTACTCATTCCACGGGTTTCAACTACCCAGGTTTAAGGTATTCTTCCTTCAGCTAAAACATGCATGTGGAACCTAGAGTATGATCAACCATGTGATCGGGAGACGTGTTCAAATATGTCTCAGTTTTCGTACCCTGGTACTCGGGTGCAACATTCCAGACGCTTTACTAACACTCTCCCCACTTGGAGAGTCAGTCCCTTTAACCTCCTGTTTGGCCCAGTTTGCAATTTCTGTGGAAGATGAACAGGAATAGCGAGAACCAATGAGAGACTAGCTGGAGGTGTCTGGATGGGCAAATTTAACTCTCATTTCCCTCCAGGAAGAGGAATTAACCAAAGACTCAGCGTGCCGTGCCAGAACCAGATTAGGGCCTGAAGACATCCTGCGGTGTTGCGGCCAGGTCACAAGAAAGCGAGTTGAAGAAAGGAGCTCAGGGGCACTGTAATTCACAAACCTGCAGAGTTATAAATGACAGCTATCGTCCAAAAATAGACTGAAGTAAGGCTGCCAAGAGGACTTGAAAGCGGGGCAGAATTGCAGGAAACCGATTTCAGGAGGTAGACTGGAATTGCATTGAAAGCATAGGAAAAGAGGCAGAACGTCCACAATGATGCACTTGGCCAAAAAGGGCGTATGCGTTTTTTCCTGAATATATTCAGGAAAAAACGCATACGCCCTTTTTGGCCAACCAAGCAAGCTTGCAAAGGAAATCTGCACTACAATGAAGTCTCACTTCCCCCCGGTCAAAAGGGCCATCTGAAAAAAGTGTAAAATCCAGAAAGGCAACAGGCCATTGAGAACTGGGAGCCTTGTTATGCTGATGGGCGGGAGGTAAATTGCCAACAGACACTCGGGTGAAGTGTATGGTGTTTCCTGAAACATCTAAAAAACAAAGCAACAGAGCCTAGGGCACTTCCACTTATGGTCCTATAGCTTAGGGAAATTAAAATGAAAAAGACACAGCCACCCCAAAGTTTGGAACGGCTCTGTTTACAAGAACCTCGTTTACAGTACAAGTTCAACATCGCAGAAAGTGAAAAATGGATAAAGAAGTTGTGGTATTTACTTACAAAGCAATATCACTCAGCAATGAAATCTGTGTCATCAGGCCCTTAGCAGCACAATGAGTGGATTCAGGTATGATGATTCTAACTGAAATAAGTCACAGAGAAAAAGAAACATCATAAGATATCAGTAATACACGGAATGGAAACTTGGCTACACAGGAACTGAATTACAGAACAGAACAGGGTCTCAAATTTAGAAAACCAACTTATGCTTGCTGAAGGGGAAAGGTGAGTTGGGGTGCTGCATAAAACCAGAGATTGAAATGAGCACAGATAAAGTTTCTTAAGCCAAATATGGAATAGACAAGAGCTACTCCTTGCTCAATGAAATGGACTCAACACCGCATATTAAACGCCTAAGAATGTACCTGACTAGTAAGTATCTTAAAACCTATAGATTGCTATGTCTCCGAAAGAGAATCAAGCATGTGTACAGGGGCATAAATGCAGCAGTGATAGGATTGGAGAGGTTCAGTGAGCAAATGAAGACCCTTTGAAGTCATATTGCATGGTACCCATTCCACGGGTTTCAACTACCCAGATTTTAGGTATTCTTCCTTCAGCTAAAACATGCATGTGGAACCCAGAGTATGATCAACCATGTGATCGGGAGACGTGTTCAAATATGTCTCAGTTTTCCTCCCCTGGTACTCGGGTGCAACATTCCAGACGCTTTACTAACACTCTCCCCACTTGGAGAGTCAGCGCCTTTAACCTCCTGTTTGGCCCAGTTTGCAATTTCTCTGGAAGATGAACAGGAATAGCGAGAACCAATGAGAGACTAGCTGGAGGTGTCTGGACGGGCAAATTTAACTCTCATTTCCCACCAGGAAGAGGAAATAACCAAAGGCTCAGCGTGCCGTGCCAGAACGAGATTAGGGCCTGAAGACATCCTGCGGTGCTGCGGCCAGGTCACAAGAAAGCGAGTTGAAGAAAGGAGCTCAGGGGCACTGTAATTGACAAACATGCAGAGTTATAAATGACAGCTATCGTCCAAAAATAGACTGAAGTAAGGCTGCCAAGAGGACTTGAAAGCGGGGCAGAATTGCAGGAAACCGATTTCAGGAGGTAGACTGGAATTGCATTGAAAGCATAGGAAAAGAGGCAGAACGTACACAATGATGCACTTGGCCAAAAAGGGCGTATGCGTTTTTTCCTGAATATATTCAGGAAAAAACGCATACGCCCTTTTTGGCCAACCAAGCAAGCTTGCAAAGGAAATCTGCACTACAATGAAGTCTCACTTCCCCCCGGTCAAAAGGGCCATCTGAAAAAAGTGTAAAATCCAGAAAGGCAGGACAGGCCATGGAGAACTGGGAGCCTTGTTATGCTAATGGGCGGGATGTAAATTGCCAACAACCACTAGGGAGAAGTGTATGGTGTTTCCTGAAACATCTAAAAAACAAAGCAACAGAGCCTAGGGCACTTCCACTTATGGTCCTATAGCTTAGGGAAATTAAAATCAAAAAGACACAGCCACCCCAAAGTTTGGAACGGTTCTGTTTACAAGAACCTCGTTTACAGTACAAGTTCAACATCGCAGAAAGTGAAAAATGGATAAAGAACTTGTGGTACTTACGTACAATGCAGTATCACTCAGCAATGAAATCTATGTCATCAGGCCCGTAGCAGCATAATGAGTGGATTAAGGTACGATGATTCTAACTGAAATAAGTCACACAGAAAAAGAAACATCATAAGATATCACTAATACACGGAATGTAAACTTGGCTACACAAGAACTGCATTCCAAAACAGAACAGGGTCTCAAATTTAGAAAACCAACTTATGCTTGCTTAAGGGGAAAGGTGAGTTGGGGTGCTGCATAAAACCAGAGATTGAAATGAGCACAGATAAAGTTCCTTAAGCCAAATATGGAATAGACAAGAGCTACTCCTTGCTCAACGAAATGGACTCAACACCCCATATTAAACGCCTAAGAATGTACTTGACTAGTAAGTATCTTAAAACCTATGGATTGCTATGTCTCCAAAAGAGAATCAAGCGTGTGTACAGGGGCATAAACGCAGCAGTGATAGGATTGGAGAGGTTCGGTGAGCAAATGAAGACCCTTTGAAGTCATATTGCATGGTACCCATTACACGGGTCTCAACTCTCCAGGTTTAAGGTATTCTTCCTTCAGCTAAAACATGCATGTGGAACCCAGAGTATGATCAACCATGTGAACGGGAGACGTGTTCAAATATGTCTCAGTTTTCCTCCCCTGGTACTCGGGTGCAACATTCCAGACGCTTTACTATCACTCTCCCCACTTGGAGAGTCAGCGCCTTTAACCTCCTGTTTGGCACAGTTTCCAATTTCTGCGGAAGATGAACAGGAATAGCGAGAACCAATGAGAGGCTAGCTGGAGATGTCTGGACGGGCAAATTTAACTCTCATTTCCCACCAGGAAGAGGAAATAACCAAAGGCTCAGCGTGCCGTACCGGAACCAGATTAGGGCCTGATGCCATCCTGCGGTGTTGCGGCCAGCTCAAATGAAAGCGAGTTGAAGAAAGGAGCTCAGGGGCACTGTAATTCACAAACCTGCAGAGTTATAAATGACAGCTATCGTCCAAAAATAGACTGAAGTAAGGCTGCCAATAGGACTTGAAAGCGGGGCAGAATTGCAGGAAACCGATTTCAGGAGGTAGACTGGAATTGCATTTCAAGCATAGGAAAAGAGGCAGAACGTCCACAATGATGCACTTGGCCAAAAAGGGCGTATGCGTTTTTTCCTGAATATATTCAGGAAAAAACGCATACGCCCTTTTTGGCCAACCAAGCAAGCTTGCAAAGGAAATCTGCACTACAATGAAGTCTCACTTCCCCCCGGTCAAAAGGGCCATCTGATAAAAGTGTAAAATACAGAAAGGCAGGACAGGCCATGGAGAACTGGGAGCCTTGTTATGCTGATGGGCGGGATGTAAATTGCCAAGAACCACTTGGGAGAAGTGTATGGTGTTTCCTGAAACATCTAAAAAACAAAGCAACAGAACCTAGGGCACTTCCACTTATGGTCCTATAGCTTAGGGAAATTAAAATCAAAAAGACACAGCCACCCCAAAGTTTGGAACGGCTCTGTTTACAAGAACCTCGTTTACAGTAAAAGTTCAACATCGCAGAAAGTGAAAAATGGATAAAGAAGTTGTGGTATTTACTTACAAAGCAATATCACTCAGCAATGAAATCTGTGTCATCAGGCCCTTAGCTTCACAATGAGTGGATTCAGGTATGATGATTCTAACTGAAATAAGTCACACAGAAAAAGAAACATCATAAGATATCACTAATACACGGAATGTAAACTTGGCTACACAGGAACTGAATTACAGAACAGAACAGGGTCTCAAATTTAGAAAACCAACTTATGCTTGCTTAAGGGGAAAGGTGAGTTGGGGTGCTGCATAAAACCAGAGATTGAAATGAGCACAGATAAAGTTCCTTAAGCCAAATATGGAATAGACAAGAGCTACACCTTGCTCAACGAAATGGACTCAACACCGCATATTAAACGCCTAAGAATGTACCTGACTAGTAAGTATCTTAAAACCTATGGATTGCTATGTCTCCGAAAGAGAATGAAGCATGTGTACAGGGGCATAAATGCAGCAGTGATAGGATTGGAGGGGTTCGTGAGGAAATGAAGACCCTTTGAAGTCATATTGCATGGTACCCATTCCACGGGTTTCAACTACCCAGGTGTAAGGTATTGTTCCTTCAGCTAAAACATGCATGTGGAACCTAGAGTATGATCAATCATGTGATCGGGAGACGTGTTCAAATATGTCTCAGTTTTCGTACCCTGGTACTCGGGTGCAACATTCCAGACGCTTTACTAACACTCTCTCCACTTGGAGAGTCAGTCCCTTTAACCTCCTGTTTGGCCCAGTTTGCAATTTCTGTGGAAGATGAACAGGAATAGCGAGAACCAATGAGAGACTAGCTGGAGGTGTCTGGATGGGCAAATTTAACTCTCATTTCCCACCAGGAAGAGGAATTAACCAAAGGCTCAGCGTGCCGTGCCGGACCAGATTAGGGCCTGAAGCCATCCTGCGGTGTTGCGGCCAGGTCACAAGAAAGCGAGTTGAAGAAAGGAGCTCAGGGGCACTGTAATTCACAAACCTGCAGAGTTATAAATGACAGCTATCGTCCAAAAATAGACTGAAGTAAGGCTGCCAAGAGGACTTGAAAGCGGGGCAGAATTGCAGGAAACCGATTTCAGGAGGTAGACTGGAATTGCATTGAAAGCATAGGAAAAGAGGCAGAACGTCCACAATGATGCACTTGGCCAAAAAGGGCGTATGCGTTTTTTCCTGAATATATTCAGGAAAAAACGCATACGCCCTTTTTGGCCAACCAAACAAGCTTGCAAAGGAAATCTGCACTACAATGAAGTCTCACTTCCCCCCGGTCAAAAGGGCCATCTGAAAAAAGGGTAAAATCCAGAAAGGCAGGACAGGCCATGGAGAACTGGGAGCCTTGTTATGCGGAAGGGCGGGATGTAAATTGCCAACAAACACTCGGGAGAAGTGTATGGTGTTTCCTGAAACATCTAAAAAACAAAGCAACAGAGCCTAGGGCACTGCCACTTATGGTCCTTCCACTTATGGTCCTATAGCTTAGGGAATTTAAAATCAAAAAGACACAGCCACCCCAAAGTTTCGAACGGCTCTGTTTACAAGAACCTCGTTTACAGTACAAGTTCAACATCGCAGAAAGTGAAAAATGGATAAAAAAGTTGTGGTATTTACTTACAAAGCAATATCACTCAGCAATGAAATCTGTGTCATCAGGTCCTTAACAGCACAATGAGTGGATTCAGGTATGATGATTCTAACTGAAATAAGTCACACAGAAAAAGAAACATCATAAGATATCAGTAATACACGAAATGTAAACTTGGCTACACAGGAACTGAATTACAGAACAGAACAGGGTCTCAAATTTAGAAAACCAACTTATGCTTGCTTAAGGGGAAAGGTGAGTTGGGGTGCTGCATAAAACCAGAGATTGAAATGAGCACAGATAAAGTTCCTTAAGCCAAATATGGAATAGACAAGAGCTACTCCTTGCTCAACGAAATGGACTCAAAACCCCATATTAAACGCCTAAGAATGTACCTGACTAGTAAGTATCTTAAAACCTATGGATTGCTATGTCTCCAAAAGAGAAGCAAGCGTGTGTACAGGGGCATAAACGCAGCAGTGATACGATTGGAGAAGTTCGGTGAGCAAATGAAGACCCTTTGAAGTCATATTGCATGGTACCCATTACACGGGTCTCAACTCTCCAGGTTTAAGGTATTCTTCCTTCAGCTAAAACATGCATGTGGAACCCAGAGTATGATCAACCATGTGAACGGGAGACGTGTTCAAATATGTCTCAGTTTTCCTCCCCTGGTACTCGGGTGCAACATTCCAGACGCTTTACTAACACTCTCCCCACTTGGAGAGTCAGTCCCTTTAACCTCCTGTTTGGCCCAGTTTGCAATTTCTGCGGAAGATGAACAGGAATAGCGAGAACCAATGAGAGGCTAGCTGGAGGTGTCTGGACGGGCAAATTTAACTCTCATTTCCCACCAGGAAGAGGAATTAACCAAAGGCTCAGCATGCCGGGCCGGAACCAGAATAGGGCCTGAAGCCATCCTGCGGTGTTGCGGCCAGCTCACAAGAAAGCGAGTTGAAGAAAGGAGCTCAGGGGCACTGTAATTCACAAACCTGCAGAGTTATAAATGACAGCTATCGTCCAAAAATAGACTGAAGTAAGGCTGCCAAGAGGACTTGAAAGTGGGGCAGAATTGCAGGAAACCGATTTCAGGAGGTAGACTGGAATTGCATTGAAAGCATAGGAAAAGAGGCAGAACGTCCACAATGATGCACTTGGCCAAAAAGGGCGTATGCGTTTTTTCCTGAATATATTCAGGAAAAAACGCATACGCCCTTTTTGGCCAACCAAGCAAGCTTGCAAAGGAAATCTGCACTACAATGAAGTCTCACTTCCCTCCGGTCAAAAGGGCCATCTGAAAAAAGTGTAAAATCCAGAAAGGCAGGACAGGCCATGGAGAACTGGGAGCCTTGTTATGCTGATGGGCGGTATGTAAATTGCCAAGAACCACTTGGGAGAAGTGTATGGTGTTTCCTGAAACAACTAAAAAACAAACCAACAGAACCTAGGGCACTTCCACTTATGGTCCTATAGCTTAGGGAAATTAAAATGAAAAAGACACAGCCACCCCAAAGTTTGGAACGGCTCTGTTTACAAGAACCTCGTTTACAGTACAAGTTCAACATCGCAGAAAGTGAAAAATGGATAAAGAAGTTGTGGTATTTACTTACAAAGCAATATCATTCAGCAATGAAATCTGTGTCATCAGGCCCTTAGCAGCACAATGAGTGGATTCAGGTATGATGATTCTAACTGAAATAAGTCACACAGAAAAAGAAACATCATAAGATATCAGTAATACACGGAATGTAAACTTGGCTACACAGGAACTGCATTACAAAACAGAACAGGGTCTCAAATTTAGAAAACCAACTTATGCTTGCTTAAGGGTAAAGGTGAGTTGGGGTGCTGCATAAAACCAGAGATTGAAATGAGCACAGATAAAGTTCCTTAAGCCAAATATGGAATAGACAAGAGCTACTCCTTGCTCAACGAAATGGACTCAAAACCCCATATTAAACGCCTAAGAATGTACCTGACTAGTAAGTATCTTAAAACCTATGGATTGCTATGTCTCCAAAAGAGAATCAAGCGTGTGTACAGGGGCATAAACGCAGCAGTGATACGATTGGAGAAGTTCGGTGAGCAAATGAAGACCCTTTGAAGTCATATTGCATGGTACCCATTACACGGGTCTCAACTCTCCAGGTTTAAGGTATTCTTCCTTCAGCTAAAACATGCATGTGGAACCCAGAGTATGATCAACCATGTGAACGGGAGACGTGTTCAAATATGTCTCAGTTTTCCTCCCCTGGTACTCGGGTGCAACATTCCAGACGCTTTACTAACACTCTCCCGACTTGGAGAGTCAGTCCCTTTAACCTCCTGTTTGGCCCAGTTTGCAATTTCTGCGGAAGATGAACAGGAATAGCGAGAACCAATGAGAGGCTAGCTGGAGGTGTCTGGACGGGCAAATTTAACTCTCATTTCCCACCATTAAGAGGAATTAACCAAAGGCTCAGCATGCCGGCCCGGCACCAGAATAGGGCCTGAAGCCATCCTGCGGTGTTGCGGCCAGCTCACAAGAAAGCGAGTTGAAGAAAGGAGCTCAGGGGCACTGTAATTCACAAACCTGCAGAGTTATAAATGACAGCTATCGTCCAAAAATAGACTGAAGTAAGGCTGCCAAGAGGACTTGAAAGTGGGGCAGAATTGCAGGAAACCGATTTCAGGAGGTAGACTGGAATTGCATTGAAAGCATAGGAAAAGAGGCAGAACGTCCACAATGATGCACTTGGCCAAAAAGGACGTATGCGTTTTTTCCTGAATATATTCAGGAAAAAACGCATACGCCCTTTTTGGCCAACCAAGCAAGCTTGCAAAGGAAATCTGCACTACAATGAAGTCTCACTTCCCTCCGGTCAAAAGGGCCATCTGAAAAAAGTGTAAAATCCAGAAAGGCAGGACAGGCCATGGAGAACTGGGAGCCTTGTTATGCTGATGGGCGGGATGTAAATTGCCAAGAACCACTTGGGAGAAGTGTATGGTGTTTCCTGAAACAACTAAAAAACAAAGCAACAGAACCTAGGGCACTTCCACTTATGGTCCTATAGCTTAGGGAAATTAAAATGAAAAAGACACAGCCACCCCAAAGTTTGGAACGGCTCTGTTTACAAGAACCTCGTTTACAGTACAAGTTCAACATCGCAGAAAGTGAAAAATGGATAAAGAAGTTGTGGTATTTACTTACAAAGCAATATCACTCAGCAATGAAATCTGTGTCATCAGGCCCTTAGCAGCACAATGAGTGGATTCAGGTATGATGATTCTAACTGAAATAAGTCACACAGAAAAAGAAACATCATAAGATATCACTAATACACGGAATGTAAACTTGGCTACACAGGAACTGCATTCCAAAACAGAACAGGGTCTCAAATTTAGAAAACCAACTTATGCTTGCTTAAGGGGAAAGGTGAGTTGGGGTGCTGCATAAAACCAGAGATTGAAATGAGCACAGATAAAGTTCCTTAAGCCAAATATGGAATAGACAAGAGCTACTCCTTGCTCAACGAAATGGGCTCAAAACCCCATATTAAACGCTTAAGAATGTACCTGACTAGTAAGTATCTTAAAACCTATGGATTGCTATGTCTCCAAAAGAGAATCAAGCGTGTGTACAGGGGCATAAACGCAGCAGTGATACGATTGGAGAGGTTCGGTGAGCAAATGAAGACCCTTTGAAGTCATATTGCATGGTACCCATTACACGGGTCTCAACTCTCCAGGTTTAAGGTATTCTTCCTTCAGCTAAAACATGCATGTGTAACCCAGAGTATGATCAACCATGTGAATGGGAGACGTGTTCAAATATGTCTCAGTTTTCCTCCCCTGGTACTCGGGTGCAACATTCCAGACGCTTTACTAACACTCTCCCCACTTGGAGAGTCAGTCCCTTTAACCTCCTGTTTGGCCCAGTTTGCAATTTCTGCGGAAGATGAACAGGAATAGCGAGAACCAATGAGAGGCTAGCTGGAGGTGTCTGGACGGGCAAATTTAACTCTCATTTCCCACCAGGAAGAGGAATTAACCAAAGGCTCAGCATGCCGGGCCGGAACCAGATTAGGGCCTGAAGCCATCCTGCGGTGTTGCGGCCAGATCACAAGAAAGCGAGTTGAAGAAAGGAGCTCAGGGGCACTGTAATTCACAAACCTGCAGAGTTATAAATGACAGCTATCGTCCAAAAATAGACTGAAGTAAGGCTGCCAAGAGGACTTGAAAGCGGGGCAGAATTGCAGGAAACCGATTTCAGGAGGTAGACTGGAATTGCATTGAAAGCATAGGAAAAGAGGCAGAACGTCCACAATGATGCACTTGGCCAAAAAGGGCGTATGCGTTTTTTCCTGAATATATTCAGGAAAAAACGCATACGCCCTTTTTGGCCAACCAAGCAAGCTTGCAAAGGAAATCTGCACTACAATGAAGTCTAACTTCCCCCCGGTCAAAAGGGCCATCTGAAAAAAGTGTAAAATCCAGAAATGCAGGACAGGCCATGGAGAACTGGGAGCCTTGTTATGCTGATGGGCGGGATGTAAATTGCCAACAACCACTCGGGAGAAGTGTATGGTGTTTCCTGAAACATCTAAAAAACAAAGCAACAGAACCTAGGGCACTTCCACTTATGGTCCTATAGCTTAGGGAAATTAAAATCAAAAAGACACAGCCACCCCAAAGTTTGGAACGGCTCTGTTTACAAGAACCTCGTTTACAGTACAAGTTCAACATCGCAGAAAGTGAAAAATGGATAAAGAAGTTGTGGTATTTACTTACAAAGCAATATCACTCAGCAATGAAATCTGTGTCATCAGGCCCTTAGCAGCACAATGAGTGGATTCAGGTATGATGATTCTAACTGAAATAAGTCACACAGAGAAAGAAACATCATAAGATATCAGTAATACACGGAATGTAAACTTGGCTACACAGGAACTGAATTTCAGAACAGAACAGGGTCTCAAATTTAGAAAACCACCTTATGCTTGCTTAAGGGTAAAGGTGAGTTGGGGTGCTGCATAAAACCAGAGATTGAAATGAGCACAGATAAAGTTCCTTAAGCCAAATATGGAATAGACAAGAGCTACTCCTTGCTCAACGAAATGGACTCAACATCGCATATTAAACGCCTAAGAATGTACCTGACTACTAAGTATCTTAAAACCTATGGATTGCCATGTCTCCAAAAGAGAATCAAGCGTGTGTACAGGGGCATAAACGCAGCAGTGATAGGATTGGAGAGGTTCGGTGAGCAAATGAAGACCCTTTGAAGTCATATTGCATGGTACCCATTCCACGGGTTTCAACTACCCAGGTTTAAGGTATTCTTCCTTCAGCTAAAACATGCATGTGGAACCTAGAGTATGATCAACCATGTGATCGGGAGACGTGTTCAAATATGTCTCAGTTTCCGTAGGCTGGTACTCGGGTGCAACATTCCAGACGCTTTACTAACACTCTCCCGACTTGGAGAGTCAGTCCCTTTAACCTCCTGTTTGGTCCAGTTTGCAATTTCTGCGGAAGATGAACAGGAATAGCGAGAACCAATGAGAGGCTAGCTGGAGGTGTCTGGACGGGCAAATTTAACTCTCATTTCCCACCAGGAAGAGGAAATAACCAAAGGCTCAGCGTGCCGTACCGGAACCAGATTAGGGCCTGAAGCCATCCTGCGGTGTTGCGGCCAGGTCACAAGAAAGCGAGTTGAAGAAAGGAGCTCAGGGGCACTGTAATTCACAAACCTGCAGAGTTATAAATGACAGCTATCGTCCAAAAATAGACTGAAGTAAGGCTGCCAAGAGGACTTGAAAGCGGGGCAGAATTGCAGGAAACCGATTTCAGGAGGTAGACTGGAATTGCATTGAAAGCATAGGAAAAGAGGCAGAACGTCCACAATGATGCACTTGGCCAAAAAGGGCGTATGCGTTTTTTCCTGAATATATTCAGGAAAAAACGCATACGCCCTTTTTGGCCAACCAAACAAGCTTGCAAAGGAAATCTGCACTACAATGAAGTCTCACTTCCCCCCGGTCAAAAGGGCCATCTGAAAAAAGGGTAAAATCCAGAAAGGCAGGACAGGCCATGGAGAACTGGGAGCCTTGTTATGCGGAAGGGCGGGATGTAAATTGCCAACAAACACTCGGGAGAAGTGTATGGTGTTTCCTGAAACATCTAAAAAACAAAGCAACAGAGCCTAGGGCACTGCCACTTATGGTCCTTCCACTTATGGTCCTATAGCTTAGGGAATTTAAAATCAAAAAGACACAGCCACCCCAAAGTTTCGAACGGCTCTGTTTACAAGAACCTCGTTTACAGTACAAGTTCAACATCGCAGAAAGTGAAAAATGGATAAAAAAGTTGTGGTATTTACTTACAAAGCAATATCACTCAGCAATGAAATCTGTGTCATCAGGTCCTTAACAGCACAATGAGTGGATTCAGGTATGATGATTCTAACTGAAATAAGTCACACAGAAAAAGAAACATCATAAGATATCAGTAATACACGAAATGTAAACTTGGCTACACAGGAACTGAATTACAGAACAGAACAGGGTCTCAAATTTAGAAAACCAACTTATGCTTGCTTAAGGGGAAAGGTGAGTTGGGGTGCTGCATAAAACCAGAGATTGAAATGAGCACAGATAAAGTTCCTTAAGCCAAATATGGAATAGACAAGAGCTACTCCTTGCTCAACGAAATGGACTCAAAACCCCATATTAAACGCCTAAGAATGTACCTGACTAGTAAGTATCTTAAAACCTATGGATTGCTATGTCTCCAAAAGAGAAGCAAGCGTGTGTACAGGGGCATAAACGCAGCAGTGATACGATTGGAGAAGTTCGGTGAGCAAATGAAGACCCTTTGAAGTCATATTGCATGGTACCCATTACACGGGTCTCAACTCTCCAGGTTTAAGGTATTCTTCCTTCAGCTAAAACATGCATGTGGAACCCAGAGTATGATCAACCATGTGAACGGGAGACGTGTTCAAATATGTCTCAGTTTTCCTCCCCTGGTACTCGGGTGCAACATTCCAGACGCTTTACTAACACTCTCCCCACTTGGAGAGTCAGTCCCTTTAACCTCCTGTTTGGCCCAGTTTGCAATTTCTGCGGAAGATGAACAGGAATAGCGAGAACCAATGAGAGGCTAGCTGGAGGTGTCTGGACGGGCAAATTTAACTCTCATTTCCCACCAGGAAGAGGAATTAACCAAAGGCTCAGCATGCCGGGCCGGAACCAGAATAGGGCCTGAAGCCATCCTGCGGTGTTGCGGCCAGCTCACAAGAAAGCGAGTTGAAGAAAGGAGCTCAGGGGCACTGTAATTCACAAACCTGCAGAGTTATAAATGACAGCTATCGTCCAAAAATAGACTGAAGTAAGGCTGCCAAGAGGACTTGAAAGTGGGGCAGAATTGCAGGAAACCGATTTCAGGAGGTAGACTGGAATTGCATTGAAAGCATAGGAAAAGAGGCAGAACGTCCACAATGATGCACTTGGCCAAAAAGGGCGTATGCGTTTTTTCCTGAATATATTCAGGAAAAAACGCATACGCCCTTTTTGGCCAACCAAGCAAGCTTGCAAAGGAAATCTGCACTACAATGAAGTCTCACTTCCCTCCGGTCAAAAGGGCCATCTGAAAAAAGTGTAAAATCCAGAAAGGCAGGACAGGCCATGGAGAACTGGGAGCCTTGTTATGCTGATGGGCGGGATGTAAATTGCCAAGAACCACTTGGGAGAAGTGTATGGTGTTTCCTGAAACAACTAAAAAACAAAGCAACAGAACCTAGGGCACTTCCACTTATGGTCCTATAGCTTAGGGAAATTAAAATGAAAAAGACACAGCCACCCCAAAGTTTGGAACGGCTCTGTTTACAAGAACCTCGTTTACAGTACAAGTTCAACATCGCAGAAAGTGAAAAATGGATAAAGAAGTTGTGGTATTTACTTACAAAGCAATATCACTCAGCAATGAAATCTGTGTCATCAGGCCCTTAGCAGCACAATGAGTGGATTCAGGTATGATGATTCTAACTGAAATAAGTCACACAGAAAAAGAAACATCATAAGATATCACTAATACACGGAATGTAAACTTGGCTACACAGGAACTGCATTCCAAAACAGAACAGGGTCTCAAATTTAGAAAACCAACTTATGCTTGCTTAAGGGGAAAGGTGAGTTGGGGTGCTGCATAAAACCAGAGATTGAAATGAGCACAGATAAAGTTCCTTAAGCCAAATATGGAATAGACAAGAGCTACTCCTTGCTCAACGAAACGGGCTCAAAACCCCATATTAAACGCTTAAGAATGTACCTGACTAGTAAGTATCTTAAAACCTATGGATTGCTATGTCTCCAAAAGAGAATCAAGCGTGTGTACAGGGGCATAAACGCAGCAGTGATACGATTGGAGAGGTTCGGTGAGCAAATGAAGACCCTTTGAAGTCATATTGCATGGTACCCATTACACGGGTCTCAACTCTCCAGGTTTAAGGTATTCTTCCTTCAGCTAAAACATGCATGTGTAACCCAGAGTATGATCAACCATGTGAACGGGAGACGTGTTCAAATATGTCTCAGTTTTCCTCCCCTGGTACTCGGGTGCAACATTCCAGACGCTTTACTAACACTCTCCCCACTTGGAGAGTCAGTCCCTTTAACCTCCTGTTTGGCCCAGTTTGCAATTTCTGCGGAAGATGAACAGGAATAGCGAGAACCAATGAGAGGCTAGCTGGAGGTGTCTGGACGGGCAAATTTAACTCTCATTTCCCACCAGGAAGAGGAATTAACCAAAGGCTCAGCATGCCGGGCCGGAACCAGATTAGGGCCTGAAGCCATCCTGCGGTGTTGCGGCCAGATCACAAGAAAGCGAGTTGAAGAAAGGAGCTCAGGGGCACTGTAATTCACAAACCTGCAGAGTTATAAATGACAGCTATCGTCCAAAAATAGACTGAAGTAAGGCTGCCAAGAGGACTTGAAAGCGGGGCAGAATTGCAGGAAACCGATTTCAGGAGGTAGACTGGAATTGCATTGAAAGCATAGGAAAAGAGGCAGAACGTCCACAATGATGCACTTGGCCAAAAAGGGCGTATGCGTTTTTTCCTGAATATATTCAGGAAAAAACGCATACGCCCTTTTTGGCCAACCAAGCAAGCTTGCAAAGGAAATCTGCACTACAATGAAGTCTAACTTCCCCCCGGTCAAAAGGGCCATCTGAAAAAAGTGTAAAATCCAGAAATGCAGGACAGGCCATGGAGAACTGGGAGCCTTGTTATGCTGATGGGCGGGATGTAAATTGCCAACAACCACTCGGGAGAAGTGTATGGTGTTTCCTGAAACATCTAAAAAACAAAGCAACAGAACCTAGGGCACTTCCACTTATGGTCCTATAGCTTAGGGAAATTAAAATCAAAAAGACACAGCCACCCCAAAGTTTGGAACGGCTCTGTTTACAAGAACCTCGTTTACAGTACAAGTTCAACATCGCAGAAAGTGAAAAATGGATAAAGAAGTTGTGGTATTTACTTACAAAGCAATATCACTCAGCAATGAAATCTGTGTCATCAGGCCCTTAGCAGCACAATGAGTGGATTCAGGTATGATGATTCTAACTGAAATAAGTCACACAGAGAAAGAAACATCATAAGATATCAGTAATACACGGAATGTAAACTTGGCTACACAGGAACTGAATTTCAGAACAGAACAGGGTCTCAAATTTAGAAAACCACCTTATGCTTGCTTAAGGGTAAAGGTGAGTTGGGGTGCTGCATAAAACCAGAGATTGAAATGAGCACAGATAAAGTTCCTTAAGCCAAATATGGAATAGACAAGAGCTACTCCTTGCTCAACGAAATGGACTCAACACCGCATATTAAACGCCTAAGAATGTACCTGACTACTAAGTATCTTAAAACCTATGGATTGCCATGTCTCCAAAAGAGAATCAAGCGTGTGTACAGGGGCATAAACGCAGCAGTGATAGGATTGGAGAGGTTCGGTGAGCAAATGAAGACCCTTTGAAGTCATATTGCATGGTACCCATTCCACGGGTTTCAACTACCCAGGTTTAAGGTATTCTTCCTTCAGCTAAAACATGCATGTGGAACCTAGAGTATGATCAACCATGTGATCGGGAGACGTGTTCAAATATGTCTCAGTTTCCGTAGGCTGGTACTCGGGTGCAACATTCCAGACGCTTTACTAACACTCTCCCGACTTGGAGAGTCAGTCCCTTCAACCTCCTGTTTGGTCCAGTTTGCAATTTCTGCGGAAGATGAACAGGAATAGCGAGAACCAATGAGAGGCTAGCTGGAGGTGTCTGGACGGGCAAATTTAACTCTCATTTCCCACCAGGAAGAGGAAATAACCAAAGGCTCAGCGTGCCGTACCGGAACCAGATTAGGGCCTGAAGCCATCCTGCGGTGTTGCGGCCAGGTCACAAGAAAGCGAGTTGAAGAAAGGAGCTCAGGGGCACTGTAATTCACAAACCTGCAGAGTTATAAATGACAGCTATCGTCCAAAAATAGACTGAAGTAAGGCTGCCAAGAGGACTTGAAAGCGGGGCAGAATTGCAGGAAACCGATTTCAGGAGGTAGACTGGAATTGCATTGAAAGCATAGGAAAAGAGGCAGAACGTCCACAATGATGCACTTGGCCAAAAAGGGCGTATGCGTTTTTTCCTGAATATATTCAGGAAAAAACGCATACGCCCTTTTTGGCCAACCAAGCAAGCTTGCAAAGGAAATCTGCACTACAATGAAGTCTCACTTCCCCCCGGTCAAAAGGGCCATCTGAAAAAAGTGTAAAATCCAGAAAGGCAGGACAGGCCATGGAGAACTGGGAGCCTTGTTATGCGGAAGGGCGGGATGTAAATTGCCAACAAACACTCGGGAGAAGTGTATGGTGTTTCCTGAAACATCTAAAAAACAAAGCAACAGAGCCTAGGGCACTGCCACTTATGGTCCTTCCACTTATGGTCCTATAGCTTAGGGAATTTAAAATCAAAAAGACACAGCCACCCCAAAGTTTCGAACGGCTCTGTTTACAAGAACCTCGTTTACAGTACAAGTTCAACATCGCAGAAAGTGAAAAATGGATAAAAAAGTTGTGGTATTTACTTACAAAGCAATATCACTCAGCAATGAAATCTGTGTCATCAGGTCCTTAACAGCACAATGAGTGGATTCAGGTATGATGATTCTAACTGAAATAAGTCACACAGAAAAAGAAACATCATAAGATATCAGTAATACACGAAATGTAAACTTGGCTACACAGGAACTGAATTACAGAACAGAACAGGGTCTCAAATTTAGAAAACCAACTTATGCTTGCTTAAGGGGAAAGGTGAGTTGGGGTGCTGCATAAAACCAGAGATTGAAATGAGCACAGATAAAGTTCCTTAAGCCAAATATGGAATACACAAGAGCTACTCCTTGCTCAACGAAATGGACTCAACACCGCATATTAAACGCCTAAGAATGTACCTGACTAGTAAGTATCTTAAAACCTATGGATTGCTATGTCTCCGAAAGAGAATCAAGCATGTGTACAGGGGCATAAACGCAGCAGTGATAGGATTGGAGAAGTTCGGAGAGCAAATGAAGACCCTTTGAAGTCACATTGCATGGTACCAATTCCACGGGTTTCAAATACCCAGGTTTAATGTATTCTTCCTTCAGCTAAAAGATGCATGTGGAACCCAAGTATGATCAACCATGTGAACGGGAGACGTGTTCAAATATGTCTCAGTTTTCCTCCCCTGGTACTCGGGTGCAACATTCCAGACTCTTTACTAACACTCTCCCCACTTGGAGAGTCAGCGCCTTTAACCTCCTGTTTGGCCCAGTTTGCAATTTCTTGGAAGATGAACAGTAATAGCGAGAACCAATGAAAGACTATCTGGAGGTGTCTGGACGGGCAAATTTAACTCTCATTTCCAACCAGGAAGAGGAAATAACCAAAGGCTCAGCGTGCCGTGCCGGAACCAGATTAGGGCCTGAAGCCTTCCTGCGGTGTTGCGGCCAGCTCAAAAGAAAGCGAGTTGAAGAAAGGAGCTCAGGGACACTGTAATTCACAAACCTGCAGAGTTATAAATGACAGCTATCGTCCAAAAATAGACTGAAGTAAGGCTGCCAAGAGGACTTGAAAGCGGGGCAGAATTGCAGGAAACCGATTTCAGGAGGTAGACTGGAATTGCATTGAAAGCATAGGAAAAGAGGCAGAACGTCCACAATGATGCACTTGGCCAGAAGGGCGTATGCGTTTTTTCCTGAATATATTCAGGAAAAAACGCATACGCCCTTTTTGGCCAACCAAGCAAGCTTGCAAAGGAAATCTGCACTACAATGAAGTCTCACTTCCCCTCGGTCAAAAGGGCCATCTGAAAAAAGAGTAAAATCCAGAAAGGCAGGACAGGCCATGGAGAACTGGGAGCCTTGTTATGCTGATGGGCGGGATGTAAATTGCCAAGAACCACTTGGGAGAAGTGTATGGTGTTTCCTGAAACATATAAAAAACAAAGCAACAGAACCTAGGGCACTTCCACTTCTGGTCCTATAGCTTAGGGAAATTAAAATCAAAAAGACACAGCCACCCCAAAGTTTGGAACGGCTCTGTTTACAAGAACCTCGTTTACAGTACAATTTCAACATCGCAGAAAGTGAAAAATGGATAAAGAAGTTGTGGTATTTACTTACAAAGCAATATCACTCAGCAATGAAATCTGTGTCATCAGGTCCTTAACAGCACAATGAGTGGATTCAGGTATGATGATTCTTACTGAAATAAGTCACACAGAAAAAGAAACATCATAAGATATCAGTAATACACGAAATGTAAACTTGGCTACACAGGAACTGAATTACAGAACAGAACAGGGTCTCAAATTTAGAAAACCAACTTATGCTTGCTGAAGGGGAAAGGTGAGTTGGGGTGCTGCATAAAACCAGAGATTGAAATGAGCACAGATAAAGTTTCTTAAGCCAAATATGGAATAGACAAGAGCTACTCCTTGCTCAATGAAATGGACTCAACACCGCATATTAAACGCCTAAGAATGTACCTGACTAGTAAGTATCTTAAAACCTATGGATTGCTATGTCTCCGAAAGAGAATCAAGCATGTGTACAGGGGCATAAACGCAGCAGTGATAGGATTGGAGAGGTTCGGTGAGCAAATGAAGACCCTTTGAAGTCATATTGCATGGTACCCATTCCACGGGTTTCAACTACCCAGGTTTTAGGTATTCTTCCTTCAGCTAAAACATGCATGTGGAACCCAAGTATGATCAACCATGTGAATGGGAGACGTGTTCAAATATGTCTCAGTTTTCCTCCCCTGGTACTCGGGTGCAACATTCCAGACGCTTTACTAACACTCTGCCCACTTGGAAAGTCAGCGCCTTTAACCTCCTGTTTGGCCCAGTTTGCAATTTCTGTGGAAGATGAACAGGAATAGCGAGAACCAATGAGAGGCTAGCTGGAGGTGTCTGGACGGGCAAATTTAACTCTCATTTCCCACCAGGAAGAGGAATTAACCAAAGGCTCAGCATGCCGGGCCGGAACCAGATTAAGGCCTGAAGCCATCCTGCGGTGTTGCGGCCAGGTCACAAGAAAGCGAGTTGAAGAAAGGAGCTCAGGGGCACTGCAATTGACAAACCAACAGAGTTATAAATGACAGCTATCGCCCAAAAATAGACTGAAGTAAGGCTGCCAAGAGGACTTGAAAGCGGGGCAGAATTGCAGGAAACCAATTTCAGGAGGTAGACTGGAATTGCATTGAAAGCATAGGAAAAGAGGCAGAACGTCCACAATGATGCACTTGGCCAAAAAGGGCGTATGCGTTTTTTCCTGAATATATTCAGGAAAAAACGCATACGCACTTTTTGGCCAACCAAGCAAGCTTGCAAAGGAAATCTGCACTACAATGAAGTCTCACTTCCCCCCGGTCAAAAGGGCCATCTGAAAAAAGGGTAAAATCCAGAAAGGCAACAGGCCATTGAGAACTGGGAGCCTTGTTATGCTGATGGGCGGGATGTAAATTGCCAACAGACACTTGGGAGAAGTGTATGGTGTTTCCTGAAACATCTAAAAAACAAAGCAACAGAGCCTAGGGCACTTCCACTTATGGTCCTATAGCTTAGGGAAATTAAAATCAAAAAGACACAGCCACCCCAAAGTTTGGAACGGCTCTGTTTACAAGAACCTCGTTTACAGTACAAGTTCAACATCGCAGAAAGTGAAAAATGGATAAAGAAGTTGTGGTATTCACTTACAAAGCAATATCACTCAGCAATGAAATCTATGTCATCAGGCACTTAGCAGCACAATGAGTGGATTCAGGTATGATGATTCTAACTGAAATAAGTCACACAGAAAAAGAAACATCATAAGATATCAGTAATACACGGAATGGAAACTTGGCTACACAGGAACTGAATTACAGAACAGAACAGGGTCTCAAATTTAGAAAACCAACTTATGCTTGCTTAAGGGGAAAGGTGAGTTGGGGTGCTGCATAAAACCAGAGATTGAAATGAGCACAGATAAAGTTCCTTAAGCCAAATATGGAATAGACAAGAGCTACTCCTTGCTCAACGAAACGGACTCAACACCGCATATTAAATGCCTAAGAATGTAACTGACTAGTAAGTATCTTAAAACCTATGGATTGCTATGTCTCTGAAGGAGAATCAAGCATGTGTACAGGGGCATAAACGCAGCAGTGATAGGATTGGAGAGGTTCGTGAGCAAATGAAGACCCTTTGAAGTCATATTGCATGGTACCCATTCCACGGGTTTCAACTACTCAGGTTTAAGGTATTCTTCCTTCATCTAAAACATGCATGTGGAACCTAGAGTATGATCAACCATGTGATCGGGAGACGTGTTCAAATATGTCTCAGTTTTCGTAGGCTGGTACTCGGGTGCAACATTCCAGACGCTTTACTAACACTCTCCCCACTTGGAGAGTCAGCGCCTTTAACCTCCTGTTTGGCCCAGTTTGCAATTTCTGTGGAAGATGAACAGGAATAGCGAGAACAATTGAAAGACTAGCTGGAGGTGTCTGGATGGGCAAATTTAACTCTCATTTCCCACCAGGAAGAGGAATTAACCAAAGGCTCAGCGTGCCATGCCGGAACCACATTAGGGCCTGAAGACATCCTGCGGTGTTGCGGCCAGGTCACAAGAAAGCGAGTTGAAGAAAGGAGCTCAGGGGCACTGTAATTCACAAACCGAAGAGTTATAAATGACAGCTATCGTCCAAAAATAGACTGAAGTAAGGCTGCCAAGAGGACTTGAAAGCGGGGCAGAATTGCAGGAAACCGATTTCAGGAGGTAGACTGGAATTGCATTTCAAGCATAGGAAAAGAGGCAGAACGTCCACAGTGATGCACTTGGCCAAAAAGGGCGTATGCGTTTTTTCCTGAATATATTCAGGAAAAAACGCATACGCCCTTTTTGGCCAACCAAGCAAGCTTGCAAAGGAAATCTGCACTACAATGAAGTCTCACTTCCCCCCGGTCAAAAGGGCCATCTGAAAAAAGTGTAAAATCCAGAAAGGCAGGACAGGACATGGAGAACTGGGAGCCTTGTTATGCTGATGGGCGGGATGTAAATTGCCAACAGCCACTCCGGAGAAGTGTATGGTGTTTCCTGAAACATCTAAAAAACAAAGCAACAGAACCTAGTGCACTTCCACTTATGGTCCTATAGCTTAGGGAAATTAAAATCAAAAAGACACAGCCACCCCAAAGTTTGGGACGCCTCTGTTTACAAGAACCTCGTTTACCGTACAAGTTCAATATCACAGAAAGTGAAAAATGGATAAAGAAGTTGTGGTACTCATGTACAAAGCAATATCACTCAGCAATGAAATCTATGTCACCAGGCCCGTAGCAGCATAATGAGTGGATTCGGGTATGGTGATTCTAACTGAAATAAGTCACACAGAAAATGAAACATCAAAAAATATCACTAATACATGGAATTTAAACTTGGCTACAGAGGAACTGAATTACAAAACAGAACAGGGTCTCAAATTTAGAAAACCAACTTATGCTTGCTTAAGTGGAAAGGTGAGTTGGGGTGCTGCATAAAACCAGAGACTGAAATGAGCACAGATAAAGTTCCTTAAGCCAAATATGGAATAGACAAGAGCTACTCCTTGCTCAACGAAATGGACTCCACACCCCATATTAAACGCCTAAGAATATACCAGACTAGTAAGTATCTTAAAACCTATGGATTGCTATGTCTCCAAAAGAGAATCAAGCGTGTGTACAAGGGTCATTAACGCAGCAGTGATAGGATTGGAGAGATTCGGTGAGCAAATGAAGACCCTTTGAAGTCATATTGCACGGTACCCATTCCACGGGTCTTAAGTCTCCAGGTTTAAGGTATTCTTCCTTCAGCTAAAACATGCATGTGGAACCCAAGTATGATCAACCATGTGAACGGGAGACGTGTTCAAATATGTCTCAGTTTTCCTCCCCTGGTACTCGCGTGCAACATTCCAGACTCTTTACTAACACTCTCCCCACTTGGAGAGTCAGCGCCTTTAACCTCCTGTTTGGCACAGTTTGCAATTTCTGTGGAAGATGAACAGGAATAGCGAGAACCAATGAGAGGCTAGCTGGAGGTGTCTGGACGGGCAAATTTAACTCTCATTTCCCACCAGGAAGAGGAATTAACCAAAGGCTCAGCGTGCCGTACCGGAACCAGATTAGGGCCTGAAGCCATCCTGCGGTGTTGCGGCCAGCTCAAAAGAAAGCGAGTTGAAGAAAGGAGCTCAGGGGCACTGTAATTCACAAACCTGCAGAGTTATAAATGACAGCTATCGTCCAAAAATAGACTGAAGTAAGGCTGCCAAGAGGACTTGAAAGCGGGGCAGAATTACAGGAAACCGATTTCAGGAGGTAGACTGGAATTGCATTGAAAGCATAGGAAAAGAGGCAGAACGTCCACAATGATGCACTTGGCCAAAAAGGGCGTATGCGTTTTTTCCTGAATATATTCAGGAGAAAACGCATACGCCCTTTTTGGCCAACCAAGCAAGCTTGCAAAGGAAATCTGCACTACAATGAAGTCTCACTTCCCCCCGGTCAAAAGGGCCATCTGAAAAAAGTGTAAAATCCAGAAAGGCAACAGGCCATTGAGAACTGGGAGCCTTGTTATGCTGATGGGCGGGAGGTAAATTGCCAACAGACACTCCGGTGAAGTGTATGGTGTTTCCTGAAACATCTAAAAAACAAAGCAACAGAGCCTAGGGCACTTCCACTTATGGTCCTATAGCTTAGGGAAATTAATATCAAAAAGACACAGCAACCCCAAAATTTGGGACGGCTCTTTTTACAGGAATCTCTTCTACGGCACAAGTTAAATATCCCAGAGAGCAAATAATGGATAAAGAAGTTGCGGTACTTCTGTACAACAGAATACCACTCAGCAATGAAATCTATGTCACCAGGCCCGTACCAGCATAATGAGTGGATTGAGGCACGATGATTCTAAGTGAAATAAGTCACACAGAAAAAGAAACATCATAAGGTATCACTAATACACGGAATGTGAACTTGGCTACACATGAACTGAATTACAAAACAGAACAGGGTCTCAAGTTTAGAAAACCAACTTATGCCTGCTTAAGGGGGAAGGTGAGTTGGGGTGCTGCATAAAAGCAGAGTTTGAAATTAGCACAGATACCGTTCCATAAGCCAAATATGTAATAGACAAGAGCTACCCCTTGCTCAACGAAATGGATTCAACAATGAGGTATCACCTCACACCTGGTAGAATAGGCATCATTGAAAATCTACAAACAAAAAATGCTGGAAAGGGTGTGGAGAAAAGGAACCCTCTTCCACTATTGTTGGGAATATAAATTGATACAGTCATTATGGAGAACAATATGGAATTTCTTAAGAAACTAACAATAGAATTACCATATGATACAGCAATCCCAGTACTGGACATATACCCAGACAAAACCATAAATCAAAAAGAGTCATTCACCGCAATGTTCATTGCATCACTATTTACAATATCGAGGTAACGGAAGCAACCTAAATGCCCACAGACATACGAATGCATAAAGCTGTGGTACATATATAAAATGGAATATTACTCAGCCATGAAAAGGAATGAAATTGGGTCATTTGTAGAGACGTCGATGGATCTAGAGACTGTCATACAGAGTGAAGTAAGTCAGAAAGAGAAAAACAAATCTTGTATATTCATGCATATATGTGGAACCTAGAAAAACTGTACAGATTAACCATTTTGCAAGGCATAAATAGAGCAACAGATGTAGACAACAAACGTATGGACAACAAGGGGGGAAAGCTGTTGGGGGGGTGGTGGTGGGAGGAGTTGAGAGACTGGGATTGGCATGTATACATTTATATGTATAAAATAGATAACCAATAAGAACCTGCTGTATAAAAATATAAAATAAAATTCAAAATTAAAAAGAAATAAAATTTAAAAAATAAAACAGAAAAAACAATTATTCCCTGCACATACATGTATTTATATGAATAAATTATTTCCATGCTTATATCTGTAAATACAAAAAAGAGGAATAAAATCTACCTTGAACCAAAAACGAAAAAGAGAAAAAAAACACAGAACCCACCAGTTCCACAGAGGAAAACCGTATCAGGGCACTTGCTCCAGTTGTAAACAATTCTGAAGTTGGTCAGTGGTGGGGAATCGTCTCCCATTCAGCCAGCAGCCCCCACGCAACAAGCGTCCTCATTGCAAAGCTGGGGCACCGTGCCGAGGCATCTGTGAGTAAACGTGAGCTGAGCCCCAGGCCAGTTGCTGCTGAACTATTCCCACCCGTCCCAGGTAAAACACCTGAATATATACAAGGACTTGAAAGCCTAGAGGAAGGGCCATAGAGCCACACGAGTGACAGCATGCCGGCCGACTTGGTGCCTGCAGGCCAGCCAGGATGGTCCTGGCCCTGGGTGCTCTTCTGGAAGATTTCCATTTCCCTGCCTGAGATACCCGTCCTGTCCCTGCCCCCACTGCTTTTTTCCTTCCTCACCTCTGCCCAGGGAGAAATTCCAGCAGCAGGTATGGGTGACACATCCTCTTCTTTAGCAGGTGGCAGCCTGGCAACTGCTGCAGAAAGTCCAGCAGAGCCCCACTCACACTGGGCCACCCACAAAGCCGTGGCCTCTCACTCCCTCCCACCAGCCCAGCCCCGAGACTGCTGACAGGGCAGAGAAAATGGCGTCAGGCACGGCTGCAGGGGCTCTTGCTGCCTGGAGTGGTATTTATATTGATCTCAACCCAGGCACACCTGGGGAGGGCTGGCCGGCACGGTAAGGCTGCCCAGGTCAGCCAATCATCACCCCTCAGGGGCTCACAGTTGCAGAAAATGGAACTTGCTGAACCGGCCAGGTCCAAGGAACAGGTGTGGGCTCCTGAGAGTCAGGATAGACAAGGGGCTGCAGCTTTGGCTTGTTTTCTAATCATTTTATCTGGCCCATGAGTGGGAGACAACTTCAAGAAAACCCTCTCCTAATGAGAGGAACCCAGGAGTCAGGCAGAGGAGGGGTGGGTGGTGGTTGGAGACAGAGGCCTGGTGCCCCGGGTGCAGTGGAAGTCTCTGGAAGACCAGGTGGAGGGAGGCCTCACGGAGTGATGCCCAGGGTCACAGACCTGTCGCAGCTGCTGTTTGCTAGTTCAAGTCCTGCTCTGAGGTGCTCTGTGTCAGCTCTGAGCGACAGGTGAGCTGGGGGTGCTCTGCAATGAGGGCTATGTGCACGGTTCCTGTGTGCCCAGCCCTGCCACGGTACCTGCAAGGGTAGCTCTGTATCCTGGGAGGGGCCTGACCACGAGAGCCCCGTGGGCTGGGGTGGGGGTGGGGTACCTGCCCAGGTGAGCTCCATATTCTGGGATTGGTCTGACCACGAGAGCCCCATGGGCTGCTGGGGACCTGGTAAAGGATGTCAGGACAGTCAGTGAAGCCACCGAGGATATACCTCCAGTTGCTCCTAATTCCTACACCCTGCTGGTCATTCTACCAACCACCAGGACATGGTATTCTGTATTAGTCTTCAATGATGCCTTCTTTTGTATTCCATTAGTCCCAGAGTCACAAGAAATTTTGGCTTGTGAGTGGCAGGACTCAACATACAACTAAAACAATACTTCCGGGCCGTCTGGCCCCAAGGGTGCAAAAATTCCCACACCATCTTTGGGGAAAGCTTAGCTAAAGACCTAAAAGTTCTACCTCTGGAAAAGGAAACCCTCCTTCAATATGCAGACGACATTCTGATCACCAGCCCTACTAAGGAGGCCTCTGAACTACCAAGCCAATAAAGGATAGAAGTTGTCCAAGAAAAAGCTCAAATATCACAGACTGCGGTGACCTGCCTGGGCTTCATTCTCACAGAAGGTCAGAGAAGCCCATCCCAGGAAAGGGAAGAAACCATTTTCAGCCTTACCCCTTTCTAAAACTAGAAGACAGCTTAGGGGTTCCTGGGGAGGCCAGGGTTTGCTGCTTCTGGATCCCTAACTACAGTCTACTAGCTGGGCCTCTATATGAAACACTGAAAGGAAAAGATGATGATCCTTTTGAATAGAATCCAGAAGTGGCCTTTCAAGAATGGAAAGAGCAGTCAATTCAGACCCTTGCCCTGGAACTCCCTAATTTAGCTAAACCCTTTGACCTTTACATTCCCGGTGAAAGGTGAATCGCCATTGGAGAATTAGTGCAAAAACTGGGACCACTTGAAATGGAACAATGCAAGAATGCCATCCAGGTAGGATAAACTACGGTCACTAAGGGGCTTGGCCCACTGCCACATCTGGCCAAGATACTGGCGGTATCTAAAAACCTGGAAATCAGCAGCCCAAAAGGCCACCTCCCTCCTAAGGGAAAAGGACCCCACGTGGTGATCCTAACCACCAACCATGCCCTGAAGTTGCAGGGTTCGCTCCGTGGGCACACCGACCTCGAGTGAGGAGGCCCTCCAACTCCAACATCCAGAGAGATAACCGGGGGCAACAGGGCACCATGACGACTCGTGTGAACATCACTTGACCTGGAGTTTCTCTCATAAAACAACAAGAGTGTGTCCCAAAAGAGTAGACTACTGCTTGCAGGACTTACTGCACCCAGAGGGGAGCTAATAATCTTGGCGGGGGAACAGTATACCACACTGTCACCATAGAAAAGCCGACAGACACCGTGATGATGGTGGCCAATAAGACCGGCTGGACTCCTGTTTACTTCAAAAGGCTGTTGACTCAGTAGCCATCATGGTCCTTGGTCACCACTGACCCTGGACTGTCTGGGAGTTGAGCGGGCAGGGCTCTGACACCTGGTGCTGTTTGTACGTTAATTCAGGGGCCTAATTGAAGAAAGCGCAGACTACTGGTCAGAGCATCTAGGCTGGCAGAGACGGTCAGCCTAAGGTGGCCGAACAAATGTGGGGCGGGGTGAAACCGGCCCCCACAGCGTCTCTGCACATCTCTTTCCTGGACCCTTAAAGGTCATTAGAATCTATAACACTTCCAATGCTGGTGCTCAGGTGGACGAGCAGGGAGGCAGGGGTCCTGGGGACAATCAACGTCACCGGGAGGCTGCTGGGGAGAAGCTCTGACCCTCGCCCCAGGGTATGAGGGCTCCCAACTCAGCACTCAGCAGTTACAGAAGAAGGGTCTGCACCCTCAGCACTCCAAGAATGAGGAACGGGACAAAAGGCAGAGGAGGGGTTTGTCCCCAGCAAAGCCCATTAAAAATCCCTGGGAGATAAAAATAGAATCTGGGCAATAAAGTCAAGTCTAACCTTTTTTATCCTTTGTGCTTTGTCTAATTTCACGTGCTCCTAGGGTCCCGCATGCAGAGGTTCCACACCTGGCACTTCAGACCAGATTTCCTAGTGCAGAATGGCTGGGTCGACACCTCAGCTCCTGGGGCCCAGTGCAGACTCCACGATATAGAGCCTGAGCTACAGCCAACCCGGCCCTCGAGAGCTCCGCCGCCTCCCTCCCTCCCACTGACTCTGACAGGATCTCTACACAGCAGCCCAGCCCACAGCCCACGGGGTAGTGCATGCTCTCACCTCTCCATTCTCTGATCAAAATATAAAGTTTCCTTTGCTTGTGAACCAAACTCAGTCTCGATCTGTTGGCCCCAATGACACTGGGCAGGGGGACACTTGTTGGGGTCCACTCTGGAGGATCAGTAACAGAAATTGAGACTATTGTAACCTCAATGAACAGATGTGTGAGCCAAACTGTAGTTAACATAGAACAGTGTATAAGGCTCGGGTAAAATAAGATGTTTTTAACACTTCCATTTGATATTTCCATCACTTTTTATAAGCAAGTTCAGTGAAAAGGTTTGTCTTATTTGTCAGGTCAATATTAGAGAAACGAAGTGATTTCTTTCCAAGGATGTACAGCTAATAATCTTGGTTAAACCTTCAATCTTGTTTTAAATGCTTTTCCATTGAAAATGATACCTCTCTTTCAGCTCCCCCATTTCTGAGAAGTATAAAATCTTATAATTTATTATTACCAAAGGGGAAAGGTGGGAGGAGGGATAAATTAACAGTTTGGAATGAACACATACACACTGCTATGTATAAAATAGATCATCAACAAGGAACTACTGTATAGCACAGGGAACTACACTCAACATTTTGCAATAACCTATAAGGGGAAATAATCTGAAAAAGAATAGATATTTTTATTGACATCATCTATCAATGACAGTTAAAGTGTAGCCTAAGGGAAGCTGGTGGTGAGTGCTTCTGACCCTGAAGACTTCAATCATCTAAAGTTTGGACTCTGCCTACTTCCCAAGGCCCTTAATGAACATATGTGTAGCCGTAGCTTAAAAAATTCCCCAGTTTGGGTTTCGGGGAGACACTGATTTTGAAAAAGCCCTGGTGTTCTCCTTACATGAATGGGACTCTTCCTACTGCTAAAACATGTCTGTCACACCCAGAGGATGGTATACCGTCTGATCGGGAAGAGTTTGGAAAAGGCATCTCATCTCCTCATCTCCTGGTGCTCGGGTTCACCCCTCCAGCGTCTTTACTAACAGTCTCCCCACTTGGAGATGTCAGCACTGTCAACATCCTGTTGCGTACAGTTTGGAATTTGTCCAGAGGATGAAGCGGAAGGATGAGGAACAATGAGAGACAAGTCCTAGGT
Organism: Stenella coeruleoalba; assembly: GCF_951394435.1. Classification (NCBI taxonomy): domain Eukaryota; kingdom Metazoa; phylum Chordata; class Mammalia; order Artiodactyla; family Delphinidae; genus Stenella; species Stenella coeruleoalba. Next base: position 1,671,803 of record NW_027646361.1, on the reverse strand, counting down.
GTTCAGACAGGCACATGTCACTCTAATTTCCAATCAGGAAGACGAATTGACCAAAGGCTAGGGTTGCCCATGGAAACAGTATAGGGCTTGAGGAAATCCCGCTGCTTTGTGGCCAGTTCCCATAAACACGAGTTGAACAATGGAACTCAGGGGCAGTAAAATTCACAAAACTGCAGAGTTGAAAATATCCATCACTGAAAAATGTCTTGAGGAAAGTCAGAGAAAAGGACTTGTAAGCAAGGGAGAATGGCAGGAAAGGGATTTGAGGAGGTAGAAAGGACTCGCCATTAAGCACAAGAAAAGGAGCTGAACATTGCCAACATTGCCAACATTGCAGTTGGCCAAAAAGGGTGTATGCGTTCTTTTCTGTATATATTCAAGAAAAGGGCATACACTTTTTTAGCCAACCAAACAGGTGGGCACTGGAAGTCAATACTACAAAAGATATCACTTCGCATCAGTCAGAAGAGCCATCCTCATAAAGCGTAAACAACAGAAATGCAGGACAGGGCAACGAGAAGAGGGAGCCCTGTGAGACTTATAGTGGAAATGTATATTGCCAACGGCCATTCTGGAGAAGTGTATTGTGTTTACTAAAGCATCTAAAAAATGAGCTACAGAGCATAGGGCACTTGCACTCATGGGCGTATATCTTGGGAAAAACAAAAATCGAGAGGACACAGGCACCCCAATGTTTACCCCCTCTCTGTTTAAAAGATCCTCGACTAGGATATAACTTAAATGTCTCTGGAGGGAAAAAATGGATAGAGATGTGGTACTTAGGTAGAGTGGAATATTATTCAGCCTGGAAATCAATGAAATATGGCCAGTTGTAACAACTCCGGAGGAGTTACGTATGATCATTCTAAGTGACAGAATTCAAAAAGAAAAAGACACATATCATAAGATATCACTTAAAGGTGGAATCCAAAATGGCTACACATGAAATAAATTACAAAACAAAAACATAGTCAGATATGTAGAAAACACGCATAAGGCTGCTAAACGGGAAAGGTGGGGAGGGGTGAGGCATCATCCAGGAGGTTGAAATTAGCAAAGATACCATTCCAAATACCAAACTGATAATCAACAAGGCCTACACCGTAGCTAAAAGAACTGCACTCAGCACACTCAAGTCACCGGAAAAGAATATATACGACTGGTAAGAATCTGAAAAAGAATTTACTGATGTCTCTCTGTACGTGAATCAAGTGGATGTACAGCAGCAAGAAACAGAGCTTTGAAAATCAGCTGTAACCAATATAGTAATAAATTGAAAAAAATAAACGACAGAGAGACAGAGAAAACCTCTTACAACTTTTCCTCAGGGACGGTGATGCAACATGGATTGAACACATCTAGACCCACAGCAGGATGAGACATAAGGCTGGAAACTGTTTGCACTAAGAGAAATGTGAGGTTGGGTGAGGAAATGCACACCCTTTAAAGTAATACTACCTGGTACCCATTCAATGGGTCCCAAATCTGCAGGTTCAAGGGATCTTCCTACAGCTAAAACATGCATGGAAAACCCAGAGGACTGTACACCATGTGATCGGGAGATGTGTCTAAAATGCACCTCATTTATCCTCTCCTGGTGCTCCTGTTCACCATTCCAGCCACGTTACTTAGAATCTCCCCACTTGGAGAATCAGCACATTTCAACTTCTGTTTCACACATTTTGCAAATTGTGAGGAGGATGAACGGGCAGAGGGGGAACCAATGAGAGAATAGTTATAGGGGTTTGGACGGGCACATATAACTCTAATTTCCCATTAAGAATAAGAATTGAAAAAAGACTCAGCCCGCCTCGCCGGAGCCAAAATAGGGCCTGAAGCAATCCTGCGGGTTTGAGGCCAGCTCACAAAAGAGCAACTTAAAAAATGGAGCTCAGGGTCACTGCAATTCACAAACCTGCAGAGTTATAAATGAAAACTAAAGTCCAAAAATATGTTGAGGTAAGGCAAAGAAGAGGATCTGAATGCAAGACAGAATTGCAAGAAACAGATTTCAAGAGATAGATTGGACTCGTCTTTAAAGCACATGAAAAGTGGCAGAATTTCGACAATGATGCAGTTGGCCCAAAAGGGCATATGCGTTTTTTCCTGATTATATCCAGGAAAAAACGCATACGCACTTTATGGGCAACGAAGCAAGCAAGCAATGCAAATGTGCACAACAAAGAGGTCTCATTTCCCACCGGTCAAAAGGGCCATCCTAAAAAATTGTAAAAACCAGAAATGCAGGACAGGCCATGAAGAACAAGGAGCCTTTATACGCTGATGGGCAGTGTGTGAACTGCCGAGAGCCACTCTGGAGAAGTGTATGGTGGTTCCTAAATCATCTAAAAAGCAGAGCTACAGAGCATAGGACACTTCCAATCATGGGAGTATATCTAGGGAAGTCTAAAAATCAACAAGACACAAGCACACCACAGTTTAGGGCTACTCTGTTTACAAGAACCTCAACTTCAGTACACCTTAAATATCCCAGGAAAGAGAACAATGGATAAAGAAGATGTGGTACTTATGTACAATGGAATATCTCTTCACCATGAAATCAATGTAATAAGGCTAGTAGAAGGATAAAGAGTGGATTTAGGTCCGATAATACTACTTGAAATAAGTCAAACAGAAAAAGAAACATATCATAAGATATCACCTATAGAGGGAGGGTAAATATGGCTGCACAAGAAATGAATTACAGAACAGAACAGTGTCTCACATTTAGAAAACACACTTATGTCAGCTTAAGGGGAAAGGAGAGGTGGGGTGATGCATAAAACCAGAGTTTGAAATTAGCACAGATACCGTTCAATAAACCAAATAGGTATTAGACAAGATCTACACCTTGCTCAATGAACTGGCCTCAACACACCCTATACACCGCAGAGAAATATATCTGAGTAATAAGAATCTTAAAACCCATGTATTGATATATCTCCATAAGGGAATCAAGTGTGTGCAGAGCGGCACAAACACAGCAGTGAAAATGAGCTAAACCCCATTATAGAAATAAATTTTAAAAACAAAACGCAGAAACAATGAAAGAGAGAAAAATTCTTACAAAATTCGCTCAGGGGCTGTGATGCAACCTGGATTGACCACATATAAACCCACAGCTGGATAAGACATAAGGCTGGACACTTGGGGCTGAGAGGATTGGTGAGCTTTGGTGAGCAACTGCCAAAAGTTTAATGCAATACTTCATGCTACTCATTCCAAGGGTCCCAACAATCCAGGTTGAAGGGAATCTTCCTACAGCTAAACCATGCTTGGGAAACCCAGCGACTGGTATACCATATGATCGGGAAAGGTTTCTAAAACGCACCTCATTTTTCCTCTCCTGGGACTCCGGATCGACATTCCAGCCGCTTTACTAAAAACATCCCGTCATGGAGAGTCAATGCCTTTAAGTTCTGGTATCGCACAGTCTGCAGTTAGTGCGGAGGATGAATGGGAATAGGGGGAACCAGTGAGAAACTAGCTGTAGCGGTTTCAATGGGCACATGTCACTCTAATTTCACATCAGTAAGAAGAATTAACCAAAGGCACAGCAAGGTGCCCCAGAAGAAGAATAGGGCCTGAAGGAATCCTGTGGTTATGAGGCAAGATCACAAAAATAAGAGCTGAAAAATGGAGCTAAGGGCCACTGCAAGTCAAAAACCTGCAGAGTTATAAAGGCCAACTATTTTCAAAAAATATATTGAGGTAAGGCTATGAAGCGGCAATGAAATCAAGGCAGAATTGCAGGAAACCAATTTCAGGAGGTAGACTGGAATTGCACTGAAAACATATGAAGAAAGTCAGAACCTCGACAATGATGCACTTGGCCAAAAAGGGCGTATGCGTTTTTTCTTGAATATATTCAGGTAAAAATGCATACGCCCTTTTTGGCCAACCAAGCAAGCTTGCAAAGGAAATCTGCACTACAATGAAGTCTCACTTCCCCCCGGTCAAAAGGGCCATCTGAAAAGAGTGTAAAATCCAGAAAGGCAGGACAGGCCATGGAGAACTGGGAGCCTTGTTATGCTGATGGACGGGGTGTAAATTGCCAACAGCCACTCGGAAGAAGTGTATGGTGTTTCCTGAAACATCTAAAAAACAAAGCAACAGAGCCTAGGGCACTTCCACTTATGGTCCTATAGCTTAGGGAAATTAAAATCAAAAAGACACAGCCACCCCAAAGTTTGGGACGGCTCTGTTTACAAGAACCTCGTTTACGGTACAAGTTCAATATCGCAGTAAGAGAAAAATGGATAAAGAAGTTGTGGTACTTACGTACAATGCAGTATCACTCAGCAATGAAATCTATGTCATCAGGCCCGGAGCAGCATAGTGAGTGGATTCAGGTATGATGATTCTAACTGAAATAAGTCACACAGAAAAAGAAACATCATAAGATATCACTAATACACGGAATGTAAACTTGGCTACACAGGAACTGGATTGCAAAACAGAACAGGGTCTCACATTTAGAAAACCAACTTATGCTTGCTTAAGGGTAAAGGTGAGTTGGGGTGCTGCATAAAACCAGAGATTGAAATGAGCACAGATAAAGTTCCTTAAGCCAAATATGTAATAGACAAGAGCTACTCCTTGCTACACGAAATGGACTCAACACCCCATATTAAACGCCTAAGAATGTACCTGACTAGTAAGTATCTTAAAAACTATTGATTGCTATGTCTCTGAAAGAGAATCAAGCGTGTGTACAGGGGCATAAACGCAGCAGTGATAGGATTGGAGAGGTTCGGTGAGCAAATGAAGACCCTTTGAAGTCATATTGCATGGTACCCATTCCACGGGTTTCAACTAACCAGGTATTAGGTATTCTTCTTTCAGCTAAAACATGCATGTGGAACCCAGAGTATGATCCACCCTAACCCTTCCCCGAAGCCTTACCCTAACCCATTCCCTAGTCCTAACCCGTACGCTAACACTAACCCATGCCCTCACACGTACGCTCACCCTAAACCGTTTTCGTACCCGCACCTGGACCCTAAAACGTACTCAAACCCTACCCCTAACCCTAGCCCGAACCCTAACTCTAACACTTCCCCGCAGCCTTCCCCTCACCCGTCACCTAATCCTAACCCGAACGCTAACACTAAACCGTGCCCTCACACGTACACTCCCCCTAAACCATTGTCATACGCTCATCTGGACCCTAAACCGTCCCCGTCACCTACCCCTAACCCTAGACCGAACCCTAACCCTAACCCTTCCCCGAAGCCTTCCCCTCACACGTCCCCTAATCCTAACCCGTACGCTAACACTAAACCGTGCCATCACACGCACGCTCCCCCTGAAACGTTGTCATACCCTCACCTGGACCCTAAACCGTCCCCGTTCCCTAACCCTAAACTTACCCCGAACCCTAACCCTAACCCTTCCCCGGAGCCTTCCCTTCACCCGTCCCCTAATCCTAAACCGTATGCAAACAGTAACCCGTGCTCTCACACGTACGCTCCACCTAAACCGTTGTCGTACCCTCACCTGGACCTTAAACCGTCCCCGTCCCCTAACCCTAAGTCTAGACCGAACCCTAACCCTAACTCTTTCCCGAAGCCTTCTCCTCACCCGTCCCCTAATCCTAAGCCGTACGCTAACATTTACCCATTCCCTCACACGTACGCTCCCCCTAAACCGTTGTCGTACCCTCACCTGGACCCTAAACCGTCCCCGTCCCCTAACGCTAACCCTAGCACGAACACTAACCCTAACCCTTCCCCGAAGCTTTCCCCTCTCACGTCCCCTAATCCTAACCCGTACGCTAACACTAACCCATGCCCTCACACGTACCCTCCCCCTAAACCGTTGTCGTAACCTGACCTGGACCCTAAACTGTCCCCGTTCCCGTCCCCTAACCCTAGCCCGAACCCTAATCCTAACCCTTCCCCGAAGCCTTCCCCTCACCCGTCCCCTAATCCTAACCCGTACGCTAACACTAACCTGTGCCCTCACACGTACGCTCCCCCTAAACCGTTGTCGTACCCTCAACTGGACCCTAAACCGTACCCTTCCCCTAACCCTAACCCTAGCCCGAACCCTAACACTAAGCCTTCCCCGAAGCCTTCCCCTCATCTGTCCCCTAATCCTAACCCGTACTCTAACACTAACCCGTGCCCTCACACGTACGCTCCCCCTAAACCGTTGTCATACACTCACCTGGACCCTAAACCGTCCCCATCCCGTAACCCTAAACCTAGCCGGAACCCTAACCCTAACCCTTCCCAGGAGCCTTCCCCTCACCCGTCCCCTAATCCAAACCCGTACGCTAACATGAACCGTGCCCTCACACGTACGCTCCCCCTAAACAGTTGTCGTACCCTCACCTGGACCCTAAACCGTCCCCGTCCCCTACACCTAACCCTAGACCGAACCCTAACCCTAACACTTCTCGGAAGCCTTCCCCTCACCCGTCCCCTAATCCGAACCCTTACACTAACACTAACCCGTGCCCTCACACGTACGCTCCCCGTGAACCGTTGTCGTACACTCACCTGGACCCTAAACCGTCCCCGTCCCCTAACCCTAACCCTAGACTGAAACATAAACATAACCCTTCTCCGAAGCCTTCCCCTCACCCGTCCCATAATCCTAACCCGTACGCTAACACTAACCCATGCCCTCACACGTACACTCCCCGTGAACCGTTGTCATACCCTCACCTGGACCCTAAACCGTCCCCGTCCCCTAACAATAACCCTAGCCTGAACCCTAACACTAAACCCTCCCCGAAGCCTTCCCCTCAACCGTGCACTATTACTAAGCCGTACGCTAACACTAACCCGTGCCCTCACACGTACGCTCCCCCTAAAACGTTGTCGTACACTCACCTGGACCCTAAACAGTCCCCATCCCCTAATACTAACCCTAGCCCGAACCGTAACCCTAACTCTTCCCCGAAGCCTTCCCCTCACCCGTGCCCTAATCCTAAGCCGTTTGCTAACACTAACCCGGGCCCTCACACGTACCCTCCCCCTAAAGCGTTGTCGTACCATCCCCTGGACCCTAAACCGTCCCCGTCCCCTAACCCTAACCCTAGCCCGAACCCTAACCCTAAACCTTCCCCGAAGCCTGACCCTCACACGTCCCCTAATCCTAACCCGTACGCTAACACTAACCCGCGCCCTCACACGTACCCTCCCCCTAAAGCGTTGCCGTACCCTCCCCTGGACCCTAAACCGTCCCCGTGCCCTAACCTTAACCCTAGAACGAACCCTAACCCTAACCCTTCCCCGAAGCCTGACCCTCACCCGTCCCCTAATCCTAACCCGTACGCTAACACTAACCCGCGCCCTCACACGTACGCTCCCCCTAAAGCATTGTCGTACCCTCCCCTGGACCCTAAGCCGTCCCCGTACGCTAACCGTAACCCTAGCCCGAACCCTAACCCTAACCCTTCCCCGAAGCCTGACCCCCACCCGTCCCCTAATCCTAACCCGTAAGCGAACACTAACCCGTGCCCTCACACGTACGCTCCCCCAAATCGTTGCCGTAACCTCCCATGGACCCTAAACCGTCCCCGTCCCCTAACCCTAACCCTAGCCCGAACCCTAACCCTAACCCTTCCCCGAAGCCTGAGCCTCACCCGTCCCCTAATCCTAACCAGTACGCTAACACTAACCCGCGCCCTCACACCTACGCTCACCCTAAAGCGTTGTCGTACCCTCCCCTGGACCCTAAACCGTCCCCGTCCCCTAACCCTAACCCTAGCCCGAACCCTAATCCTAACACTTCCCCGAAGCCTGACCCTCACCAGTCCCCTAATCCTAACCCGTACGCTAACACTAACCCGCGCCCTCACACCTACGCTCCCCCAATACGTTGCCGTACCCTCCCATGGACCCTAAACCGTCCCCATCCCCTAACCCTAACCCTAGGCCGAACCCTAACCCTAACACTTCCCCGAAGCCTGACCCTCACCCGTCCCCTAATCCTAACCCGTACGCTAACACTAACCCGCGCCCTCACATGTACGCTCCCCCTAAAGCGTTGTCGTACCCTCCCATGGACCCTAAACCGTCCCCGTCCCCTAACCCTAACCCTAGCGCGAACCCTAACCCTAAACTTTCCCCGAAGCCTGACCCCCACCCGTCCCATAATGCTAACCCATAAGCGAACACTAACCCGCGCCCTCACACCTACGCTCCCCCAATTCGTTGCCGTACCCTCCCATGGACCCTAAACCGTCCCCGTCCCCTAACCCTAACCCTAGCCCGAACCCTAACCCTAACCCTTCCCCGAAGCCTGACCCTCACGCGAAAACTAATCCTAACCAGTACGCTAACACTAACCCGCGCCCTCACACGTACGCTCCCCCTAAAGCGTTGTCGTACCCTCCCCTGGACCCTAAACCGTCCCCGTCCCCTAACCGTAACCCTAGCCCGAACCCTAACACTAAGCATTTCCCGAAGCCTTCCCCTCATCTGTCCCCTAATCCTAACCCGTACTCTAACACTAACCTGTGCCCTCACACGTACGCTCCCCCTAAACCGTTGTCATACACTCACCTGGACCCTAAACCATCCCAATCCCGTAACCCTAACCCAGCCAGAACCCTAACCCAAAACCTTCCCTGGAGCCTTCCACTCAGCCGTCACCTAATCGAAACCCGTACGCTAACATAAACCGTGCCCTCACACGTATGCTCCCCCTAAACAGTTGTCGTACCCTCACCTGGAACCTAAACCGTCCCCGTCCCCTACACCTAACCCTAGTCCGAACCCTAACCCTAACCATTCTCCGAAGCCTTCCCCTCACCCGTCCCCTAATCCGAACCGTTACACTAACACTAACCCGTTCCCTCACACGTACGCTTCCCGTGAACCGTTGTCGTACGCTCACCTGGACCCTAAATCGTCCCCGTCCCCTAACAATAACCCTAGCCCGAACCCTAACACTAAACCTTCCCCGAAGCCTTCCTCTCACCCGTCCTCTATTACTAAGCCGTACGCTAACACTAACCCGTGCCCTCACACGTATGCTCCCCCTAAAACGTTGTTGTACACTCACCTGGACCCTAAACAGTCCCCGTCCCCTAACACTAACCCTAGCCCGAACCGTAACCCTAACTCTTCCCCGAAGCCTTCCCCTCACCCGTCCCCTAATCCTAAGCCGTTTACTAACACTAACCCATGCCCTCACATGTACGCACCCCCTAAACGGTTGTCGTACCCTCACCTGGACCCTAAACCATCCCCGTCCCCTAACCCTAAACCTAGCCCGAACCCTAACCCTAACCCTTCCCCGAAGCCTTACTTTCACCCGTCCCCTAATCCTAACCTGTATGCTAACACTAACAATTGCCCTCACACGTACGCTCCCCCTAAACCGTTGTCGTACCCTCACCTTGACCCTAAACCGTCCCTGTCCCCTAACGCTAACCCTAGACCGAACCCTAACCCTAACCCTTCACCGAAGCCCTCCCCTCACCCGTCCCCTAATCCGAACCCGTACACTAACACTAACCCGTGCCCTCACACGTACGCTCCCCATGAACCGTTGTCGTAACCTCACCTGGACCCTAAACCGTCCCCGTCCCCTAACCCTAACCCTAGCCCGAAACCTAAACCTAACCATTCCCCGAAGCCTTCCCCTCACCCGTCCCCTAATCCTAACACATATGCTAACACTAAACCGTGCCCTCACATGTACGCTCCCCCTAAACCGTTGTGGTACCCTCACCTGGACCCTAAACCATCCCCGTCCCCTAACCCTAACCCTAGCCCGGACCCTAACCCTAACACTTCCCTGAACCCTTCCCCTCACCAATCCCCTAATCATAACACGTACACTAACATTAAACCGTGCCCTCACAGGTATACTCCTGTTAAACTGTTGTCGTACCCTCACCTGGACCCTAAAGCGTCCCCGTCCCCTAACCCTAACCCTAGCCCGAACCCTAACCCTAACACTTCCCCGAAGACTTCCCCTCACCCGTCCCCTAATCCTAACCCGTACGCTAACACTAACCCATGCCCTCAAACTTACGCTCCCCCTAAACTGTTGTCGTACACTCACCTGACCCTAAACCGTCCCCGTCCCCTAACCCGAACCCTAGCCCGAACCCTAAACCTAACACTTCCCCGAAGACTTCCCCTCACCCGTCCCCTAATCCTAACCCGTACGCTAACACGAACCCGGGCCCTCACACGTACGCTCCCCCTAAAGCATTGTCGTACCATCCCCTGGACCCTAAACCGTCCCCGTCCCCTAACCCTAACCCTAGCGCGAACCCTAACCCTAAACTTTCCCCGAAGCCTGACCCTCACACGTCCCCTAATCTTAACCCGTACGCTAACACTAACCCGCGCCCTCACACGTACCCTCCCCCTAAAGCGTTGCCGTACCCTCCCGTGGACACTAAACCGTCCCCGTGCCCTAACCCTAACCCTAATCCGAACCCTAACCCTAACCCTTCCCCGAAGCCTGACCCTCACCCGTCCCCTAATCCTAACCCGTACGCTAACACTAACCCGCACCCTCACACGTACGCTCCCCCTAAAGCATTGTCGTACCCTCCCCTGGACCCTAAACCGTCCCCGTCCCCTAACCCTAACCCTAGCCCGAACCCTAACCCTAACCCTTCCCCGAAGCCTGACCATCACCCGTCCCCTAATCCTAACCCGTAAGCGAACACTAACCCACACCCTCACACCTACGCTCCCCCAAATCGTTTCCGTACCCTCTCATGGACCCTAAACCGTCCCCGTCCCCTAACCCTAACCCTAGCCCGAACCCTAACCCTAACACTTCCCCGAAGCCTGACGCTCACCCGTCCCCTAATCCTAACCCGTACGCTAACACTAACCCGCGCCCTCACACGTACGCTCCCCCTAAAGCGTTGTCGTACCCTCCCATGGACCCTAAACCGTCCCCGTCCCCTAAACCTAACCCTAGCCCGAACCATAACCCTAACCCTTCCCCGAAGTTTGACCCTCACCCGTCCCCTAATCCTAACCCGTACGCTAATACTAAACCGCGCCCTCACACGTACGCTCCCCCTAAAGCGTTGTCGTACACTCCCCTGTACCCTAAACCGTCCCCGTCCCCTAATCCTAACCCTAGCCCGAACCCTAACCCTAACACTTCCCCGAAGCCTGACCCCCACCCGTACCCTAATCCTAACACGTAAGCGAACACTAACCCGCGCCCTCACACCTACGCTCCCCAATTCGTTGCCATACCCTTCCATGGACCCTAAACCGTCCCCGTCCCCTAACCCTAACCCTGGCCCGAACCCTAAACCTAACCCTTCGCCGAAGCCTGACCCTCACACGAAACCTAATCCTAACCCGTACGCTAACACTAACCCGCGCCCTCACACGTACGCTCCCCCTAAAGCGTTGTCGTACCCTCCCCTGGACCCTAAACCGTCCCCGTCCCCTAACCCTAAACTTAGCCCGAACCCTAACCCTAACCCTTCCCCGAAGTTTGACCCTCACCCGTCCCCTAATGCTAACCCGTACGCTAACACTAACCCGCACCCTCACACGTACGCTCCCCCTAAAGAGTTGTCGTACCCTCCTCTGGACCCTAAACCGTCCCCATCCCCTAACCCTAACCCTAGCCTGCTCCCTAACCCTAAACCTTCCCCGAAGCCTGACCCTCACCCGTCCCCTAATCCTAACCCGTAAGCGAACACTAACCCGCGCCCTCACACCTACGCTCCCCCAAATCGTTGCCGTACACTCCCATGGACCCTAAACCGTCCCCATCCCCTAACCCTAATCCTAGCCCGAACCCTAACCCTAACTCTTCCCCGAAGCCAGACCCTCACCCGTCCCCTAATCCTAACCAGTACGCTAACACTAACCCGCGCCCTCACACGTACGCTCCCCATAAAGCGTTGCCGTACCCTCCCCTGGACCCTAAACCGTCCCCGTCCCCTAACCCTAACCCTAGCCCGAACCCTAACCCTAACCCTTCCCCGAAGCCTGACCCTCACCCGTCCCCTAATCCTAACCGGTACGCGAACACTAACACGCGCCCTCACACGTACGCTCCCCCTAAAGCGTTGTCGTACCCTCCCCTAGACCCTAAACCGTCCCCGTCCCTTAACCCTAACCCTAACCCGAACCCTAACCCTAACCCTTCCCCGAAGCCTGACCCTCACCCGTCCCCTAATCCTAACACGTACGCGAACACTAACCCGCGCCCTCACACACACGCTCCCCCTAAAGCGTTGTCATACCCTCCCCTGGACCCTAATCCGTCCCCGTCCCCTAACCCTAACCCTAGCCCGAACCCTAACCCTAACCCTTCCTCGAAGCCTGACCCTCACCCGTCCCCTAATCCTAACCCGTACTCTAACACTAACCTGCGCCCTCACACGTACGCTCCCCCTAAAGCGTTGTCGTACCCTCCCGTGGACCCTAAACCGTCCACGTCCCCTAACCCTAACCCTAGCCGGAACCCTAACCCTAACCCTTCCCCGAAGCCTGACCCTCACCCGTCCCCTAATCCTAAACCGTACGCTAACACTAACCCGCGCCCTCACACGTACGCTCCCCCTAAAGAGTTGTCGTACACTCCCCTGGACTCTAAACCGTCCCCGTCCCCTAAGCCTAACCCTAGCCCGAACCCTAACCCTAACCCTTCCCCGAAGCCTGACCCCCACCCGTCCCCTAATCCTAACCCGTAAGCGAAAACTAACCTGCGCCCTCACACCTACGCTCCCCCAATTCGTTGCCGTAACCTCCCATGGACCCTAAACCGTCCCCGTCCCCTAACCCTAACCCTAGCCCGAACCCTAACCCTAACCCTTCCCCGAAGCCTGACCCTCACCCGAAACCTAATCCTACCAGTACGCGAACACTAACCCGCGTCCTCAGACGTACGCTCCCACTAAAGCGTTGTCGTACCCTCCCCTGGACCCTAAACCGTCCCCGTCCCCTAACACTAAACCTAGCCCGAACCCTAACCCTAACCCTTCCCCGAAGCCTGACCCTCACCCGTCCCCTAATCCTAACCCGTACGCGAACACTAACCCGCGCCCTCACACGCACGATCCCCCTAAAGCGTTGTTGTACACGCCCCTGGACCCTATACCGTCCCCGTCCCCTAACCCTAACCCTAGCCTGAACCGTAACCCTAACCCTTCCCCGAAGCCTGACCCTCACCCGTCCCCTAAATCTAACCCGTACGCTAACACTAACCCGCGCCCTCACACGTACGCTCCCCCTAAAGCATTGTCGTACCCTCCCCTGGACCCTAAACCGTCCCCGTCCCCTAACACTAACCCTAGCCCGAACCCTAACCCTAAACATTCCCCGAAGCCTGACCCTCACCCGTCCCCTAATCCTAACCCGTATGCTAACACTAACCAGCGCCCTCACACGTACGCTCCCCCTAAAGCGTTGTCGTACCCTCCCGTGGACTCTAAACCGTCCCCGTCCCCTAAGCCTAACCCTAGCCCTAACCCTAACCCTAACCCTTCCCCGAAGCCTGACCCCCACCCGTCCCCTAATCCTAATCCGTAAGCGAAAACTAACCCGCGCCCTCACAGCTACGCTCCCCCAATTCGTTGCCGTACCCTCCCATGGACCCTAAACCGTCCCCGTCCCCTAACACTAACCCTAGCCCGAACCATAACCCTAACCCTTCCCCGAAGCCTGACCCTCACCCGAAACCTAATCCTAACCAGTAAGCTAACACTAACCCGCGCCCTCAGACGTACGCTCCCCCTAAAGCGTTGTTGTACCCGCCCCTGGACCCTGTACCGTCCACGTCCCCTAACCCTAACCCTAGCCTGAACCCTAACCCTAACCCTTCCCCGAAGCCTGACCCTCACCCGTCCCCTAAATCTAACCCGTACGCTAACACTAACCCGCGCCCTCACACGTACGCTCCCCCTAAAGCATTGTCGTACCATCCCCTGGACCCTAAACCGTCCCCGTCCTCTAACACTAACCCTAGCCCGAACCCTAACCCTAACCCTTCCCCGAAGCCTGACCCTCACCCGTCCCCTAATCCTATCCGGTACGCTAATACTAACCTGCGCCCTCACACATACGCTCCCCCTAAAGCGTTCCCGTACCCTCCCCTGGACCCTAAACCGTCCCCGTCCCCTAACCCTAACCCTAGCCCGAACCCTAACCCTAACCCTTCCCCGAAGCCTGACCCCCACCCGTCCCCTAATCCTAACACGTACGCTAACACTAACCCGCGCCCTCACATGTACGCTCCCCATAAAGCGTTGTCGTACCCTCCCCTGGACCCTAAACCGTCCCCGTCCCCTAACACTAACCCTAGCCCGAACCCTAACCCTAACCCTTCCCCGAAGCCTGACCCTCACCCGTCCCCTAATTCTAACCCGTACACTAACACTAACCAGCGCCCTCACACGTACGCTCCCCCTAAAGCGTTGTCGTACCCTCCCCTGGACCCTAAACCGTCCCCGTCCCCTAAACTTAACCCTACCCCGAACCCTAACCTTAAACCTTCCCCGAAGCCTGACCCTCACCCGTCCCCTAATCCTAACCGGTACGCTAACACTAACCCACACCCTCACACGGACCTTCCCCCTAAAACGTTGCCGTACCCTCACCTGGACCCTAAACCGTCCCCGTCCCCTAACCCTAACCCTAACCCGAACCCTAACCCTAACACTTCCCCGAAACCTGACCCTCACCCGTCCCCTAATCCTAACCCGTACGCTAACACTAACCCACGCACTGACACGCACGCTGCCCCTAAAGCGTTGCCATACCCTCACTTGGACCCTAAACCGTCCCCGTCCCCTAACCCTAACCCTAGCCCGAACCCTAACCCTAACCCTTCCCCGAAGCCTGACCCTCACCCGTCCCCTAATCCTAACCCGTACGCTAACACTAACCCGCGCCCTCACACGAACGCTCCCCCTAAAGCGTTGCCGTACCCTCACCTGGACCCTAAACCGTCCCCGTCCCCTAACCCTAACCCTAGCCCGAACCCTAACCCTAACCCTTCCCCGAAGACTGACCCTCACCCGTCCCCTAATCCTAACCCGTACGCGAACACTAACCCGCGCTCTCACACGTACGCTCCCCCTACAGAGTTGTCGTACACTCACCTGGACCCTAAAACGTCCCCGTCCCCTAACCCTAACCCTAGCCTGAACCCTAACCCTAATCCTTTCCCAAAGCCTGACCCTCACCCGTCCCCTAATCCTAACCCGTACGCAAACACTAACCCGCGCCCTCACACACACGCTCCCCCTAAAGCGTTGCCGTACCCTCCCCTGGACCCTAAACCATCCCCGTCCCTTAACCCTAACCCTAGCCCGAACCCTAACCCTAACCCTTTCCCGAAGCCTGACCTTCACACGTACCCTAATCCTAACCCGTACGCTAACAGTAACCCGCGCCCTCACACGTACGCTACCCCTAAAGCATTGTCGTACCCTCCCCTGGTCCCAAAACCGTCCCCGTCCCCTAACCCTAACCCTAGCCCGAACGCTAACCCTAACCCTTCCCCGAAGCCTGACCCTCACCCGTCCCCTAATCCTAACCCATACGCTAACACTAACCCACGCCCTCACACGTACGCTCCCCCTAAAGCGTTGCCGTACCCTCCCCAGGACCCTAAACCGTCCCGGTACCCTAACCCTAACACTAGCCCGAACCCTAACCCTAACCCTTCCCCGAAGCCTGACCCTCACCCGTCCCCTAATCCTAACCCGTACGCTAACAATAACCCACGCCCTCACACGTACGCTCCCCCTAAAGCGTTGTCGTACCCTCCCCTGGACCCTAAAGCGTCCCCGTCCACTAACCCTAACACTAGCCCGAACCCTAACTGTCGGGACCCGGCTCTGAATGTACCAAGAGGTCTGTGCAAAGCCAAGGCTGACAGTACTGAGCAAAGCTAGTACTGGGATGTACAAAATGGGAAAGCAAAGCTTCCCGAGAGGCGGTTCCCCTCAAGATTTCCGCAAGCAATTCCCTGGTTGTAAAATGATGCTTATTGGGGTATTTTTGCTATGCAACATATTATGTTGTAATGCAGGATTTAAACCTAGACCACAGTATAGAGTAAAATGGAAACATTTGGTTTTGGTATAGGGGAAGATTTTTTGTAGATTGGGTATATAAGAAATTATATTGGGTTATGTGGGAAATAGCTAGAATTAAAATGATCATGGGATATGTAGATTTTAAAGATGCAGATAAAGCTATGCAAAGAAATAGATATAAAGCTTAATTGATTTGTTGCAGATATTTTAAGAATAGGTTAGGTCTTACAGTACGGTGCCCTGCGAGGTGGCCAATAATAGGAAGAGATACGATCTGGAAGTGGAACGGCAAGCCTGTGAAGGTAGAACATGGAGTACCCGGTGGGACTTGGACTGTTTGGTACTGACCTATAAAGAAAATAGCTTACGTGAGCCAAAAAATCACCAAGGTGTGAAAAACCGAAGAGATTGTGTTTGATTTCGTCGAAGTACAAAGAGACCACAGGAGCTGTGATCAGGATATGCTCCACCGCAGGAGACTGTGTGAGAAAAACATTAGTGAGATCATTGTGTGAACTGCTTATGTAAGCGGATGTTTTTTGTTAAAGTGGTTAATGTGTTATTGTTTGTGTAAGATTTTTGGCTCAAAAACAAAAAGGTTGTAAAAGATTAAAAGATGGTATGAAAATAAGAATAAGGAACTGTAGAACTATAAATGCTGCAGCTTTTTGCTAATAAAATGTCAGATCCTTGCATCCAAGAAGAGGTGTCTTGAGTTCTGTCCTCGCCGACGCCGTCCTCCCCTCAGGCAATCCTGTACCGCTGGGGCTGGTCCTCGGCAAGTTTCGCCGGAACAGGGACCTGAAGGGGTAAGTATAATATTCGGACGGATAGGAGTCTCACCATAGGGTGCTGCAGACCCCCAGTTAAAGGAAAACTGGTAAGTGAAGGTGAGTAATAGGTACTAATATGGGACATGCTGAGTCTAAAGAGAGACTATTATTTATTGATATTATTAAGCATATGCTGCATAGACGAGGTATTAAGGTTACTAGCAAACAGTTAACTCAATTTTTTCAGTTTGTGCAAGAGCAATGCCCTTGGTTTCCTGAACAGGGTTCGGTAAATTTAGAGACCTGGCAGAAGGTAGGACAAACTTTGCAGGTATATTACACCCATTTTGGGCCTGAAAAAGTTCCTGTAGACACTTTTGCTTTGTGGAATTTAATTAGGGAAAGTATTGCTCCCCTGCCTGAGGGTCAAAAAAACCCTTATAAATACCCTCCTAATGTTGATGAAAGTACTCCATTGCTTCCTCCGAAACCTCCGCCCGATGAGGGTGAAGTTTTAGCTGCAGCTTTTAAAGATTGTGTTACTAAAGACAGTGATTCAGAGGTTAAGGATGACTCAAAACCTGAGAAATCGAATGTTTTTGCCGATCCGCCTTTTGATGATGAATTACCTAGGGCAGATGAAGATGATTTAGATGCTGCAGCCTTTGATTATGAAAGGAAAAAACATGAATCTTTACAAGTACTTCCTACTATTGAGGAAACTAAATTGACTAAAAAAGAAACTTTGAAAGTTCCGTTTTCTATGCCAATTTCTCAGAATCATACTTCCTTAAAATCGAAGTTTAAAATTAACAAATATGCTAGGGGTCCTCCACCACCTCCTTCTTTTAATAAAATACAATCTTTATACAAGAAATCTAAAAGGATACAAGGTGAGGAGGATGATTATGCTTTTGCTGCATGTTTTCCTGTGTTATATGAAGGAAACTTTGATGAAGAAGTACATTGGGATCCTTTGCCTTTAAAATTATTAAAAGAGTTGAAGAAGGCCTGTGTTGATTACGGTCCCTTAGCTCCATATACTATTACTCTTTTAGATGCATTAGCTAATAGATGGATGACTCCATATGATTGGTTTCAAGTAACTAAAGCCTGTTTGTCTGGTGGTCAATATTTATTATGGAAAACTGAATATGAAGATTTAGTGGCAAAACAATATGCCTTAAATAAAAAAAGAGATAGATATGCTATTACAAAAGATATGTTGTTAGGAGAGGGAGACTATGATACAGCAGAGCAACAAATGCATATGGGTAAGGAAGCCTTATGGCAAGTAACAACTTGTGCAATTAATGCGTGGAAGGCATTGCCTATAACAGCTGGAAAAGCTTCCTCCTTATCAGATATTAGACAAAGATCTGAAGAACCATATGAGGACTTTGTTTCTCGGTTACTTATGGAAATAAAAAGAGTTATAATAGATGAAGATGCTGCCACTATGCTGGCCAGACAGCTGGCTTTTGAAAATGCCAATCCAGTATGTCAAAATTTGATTCGTCCTATTAGAAAAACTGGTAATATATCAGATTTTATTAAACAGTGTTCAGATATTGGTCCCTCCTTTATGCAAGGAATAGCTATTGCAGCAGCTCTTAAGGGGGAGACTCTTCCTCAGTGTATGATGAATATGATGCAGAAACCTGGAATTAGATCTAAAAAAGGGAATGTTTGTTATGCTTGCGGAGAAGCTAATCACTTTAGTAGAGAATGTCCAAAAAGAACATCAAATCCCACAGCTGGGGGATTACCTCTTCCCCCTACTGGATTGGGCGTTCCCCAAACTCCATGTCAAAGATGTGGAAAAAGAAACCATTGGACTAAATTATGTCGTAGCAAATACCATAAAGATGGTTATTTATTGCCCTCCAATGGAACATCTATAATGCCACAAAATGGGGCTCAAATTACTTGCCCCTCAACCTCTATGGTTCCTGCGACGTCAATAAACATGCCAATAAATCATAATTCGGGAAACCTGTCTCGGGCCATACCCCGGGCCCAACAAACAATAGGGGCAATGCATCAGACTCTCAATCCTTTTTTTCCCTCCGATCAGTCAGCGAGCTGTTTAGAGCAACCCCAGGGAGTGCAGGACTGGACCTCTGTGCCTCCACCGCAACAATATTAACACCAGACTCTCCTGTTATTAAGATACCTACAGGGGTAAAAGGACCACTGCCTAATGGAGTGATGGGCCTGATAGTAGGGCGAAGCTCTGCCTCTTTGTCAGGTATTAATGTTATTCCCGGAGTAATAGATTCAGATTATACAGGGGAGATTCAAATAATAGTGTCCCCCTCTATTAAAACACAACAGATATTTGCAGGACAACGAATTGCACAATTGTTATTGTTACCATATTATAAAATGGGGAAAGAATTAAGCTCAGAAGATAGAAAAGAAAAGGGTTTTGGGTCAAGTGATATGGCTTTTTGGGTTCAAGAAATTACTAAAAAGAGACCCTTAAAAACTTTAAAAATAAATGGAAAAAATATACAAGGATTATTAGATACTGGGGCAGATGCCTCTTGTATAGCTGGAAAGGATTGGCCGGCTGCCTGGCCCACTGAACATACTGAAAATATGTTGACTGGATTAGGAACAGCTCCGGCTGTAGCTAGGAGTGCTCAGATACTTAACTGGGAAAATGTTGCTAATAGGCAGGCAGGCACCTTTTGTCCTTATGTAATACCAGGATTGCCTATTTCCTTATGGGGAAGAGATATTTTGACACAAATGGGAATGCTTTTATATAGTCCTGATGATTGGGTGTCATCAGAAATGATAAAGATGGGATATGATCCGGATAAGGGCTTAGGAAAAAATCAGGAGGGACAATTATTTCCAATAGTTGCAAAATCAAAAATTGATAAATGTGGAATAGGATATCCAAATTTATAAAGGGGGCCATTGTTCTAAAAGC
Source organism: Stenella coeruleoalba (assembly GCF_951394435.1). Lineage (NCBI taxonomy): Eukaryota > Metazoa > Chordata > Mammalia > Artiodactyla > Delphinidae > Stenella > Stenella coeruleoalba. Next base: position 1,652,083 of record NW_027646361.1, on the reverse strand, counting down.
AGCTGATCCAATAGTATGGCTGTCTGACGAGCCAATATGGGTGGAACAATGGCCCCTAACAGCTGAAAAATTAACAGCTGCAAAATTATTGGTGGAACAACAATTATTAGCAGGACATATTGAGCCTTCTACAAGTCCTTGGAATACTCCCATATTTGTTATTAAAAAGAAATCTGGAAAATGGAGATTATTACAAGATTTAAGAGCTATTAATAAAACTATGGAAACAATGGGTGCCTTACAGCCCAGCCTGCCTTCTCCAGTTGCTATTCCCAAATATTATTCCATTATAGTAATTGATTTACAAGATTGCTTTTTTACTATACCTTTAAATGAAAATGATAGAAAACGATTTGCTTTTAGTGTGCCTTCTTCCAATTTTAATAGACCTTACCAACGTTATCAATGGAAGGTTTTACCTCAAGGGATGAAGAATAGTCCCACCTTATGTCAGAAATATGTTGACCAAGCTATATGTTCAATTAGACAAAAATATAAAGAGATATATATTATACATTATATGGATGATATTTTATTAGCTGGAGAGGATAGAGCTGTTTTACATGATATATTGCAAAAATTGATAGAGGCTTTAGAAAAATATGGATTAAAGGTAGCCCCTGAAAAAATTCAAACTGAACCTCCTTATAATTATTTAGGGAGAATAATACAGGAGTTTACTATTCATCATATACCTTTTCAGTTAAGAATTGATAATTTAAAGACCTTGAATGATTTTCAAAAATTTTTGGGAGATATTAATTGGATCAGACCCCTGTTAAAAATATCAACCATGGAATTAAAACCCTTGTTTCAAATTTTACAAGGGGATTCTGATCCTTTGTCTCCCAGAGAATTAACTGAAGAAGGAAAATTAGTTATACAAAAAGTAGAGGAAGCTTTGCAGAATACCTTTTTACAAAAAATAGATTATAAAAAGCCATGGGAATTGGTAATATTGTCCACCCCTGTAATACCTACGGGAATATTATGGCAGGATGGTCCCTTGGAGTGGGTACACTTAGCAGCTAATCCTAAAAAAATTGTTGCTTCATACCCATTTATGGTAAGTTTAATTATCATAAAAGGAAGGAAAAGGAGTAGAGAATTGTTCGGGAAAGATGTGGATAATATTATTGTTCCCTATAATAAAGAACAATTAGAAGCCTTGTTAATGTTTGAAGATTATTTGGGAATTGCTTTAATGGCTTATACAGGACAAATATTGTATCATTTGCCAAAGAATAATTTATTACAGTTTTTTAAAGATAATGCTGTTATATTTCCAGTATGGTATAGAAAAGAACCTTTGGAGGAGGCTGTATTAGTGTTTACTGATGGCTCTTCAACAGGAAAGGCAGCTTATATTATTGGAAAAGAAAGATATAGTTTAAAAACAGAAGGATGTTCTGCACAGCAATCTGAAATAATGGCAGTAATTGAAGTATTGAAGAAAACACGAAATTGTAAAATTAATTTATATACGGATTCATTATATATAGTTAAATTGTTTCCAGCTATAGAAACAGCAACTTTTCCTGATAATAAAAGTAATATTATATTATTACTTAAGTTACTGCAAGAAAATCTTTGGTTAAGACGACAACCCTATTTTATAGGACATGTAAGAGCTCATTCTGGATTACCTGGATCCATATCTATTGGAAATGCAATGGCAGATGCTTTGACAAAGGTTTATGTGATAGAAGAAGATGAATTAAAACAAGCTATAGATTCTCATAAATTACATCATCAAAATGCAGCCGCTTTAAGGTATCAGTTTGGCTTGACTCGAGAAGCTGCAAGAGAAATTGTTAAAAATTGTAATGCTTGCCCTACTCATATTACTGTGTTACAACAGGGAGTAAATCCCCGTGGATTACGTGCAAATGATTTGTGGCAGATGGATGTTACTCATGTTTCTAGCTTTGGGAAATTATCCTATGTACATGTGTGTGTGGATACTTATTCTCATGTTATAATAGCAACGGCTAGAGCTGGCGAAGCTTATAAAGATGTGTGTCAGCATTTAATGTTTTGCTTTGGATATTTGGGAATTCCCCGAAGAATTAAAACTGATAATGGTCCGGCTTATGCCTCCAAAGCCTTTTATCATTTTTGTCAACAATTTGGAATTTCTCATAGTATGGGAATTCCCTATAACCCACAGGGACAAGCTATAGTTGAAAGAAGTAATCAGATGCTAAAAGTAATGTTAGCAAAGCTACAAGAAGGAGAGATGAAATATTTCTCTCCTCATCAAAGATTGAATCATGCTATGTTTGTGTTAAATTATTTAAATATAAATAGCATTGGGAAAACCCCCATGATGGTACATTGGGAAAGAAAAGAAGGTTTAAAAAGACCTATGGTATTTTGGAAAGATGTTTTAACAGGTAAATGGAATGGACCAGATGTTTTATTAACAAGTGGTAGAGGATATGCTTGTGTGTTTCCCCAGAATTTTGATTCACCTGTTTGGATACCAGACCGTCTGGTAAGACATCCCGTGGCGGGGAACTTAACACAGCGAATAACAGGAAATTCTGCTGACGAACAAAATGTCAAATCAAGCGTTAAAGAAAGTGAAACCAGACATAGAGCCTGTGAAACAACTGATTTCCCCACTTCAGCAGCTTTCTTTTGAATCAAAATGTAACAAGGAAGTTCAAACCTCCTCTCTGTCTTTAGGGTCTAAAGCTTTATCATTTAATAAAGGGAGTCAGAGAGGAAGCAAGCGCCGATATGCTGCGTCCACCTTAGATGCCCCCGAAGTCACCTGGGGGGCTATTAAAAGGCTGTGTAATAATGCTGAGGCTGTGGTAAATACTCAAGGTTTACCGCTCACTACCTGTAATTTTTTTATGGCTCTTTTGACCTTGCTTTCAGTTCAGGTAAGTGCTAATACAACCTATTGGGCTTATTTTCCTGATCCGCCTATATTACATGCTGTTACTTGGAAGGATTCTGCTATTGCAGTGTCTTCATCTTTGTCAGAATTGACAGATGGTATAAAGGGAATACAAAATTATGGGCAATTTGTAATAAATAGAAATTATACGTTTAAAGGGCAAACTAATTTTCCACCAATTTGTTTTTATGTAAAGAAATATAGCTTAGATAAAGGAAAAAATGGATGTTTGCCGGTAAGTGATTTTGGCTTATTAACAGATTCTCCTAAGGAGCCTTCAGGCAAAGATAAAACCACCAGACACTTATGGTCTTTAATAGGAAAGTTTGTAGATTCAGGTACTAAAGGAGAATCAAAAATCCATCCATCTAAATATCCTGATTGTGATATTATACCAGATAAAGCAATAGATGAATGGAGAGGAATAGATATTAATGTTGGGTTTCCATCTTGGGTTTATTGCATGCATAATACGGAAGCCAAAATTGTTATTCCCGGGAGTAAATATTATGTTTCTGATTGGAGTATGGATAAGCCTGATAGTGATTATAGACAGTATTTACAACATGTAATACGATATAACTGGAAGGACTCTTTAATTCCTTCTCCTTTAAGAATTAATAGATGGAATAGTTTTGGTTGGATAGCACCTATGTATACCTTTAATCATAAAAATAATGTTTATATACAACCTCAATTATGGAGATTATTATTAGCTGTAGAAAATGTGACATTGAAGAGACCAAATGCTAAGGAAAATGTATATTATGTACAAACTTGTGTTATGTCTCCATATGTTTTATTGTTAACTAATAAGTCTGATAATTTGCAGATTGTACGAAAATATCATAGATTTCATGTGTTATGTACAGAATGTATGTTGACCACCTGTATAATACCCAATATGAAAGTTCAAATTATTATGTTGTTAAAAAAAAACCTGCTTATATTATGTTGCCAGTTACTTTAGAGGAATCTTGGTATAGTGATAAAGGTGTAGAAGTTATTAAAAGGGTTAGTGAATTAATGAGGCCTAAAAGATTTGTTGCTACTTTAATTTTAGGAATATCTGCTTTAATAGGGATTGTAAGTTCTTTTTCCTTAGCAACGTATACATTAGTTAAGGAAATACAAACCGCTCAATATGTTAATGATTTGTCCAAAAATATATCCTTGGCCCTAGCAACTCAAGAAGCTATAGATAGAAAGTTAGAAAATAAAGTTGATGCATTAGAGGAAGCAGTTTTGCATGTAGGTCAAGAGCTAACGGCTCTGAAAATAAGATTATCTCTTACTTGTCATGCAAGGTTTTCTTGGGTTTGTGTAACACCGTTAATAGTAAATGAATCAGAATATACCTGGGAAAAGATACAAATGCACATTTAAAATGTTTGGAATTCCAGTGATATAGGAATAGATTTAAATAAGCTGCATCAACAGATACATGATATTGCCTCCTCTCAGTTAAACATTAATCCATCTAAAATTGCAGAAGAAATGTTTCAAAATATGAGAAATTTTTTTCAAGAGAATTCTTTTACCCATATGTTGATAAATTATGGAGCAGCTGGCATTGTAATAATTTTGCTTTTAATTTGTTTTCCAGTCTTTCTCAGATTGATCCAGACCGCCTTAAAGAGTGTCTATCGGACCAAATTGGAATTGCATACCCTTTATTTAAAAAATAAAAAAGGGGGAGATGTCGGGACCCGGCTCTGAATGTACCAAGAGGTCTGTGCAAAGCCAAGGCTGACAGTACTGAGCAAAGCTAGTACTGGGAGGTACAAAATGGGAAAGCAAAGCTTCCCGAGAGGCGGTTCCCCTCAAGATTTCCCCAAGCAATTCCCTGGTTGTAAAATGATGCTTATTGGGGTATTTTTGCTATGCAACATATTATGTTGTAATGCAGGATTTAAACCTAGACCACAGTATAGAGTAAAATGGAAACATTTGGTTTTGGTATAGGGGAAGATTTTTTGTAGATTGGGTATATAAGAAATTATATTGGGTTATGTGGGAAATAGCTAGAATTAAAATGATCATGGGATATGTAGATTTTAAAGATGCAGATAAAGCTATGCAAAGAAATAGATATAAAGCTTAATTGATTTGTTGCAGATATTTTAAGAATAGGTTAGGTCTTACAGTACGGTGCCCTGCGAGGTGGCCAATAATAGGAAGAGATACGATCTGGAAGTGGAACGGCAAGCCTGTGAAGGTAGAACATGGAGTACCCGGTGGGACTTGGACTGTTTGGTACTGACCTATAAAGAAAATAGCTTACGTGAGCCAAAAAATCACCAAGGTGTGAAAAACCGAAGAGATTGTGTTTGATTTCGTCGAAGTACAAAGAGACCACAGGAGCTGTGATCAGGATATGCTCCACCGCAGGAGACTGTGTGAGAAAAACATTAGTGAGATCATTGTGTGAACAGCTTATGTAAGCGGATGTTTTTTGTTAAAGTGGTTAATGTGTTATTGTTTGTGTAAGATTTTTGGCTCAAAAACAAAAAGGTTGTAAAAGATTAAAAGATGATATGAAAATAAGAATAAGGAACTGTAGAACTATAAATGCTGCAGCTTTTTGCTAATAAAATGTCAGATCCTTGCATCCAAGAAGAGGTGTCTTGAGTTCTGTCCTCGCCGAAGCCGTCCTCCCCTCAGGCAATCCTGTACCGCTGGGGCTGGTCCTCGGCACCTAACCCTAACACTTCCCTGAAGCCTGACCCTCACCCGTCCCCTAATCCTAACCCGTACACCAACACTAACCCGCGCCCCCACACGCACGCTCCCCCTACAGCGTTGCCATACCCTCACCTGGACCCTAAACCGTCCCCGTCCCCTAAGCCTAACCAGAGTCCGAACCCTAAACCTAACACTTCCCCGAAGCCTGACCCTCACCCGTCCCCTAATCCTAACCCGTAAGCTAACACTAACCCGCGTCCTCACACGCACGCTCCCCCTAAAGCGTTGCCGTACGCTCACCTGGACCCTAAACCGTCCCCGTCCCCTAACCCTAACCCTAGCCCGAACCCTAACCCTAACCCTTCCCCGAAGCCTGACCCTAACCGGTCCCCTAATCCTAACCCGTACGCTAACACTAACCTGCGCCCTCACATGCACGCTCCCCCTAAAGCGTTGCCGTACCCTCACCTGGACCCTAAACCGTCCCCATCACGTAACCCTAACCCTAGCCCGAACCCTAACCCTAACCCTTCCCCGAAGCCTGACCCTCACCCGTCCCCTAATCCTAACCCGTACGCTAACACTAAACCACGCCCTCACACGCACGCTCCCCCTAAAGCGTTGCCGTACCCTCACCTGGACCCTAAACCGTCCCCGTCCCCTAACCCTAACCCTAGCCCAAACCCTAACCCTAAACCTTCCCCGAAGCCTGACCCTCACCCGTCCCCTAATCCTAACCCGTACGCTAACACTAACCCGCGCCCTCACACGCACGCTCTACTTAAAGCGTTGCCATACCCTCACCTGGACCCTAAACCGTCCCCGTCCCCTAACCCTAACCCTAGCCTGAACCCTAACCCTAACCCTTCCCCGAAGCCTGACCCTCACCGGTCCCCTAATCCTAACCCGTATGCTAACACTAACCCGCGCCCTCACACGCACGCTCCCCCTAAAGCGTTGCCGTACCCTCACCTGGACCCTAAACCGTCCCCGTCCCCGTCCCCTAACCCTAGCCCGAACCCTAACCCTAACCCTTCCCCGAAGCCTGACCCTCACCCGTCCCATAATCCTAAACCGTACGCTAACACTAACCCGCCCCCTCACCCGCACGCTCCCCCTAAAGCGTTGCCGTACCCTCACCTGGACCCTAAACCGTCCCCGTCCCCTAACCCTAACCCTAGTCCGAACCCTAACCCTAACCATTCCCCGAAGCCTGACCCTCACCCGTCACCTAATCCTAACCCGTACGCTGACACTAACCCGCGCCCTCACACGCACGCTCCCCCTAAAGCGTTGCCGTACCCTCACCAGGACCCTAAACCGTCCCCGTCCCCTAACCCTAACCCTGGCCCGAACACTAACCCTAAACCTTCCCCGAAGCCTGACCCTCACCCGTCCCGTAATCCTATCCCGGAGGCTAACACTAACCCGCACCCTCACACGTACGCGCCCCCTATAGCATTGCCGTACCCTCACCTGGACCCTAAACCGTCCCCGTCCCCTAACCCTAACCCTAGCCCGAACCCTAACCCTATCCCTTCCCCGAAGCCTGACCCTCACCCGTAACCTAATCCTAACCCGTACGCTAACACTAACCTGCGCCCTCACATGCACGCTCCCCCTAAAGCGTTGCCGTACCCTCACCTGGACCCTAAACCGTCCCCGTCCCCTAACCCTAACCAAGCCCGAACCCTAACCCTAACCCTTCCCCGAAGCCTGACACTCACCCGTCCCCTATTCCTAACCCGTACGCAAACACTATGCCATGCCCTCACACGCACGCTCCCCCCAAAGCATTGCCGTACCCTCACCTGGACCCTAAACCGTCCCCGTCCCCTAACCCTAACCCTAGCCGGAACCCTAACCCTAACCCTTCCACGAAGCCTAACCCTCACCCGTCCCCTAATCCTAACCCGTACGCTAACACTAACCTGCTCCCTCACACGTACGCTCCCCCTAAAGCGTTGTCGTACCCTCCCCTGGACTCTAAACCGTCCCCGTCCCCTAAGCCTAACCCTAGCCCGAACCCTAACTCTAAACCTTCCCCGAAGCATGACCCCCACCCGTCCCCTAATCCTAACCCGTACGCCAACACTAACCCGCGCCCTCACACGTACGCTCCCCCTAAAGCGTTGTCGTACCCTCCCCTGGACTCTAAACCATCCCCGTCCCCTAAGCCTAACCCTAGCCCGAACCCTAACCCTAACCCTTCCCCGAAGCCTGACCCTCACCCGTCCCCTAATCCTAACCCGTACGCTAACACTAACCCGCGCCCTCACACGTACGCTCTCCTTAAAGCGGTGCCGTACCCTCACCTGGACCCTAAACCGTCCCCGTCCCCTAACCCTAACCCTAGCCTGAACCCTAACCCTAACCCTTCCCCGAAGCCTGACCCTCACCGGTCCCCTAATCTTAACCCGTACGCTAACACTAACCCGCGCCCTCATACGCACGCTCCCCCTAAAGCGTTGCCGTACCCTCACCTGGACCCTAAACCGTCCCCATCCCCGAACCCTAACCCTAGCCCGAACCCTAACCCTAACCCTTCCCCGAAGCCTGACCCTCACCCGTCCCCTAATCCTAACCCGTACGCTAACACTAACCCGCGCCCTCACACGCACGCTCCCCCTAAAGCGTTGCCGTACCCTCACCTCAACCCTAAACCGTCCCTGTCCCCTAACCCTAACCCTAGCCCGAACCCTAACCCTAACCATTCCCCGAAGCCTGACCCTCACCCGTCACCTAATCCTAACCCGTACGGTAACACTAACCCACGCCCTCACACGCACGCTCCACCTAAAGCGTTGCCGTACCCTCACCTGGACCCTAAACCGTCCCCGTCCCCTAACCCTAACCCTGGCCCGAACCCTAACCCTAAACCTTCCCCGAAGCCTGACCCTCACCCGTCCCGTAATACTATCCCGTAGGCTAACACTAACCCGCGCCCTCACACGTACGCTGCCCCTATAGCGTTGCCGTACCCTCACCTGGACCCTAAACCGTCCCCGTCCCCTAACCCTAACCCTAGCCCGAACCCTAACCCTATCCCTTCCCCGAAGCCTGACCCTCACCCGTCACCTAATCCTAACCCGTACGCTAACACTAACCTGCGCCCTCACATGCACGCTCCCACTAAACCGTTGCCGTACCCTCCCCTGGACCCTAAACCTTCCCCGTCTCCTAACCCTGACCCTAGACCGAACCCTAACTCTAACCCTTCCCAGAAGCCTGAGTCTCACCCGTCCCCTAATCCTAACCCGTATGCTAACACTAACCCGCACCCTCACACGTACGCTCCCCCTAAAGCGTAGTCGTACCCTCCCCTGGACTCTAAACCGTCCCCGTCCCCTAAGCCTAACCCTAGCCCGAACCCTAACCCTAACCCTTCCCAGAAGCCTGACCCCCACCCGTCCCCTAATCCTAACCCGTAAGCGAAAACTAACCCACGCCCTCACAGCTACGCTCCCCCAATTCGTTGCCGTACCCTCCCATGGACACTAAACAGTCCCCGTCCCCTAACCCTAACCCTAGCCCGAACCCTAACCCTAACCCTTCCTCGAAGCCTGACCCTCACCCGAAACATAATCCTAACCCGTACGCTAACACTAACCCGCGCCCTCAGACGTACGCTCCCCCTAAAGCGTTGTCGTACCCTCCCCTGGACCCTAAACCGTCCCCGTCCCCTAACCCTAAACCTAGACCGAACCCTAACCCTAACCCTTCCCCAAAGCCTGACCCTCACCTGTCCCCTAATCCTAACCCGTACTCTAACACTAACCCACGCCCTCACACGTACGCTCCCCCTAAAGCGTTGCCTTACCCTCACCTGGACCCTAAACTGTCCCCATCCCCTAACCCTAACCCTAGCCCGAACCCTAACCCTAACCCTTCCCCGAAGCCTGACCCTCACCCGTCCCCTAATCCTAACCCGTACGCTAACACTAACCCACGCCCTCACACGTACGCTCCCCCTAAAGCGTTGCCGTACCCTCACCTCTACCCTAAACCGTCCCCGTCCCTTAACCCTAACCCTAGCCCGAACCCTAACCCTAACCCTTCCCCGAAGCCTGACCCTCACCCGTCCCCTAATCCTAACACGTACGCTAACACTAACTCGCACCCTCACACGTACGCTCCCCCTAAAGCGTTGCCGTACCCTCACATGGACCCTAAACCATCCCCGTCCCCTAATCCTAACCCTAGACCGAACCCTAACACTAACCCTTCCCCGAAGTTGAACCTCACCCGTCCCCTAAACCTAACCCGTACGCTAACACTAACCTGCGCCCTCATATGCACGCTCCCCCTAAAGCGTTGCCGTACCCTCACCTGGACTCTAAACCGTCCCCGTCCCCTAACCCTAACCCAAGCCCGAACCCTAACCCTGACCCTTCCCCGAAGCCTGACCCTCACCCGTCCCCTAATCCTACCCCGTACGCCAACACTAACCCGCGCCCTCACAGGCACGCTCCCCCTAAAGCGTTGCCGTACCCTCACTTGGACCCTAAGCCGTCCCCGTCCACTAACCCTAACCCTAGCCCGAACCCTAACCCTGAAGCTTCCCCGAAGCCTGACCCTCACCCGTCCCCTAATCCTAACCCGTACGCTAACACTAACGCGCGCCCTCACACGCACGCTCCCCCTAAAGCGTTGCCGTACCCTCACCTGGACCCTAAACCGTCCCCGTCCCCTAATCCTAACCCTAGACCGAACCCTAAGCCTGACCCTTCCCCGAAGCCAGCCCTCAGCCGTCCCCTAATCCTAACCCGTACGCTAACAGTAACCCGCGCCCTCACACATACGCTCCCCCTAAAGCGTTTCCGTACCCTCACCTGGACACTAAACCGTCTCCGTCCCCTAACCCTAACCCTAGCCCGAACCCTAACCCTAACCCTAGCCCGAACCCTAACAATAAACCTTCCCCGAAGCCTGACCCTCACCCGTCCCGTAATCCTAACCCGTAGGCTAACACTAACCCGCGCCCTCACACGCACGCTCCCCCTATAGCGTTTCCGTACCCTCACCTGGACCCTAAACCGTCCCCGTACCCTAACCCTAACCCTAGCCCGAACCCTAACCCTAACACTAACCCGAAGCCTGACCCTCACCCGTCCCCTAATCCTAAACCGTACGCTAACACTAACCCGCGCCCTCACACGCACGGTCCCCCTAAAGCGTTGCCATACCCTCTCCTGGACCCTAAACCGTCCCCGTCCCCTAACCCTAACCCTAGCCCAAACCCTAATCCTAACCCTTCCCCGAAGCCTGACCCTCACCCGTCCCCTAATCCTAACCCGTACGCTAACACTAACCCGCGCCCTCACACGCACGCTCCCCCTAAAGCATTGCCGTACCCTCACCTGGACCCTAAACCGTCCCCGTCCCCTAACCCTAACCCTAGCCCGAACCCTAACCCTAACACTTCCCCGAAGCCTGACCCTCACCCGTCCCCTAATCCTAACCCGTAGGCTAACACTAACCCACGCCCTCACACGCACGCTCCCCCAATAGCGTTGCCGTACCCTCACCTGGACCCTAAACCGTCCCCGTACCCTAACCCTAACCCTAGCCCGAACCCTAACCCTAACACTAACCCGAAGCCTGACCCTCACCCGTCCCCTAATCCTAACCCGTACGCTAACACTAAACCGTGCCCTCACAAGCACGCTCCACCTAAAGCGTTACCGTACCCTCACCTGGACCCTAAACCGTCCCCGTCCCCTAACCCTAACCCTAGCCCGAACCCTATCCCTAACCCTTCCCCGAAGCCTGACCCTCACCCGTCCCCTAATCCTAACCCGTAGGCTAACACTAACCCGCGCCCTCACACGCACGCTCCCCCTAAAGCGTTGCCGTACCCTCACCTGGACCCTAAACCGTCCCCGTCCCCTAACTCTAACCCTAGCCCGAACCCTAACCCTGAACCTTCCCCGAAGCCTAACCCTCACCCGTCCCCTAATCCTAACCCGTACGCTAACAATAACCCATGCCCTCACACGCACGATCCCCCTAAAGCGTTGCCGTACCCTCCCCTGGACCCTAAACAGTCCCCGTCCCCTAACCCTAACCCTAGCCCGAACCCGAACCCTAAACCTTCCCCGAAGCCTGACCCTCACCCGTCCCCTAATCCTAACCCGTACGCTAACACTAACCTGCGCCCTCACACGCACGCTCCCCCTAAAGCGTTGCCGTACCCTCACCTGGACCCTAAACGGTCCCCGTCCCCTAACCCTATCCCTAGCCCGAACCCTAACCCTTACCCTTCCCCGAAGCCTGACCCTCACCCGTCCGCTAATCCTAACCCGTACTCTAACACTAACCCACACCCTCACATGCACGCTCCCCCTAAAGCGTTGCCGTACCCTCACCTGGACCCTAAACCGTCCCCGACCCCTAACCCTAACCCTAGCCCGAACCCTAACCCTAACCCTTCCCCGAAGCCTGACCCTCACCCGTCCCCTAATCCTAATCCGTACGCTAACACTAACCCGTGCCCTCACACGCACGCTCCCCCTAAAGCATTGCCGTACCCTCACCTGGACCCTAAACCGTCCCCGTCCCCTAACCCTAACCCAAGCCCGAACCCTAACCCTAACCCTTCCCCGAAGCCTGACACTCACCCGTTCCCTAATCCTAACCCGTACGCTAACACTAACCCGCGCCCTCACACGCACCCTCCCCCTAAAGCGTTGCCGTACCCTCACCTGGATCCTAAACCGTCCCCGTCCCCTAACCCTAACCCTAGCCCGACCCCTAACCCTAACCCTTCCCCGAAGCCTGACCCTCACCCGTCCCCTAATCCTAACCCGTACGCTAACACTAACCCACGCCCTCACATGCACGCTCCCATTAAAGCGTTGCCATACCCTCACCTGGACCCTAAACCGTCCCCGTCCCCGAACCCTAACCGGAAACCTCTCCCTAACCCTTCCCCGAAACCTCACCCTAACCCGTCCCCTAATCCTAACCCGTACGCTAACACTGACCCACGCCCTCACACACACGCTCCCCCTAAAGCTTTGCCGTACCCTCACCTGGACCCTAAACCGTCCCCTTCCCCTAACCCTAACCCTAGCCCGAACCCTAACCCTAACCCTTCCCCGAAGCCTGACCCTCACCCGTACCCTAATACTAACCTGTACGCTAACACTAACCCCTGCCCTCACACGCACGCTCCCCCTAAAGCGTTGCCGTACCCTCACCTGGACCCTAAGCCGTCCCCTTCCCCTAACCCTAACCCTAGCCCGAACCCTAACCCTAACCCTTCCCCGAAGCCTGACCCTCACCCGTCCCGTAATCCTATCCCGTAGGCTAACACTAACCCGCGCCCTCACACGCACGCTCCCCCTAAAGCGTTGCCGTACCCTCACCTGGACCCTAAACCGTCCCCGTCCCCTAACTCTAACCCTAGCCCGAACCCTAACCCTGAACCTTCCCCGAAGCCTAACCCTCACCCGTCCCCTAATCCTAACCCGTACGCTAACAATAACCCATGCCCTCACACGCACGCTCCCCCTAAAGCGTTGCCGTACCCTCCCCTGGACCCTAAACAGTCCCCGTCCCCTAACCCTAACCCTAGCCCGAACCCGAACCCTAAACCTTCCCCGAAGCCTGACCCTCACCCGTCCCCTAATCCTAACCCGTACGCTAACACTAACCTGCGCCCTCACACGCACGCTCCCCCTAAAGCGTTGCCGTACCCTCACCTGGACCCTAAACGGTCCCCGTCCCCTAACCCTATCCCTAGCCCGAACCCTAACCCTTACCCTTCCCCGAAGCCTGACCCTCACCCGTCCCCTAATCCTAACCCGTACACTAACACTAACCCGCGCCCTCACACGCACGCTCCCCCTAAAGCGTTGCCGTACCCTCACCTGGACCCTAAACCGTCCCCGTCCCCTAACCCTAACCCTAGCCCGAACCCTAAACCTAACCCTTCCCCGAAGCCTGACCCTCACCCGTCCCCTAATCCTAACCCGTACACTAACACTAACCCGCGCCCTCACACGCACGCTCCCCCTAAAGCGTTGCCGTACCCTCACCTGGACCCTAAACCGTCCCCGTCCGTAACCCTAACCCTAGCCCGAACCCTAACCCTAACCCTTCCCCGAAGCCTGACTCTCACCCGTCCCCTAATCCTAACCCGTACGCTAACACTAACCCGCGCCCTCACACGCACGCTCCCCCTAAAGCGTTGCCGTACCCTCACCTGGACCCTATACCGTCCCCGTCCCCTAACCCTAACCCTAGCCCGAACCCTAGCCCTGACGCTTCCCTGAAGCCTGACCCTCACACGTCCCCTAATCCTAACCCGTACGCTAACACTCACCCCCGCCCTCACACGCACGCTCCCCCTAAAGCGTTGCCATACCCTCACCTGGACCCTAAACCGTCCCCGTCCCCTAACCCTAACCGGAAACCTCTCCCTAACCCTTCCCCGAAGCCTGACCCTCACCCGTCCCCTAATCCTAACCCGTACGCTAACACTGACCCGCGCCCTCACATGCACGCTCCCTCTAAAGCGATGCCGTACCCTCCCCTGGAACCTAAACGGTCCCCGTCCCCTAACCCTAACCCTAGCCCGAACCCTAACCCTAACACTTCCGCGAAGCCTGACCCTCACCCGTCCCCTAATCCTAACACGTACGCTAACACTAACCCACGCCCTCACACGCACGCTCCCCCTAAAGCGTTGCCGTACCCTCACCTGGACCCTAAACCGTCCCCGTCCCCTAACCCTAACCCTAGCCCGAACCCTAACCCTGACGCTTCCCTGAAGTCTGACCCTCACCCGTCCCCTAATCCTAACCCGTACGCTAACACTAACCCGCGCCCTCACACGCACGCCCCCCCGTAAGCGTTACCGTACCCTCACCTGGACCCTAAACCGTCCCCGTCCCCTAACACTAACCCCAGCCCGAACCCTAACCCTAACCCTTCCCCGAAGCCTGACCCTCACCCGTCCGCTAATCCTAACCCGTACTCTAACACTAACCCACGCCCTCACATGCACGCTCCCCCTAAAGCGTTGCCGTACCCTCACCTGGACCCTAAACCGTCCCCCACCCCTAACCCTAACCCTAGCCCGAAACCTAACCCTAACCCTTCCCCGAAGCCTGACCCTCACCCGTCCCCTAATCCTAATCCGTACGCTAACACTAACCCGTGCCCTCACACGCACGCTCCCCCTAAAGCATTGCCGTACCCTCACCTGGACCCTAAACCGTCCCCGTCCCCTAACCCTAACCCAAGCCCGAACCCTAACCCTAACACTTCCCCGAAGCCTGACACTCACCCGTTCCCTAATCCTAACCCGTACGCTAACACTAACCCACGCCCTCACACGCACGCTCCCCCTAAAGCGTTGCCGTACCCTCACCTGGATCCTAAACCGTCCCCGTCCCCTAACCCTAACCCTAGCCCGACCCCTAACCCTAACCCTTCCCCGAAGCCTGACCCTCACCCGTCCCCTAATCCTAACCCGTACGCTAACACTAACCCACGCCCTCACATGCACGCTCCCCCTAAAGCGTTGCCATACCCTCACCTGGACCCTAAACCGTCCCCGTCCCCGAACCCTAACCGGAAACCTCTCCCTAACCCTTCCCCGAAACCTGACCCTAACCCGTCCCCTAATCCTAACCCGTACGCTAACACTGACCCACGCCCTCACACACACGCTCCCCCTAAAGCTTTGCCGTACCCTCACCTGGACCCTAAACCGTCCCCTTCCCCTAACCCTAACCCTAGCCCGAACCCTAACCCTAACCCTTCCCCGAAGCCTGACCCTCACCCGCACCCTAATACTAACCTGTACGCTAACACTAACCCCTGCCCTCACACGCACGCTCCCCCTAAAGCGTTGCCGTACCCTCACCTGGACCCTAAGCCGTCCCCTTCCCCTAACCCTAACCCTAGCCCGAACCCTAACCCTAACCCTTCCCCAAAGCCTGACCCTCACCCGTCCCCTAATCCTAACCCGTACGCTAACACTAACCCGCGCCCTCACACGCACGCTCCCCCTAATGCGTTGCCGTATCCTCACCTGGACCCTAAACCGTCCCCGTCCCCTAACCCTAACCCTAGCCCGAACCCTAACCCTAACCCTTCCCCGAAGCCTGACCCTCACCCGTCCCCTAATCCTAACCCGTAGGCTAACACTAACCCGCGCCCTCACACGCACGCTCCCCCTAAAGCGTTGCCATACACTCACCTGGACCCTAAGCCGTCCCCTTCCCCTAACCCTAACCCTAGCCCGAACCCTAACCCTAACCCTTCCCCTAAGCCTGACCCTCACCCGTCCCCTAATCCTAACCCGTACGCTAACACTAACCCACGCCCTCACATGCACGCTCCCTCTAAAGCGTTGCTGTACCCTCCTCTGGACCCTAAACCGTCCCCGTCCCCTATCCCAAACCCTAGCCCGAACACTAACCCTAACCCTTCCCCGAAGCCTGACCCTCACCCGTCCCCTAATCCTAACGCGTACGCTAACACTAACCCGCGCCCTCACACGCACGCTCCCCCTAAAGCGTTGCCGTACCCTCACCGGGACCCTAAAACGTCCCCATCCCCTAACCCTAACCCTAGCCCGAACCCTATCCCTAACCCTTCCCCGAAGCCTGACCCTCACCCGTCCCCAAATCTTAACCTGTACGCTAACACTAACCCGCGCCCTCAAACGCACGCTCCCCCTAAAGCGTTGCTGTACCCTCACCTGGACCCTAAACCGTCCCCGTCCCCTAACCCTAACCCTAGCCCGAACCCTAACCCTAACCCTTCCCCGAAGCCTGACCCTCACCCATCCCGTAATCCTAACCCGTACGCTAACACTAACCCGTGCTCTCACACGCATGCTCCCCCTAAAGCGTTGCCGTACCCTCACCTGGACCCTAAACCGTCCCCGTCGCCTAACTCTAACCCTAGCCCGAACCCTAACCCTAACCCTTCCCCGAAGCCTGACACTCACACATCCCCTAATCCTAACCCGTACGCTAACACTAACCCGCGCCCTCTCATGCACGCTCCCCCTAAAGCGTTGCCGTACCATCACCTGGACCCTAAACCGTCCCCGTCCCCTAACCCTAACCCTAGCCCGAACCCTAACCCTAACCATTCCCCGAAGCCTGACCCTCACCCGTCCCCTAATCCTAACCCGTACGCTAACACTAACCCGCGCCCTCACACGCACGCTCCCCCTAATGCGTTGCCGTACCCTCACCTGGACCCTAAACGGTCCCCGTCACCTAACCCTATCCCTAGCCCGAAACCTAACCCTTACCCTTCCCCGAAGCCTGACCCTCACCCGTCCCCTAATCCTAACCCGTACACTAACACTAACCCGCGCCCTCACACGCACGCTCCCCCTAAAGCGTTGCCGTACCCTCACCTGGACCCTAAACCGTCCCCGTCCCCTAACCCTAACCCTAGCCCGAACCCTAAACCTAACCCTTCCCCGAAGCCTGACCCTCACCCGTCCCCTAATCCTAACCCGTACACTAACACTAACCCGCGCCCTCACACGCACGCTCCTCCTAAAGCGTTGCCGTACCCTCACCTGGACCCTAAACCGTCCCCGTCCGTAACCCTAACCCTAGCCCGAACCCTAACCCTAACCCTTCCCCGAAGCCTGACTCTCACCCGTCCCCTAATCCTAACCCGTACGCTAACACTAACCCGCGCCCTCACACGCACGCTCCCCCTAAAGCGTTGCCGTACCCTCACCTGGACCCTATACCGTCCCCGTCCCCTAACCCTAACCCTAGCCCGAACCCTAGCCCTGACGCTTCCCTGAAGCCTGACCCTCACACGTCCCCTAATCCTAACCCGTACGCTAACACTCACCCCCGCCCTCACACGCACGCTCCCCCTAAAGCGTTGCCATACCCTCACCTGGACCCTAAACCGTCCCCGTCCCCTAACCCTAACCGGAAACCTCTCCCTAACCCTTCCCCGAAGCCTGACCCTCACCCGTCCCCTAATCCTAACCCGTACGCTAACACTGACCCGCGCCCTCACATGCACGCTCCCTCTAAAGCGATGCCGTACCCTCCCCTGGAACCTAAACGGTCCCCGTCCCCTAAACCTAACCCTAGCCCGAACCCTAACCCTAACACTTCCGCGAAGCCTGACCCTCACCCGTCCCCTAATCCTAACACGTACGCTAACACTAACCCACGCCCTCACACGCACGCTCCCCCTAAAGCGTTGCCGTACCCTCACCTGGACCCTAAACCGTCCCCGTCCCCTAACCCTAACCCTAGCCCGAACCCTAACCCTGACGCTTCCCTGAAGTCTGACCCTCACCCGTCCCCTAATCCTAACCCGTACGCTAACACTAACCCGCGCCCTCACACGCACGCTCCCCCTAAAGCGTTACCGTACCCTCACCTGGACCCTAAACCGTCCCCGTCCCCTAACACTAACCCCAGCCCGAACCCTAAACCTAACCCTTCCCCGAAGCCTGACCCTCACCCGTCCGCTAATCCTAACCCGTACTCTAACACTAACCCACGCCCTCACATGCACGCTCCCCCTAAAGCGTTGCCGTACCCTCACCTGGACCCTAAACCGTCCCCGACCCCTAACCCTAACCCTAGCCCGAAACCTAACCCTAACCCTTCCCCGAAGCCTGACCCTCACCCGTCCCCTAATCCTAATCCGTACGCTAACACTAACCCGTGCCCTCACACGCACGCTCCCCCTAAAGCATTGCCGTACCCTCACCTGGACCCTAAACCGTCCCCGTCCCCTAACCCTAACCCAAGCCCGAACCCTAACCCTAACCCTTCCCCGAAGCCTGACACTCACCCGTTCCCTAATCCTAACCCGTACGCTAACACTAACCCACGCCCTCACACGCACGCTCCCCCTAAAGCGTTGCCGTACCCTCACCTGGATCCTAAACCGTCCCCGTCCCCTAACCCTAACCCTAGCCCGACCCCTAACCCTAACCCTTCCCCGAAGCCTGACCCTCACCCGTCCCCTAATCCTAACCCGTACGCTAACACTAACCCACGCCCTCACATGCACGCTCCCCCTAAAGCGTTGCCATACCCTCACCTGGACCCTAAACCGTCCCCGTCCCCGAACCCTAACCGGAAACCTCTCCCTAACACTTCCCCGAAACCTGACCCTAACCCGTCCCCTAATCCTAACCCGTACGCTAACACTGACCCACGCCCTCACACACACGCTCCCCCTAAAGCTTTGCCGTACCCTCACCTGGACCCTAAACCGTCCCCTTCCCCTAACCCTAACCCTAGCCCGAACCCTAACCCTAACCCTTCCCCGAAGCCTGACCCTCACCCGCACCCTAATACTAACCTGTACGCTAACACTAACCCCTGCCCTCACACGCACGCTCCCCCTAAAGCGTTGCCGTACCCTCACCTGGACCCTAAGCCGTCCCCTTCCCCTAACCCTAACCCTAGCCCGAACCCTAACCCTTCCCCAAAGCCTGACCCTCACCCGTCCCCTAATCCTAACCCGTACGCTAACACTAACCCACGCCCTCACATGCACGCTCCCTCTAAAGCGTTGCTGTACCCTCCTCTGGACCCTAAACCGTCCCCGTCCCCTATCCCAAACCCTAGCCCGAACACTAACCCTAACCCTTCCCCGAAGCCTGACCCTCACCCGTCCCCTAATCCTAACCCGTACGCTAACACTAACCCGCGCCCTCACACGCACGCTCCCCCTAAAGCGTTGCCGTACCCTCACCGGGACCCTAAAACGTCCCCATCCCCTAACCCTAACCCTAGCCCGAACCCTATCCCTAACCCTTCCCCGAAGCCTGACCCTCACCCGTCCCCAAATCTTAACCTGTACGCTAACACTAACCCGCGCCCTCAAACGCACGCTCCCCCTAAAGCGTTGCTGTACCCTCACCTGGACCCTAAACCGTCCCCGTCCCCTAACCCTAACCCTAGCCCGAACCCTAACCCTAACCCTTCCCCGAAGCCTGACCCTCACCCATCCCGTAATCCTAACCCGTACGCTAACACTAACCCGTGCTCTCACACGCATGCTCCCCCTAAAGCGTTGCCGTACCCTCACCTGGACCCTAAACCGTCCCCGTCGCCTAACTCTAACCCTAGCCCGAACCCTAACCCTAACCCTTCCCCGAAGCCTGACACTCACACATCCCCTAATCCTAACCCGTACGCTAACACTAACCCGCGCCCTCTCATGCACGCTCCCCCTAAAGCGTTGCCGTACCATCACCTGGACCCTAAACCGTCCCCGTCCCCTAACCCTAACCCTAGCCCGAACCCTAACCCTAACCATTCCCCGAAGCCTGACCCTCACCCGTCCCCTAATCCTAACCCGTACGCTAACACTAACCCGCGCCCTCACACGCACGCTCCCCCTAATGCGTTGCCGTACCCTCACCTGGACCCTAAACGGTCCCCGTCCCCTAACCCTATCCCTAGCCCGAAACCTAACCCTTACCCTTCCCCGAAGCCTGACACTCACCCGTCCCCTAATCCTAACCCGCACACTAACACTAACCCGCGCCCTCACACGCACGCTCCCCCTAAAGCGTTGCCGTACCTTCACCTGGACCCTAAACCGTCCCTGTCCCCTAACCCTAACCCTAGCCCGAACCCTAAAACTAACCCTTCCCCGAAGCCTGACCCTCACCCGTCCCCTAATCCTAACCCGTACACTAACACTAACCCGCGCCCTCACACGCACGCTCCCCCTAAAGCGTTGCCGTTCCCTCACCTGGACCCTAAACCGTCCCCGTCCCCTAACCCTAACCCTAGCCCGAACCCTCTCCCTAACCCTTCCCCGAAGCCTGACCCTCACCCGTCCCCTAATCCTAACCCGTACACTAACACTAACCCGCGCCCTCACACGCACGCTCCCCCTAAAGCGTTGCCGTACCCTCACCTGGACCCTAAACCGTCCCCGTCCGTAACCCTAACCCTAGCCCGAACCCTAACCCTAACCCTTCCCCGAAGCCTGACTCTCACCCGTCCCCTAATCCTAAGCAGTACGCTAACACTAACCCGCGCCCTCACACGCACGCTCCCCCTAAAGCGTTGCCGTACCCTCACCTGGACCCTAAACCGTCCCCGACCCCTAACCCTAACCCTAGCCTGAACCCTAACCCTAACCCTTCCCCGAAGCCTGACCCTCACCCGTCCCCTAATCCTAATCCGTACGCTAACACTAACCCGCGCCCTCACACGCACGCTCCCCCTAAAGCATTGCCGTACCCTCACCTGGACCCTAAACCGTCCCCGTCCCCTAACCCTAACCCTAGGCCGAACCCTAACCCTAACCCTTCCCCGAAGCCTGACACTCACCCGTTCCCTAATCCTAACCCGTACGCTAACACTAACCCGCGCCCTCACACGCACGCTCCCCCTAAAGCGTTGCCGTACCCTCCCCTGGATCCTAAACCGTCCCCGTCCCCTAACACTAACCCTAGCCCGAACCCTAACCCTAACCCTTCCCCGAAGCCTGACCCTCACCCGTCCCCTAATCCTAACCCGTACGCTAACACTAACCCAAGCCCTCACATGCACGCTCCCCCTAAAGCGTTGCCATACCCTCACCTGGACCCTAAACCGTCCCCGTCCCCGAACCCTAACCGGAAACCTCTCCCTAACCCTTCCCCGAAACCTGACCCTCACCCGTCCCCTAATCCTAACCCGTACGCTAACACTGACCCGCGCCCTCACACGCACGCTCCCCCTAAAGCATTGCCGTACCCGCACCTGGACCCTAAACCGTCCCCGTCCCCTAAACCTAACCCTACCCCGAACCCTAACCCTGATGCTTCCCCGAAGCCTGACCCTCACCCGTCCCCTAATCCTAACCCGTACGCTAACACTAACCCGCGCCCTCACACGCACGCTCCCCCGAAAGCGTTGCCGTACCCTCACCTGGACCCTAAACCGTTCCTGTCCCCTAACCCTAACCCTAGCCCGAACCCTAAACCTTAAGCTTCCCCGAAGCCTGACCCTCACCCATCCCCTAATCCTAACCCATACACTAACACTAACCCGGGCCCTCACACGCACGCTCCCCCTAAAGCGTTGCCGTACCCTCACCTGGACCCTAAACCGTCCCCATCCCCTAAGCCTAACCCTAGCCCGAACCCTAAACCTAACCCTTCCCCGAAGCCTGACCCTCACCCGTCCCCTAATCCTAACCCGTACGCTAACACTAACCCGCGCCCTCACACGCACGCTCCCCCTAAAGCGTTGCCGTACCCTCACCTGGACCGTAAACCGTCCCCGTCCCTTAACCCTAACGCTAGCCCGAACCCTATCCCTAACACTTCACCGAAGCCTGACCCTAACCCGCCCCAAATCTTAAGCCGTACGCTAACACTAACCCACGCCCTCACACGCACGCTCCCCCTAAAGCATTGCCGTACCCTCACCTGGACCCTAAACCGTCCCCGTCCCGTAACCCTAACCCTAGCCCGAACCCTAACCCTAACCCTTCCCCGAAGCCTGACCCTCAACCGTCCCCTAATCCTAACCCGTACGCTAACACTAACCCGCGCCCTCACACGCACCCTCCCCCTAAAGCGTTGCCGTACCCTCACCTGGACCCTAAACCGCCCCCGTGCCCTAACCCTAACCCTAGCCCGAACCCTAACCCTGACGATTCCCCGAAGCCTGACCCTCACCAGTCCCCTAATCCTAACCCGTATGCTAACACTAACCCGCGCCCTCACACGCACGCTCCCCCTAATGCGTTGCCGTACCCTCACCTGGACCCTAAACCGTCCCCATCCCCTAACCCTAACCCTAGCCCAAACCCTAACCCTACCCCTTCCCTGAAGCCTGACCCTCACCCGTCCCCTAATCCTAACCCGTACGCTAACACTAACCCGCGCCCTCACACGCACGCTCCCCCTAAAGCGTTGCCGTACCCTCACCTGGACCCTAAACCTTCCCCATCCCCTAACCCTAACCCTAGCGCGAACCCTAACCCTAACCGTTCCCCGAAGCCTGACCCTCACCCGTCCCCTAATCCTAACCCGTACGCTAACACTAACCTGCGCCCTCACACGCACGCTCCCCCTCAAGCGTTGCCGTACCCTCACCTGGACCCTAAACCGTCCCCGTCCCCTAACCCTAACCCTAGCCCGAAACCTAACCCTAACACTTCCCCGAAACCTGACCCTCACCCGTCCCCTAATCCTAACCCGTACGCTAACACTAACCCGCGCCCTCACACGCACGCTCCCCCTAAAGCGTTGCCGTACCCTCACCTGGACCCTAAACCGTCCCCGTCCCCTAACCCTAACCCTAGCCCGAACCCTAACCCTAACTCTTCCCCGAAGCCTGACCCTCACCCGTCCCCTAATCCTAACCCGTACGCTAACACTAACCCGCGCCCTCACACGCACGCTCCCCCTAAAGCGTTGCCGTACCCGCACCTGGACCCTAAACCGTCCCCGTCCCCTAAACCTAACCCTACCCCGAACCCTAACCCTGATGCTTCCCCGAAGCCTGACCCTCACCCGTCCCCTAATCCTAACCCGTACGCTAACACTAACCCGCGCCCTCACACGCACGCTCCCCCTAAAGCGTTGCCGTACCCTCACCTGGACCCTAAAACGTCCCCATCCCCTAACCCTAACCCTAGCCCGAACCCTAACTCTAACCCTTCCCCGAAGCCTGACCCTCACCCGTCCCCTAATCCTAACCCGTACGCTAACACTAACCCGCGCCCTCACACGCACGCTCCCCCTAAAGCGTTGCCGTACCCTCACCTGGACCGTAAACCGTTCCCGTCCCCTAACCCTAATCCTAGCCCGAACCCTAACCCTAACCCTTCCCCGAAGCCTGACCCTCACCCGTCCCCTAATCCTAACCCGTACGCTAACACTAACCCGTGCCCTCACACGCACGCTTCCCCTAAAGCATTACCGTACCCTCACCTTGACCCTAAACTGTCCCAGTCCCCTAACCCTAACCCTAGCCCGAACCCTAACCCTAACCCTTCCCCGAAGCCTGACCCTCACCCGTCCCCTAATCCTAACGCGTACGCTAACACTAACCCGCGCCCTCACACGCACCCTCCCCCTAAAGCGTTGCCGTACCCTCACCTGGACCCTAAACCGTCCCCGTCCCCTAACCGTAACCCTAGCCCGAACCCTATCCCTTACCCTTCCCCGAAGCCTGACCCTCACCCGTCCCCTAATCCTAACCCGTACGCTAACACTAACCCGCGCCCTCACACGCACGCTCCCGCTAAAGCGTTGCCGTACCTGCACCTGGACCCTAAACCGTCCCCGTCCCTTAAACCTAACCCTACCCCGAACCCTAACCCTGATGCTTCCCCGAAGCCTGACCCTCACCCGTCCCCTAATCCTAACCCGTACGCTAACACTAACCCGCGCCCTCACACGCACGCTCCCCCTAAAGCGTTGCCGTACCCTCACCTGGACCCTAAACCGTTCCTGTCCCCTAACCCTAACCCTAGCCCGAACCCTAAACCTTACCCTTCCCCGAAGCCTGACCCTCACCCATCCCCTAATCCTAACCCATACACTAACACTAACCCGGGCCCTCACACGCACGCTCCCCCTAAAGCGTTGCCGTACCCTCACCTGGACCCTAAACCGTCCCCATCCCCTAAGCCTAACCCTAGCCCGAACCCTAAACCTAACCCTTCCCCGAAGCCTGACCCTCACCCGTCCCCTAATCCTAACCCGTACGCTAACACTAACCCGCGCCCTCACACGCACGCTCCCCCTAAAGCGTTGCCGTACCCTCACCTGGACCCTAAACCGTCCCCGTCCCCTAACCCTAACCCTAGCCCGAACCCTAACCCTAACCCTTCCCCGAAGCCTGACCCTCACCCGTCCCCTAATCCTAACACGTACGCTAACACTAACCCGCGCCCTCACACGCACCCTCCCCCTAAAGCGTTGCCGTACCCTCACCTGGACCCTAAACCGTCCCCGTCCCCTAACCCCAACCCTAGCCCGAACCCTAACCCTAACACTTCCCCGAAGCCTGACCCTCACCCGTCCCCTAATCCTAACCCGTACGCTAACACTAACCCGCGCCCTCACACGCACCCTCCCCCTAAAGCGTTGCCGTACCCTCACCTGGACCCTAAACCGTCCCCGTCCCCTAACCCTAACCCTACCCCGAACCCTAACCCTAACACTTCCCCGAAGCCTGACCCTCACCCGTCCCCTAATCCTAATGCGTACGCTAACACTAACCCGCGCCCTCACATGCACGCTCCCCCTAAAGCGTTGCCGTACCCTCACCTGGACCCTAAACCGTCCCCGTCCCCTAACCCTAACGCTAGGCCGAACCCTATCACTAACACTTCACCGAAGCCTGACCCTAACCCGTCCCCAAATCTTAAGCCGTACGCTAACACTAACCCACGCCCTCACACGCACGCTCCCCCTAAAGCGTTGCCGTACCCTCACCTGGACCCTAAACCGTCCCCGTCCCGTAACCCTAACCATAGCCCGAACCCTAACCCTAAACCTTCCCCGAAGCCTGACCCTCAACCGTCCCCTAATCCTAATCCGTACGCTAACACTAACCCGCGCCCTCACACGCACCCTCCCCCTAAAGCGTTGCCGTACCCTCACCTGGACCCTAAACCGCCCCCGTGCCCTAACCCTAACCCTAGCCCGAACCATAACCCTGACGCTTCCCCGAAGCCTGACCCTCACCCGTCCCCTAATCCTAACCTGTACGCTAACACTAACCCGCGCCCTCACACGCACGCTCCCCCTAATGCGTTGCCGTACCCTCACCTGGACCCTAAACTGTCCCCGTCCCCTAACGCTAACCCTAGCCCGAACCCTAACCCTACCCCTTCCCTGAAGCCTGACCCTCACCCGTCCCCTAATCCTAACCCGTACGCTAACACTAACCCGCGCCCTCACACGCTCGCTCCCCCAAAATCGTTGCCGTACCCTCACCTGGACCCTAAACCGTCCCCATCCCCTAACCCTAACCCTAGCCCGAACCCTAACCCTAACCGTTCCCCGAAGCCTGACCCTCACCCGTCCCCTAATCCTAACCCGTACGCTAACACTAACCCGCGCCCTCACACGCACGCTCCCCCTAAAGCGTTGCCGTACCCTCACCTGGACCCTAAAACGTCCCCATCCCCTAACCCTAACCCTAGCCCGAACCCTAACTCTAACCCTTCCCCGAAGCCTGACCCTTACCCGTCCCCTAATCCTAACCCGTACGCTAACACTAACCCGCGCCTTCACACGCACGCTCCCCCTAAAGCGTTGCCGTACCCTCACCTGGACCGTAAACCGTCCCCGTCCCCTAACCCTAACCCTAGCCCGAACCCTAACCCTAACCCTTCCCAGAAGCCTGACCCTCACCCGTCCCCTAATCCTAACCCGTACGCTTACACTAACCCGCGCCCTCACACGCACGCTCCCCCTAAAGCGTTGCCGTACCCTCACCTGGACCCTAAACCGTCCCCGTCCCCTAACCCTAACCCTAGCCCGAACCCTAACCCTAACCCTTCCCCGAAGCCTGACCCTCACCCGTCCCCTAATCCTAACCCGTACGCTAACACTAACCCGCGCCCTCACACGCACGCTCCCCCTAAAGCGTTGCCGTACCCTCACCTGGACCCTAAACCGTCCCCGTCCCCTAACCCTAACCCTAGCCCGAACCCTAACCCTAACCCTTCCCCGAAGCCTGACCCTCACCCGTCCCCTAATCCTAACCCGTACGCTAACACTAACCCGCGCCCTCACACGCACGCTCCCCCTAAAGGGTTGCCGTACCCTCACCTGGACCCTAAACCGTCCCCGTCCCCTAACCCTAACCCTAGCCCGAACCATAACCCTAACCCTTCCCCGAAGCCTGACCCTCACCCATCCCCTAATCCTAACCCGTACGCTAACACTAACCCACGCCCTCACACGCACGCTCCCCCTAAAGCGTTGCCGTACCCTCACCTGGACCCTAAACCGTCCCCGTCCCCTAACCCTAACCCTAGCCCGAACCCTAGCCCTGACGCTTCCCCGAAGCCTGACCCTCACCCGTCCCCTAATCCTAACCCGTACGCTAACACTAACCCGCACCCTCACACGCACGCTCCCCCTAAAGCGTTGCCGTACCCTCATCTGGACCCTAAACCGTCCCCGTCCCCTAACCGTAACCCTAGCCCGAACTCTAACCCTTACACTTCCCCGAAGCCTGACCCTCACCCGTCCCCTAATCTTAACCCGTACGCTAACACTAACCCGCGCCCTCACACGCACACTCCCCCTAAAGCATTGCCGTACCCGCACCTGGACCCTAAACCGTCCCCGTCCCCTAAACCTAACCCTACCCCGAACCCTAACCCTGATGCTTCCCCGAAGCCTGACCCTCACCCGTCCCCTAATCCTAACCCGTACGCTAACACTAACCCGCGCCCTCACACGCACGCTCCCCCTAAAGCGTTGCCGTACCCTCACCTGGACCCTAAACCGTTCCTGTCCCCTAACCCTAACCCTAGCCCGAACCCTAAACCTTACCCTTCCCCGAAGCCTGACCCTCACCCATCCCCTAATCCTAACCCATACACTAAAACTAACCCGGGCCCTCACACGCACGCTCCCCCTAAAGCGTTGTCGTACCCTCACCTGGACCCTAAACCGTCCCCATCCCCTAAGCCTAACCCTAGCCCGAACCCTAAACCTAACCCTTCCCCGAAGCCGGACCCTCACCCGTCCCCTAATCCTAACCCGTACGCTAACACTAACCCGCGCCCTCACACGCACGCTCCCCCTAAAGCGTTGCCGTACCCTCACCTGGACCCTAAACCGTCCCCGTCCCCTAACCCTAACCCTAGCCCGAACCCTAACCCTAACCCTTCCCCGAAGCCTGACCCTCACCCGTCCCCTAATCCTAACCCGTACGCTAACACTAACCCGTGCCCTCACACGCACCCTCCCCCTAAAGCGTTGCCGTACCCTCACCTGGACCCTAAACCGCCCCCGTGCCCTAACACTTACCCTAGCCCGAACCCTAACGCTGACGCTTCCCTGAAGCCTGACCCTCACCCATCCCCTAATCCTAACCCGTACGCTAACACTAACCCGCGCCCTCACACGCA
This sequence comes from Stenella coeruleoalba, assembly GCF_951394435.1. Classification (NCBI taxonomy): domain Eukaryota; kingdom Metazoa; phylum Chordata; class Mammalia; order Artiodactyla; family Delphinidae; genus Stenella; species Stenella coeruleoalba. Next base: position 1,624,404 of record NW_027646361.1, on the reverse strand, counting down.
CGCTCCCCCTAAAGCGTTGCCGTACCCTCACCTGCACCCTAAACCGTCCCCGTACCCCAACCCTAACCCTAGCCCGAACCCTAACCCTGACGCTTCCCCGAAGCCTGACCCTCACCCGTCCCCTAATCCTAACCCGTACCCTAACACTAACCCGCGCCCTCACACGCACGCTCCCCCTAAAGCGTTGCCGTACCCTCACCTGGACCCTAAACCGTCCCCGTCCCCTAACCGTAACCCTAGCCCGAACCCTATCCCTTACCCTTCCCCGAAGCCTGACCCTCACCCGTCCCCTAATCCTAACCCGTACGCTAACACTAACCCGCGCCCTCACACGCACCCTCCCCCTAAAGCGTTGCCGTACCCGCACCTGGACCCTAAACCGTCCCCGTCCCCTAAACCTAACCCTACCCCGAACCCTAACCCTGATGCTTCCCCGAAGCCTGACCCTCACCCGTCCCCTAATCCTAACCCGTACGCTAACACTAACCCGCGCCCTCACACGCACGCTCCCCCTAAAGCGTTGCCGTACCCTCACCTGGACCCTAAACCGTTCCTGTCCACTAACCCTAACCCTAGCCCGAACCCTAAACCTTATCCTTCCCCGAAGCCTGACCCTCACCCATCCCCTAATCCTAACCCATACACTAACACTAACCCGGGCCCTCACACGCACGCTCCCCCTAAAGCGTTGCCGTACCCTCACCTGGACCCTAAACCGTCCCCATCCCCTAAGCCTAACCCTAGCCCGAACCCTAATCCTAACCCTTCCCCGAAGCCTGACCCTCACCCGTCCCCTAATCCTAACCCGTACGCTAACACTAACCCGCGCCCTCACACGCACGCTCCCCCTAAAGCGTTGCCGTACCCTCACCTGGACCCTAAACCGGCCCCATCCCCTAACCCTAACGCTAGCCCGAACCCTATCCCTAACACTTCACCGAAGCCTGACCCTAACCCGTCCCCAAATCTTAAGCCGTACGCTAACACTAACCCACGCCCTCACACGCACGCTCCCCCTAAAGCGTTGCCGTACCCTCACCTGGACCCTAAACCATCCCCGTCCCGTAACCGTAACCATAGCCCGAACCCTAACCCTAACCCTTCCCTGAAGCCTGACCCTCACCCGTCCCCTAATCCTAACCCGTACGCTAACACTAACCCGCGCCCTCACACGCACGCTCCCCCTAAAGCGTTGCCGTACCCTCACCTGGACCCTAAACCGTCCCCATCCCCTAACCCTAACCCTAGCCCGAACCCTAACCCTAACCGTTCCCCGAAGCCTGACCCTCACCCGTCCCCTAATCCTAACCCGTACGCTAACACTAACCTGCGCCCTCACACGCACGCTCCCCCTAAAGCGTTGCCGTACCCTCACCTGGACCCTAAACCGTCCCCGTCCCCTAACCCTAACCCTAGCCCGAACCCTAACCCTAACACTTCCCCGAAGCCTGACCCTCACCTGTCCCCTAATCCTAACCCGTACGCTAACACTAACCCGCGCCCTCACACGCACGCTCCCCCTGAAGCGTTGCCGTACCCTCACCCGGACCCTAAACCGTCCCCGTCCCCTAACCCTAACCCTAGCCCGAACCCTAACCCTAACACTTCCCCGAAGCCTGACCCTCACCCGTCCCCTAATCCTAACCCGTACACTTACACTAACCCGCGCCCTCACATGCACGCTCCCTCTAAAGCGTTGCCGTACCCTCCCCTGGACCCTAAACCGTCCCCGTCCCCTATCCCAAACCCTAGCCCGAACCCTAACCCTAACTCTTCCCCGAAGCCTGACCCTCACCCGTCCCATAATCCTAACCCGTACGCTAACACTAACCCGCGCCCTCACACGCACGCTCCCCCTAAAGCGTTGCCGTACCCTCACCTGGACCCTAAAACGTCCCCATCCCCTAACCCTAACCCTAGCCCGAACCCTAACCCTAACCCTTCCCCGAAGCCTGACCCTCACCCGTCCCCTAATCCTAACCCGTACGCTAACACTAACCCGCGCCCTCACACGCACGTTCCCCCTAAAGCGTTGCCGTACCCTCACCTGGACCGTAAACCGTCCCCGTCCCCTAACCCTAACCCTAGCCCGAACCCTAACCCTAACCCTTCCCAGAAGTCTGACCCTCACCCGTCCCCTAATCCTAACCCGTACGCTTACACTAACCCGCGCCCTCACACGCACGCTCCCCCTAAAGCGTTGCCGTACCCTCACCTGGACCCTAAACCGTCCCCGTCCCCTAACCCTAACCCTAGCCCGAACCCTAACCCTAACCCTTCCCCGAAGCCTGACCCTCACCCGTCCCCTAATCCTAACCCGTACGCTAACACTAACCCGCGCCCTCACACGCACGCTCCCCCTAAAGCGTTGCCGTACCCTCACCTGGACCCTAAACCGTCCCCGTCCCCTAACCCTAACCCTAGCCCGAACCCTAACCCTAACCCTTCCCCGAAGCCTGACCCTCACCAGTCCCCTAATCCTAACCCGTACGCTAACACTAACCCGCGCCCTCACACGCACGCTCCCCCTAAAGGGTTGCCGAACCCTCACCTGGACCCTAAACCGTCCCCGTCCCCTAACCCTAACCCTAGCCCGAACCGTAACCCTAACCCTTCCCCGAAGCCTGACCCTCACCCGTCCCCTAATCCTAACCCGTACGCTAACACTAACCCACGCCCTCACACGCACGCTCCCCCTAAAGCGTTGCCATACCCTCACCTCGACCCTAAACCGTCCCCGTCCCCTAACCCTAACCCTAGCCCGAACCCTAGCCCTGACGCTTCCCCGAAGCCTGACCCTCACCCGTCCCCTAATCCTAACCCGTACGCTAACACTAACCCGCGCCCTCACACGCACGCTCCCCCTAAAGCGTTGCCGTACCCTCACCTGGACCCTAAACCGTCCCCGTCCCCTAACCGTAACCCTAGCCCGAACTCTAAACCTTAACCTTCCCCGAAGCCTGACCCTCAGCCGTCCCCTAATCCTAACCTGTACGCTAACACTAACCCGCGCCCTCACACGCACGCTCCCCCTAAAGCGTTGCCGTACCCGCACCTGGACCCTAAACCGTCCCCGTCCCCTAAACCTAACCCTAGCCCGAACCCTAACCCTGATGCTTCCCCGAAGCCTGACCCTCACCCGTCCCCTAATCCTAACCCGTACGCTAACACTAACCCGCGCCCTCACACGCACTCTCCCCCTAAAGCGTTGCCGTACCCTCACCTGGACCCTAAACCGTTCCTGTCCCCTAACCCTAACCCTAGCCCGAACCCTAAACCTTACACTTCCCCGAAGCCTGACCCTCACCCATCCCCTAATCCTAACCCATACACTAACACTAACCCGGGCCCTCACACGCACGTTCCCCCTAAAGCATTGCCGTACCCTCACCTGGACCCTAAACCGTCCCCATCCCCTAAGCCTAACGCTAGCCCGAACCCTATCCCTAACACTTCACCGAAGCCTGACCCTAACCCGTCCCCAAATCTTAAGCCGTCCGCTAACACTAACCCACGCCCTCACACGCACGCTCCCCCTAAAGCGTTGCCGTACCCTCACCTGGACCCTAAACCGTCCCCGTCCCGTAACCCTAACCCTAGCCCGAACCCTAACCCTAACCCTTCCCCGAAGCCTGACCCTCAACCGTCCCCTAATCCTAACCCGTACGCTAACACTAACCCGCGCCTTCACACGCACCCTCCCCCTAAAGCGTTGCCGTACCCTCACCTGGACCCTAAACCGCCCCCGTGACCTAACCCTAACCCTAGCCCGAACCCTAACCCTGACGCTTCTCCGAAGCCTGACCCTCACCCGTCCCCTAATCCTAACCCGTACGCTAACACTAACCCACGCCCTCACACGCACGCTCCCCCTAATGCGTTGCCGTACCCTCACCTGGACCCTAAACCGTCCCCGTCCCCTAACCCTAACCCTAGCCCGAACCCTAACCCTACCCCTTCCCTGAAGCCTGACCCTCACCCGTCCACTAATCCTAACCCGTACGCTAACACTAACCTGCGCCCTCACACGCACGCTCCCCCTAAAGTGTTGCCGTACCCTCACCTGGACCCTAAACCGTCCCCATCCCCTAACCCTAACCCTAGCCCGAACCCTAACCCTGATGCTTCCCCGAAGCCTGACCCTCACCCGTCCCCTAATCCTAACCCGTACGCTAACACTAACCCGCGCCCTCACACGCACGCTCCCCCTAAAGCGTTGCCGTACCCTCACTTGGACCCTAAACTGTCCACGTCCCCTAACCCTAACCCTAGCCCGAACCCTAACCCTACCCCTTCCCTGAAGCCTGACCCTCACCCGTCCCCTAATCCTAACCCGTACGCTAACACTAACCCGCGCCCTCACACGCACGCTCCCCCTAAAGCGTTGCCGTACCCTCACCTGGACCCTAAACCATCCCCGTCCCGTAACCGTAACCATAGCCCGAACCCTAACCCTAACCCTTCCCTGAAGCCTGACCCTCACCCGTCCCCTAATCCTAACCCGTACGCTAACACTAACCCGCGCCCTCACACGCACGCTCCCCCTAAAGCGTTGCCGTACCCTCACCTGGACCCTAAACCGTCCCCATCCCCTAACCCTAACCCTAGCCCGAACCCTAACCCTAACCGTTCCCCGAAGCCTGACCCTCACCCGTCCCCTAATCCTAACCCGTACGCTAACACTAACCTGCGCCCTCACACGCACGCTCCCCCTAAAGCGTTGCCGTACCCTCACCTGGACCCTAAACCGTCCCCGTCCCCTAACCCTAACCCTAGCCCGAACCCTAACCCTAACACTTCCCCGAAGCCTGACCCTCACCTGTCCCCTAATCCTAACCCGTACGCTAACACTAACCCGCGCCCTCACACGCACGCTCCCCCTGAAGCGTTGCCGTACCCTCACCCGGACCCTAAACCGTCCCCGTCCCCTAACCCTAACCCTAGCCCGAACCCTAACCCTAACACTTCCCCGAAGCCTGACCCTCACCCGTCCCCTAATCCTAACCCGTACACTTACACTAACCCGCGCCCTCACATGCACGCTCCCTCTAAAGCGTTGCCGTACCCTCCCCTGGACCCTAAACCGTCCCCGTCCCCTATCCCAAACCCTAGCCCGAACCCTAACCCTAACTCTTCCCCGAAGCCTGACCCTCACCCGTCCCATAATCCTAACCCGTACGCTAACACTAACCCGCGCCCTCACACGCACGCTCCCCCTAAAGCGTTGCCGTACCCTCACCTGGACCCTAAAACGTCCCCATCCCCTAACCCTAACCCTAGCCCGAACCCTAACCCTAACCCTTCCCCGAAGCCTGACCCTCACCCGTCCCCTAATCCTAACCCGTACGCTAACACTAACCCGCGCCCTCACACGCACGTTCCCCCTAAAGCGTTGCCGTACCCTCACCTGGACCGTAAACCGTCCCCGTCCCCTAACCCTAACCCTAGCCCGAACCCTAACCCTAACCCTTCCCAGAAGCCTGACCCTCACCCGTCCCCTAATCCTAACCCGTACGCTTACACTAACCCGCGCCCTCACACGCACGCTCCCCCTAAAGCGTTGCCGTACCCTCACCTGGACCCTAAACCGTCCCCGTCCCCTAACCCTAACCCTAGCCCGAACCCTAACCCTAACCCTTCCCCGAAGCCTGACCCTCACCCGTCCCCTAATCCTAACCCGTACGCTAACACTAACCCGCGCCCTCACACGCACGCTCCCCCTAAAGCGTTGCCGTACCCTCACCTGGACCCTAAACCGTCCCCGTCCCCTAACCCTAACCCTAGCCCGAACCCTAACCCTAACCCTTCCCCGAAGCCTGACCCTCACCAGTCCCCTAATCCTAACCCGTACGCTAACACTAACCCGCGCCCTCACACGCACGCTCCCCCTAAAGGGTTGCCGAACCCTCACCTGGACCCTAAACCGTCCCCGTCCCCTAACCCTAACCCTAGCCCGAACCGTAACCCTAACCCTTCCCCGAAGCCTGACCCTCACCCGTCCCCTAATCCTAACCCGTACGCTAACACTAACCCACGCCCTCACACGCACGCTCCCCCTAAAGCGTTGCCATACCCTCACCTCGACCCTAAACCGTCCCCGTCCCCTAACCCTAACCCTAGCCCGAACCCTAGCCCTGACGCTTCCCCGAAGCCTGACCCTCACCCGTCCCCTAATCCTAACCCGTACGCTAACACTAACCCGCGCCCTCACACGCACGCTCCCCCTAAAGCGTTGCCGTACCCTCACCTGGACCCTAAACCGTCCCCGTCCCCTAACCGTAACCCTAGCCCGAACTCTAAACCTTAACCTTCCCCGAAGCCTGACCCTCAGCCGTCCCCTAATCCTAACCTGTACGCTAACACTAACCCGCGCCCTCACACGCACGCTCCCCCTAAAGCGTTGCCGTACCCGCACCTGGACCCTAAACCGTCCCCGTCCCCTAAACCTAACCCTAGCCCGAACCCTAACCCTGATGCTTCCCCGAAGCCTGACCCTCACCCGTCCCCTAATCCTAACCCGTACGCTAACACTAACCCGCGCCCTCACACGCACTCTCCCCCTAAAGCGTTGCCGTACCCTCACCTGGACCCTAAACCGTTCCTGTCCCCTAACCCTAACCCTAGCCCGAACCCTAAACCTTACACTTCCCCGAAGCCTGACCCTCACCCATCCCCTAATCCTAACCCATACACTAACACTAACCCGGGCCCTCACACGCACGTTCCCCCTAAAGCATTGCCGTACCCTCACCTGGACCCTAAACCGTCCCCATCCCCTAAGCCTAACGCTAGCCCGAACCCTATCCCTAACACTTCACCGAAGCCTGACCCTAACCCGTCCCCAAATCTTAAGCCGTCCGCTAACACTAACCCACGCCCTCACACGCACGCTCCCCCTAAAGCGTTGCCGTACCCTCACCTGGACCCTAAACCGTCCCCGTCCCGTAACCCTAACCCTAGCCCGAACCCTAACCCTAACCCTTCCCCGAAGCCTGACCCTCAACCGTCCCCTAATCCTAACCCGTACGCTAACACTAACCCGCGCCTTCACACGCACCCTCCCCCTAAAGCGTTGCCGTACCCTCACCTGGACCCTAAACCGCCCCCGTGACCTAACCCTAACCCTAGCCCGAACCCTAACCCTGACGCTTCTCCGAAGCCTGACCCTCACCCGTCCCCTAATCCTAACCCGTACGCTAACACTAACCCACGCCCTCACACGCACGCTCCCCCTAATGCGTTGCCGTACCCTCACCTGGACCCTAAACCGTCCCCGTCCCCTAACCCTAACCCTAGCCCGAACCCTAACCCTACCCCTTCCCTGAAGCCTGACCCTCACCCGTCCACTAATCCTAACCCGTACGCTAACACTAACCTGCGCCCTCACACGCACGCTCCCCCTAAAGTGTTGCCGTACCCTCACCTGGACCCTAAACCGTCCCCATCCCCTAACCCTAACCCTAGCCCGAACCCTAACCCTGATGCTTCCCCGAAGCCTGACCCTCACCCGTCCCCTAATCCTAACCCGTACGCTAACACTAACCCGCGCCCTCACACGCACGCTCCCCCTAAAGCGTTGCCGTACCCTCACTTGGACCCTAAACTGTCCACGTCCCCTAACCCTAACCCTAGCCCGAACCCTAACCCTACCCCTTCCCTGAAGCCTGACCCTCACCCGTCCCCTAATCCTAACCCGTACGCTAACACTAACCCGCGCCCTCACACGCACGCTCCCCCTAAAGCGTTGCCGTACCCTCACCTGGACCCTAAACCGTCCCCATCCCCTAACTCTAACCCTAGCCCGAACCCTAACCCTTACCCTTCCCCGAAGCCTGACCCTCAACCGTCCCCTAATCCTAACCCGTACGCTAACACTAACCCGCGCCCTCACACGCACGCTCCCCCTAAAGCGTTGCCGTACCCGCACCTGGACCCTAAACCGTCCCCGTCCCCTAAACCTAACCCTACCCCGAACCCTAACCCTGATGCTTCCCCGAAGCCTGACCCTCACCCGTCCCCTAATCCTAACCCGTACGCTAACACTAACCCGCGCCCTCACACGCACGCTCCCCCTAAAGCGTTGCCGTACCCTCACCTGGACCCTAAACCGTCCCCATCCCCTAAGCCTAACCCTAGCCCGAACCCTAAACCTAACCCTTCCCCGAAGCCTGACCCTCACCCGTCCCCTAATCCTAACCCGTACGCTAACACTAACCCGCGCCCTCACACGCACGCTCCCCCTAAAGCGTTGCCGTACCCTCACCTGGACCCTAAACCGTCCCCGTCCCCTAACCCTAACCCTAGCCCGAACCCTAACCCTAACACTTCCCCGAAGCCTGACCCTCACCCGTCCCCTAATCCTAACCCGTACGCTAACACTAACCCGTGCCCTCACACGCACCCTCCCCCTAAAGCGTTGCCGTACCCTCACCTGGACCCTAAACCGCCCCCGTGCCCTAACACTTACCCTAGCCCGAACCCTAACCCTGACGCTTCCCTGAAGCCTGACCCTCACCCATCCCCTAATCCTAACCCGTACGCTAACACTAACCCGCGCCCTCACACGCACGCTCCCCCTAAAGCGTTGCCGTACCCTCACCTGCACCCTAAACCGTCCCCGTACCCTAACCCTAACCCTAGCCCGAACCCTAACCCTGACGCTTCCCCGAAGCCTGACCCTCACCCGTCCCCTAATCCTAACCCGTACGCTAACACTAACCCGCGCCCTCACACGCACGCTCCCCCTAAAGCTTTGCCGTACCCTCACCTGGACCCTAAACCGTCCCCGTCCCCTAACCGTAACCCTAGCCCGAACCCTATCCCTTACCCTTCCCCGAAGCCTGACCCTCACCCGTCCCCTAATCCTAACCCGTACGCTAACACTAACCCGCGCCCTCACACGCACGCTCCCCCTAAAGCGTTGCCGTACCCACACCTGGACCCTAAACCGTCCCCGTCCCCTAAACCTAACCCTACCCCGAACCCTAACCCTGATGCTTCCCCGAAGCCTGACCCTCACCCGTCCCCTAATCCTAACCCGTACGCTAACACTAACACGCGCCCTCACATGCACGCTCCCCCTAAAGCGTTGCCGTACCCTCACCTGGACCCTAAACCGTTCCTGTCCCCTAACCCTAACCCTAGCCCGAACCCTAAACCTTATCCTTCCCCGAAGCCTGACCCTCACCCATCCCCTAATCCTAACCCATACACTAACACTAACCCGGGCCCTCACACGCACGCTCCCCCTAAAGCGTTGCCGTACCCTCACCTGGACCCTAAACCGTCCCCATCCCCTAAGCCTAACCCTAGCCCGAACCCTAATCCTAACCCTTCCCCGAAGCCTGACCCTCACCCGTCCCCTAATCCTAACCCGTACGCTAACACTAACCCGCGCCCTCACACGCACGCTCCCCCTAAAGCGTTGCCGTACCTTCACCTGGACCCTAAACCGTCCCCGTCCCCTAACCCTAACCCTAGCCCGAACCCTATCCCTAACACTTCACCGAAGCCTGACCCTAACCCGTCCCCAAATCTTAAGCCGTACGCTAACACTAACCCACGCCCTCACACGCATGCTCCCCCTAAAGCGTTGCCGTACCCTCACCTGGACCCTAAACCGTCCCCGTCCCGTAACCCTAACCATAGCCCGAACCCTAACCCTAACCCTTCCCCGAAGCCTGACCCTCAACCGTCCCCTAATCCTAACCCGTACGCTAACACTAACCCGCGCCCTCACACGCACGCTCCCCCTAAAGCGTTGCCGTACCCTCACCTGGACCCTAAACCGTCCCCATCCCCTAACCCTAACCCTAGCCCGAACCCTAACCCTAACCGTTCCCCGAAGCCTGACCCTCACCCGTTCCCTTATCCTAACCCGTACGCTAACACTAACCTGCGCCCTCACACGCACGCTCCCCCTAAAGCGTTGCCGTACCCTCACCTGGACCCTAAACCGTCCCCGTCCCCTAACCCTAACCCTAGCCCGAACCCTAACCCTAACACTTCCCCAAGCCTGACCCTCACCTGTCCCCTAATCCTAACCCGTACGCTAACACTAACCCGCGCCCTCACACGCACGCTCCCCCTAAAGCGTTGCCGTACCCTCACCTGGACCCTAAACCGTCCCGGTCCCCTAACCCTAACCCTAGCCCGAACCCTAACCCTAACACTTCCCCGAAGCCTGACCCTCACCCGTCCCCTAATCCTAACCCGTACACTTACACTAACCCGCGCCCTCACATGCACGCTCCCTCTAAAGCGTTGCCGTACCCTCCCCTGGACCCTAAACCGTCCCCGTCCCCTATCCCAAACCCTAGCCCGAACCCTAACCCTAACTCTTCCCCGAAGCCTGACACTCACCCGTCCCATAATCCTAACCCGTACGCTAACACTAACCCGCGCCCTCACACGCACGCTCCCCCTAAAGCGTTGCCGTACCCTCACCTGGACCCTAAAACGTCCCCATCCCCTAACCCTAACCCTAGCCCGAACCCTAACTCTAACCCTTCCCCGAAGCCTGACCTTCACCCGTCCCCTAATCCTAACCCGTACGCTAACACTAACCCGCGCCCTCACACGCACGCTCCCCCTAAAGCGTTGCCGTACCCTCACCTGGACCGTAAACCGTCCCCGTCCCCTAACCCTAACCCTAGCCCGAACCCTAACCCTAACCCTTCCCAGAAGCCTGACCCTCACCCGTCCCCTAATCCTAACCCGTACGCTTACACTAACCCGCGCCCTCACACGCACGCTCCCCCTAAAGCGTTGCCGTACCCTCACCTGGACCCTAAACCGTCCCCGTCCCCTAACCCTAACCCTAGCCCGAACCCTAACCCTAACCCTTCTCCGAAGCCTGACCCTCACCCGTCCCCTAATCCTAACCCGTACGCTAACACTAACCCGCGCCCTCACACGCACGCTCCCCCTAAAGCGTTGCCGTACCCTCACCTGGACCCTAAACCGTCCCCGTCCCCTAACCCTAACCCTAGCCCGAACCCTAACCCTAACCCTTCCCCGAAGCCTGACCCTCACCAGTCCCCTAATCCTAACCCGTACGCTAACACTAACCCGCGCCCTCACACGCACGCTCCCCCTAAAGGGTTGCCGTACCCTCACCTGGACCCTAAACCGTCCCCGTCCCCTAACCCTAACCCTAGCCCGAACCGTAACCCTAACCCTTCCCCGAAGCCTGACCCTCACCCGTCCCCTAATCCTAACCCGTACGCTAACACTAACCCACGCCCTCACACGCACACTCCCCCTAAAGCGTTGCCGTACCCTCACCTGGACCCTAAACCGTCCCCGTCCCCTAACCCTAACCCTAGCCCGAACCCTAGCCCTGACGCTTCCCCGAAGCCTGACCCTCACACGTCCCCTAATCCTAACCCGTACGCTAACACTAACCCGCGCCCTCACACGCACGCTCCCCCTAAAGCGTTGCCGTACCCTCACCTGGACCCTAAACTGTCCCCGTCCCCTAACCGTAACCCTAGCCCGAACTCTAACCCTTAATCTTCCCCGAAGCCTGACCCTCACCCGTCCCCTAATCCTAACCCGTACGCTAACACTAACCCGCGCCCTCACACGCACGCTCCCCCTAAAGCGTTGCCGTACCCGCACCTGGACCCTAAACCGTCCCCGTCCCCTAAACCTAACCCTACCCCGAACCCTAACCATGATGCTTCCCCGAAGCCTGACCCTCACCCGTCCCCTAATCCTAACCCGTACGCTAACACTAACCCGCGCCCTCACACGCACTCTCCCCCTAAAGCGTTGCCGTACCCTCACCTGGACCCTAAACCGTTCCTGTCCCCTAACCCTAACCCTAGCCCGAACCCTAAACCTTACACTTCCCCGAAGCCTGACCCTCACCCATCCCCTAATCCTAACCCATACACTAACACTAACCCGGGCCCTCACACGCACGCTCCCCCTAAAGCGTTGCCGTACCCTCACCTGGACCCTAAACCGTCCCCATCCCCTAAGCCTAACGCTAGCCCGAACCCTATCCCTAACACTTCACCGAAGCATGACCCTAACCCGTCCCAAAATCTTAAGCCGTACGCTAACACTAACCCACGCCCTCACACGCACGCTCCCCCTAAAGCGTTGCCGTACCCTCACCTGGACCCTAAACCGTCCCCGTCCCGTAACCCTAACCCTAGCCCGAACCCTAACCCTAACCCTTCCCCGAAGCCTGACCCTCAACCGTCCCCTAATCCTAACCCGTACGCTAACACTAACCCGCGCCCTCACACGCACCCTCCCCCTAAAGCGTTGCCGTACCCTCACCTGGACCCTAAACCGCCCCCGTGCCCTAACCCTAACCCTAGCCCGAACCCTAACCCTGACGCTTCTCCGAAAACTGACCCTCACCCGTCCCCTAATCCTAACCCGTACGCTAACACTAACCCGCGCCCTCACACGCACGCTCCCCCTAATGCGTTGCCGTACCCTCACCTGGACCCTAAACCGTCCCCGTCCCCTACCCCTAACCCTAGCCCGAACCCTAACCCTACCCCTTCCCTGAAGCCTGACCCTCACCCGTCCCCTAATCCTAACCCGTACGCTAACACTAACCCGCGCCCTCACACGCACGCTCCCCCTAAAGCGTTGCTGTACCCTCACCTGGACCCTAAACCGTCCCCATCCCCTAACCCTAACCCTAGCCCGAACCCTAACCCTGATGCTTCCCCGAAGCCTGACCCTCACCCGTCCCCTAATCCTAACCCGTACGCTAACACTAACCCGCGCCCTCACACGCACGCTCCCCCTAAAGCGTTGCCGTACCCTCACCTGGACCCTAAACCGTTCCTGTCCCCTAACCCTAACCCTAGCCCGAACCCTAAACCTTACCCTTCCCCGAAGCCTGACCCTCACCCATCCCCTAATCCTAACCCATACACTAACACTAACCCGGGCCCTCACACGCACGCTCCCCCTAAAGCGTTGCCGTACCCTCACCTGGACCCTAAACCGTCCCCATCCCCTAAGCCTAACCCTAGCCCGAACCCTAAACCTAACCCTTCCCCGAAGCCTGACCCTCACCCGTCCCCTAATCCTAACCCGTACGCTAACACTAACCCGCGCCCTCACACGCACGCTCCCCCTAAAGCGTTGCCGTACCCTCACCTGGACCCTAAACCGTCCCCGTCCCCTAACCCTAACGCTAGCCCGAACCCTATCCCTAACACTTCACCGAAGCCTGACCCTAACCCGTCCCCAAATCTTAAGCCGTACGCTAACACTAACCCACGCTCTCACACGCACGCTCCCCCTAAAGCGTTGCCGTACCCTCACCTGGACCCTAAACCGTCCCCGTCCCGTAACCCTAACCATAGCCCGAACCCTAACCCTGACCCTTCCCCGAAGCCTGACCCTCAACCGTCCCCTAATCCTAACCTGTACGCTAACACTAACCCGCGCCCTCACACGCACGCTCCCCCTAATGCGTTGCCGTACCCTCACCTGGACCCTAAACTGTCCCCGTCCCCTAACCCTAACCCTAGCCCGAACCCTAACCCTACCACTTCCCTGAAGCCTGACCCTCACCCGTCCCCTAATCCTAACCCGTACGCTAACACTAACCCGCGCCCTCACACGCACGCTCCCCCTAAAGCGTTGCCGTACCCTCACCTGGACCCTAAACCGTCCCCATCCCCTAACCCTAACCCTAGCCCGAACCCTAACCCTAACCGTTCCCCGAAGCCTGACCCTCACCCGTCCCCTAATCCTAACCCGTACGCTAACACTAACCTGCGCCCTCACACGCACGCTCCCCCTAAAGCGTTGCCGTACCCTCACCTGGACCCTAAACCGTCCCCGTCCCCTAACCCTAACCCTAGCCCGAACCCTAACCCTAACACTTCCCCGAAGCCTGACCCTCACCTGTCCCCTAATCCTAACCCGTACGCTAACACTAACCCGCGCCCTCACACGCACGCTCCCCCTAAAGCGTTGCCGTACCCTCACCTGGACCCTAAACCGTCTCCGTCCCCTAACCCTAACCCTAGCCCGAACCCTAACCCTAACACTTCCCCGAAGCCTGACCCTCACCCGTCCCCTAATCCTAACCCGTACACTTACACTAACCCGCGCCCTCACATGCACGCTCCCTCTAAAGCGTTGCCGTACCCTCCCCTGGACCCTAAACCGTCCCCGTCCCCTATCCCAAACCTAGCCCGAACCCTAACCCTAACTCTTCCCCGAAGCCTGACCCTCACCCGTCCCATAATCCTAACCCGTACGCTAACACTAACCCGCGCCCTCACACGCACGCTCCCCCTAAAGCGTTGCCGTACCCTCACCTGGACCGTAAACCGTCCCCGTCCCCTAATCCTAACCCTAGCCCGAACCCTAACCCTAACACTTCCCAGAAGCCTGACCCTCACCCGTCCCCTAATCCTAACCCGTACGCTAACACTAACCCACGCCCTCACACGCACGCTCCCCCTAAAGCGTTGCCGTACCCTCACCTGGACCCTAAAGCGTCCCCGTCCCCTAACCCTAACCCTAGCCCGAACCCTAACCCTAACCCTTCCCCGAAGCCTGACCCTCACCCGTCCCCTAATCCTAACCCGTACACTAACACTAACCCGCGCCCTCACACGCACGCTCCCCCTAAAGCGTTGCCGTACCCTCACCTGGACCCTAAACCGTCCCCGTCCCCTAACCCTAACCCTAGCCCGAACCCTAACCCTAACCCTTCCCTGAAGCCTGACCCTCACCAGTCCCCTAATCCTAACCCGTACGCTAACACAAACCCGCGCCCTCACACGCACGCTCCCCCTAAAGGGTTGCCGTACCCTCACCTGGACCCTAAACCGTCTCCGTCCCCTAACCCTAACCCTAGCCCGAACCGTAACCCTAACCCTTCCCCGAAGCCTGACCCTCACCCGTCCCCTAATCCTAACCCGTACGCTAACACTAACCCACGCCCTCACACGCACGCTCCCCCTAAAGCGTTGCCGTACCCTCACCTGGACCCTAAACCGTCCCCGTCCCCTAACCCTAACCCTAGCCCGAACCCTAGCCCTGACGCTTCCCCGAAGCCTGACCCTCACCCGTCCCCTAATCCTAACCCGTACGCTAACACTAACCCGCGCCCTCACACGCACGCTCCCCCTAAAGCGTTGCCGTACCCTCATCTGGACCCTAAACCGTCCCCGTCCCCTAACCGTAACCCTAGCCCGAACTCTAACCCTTACCCTTCCCCGAAGCCTGACCCTCACCCGTCCCCTAATCCTAACCCGTACGCTAACACTAACCCGCGCCCTCACACGCACGCTCCCCCTAAAGCGTTGCCGTACCCGCACCTGGACCCTAAACCGTCCCCGTCCCCTAAACCTAACCCTACCCCGAACCCTAACCCTGATGCTTCCCCGAAGCCTGACCCTCACCCGTCCCCTAACCCTAACCCGTACGCTAACACTAACCCGCGCCCTCACACGCACGCTCCCCCTAAAGCGTTGCCGTACCATCACCTGGACCCTAAACCGTTCCTGTCCCCTAACCCTAACCCTAGCCCGAACCCTAAACCTTACCCTTCCCCGAAGCCTGACCCTCACCCATCCCCTAATCCTAACCCATACACTAAAACTAACCCGGGCCCTCACACGCACGCTCCCCCTAAAGCGTTGTCGTACCCTCACCTGGACCCTAAACCGTCCCCATCCCCTAAGCCTAACCCTAGCCCGAACCCTAAACCTAACCCTTCCCCGAAGCCTGACCCTCACCCGTCCCCTAATCCTGACCCGTACGCTAACACTAACCCGCGCCCTCACACGCACGCTCCCTCTAAAGCGTTGCCGTACCCTCACCTGGACCCTAAACCGTCCCCATCCCCTAACCCTAACCCTAGCCCGAACCCTAACCCTAACCCTTCCCCGAAGCCTGACCCTCACCCGTCCCCTAATCCTAACCCGTACGCTAACACTAACCTGCGCCCTCACACGCACGCTCCCCCTAAAGCGTTGCCGTACCCTCACCTGGACCCTAAACCGTCCCCGTCCCCTATCCCAAACCCTAGCCCGAACCCTAACCCTAACTCTTCCCCGAAGCCTGACCCTCACCCGTCCCCTAATCCTAACCCGTACGCTAACACTAACCCGCGCCCTCACACGCACGCTCCCCCTAAAGCGTTGCCGTACCCTCACCTGGACCCTAAAACGTCCCCATCCCCTAACCCTAACCCTAGCCCGAACCCTAACCCTAACCCTTCCCCGAAGCCTGACCCTCACCCGTCCCCTAATCCTAACCCGTACGCTAACACTAACCCGCGCCCTCACACGCACGCTCCCCCTAAAGCGTTGCCGTACCCTCACCTGGACCGTAAACCGTCCCCGTCCCCTAACCCTAACCCTAGCCCGAACCCTAACCCTAACCCTTCCCCGAAGCCTGACCCTCACCCGTCCCCTAATCCTAACCCGTACGCTAACACTATCCCACGCCCTCAAACGCACACTCCCCCTAAAGCGTTGCCGTACCCTCACCTGGACCCTAAACCGTCCCCGTCCCCTAACCCTAACCCTAGCCCGAACCCTAACCCTAACCCTTCCCCGAAGCCTGACACTCACCCGTCCCCTAATCCTAACCCGTACGCTAACACTAACCCGCGCCCTCACATGCACACTCCCCCTAAAGCGTTGCCGTACCCTCACCTGGACCCTAAACCGTCCCCGTCCCCTAACCCTAACCCTAGCCCGAACCCTAACCCTAACCCTTCCCCGAAGCCTGACCCTCACCCGTCCCCTAATCCTAACCCGTACGCTAACACTAACCCGCGCCCTCACACGCACGCTCCACCTAAAGGGTTGCCGTACCCTCACCTGGACCCTAAACCGTCCCCGTCCCCTAACCCTAACCCTAGCCCGAACCGTAACCCTAACCCTTCCCCGAAGCCTGACCCTCACCCGTCCCCTAATCCTAACCCGTACGCTAACACTAACCCGCGCCCTCACACGCACGCTCCCTCTAAAGCGTTGCCGTACCCTCACCTGGACCCTAAACCGTTCCTGTCCCCTAACACTAACCCTAGCCCGAACACTAAACCTTACCCTTCCCCGAAGCCTGACCCTCACCCATCCCCTAATCCTAACCCATACACTAACACTAAACCGGGCCCTCACACGCACGCTCCCCCTAAAGCGTTGCCGTACCCTCACCTGGACCCTAAACCGTCCCCATCCCCTAAGCCTAACCCTAGCCGAAACCCTAAACCTAACCCTTCCCCGAAGCCTGACCCTCACCCGTCCCCTAATCCTAACCCGTACGCTAACACTAACCCGCGCCCTCACACGCACGCTCCCCCTAAAGCGTTGCCGTACCCTCACCTGGACCCTAAACCGTCCCCGTCCCCTAACCCTAACGCTAGCCCGAACGCTATCCCTAACACTTCACCGAAGCCTGACCCTAACCCGTCCCCAAATCTTAAGCCGTACGCTAACACTAACCGACGCCCTCACACGCACACTCCCCCTAAAGCGTTGCCGTACCCTCACCTGGACTCTAAACCGTCCCCGTCCCGTAACCCTAACCCTAGCCCGCACCCTAACCCTAACCCTTCCCCGAAGCCTGACCCTCACCCGTCCCCTAATCCTAACCCGTACGCTAACACTAACCCGCGCCCTCACACGCACGCTCCCCCTAAAGCGTTGCCGTACCCTCACCTGGACCCTAAACCGTCCCCGTCCCCTAACCCTAATCCTAGCCCGAACCCTAACCCTGACGCTTCCCCGAAGCCTGACCCTCACCCGTCCCCTAATCCTAACCCGTACGCTAACACTAACCCACGCCCTCACACGCACGCTCCCCCTAAAGCGTTGCCGTACCCTCACCTGGACCCTAAACCGTCCCCGTCCCCTAACCGTAACCCTAGCCCGAACCCTAACCCTTACCCTTCCCCGAAGCCTGACCCTCACCCGTCCCCTAATCCTAACCCATACGCTAACACTAACCCGCGCCCTCACACGCACGCTCCCCCTAAAGCGTTGCCGTACCCGCACCTGGACCCTAAACCGTCCCCGTCCCCTAAACCTAACCCTAGACCGAGCCCTAACCCTAACACTTCCCCGAAGCCTGACCCTCACCCGTCCCCTAATCCTAACCCGTACACTAACACTAACCCACGCCCTCACATGCACGCTCCCTCTAAAGCGTTGCCGTACCCTCACCTGGACCCTAAACCGTCCCCGTCCCCTATCCCAAACCCTAGCCCGAACCCTAACCCTAACTCTTCCCCGAAGCCTGACCCTCACCCGTCCCCTAATCCTGACCCATACGCTAACACTAACCCGCGCCCTCACACGCACGCTCCCCCTAAAGCGTTGCCGTACCCTCACCTGGACCCTAAAACGTCCCCATCCCCTAACCCTAACCCTAGCCCGAAGTCTAACCCTAACCCTTCCCCGAAGCCTGACCCTCACCCGTCCCCTAATCCTAACCCGTACGCTAACACTAACCCGCGCCCTCACACGCACGCTCCACATAAAGCGTTGCCGTACCCTCACCTGGACCGTAAACCGTCCCCAGTCCCTAACCCTAACCCTAACCCAAACCCTAACCCTAACCCTTCTCCGAAGCCTGACCCTCACCGGTCCCCTAATCCTAACCCGTACGCTAACACTAACCCGCGCCCTCACACGCACACTCCCCCTAAAGCGTTGCCGTACCCTCACCTGGACCCTAAACCGTCCCCGTTCCCTAACTCTAACCCTAGCCCGAACCCTAACCCTAACCCTTCCCCGAAGCCTGACCCTCACCCGTCCCCTAATCCTAACCCGTACGCTAACACTAACCCGCGCCCTCACACGCACGCTCCCCCTAAAGCGTTGCTGTACCCTCACCGGGATCCTAAACCGTCCCCGTCCCCTAACCCTAACCCTAGCCCGAACCCTAACCCTAACCCTTCCCCGAAGCCTGACCCTCACCCGTCCCCTAATCCTAACCCGTACGTTAACACTAACCCGCGCCCTCACACGCACGCTCCCCCTAAAGAGTTGCCGTACCCTCACCTGGACCCTAAACCGTCCCCGTCCCCTAACCCTCACCCTAGCCCGAACCGTAACCCTAACCCTTCCCCGAAGCCTGACCCTCACCCGTCCCCTAATCCTAACCCGTACGCTAACACTAACCCACGCCCTCACACGCACGCTCCCCCTAAAGCGTTGCCGTACCCTCACCTGGACCCTAAACCGTCCCCATCCCCTAACCCTAACCCTAGCCCGAACCCTAACCCTGACGCTTCCCCGAAGCCTGACCCTCACCCGTCCCCTAATCCTAACCCGTACGCTAACATTAACCCGCGCCCTCACACGCACGCTCCCCCTAAAGCGTTGCCGTACCCTCACCTGGACCCTAAACCGTCCCCGTCCCCTAACCGTAACCCTAGCCCGAACCCTAACCCTTACCCTTCCCCGAAGCCTGACCCTCACCCGTCCCCTAATCCTAACCCGTACGCTAACACTAACCCGCGCCCTCACACGCACGCTCCCCCTAAGGCGTTGCCGTACCCGCACCTGGACCCTAAACAGTCCCCGTCCCCTAAAACTAACCCTACCCCGAACCCTAACCCTGATGCTTCCCCGAAGCCTGACCCTCACCCGTCCCCTAATCCTAACCCGTACGCTAACAATAACCCGCGCCCTCACACGCACACTCCCCCTAAAGCGTTGCCGTACCCTCACCTGGACCCTAAACCGTTCCTGTCCCCTAACCCTAACCCTAGCCCGAACCCTAACCCTTACCCTTCCCCGAAGCCTGACCCTCACCATCCCCTAATCCTAACCCATACACTAACACTAAACTGGGCCCTCACACGCACGCTCCCCCTAAAGCGTTGTCGTACCCTCACCTGGACCCTAAACCGTCCCCATCCCCTAAGCCTAACCCTAGCCCGAACCCTAAACCTAACCCTTCCCCGAAGTCTGACCCTCACCCGTCCCCTAATCCTAACCCGTACGCTAACACTAACCCGTGCCCTCACACGCACGCTCCCCCTAAAGCGTTGCCGTACCCTCACCTGGGCCCTAAACCGTCCCCGTCCCCTAACCCTAACGCTAGCCCGAACCCTATCCCTAACACTTCACCGAAGCCTGACCCTAACCCGTCCCCAAATCTTAAGCCGTACGCTAACACTAACCCACGCCCTCACACGCACGCTCCCCCTAAAGCGTTGCCGTACCCTCACCTGGACCCTAAACCGTCCCCGTCCCGTAACCCTAACCCTAGCCCGAACCCTAACCCTAACCCTTCCCCGAAGCCTGACCCTCACCCGTCCCCTAATCCTAACCCGTACGCTAACACTAACCCGTGCCCTCACACGCACCCTCCCCCTAAAGCGTTGCCGTACCCTCACCTGGACCCTAAACCGCCCCCGTGCCCTAACCCTAACCCTAGCCCGAACCCTAACCCTGACGCTTCCCCGAAGCCTGACCCTCACACGTCCCCTAATCCTAACCCGTACGCTAACACTAACCCGCGCCCTCACACGCACGCTCCCCCTAATGCGTTGCCGTACCCTCACCTGGACCCTAAACCGTCCCCGTCCCCTAACCCTAACCCTAGCCCGAACCCTAACCCTACCCTTCCCTGAAGCCTGACCCTCACCCGTCCACTAATCCTAACCCGTACGCTAACACTAACCCGCGCCCTCACACGCACGCTCCCCCTAAAGCGTTGCCGTACCCGCACCTGGACCCTAAACCGTCCCCGTCCCCTAAACCTAACCCTAGCCCGAACCCTAACCCTAAAACTTCCCCGAAGCCTGACCCTCACCCGTCCCCTAATCCTAACCGGTACACTAACACTAATCCGCGCCCTCACATGCACGCTCCCTCTAAAGCGTTGCCGTACCCTCCCCTGGACCCTAAACCGTCCCCGTCCCCTATCGCAAACCCTAGCCCGAACCCTAACCCTAACTCTTCCCCGAAGCCTGACCCTCACCCGTCCCCTAAGCCTAACCCGTACGCTAACACTAACCCGCGCCCTCACACGCACGCTCCCCCTAAAGCGTTGCCGTACCCTCACCTGGACCCTAAAACGTCCCCATCCCCTAACCCTAACCCTATCCCGAACCCTAACCCTAACCCTTCCCCGAAGCCTGACCCTCACCCGTCCCCTAATCCTAACCCGTACGCTAACACTAACCCGCGCCCTCACACGCACGCTCCCCCTAAAGCGTTGCCGTACCCTCACCTGGACCCTAAACCGTCCCCGTCCCCTAACCCTAACCCTAGCCCGAACCCTAAACCTCACGCTTCCCCGAAGCCTGACCCTCACCCGTCCCCTAATCCTAACCCGTACGGTAACACTAACCCGCGCCCTCACACGCACGCTCCCCCTAAAGTGTTGCCGTACACTCACCTGGACCCTAAACCGTCCCCGTCCCCTAACCCTAACCCTAGCCCGAACCCTAACACTTACCCTTCCCCGAAGCCTGACCCTCACCCGTCCCCTAATCCTAACCCATACACTAACACTAACCCGGGCCCTCACACGCACGCTCCCCCTAAAGCGTTGCCGTACCCTCACCTGGACCCTAAACCGTCCCCATCCCCTAACCCTAACCCTAGCCCGAACCCTAAACCTAACCCTTCCCCGAAGCCTGACCCTCACCCGTCCCCTAATACTAACCCGTACGCTAACACTAACCAACGCCCTCACACGCACGCTCCCCCTAAAGTGTTGCCGTACACTCACCTGGACCCTAAACCGCCCCCGTGCCCTAACCCTAACCCTAGCCCGAACCCTAACCCTGACGCTTCCCCGAAGCCTGACCCTCACCCGTCCCCTAAACCTAACCCGTACGCTAACACTAACCCGCGCCCTCACACGCACGCTCCCCCTAAAGCGTTGCCGTACCCTCACCTGGACCCTAAACCGTCCCCGTCCCCTAACCCTAACCCTAGCCGGAAACCTCTCCCTAACCCTTCCCCGAAGCCTGACCCTCACCCGTCCCCTAATCCTAAACCGTACGCTAACACTAACCCGCGCCCTCACATGCACGCTCCCCCTAAAGCGTTGCCATACCCTCACCTGGACCCTAAACCGTCCCCGTCCCCTAACCCTAACCCTAGCCGGAAACCTCTCCCTAACACTTCCCCGAAGCCTGACCCTCACCCGTCCCCTAATCCTAACCCGTACGCTAACACTAACCCGCGCCCTCACACGCACGCTCCCCCTAAAGCGTTGCCGTACCCTCACCTGGACCCTAAACCGTCCCCGTCCCCTAACCCTAACCCTAGCCCGAACCCTAACCCTAACACTTCCCCGAAGCCTGACCCTCACCCGTCCCCTAATCCTAACCCGTACGCTAACACTAACCCGCGCCCTCACACGCACGCTCCCCCTAAAGCTTTGCCGTACCCTCACCTGGACCCTAAACCGTCCCCGTCCCCTAACCCTAACCCTAGCCCGAACCCTAACCCTAACCCTTCCCCGAAGCCTGACCCTCACCCGTCCCCTAATCCTAACCCGTACGCTAACACTAACCCGTGCTCTCACACGCACGCTCCCCCTAAAGCGTTACCGTACCCTCACCTGGACCCTAAACCGTCCCCGTCCCCTAACCCTAACCCTAGCCCGAACCCTAACCCTAACCCTTCCCCGAAGCCTGACCCTCACCCGTCCCCTAATCCTAAACCGTACGCTAACGCTAACCCGTGCCCTCACACGCACGCTCCCCCTAAAGCGTTGTCGTACCCTCACCTGGACCCTAAACCGTCCCCGTCACCTAACTCTAACCCTAGCCCGAACCCTAACACTAAACCTTCCCTGAAGCCTGACCCTCACCCATCCCCTAATCCTAACCCGTACGCTAACACTAACCCGCGCCCTCACACGCACGCTCCCCCTAAAGCGTTGCCGTACCCTCACCTGGACCCTAAACCGTCCCCGTCCCCTAACCCTAACCCTAGCCGGAAACCTCTCCCTAACACTTCCCCGAAGCCTGACCCTCACCCGTCCCCTAATCCTAACCCGTACGCTAACACTAACCCGCGCCCTCACACGCACGCTCCCCCTAAAGCGTTGCCGTACCCTCACCTGGACCCTAAACCGTCCCCGTCCCCTAACCCTAACCCTAGCCCGAACCCTAACCCTAACACTTCCCCGAAGCCTGACCCTCACCCGTCCCCTAATCCTAACCCGTACGCTAACACTAACCCGCGCCCTCACACGCACGCTCCCCCTAAAGCTTTGCCGTACCCTCACCTGGACCCTAAACCGTCCCCGTCCCCTAACCCTAACCCTAGCCCGAACCCTAACCCTAACCCTTCCCCGAAGCCTGACCCTCACCCGTCCCGTAATCCTAACCGGTAGGCTAACACTAACCCGTGCCCTCACACGCACGCTCCCCCTATAGCGTTGCCGTACCCTCACCTGGACCCTAAACCGTCCCCGTCCCCTATCCCTAATCCTAGCCCGAACCCTAACCCTAACACTTCCCCGAAATCTGACCCTCACCCGTCCCCTAATCCTAACCCGTACGCTAACACTAACCTGCGCCCTCACACGCACGCTCCCCCTAAAGCTTTGCCGTACCCTCACATGGACCCTAAACCGTCCCCGTCCCCTAACCCTAAACCTAGCCCGAACCCTAACCCTAACCCTTCCCCGAAGCCTGACCCTCACCCGTCCCCTAATCCTAACCCGTACGCTAACACTAACCCGTGCTCTCACACGCACACTCCCCCTAAAGCGTTACCGTACCCTCACCTGGACCCTAAACCGTCCCCGTCCCCTAACCCTAAACCTAGCCCGAACCCTAACCCTAACCCTTCCCCGAAGCCTGACCCTCACCCGTCCCCTAATCCTAAACCGTACGCTAACGCTAACCCGTGCCCTCACACGCACGCTCCCCCTAAAGCGTTGTCGTACCCTCACCTGGACCCTAAACCGTCCCCGTCACCTAACTCTAACCCTAGCCCGAACCCTAACACTAAACCTTCCCCGAAGCCTGACCCTCACCCATCCCCTAATCCTAACACGTACGCTAACACTAACCCGCGCCCTCACACGCACGCTCCCCCTTAAGCGTTGCCGTACCCTCACCTGGACCCTAAACCGTCCCCATCCCCTAACCCTAGCCCTAGCCCGATCCCTAACCCTAAACCTTCCCTGAAGCCTGACCCTCACCCGTCCCCTAATCCTAACCCGTATGCTAACACTACCCCGCGCCCTCACACGCACGCTCCCCCTAAAGCGTTGCCGTACCCTCACCTGGACCCTAAACCGTCCCCGTCCCCTAACCCTAACCCTAGCCCGAACCCTAACCCTTACCCTTCCCCGAAGCCTGACCCTCACCCGTCCCCTAATCCTAACCCGTACACTAACACTAACCCGCGCCCTCACACGCACGCTCCCCCTAAAGCGTTGCCGTACCCTAACCTGGACCCTAAACCGTCCCCGTCCCCTAACCCATACCTAGCCCGAACCCTAAACCTAACACTTCCCCGAAGCCTGACCCTCACCCGTCCCCTAATCCTAACCCGTACGCTAACACTAACCCACGCCCTCACATGCACGCTCCCCGTAAAGTGTTGCCGTATCCTCACCTTGACCCTAAACCGTCCCCTTCCCGTAAACCTAACACTAGCCCGAACCCTAACCCTAACACTTCCCCGAAGCCTGACCCTCACCCGTCCCCTAATCCTAAGCCGTACGCTAACACTAACCCGCGCCCTCGCACGCACGCTCCCCCTAAAGAGTTGCCGTACCCTCACCTGCACCCTAAACCGTCCCCGTCCCCTAACCCTAACCCTAGCCCGAACCCTAACCCTAACCCTTCCCCGAAGCCTGACCCTAACCTGTCCCCTTATCCTAACCCGTACTATAACACTAACCCACGCCCTCACACACACGCTCCCCCTAAAGCATTGCCGTACCCTCAACTGGACCCTAAACCGTCCCCGTCCCCTAACCCTAACCCTAGCCCGAACCCTAACCCTAACACTTCCGCGAAGCCTGACCCTCACCCGTCCTCTAATCCTAACCCGTACGCTAACACTAACCCACGCCCTCACACGCACGCTCCCCCTAAAGCGTTGCCGTACCCTCACCTGGACCCAAAACCATCCCCGTCCCCTAACCCTAACCCTAGCCCAAACCCTCTCCCTAACCCTTCCCCGAAGCCTGACCCTCACCCGTCCCCTAATCCTAAACCGTACGCTAACACTAACCTGCGCCCTCACACGCACGCTCCCCCTAAAGCGTTGCCGTACCCTCACCTGGACCCTATACCGTCCCCGTCCCCTAACCCTAACCCTAGCCCGATCCCTAACCCTAAGCCTTCCCCGAAGCGTGACCCTCACCCGTCCCCTAATCCTAACCCGTACGATAACACTAACCCGCGCCCTCACACGCACGCTCCCCCTAAAGCGTTGCCGTACGCTCAGCTGGACCCTAAACCGTCCCCGTCCCGTAACCCTAACCCTAGCCCGAACCTTAACCCTAACCCTTCCCCGAAGCCTGACCCTCACCCATCCCCTAATCCTAACCGGTACGCTAACACTAACCCACGCCCTCACACGCACGCTCCCCCTAAAGCGTTGCCGTACCCTCACCTGGACCCTAAACCGTCCCCGTCCTCTAACCCAAACCCTAGCCCGAACCCTAACCCTAACCCTTCCCCGAAGCCTGAACCTCACCCGTCCCCTAATCCTAAACCGTACGCTAACACTAACACGCGCCCTCACACGCACGTTCCCCCTAAAGCGTTGCCGTACCCTCACCTGGACCCTAAACCGTCCCCGTCCCCTAACCCTAACCCTAGCCCGAACCCTAACCCTAACCCTTCCCCGAAGCCTGACCCTCACCCGTCTCCTAATCCTAACCCGTACGCTAACACTAACCCGCGCCCTCACACGCACGCTCCCCCTAAAGAGTTGCCGTTCCCTCACCTGGACCCTAAACCGTCCCCGTCCGTAACCCTAACCCTAGACCGAACCCTAACCCTAACACTTCCCCGAAGCCTGACTCTCACCCGTCCCCTAATCCTAACCCGTACGCTAACACTCACCCCCGCCCTCACACGCACGCTCCCCCTTAAGCGTTGCCGTACCCTCACCTGGACCCTAAACCATCCCCTAACCCTAACCCTAACCCTAGCCCAATCCCTAACCCTAACACTTCCCCGAAGCCTGACCCTCACCCGTCCCCTAATCCTAACCCGTACGCTAACACTAACCCGCGCCCTCACACGCACGCTCCCCCTGAAGCGTTGCCGTATCCTCACCTGGACCCTAAACCGTCCCCGTCCCCTAACCCTAACCCTAGCCCGAACCCTAACCCTAACCCTTCCCCGAAGCCTGACCCTCACCCGTCCCCTAATCCTAACCCGTACGCTAACACTAACCCGCGCCCTCACACGCACGCTCCACCTAAAGCGTTGCCGTACCCTCACCTGGACCCTAAACCGTCCCCTTCCCCTAACCCTAACCCTAGCCCGAACCCTAACCCTAACCCTTCCCGGAAGCCTGACCCTCACCCGTCCCCTAATCCTAATCCGTACGCTAACACTAACCCGCGCCCTCACACGCACGCTCCCCCTAAAGCGTTGCCGTACCCTCACCTGGACCCTAAACCGTCCCCGTCCCCTAACCCTAACCCTAGCCCGAACCCTAACCCTAACACTTCCCCGAAGCCTGACACTCACCCGTCCTCTAATCCTAACCCGTACGCTAACACTAACCCACGCCCTCACACGCACGCTCCCCCTAAAGCGTTGCCGTACCCTCACCTGGACCCAAAACCATCCCCGTCCCCTAACCCTAACCCTAGCCCAAACCCTCTCCCTAACCCTTCCCCGAAGCCTGACCCTCACCCGTCCCCTAATCTTAAATCGTACGCTAACACTAACCCGCGCCCTCACACGCACGCTCCCCCTAAAGCGTTGCCGTAACCTCACCTGGACCCTAAACCGTCCCCATCCCGTAACCCTAACCCTAGCCCGAACGTTAACCCTAACCCTTCCCCGAAGCCTGACCCTCACCCATCCCCTAATCCTAACCCGTACGCTAAAACTAACCCACGCCCTCACACGCACGCTCCCCCTAATGCGTTGCCGTACCCTCACCTGGACCCTAAACCGTCCCCGTCCTCTAACCCTAACCCTAGCCCGAACCCTAACCCTAACCCTTCCCCGAAGCCTGACCTTCACCCGTCGCCTAATCCTAACACGTACGCTAACAATAACCCGCGCCCTCACACGCACGCTCCCTCTAAAGCGTTGCCGTACCCTCACCTGGACCCTAAACCGTCCCCGTCCCCTAACCCTAACCCTAGCCCGATCCCTAACCCTAAACCTTCCCCGAAGCCTGACCCTCACCCGTCCCGTAATCCTAACCGGTAGGCTAACACTAACCCGTGCCCTCACACGCACGCTCCCCCTATAGCGTTGCCGTACCCTCACCTGGACCCTAAACCGTCCCCGTCCCCTATCCCTAATCCTAGCCCGAACCCTAACCCTAACACTTCCCCGAAATCTGACCCTCACCCGTCCCCTAATCCTAACCCGTACGCTAACACTAACCCGCGCCCTCACACGCACGCTCCCCCTAAAGCTTTGCCGTACCCTCACATGGACCCTAAACCGTCCCCGTCCCCTAACCCTAAACCTAGCCCGAACCCTAACCCTAACCCTTCCCCGAAGCCTGACCCTCACCCGTCCCCTAATCCTAACCCGTACGCTAACACTAACCCGTGCTCTCACACGCACGCTCCCCCTAAAGCGTTACCGTACCCTCACCTGGACCCTAAACCGTCCCCGTCCCCTAACCCTAACCCTAGCCCGAACCCTAACCCTAACCCTTCCCCTAAGCCTGACCCTCACCCGTCCCCTAATCCTAAACCGTACGCTAACGCTAACCCGTGCCCTCACACGCACGCTCCCCCTAAAGCGTTGTCGTACCCTCACCTGGACCCTAAACCGTCCCCGTCACCTAACTCTAACCCTAGCCCGAACCCTAACCCTTACCCTTCCCCGAAGCCTGACCCTCACCCATCCCCTAATCCTAACCCGTACACTAACACTAACCCGCGCCCTCACACGCACGCTCCCCCTAAAGCGTTGCCGTACCCTAACCTGGACCCTAAACCGTCCCCGTCCCCTAACCCATACCTAGCCCGAACCCTAAACCTAACACTTCCCCGAAGCCTGACCCTCACCCGTCCCCTAATCCTAACCCGTACGCTAACACTAACCCACGCCCTCACATGCACGCTCCCCGTAAAGTGTTGCCGTATCCTCACCTGGACCCTAAACCGTCCCCTTCCCGTAACCCTAACACTAGCCCTAACCCTAACCCTAACACTTCCCCGAAGCCTGACCCTCACCCGTCCCATAATCCTAACCCGTACGCTAACACTAACCCGCGCCCTCGCACGCACGCTCCCCCTAAAGCGTTGCCGTACCCTCACCTGCACCCTAAACCGTCCCCGTCCCCTAACCCTAACCCTAGCCCGAACCCTAACCCTAACCCTTCCCCGAAGCCTGACCCTAACCTGTCCCCTTATCCTAACCCGTACGATAACACTAACCCACGCCCTCACACACACGCTCCCCCTAAAGCATTGCCGTACCCTCACCTGGACCCTAAACCGTCCCCGTCCCCTAACCCTAACCCTAGCCCGAACCCTAACCCTAACACTTCCGCGAAGCCTGACCCTCACCCGTCCTCTAATCCTAACCCGTACGCTAATACTAACCCACGCCCTCACACGCACGCTCCCCCTAAAGCGTTGCCGTACCCTCACCTGGACCCAAAACCATCCCCGTCCCCTAACCCTAACCCTAGCCCAAACCCTCTCCCTAACCCTTCCCCGAAGCCTGAGCCTCACCCGTCCCCTAATCCTAACCCGTACGCTAACACTAACACGCGCCCTCACACGCACGTTCCCCCTAAAGCGTTGCCGTACCCTCACCTGGACCCTAAACCGTCCCCGTCCCCTAACCCTAACCCTAGCCCGAACCCTAACCCTAACCCTTCCCCGAAGCCTGACCCTCACACGTCTCCTAATCCTAACCCGTACGCTAACACTAACCCGCGCCCTCACACGCACGCTCCCCCTAAAGAGTTGCCGTTCCCTCACCTGGACCCTAAACCGTCCCCGTCCGTAACCCTAACCCTAGACCGAACCCTAACCCTAACACTTCCCCGAAGCCTGACCCTCACCCGTCCCCTAATCCTAACCCGTACGCTAACACTCACCCCCGCCCTCACACGCACGCTCCCCCTTAAGCGTTGCCGTACCCTCACCTGGACCCTAAACCGTCCCCTAACCCTAACCCTAACCCTAGCCCAATCCCTAACCCTAACACTTCCCCGAAGCCTGACCCTCACCCGTCCCCTAATCCTAACCCGTACGCTAACACTAACCCGCGCCCTCACACGCACGCTCCCCCTGAAGCGTTGCCGTATCCTCACCTGGACCCTAAACCGTCCCCGTCCCCTAACCCTAACCCTAGCCCGAACCCTAACCCTAACCCTTCCCCGAAGCCTGACCCTCACCCGTCCCCTAATCCTAACCCGTACGCTAACACTAACCCGCGCCCTCACACACACGCTCCACCTAAAGCGTTGCCGTACCCTCACCTGGACCCTAAACCGTCCCCGTCCCCTAACCCTAACCCTAGCCCGAACCCTAACCCTAACCCTTCCCCGAAGCCTGACCTTCACCCGTCCCCTAATCCTAACACGTACGCTAACAATAACCCGCGCCCTCACACGCACGCTCCCTCTAAAGCGTTGCCGTACCCTCACCTGGACCCTAAACCGTCCCCGTCCCCTAACCCTAACCCTAGCCCGATCCCTAACCCTAAACCTTCCCCGAAGCCTGACCCTCACCCGTCCCCTAATCCTAACCCGTACGCTAACACTACCCCACGCCCTCACACGCACGCTCCCCCTAAAGCGTTGCCGTACCCTCACCTGGACCCTAAACCGTCCGCAACCCTAACCCTAAACCTAGCCCGAACCCTAACCCTAACCCTTCCCCGAAGCCTGACCCTCACCCGTCCCCTAATCCTAACCCGTACGCTAACACAAACCCGCGCCCTCACACGCACGCTCCCCCTAAAGCGTTGCCGTACCCTCACCTGGACCCTAAACCGTCCCCGTCTCCTAACCCTAACCCTAGCCCGATCCCTAACCCTAACCCTTCCCCGAAGCCTGACCCTCACCCGTCCCCTAATCCTAACCCGTACGCTAACACTAACCCGCGCCCTCACACGCACGCTCCCCCTAAAGCGTTGCCGTACCCTCACCTGGACCCTAAACCGTCCCCGTCCCCTAACCCTAGCCGTAGCCCGAACCCTAACCCTAACCCTTCCCCGAAGCCTAACCCTCACCCGTCCCCTAATCCTAACCCGTACGCTAACACTAACCCGCGCCCTCACACGCACGCTCCCCCTAAAGCGTTGCCGTACCCTCACCTTGACCCTAAACCGTCCCCGTCCCCGTCCCCTAACCCTAGCCCGAACCCTAACCCTAACCCTTCCTCGAAGCCTGACCCTCACCCGTCCCCTAATCCTAACCCGTACGCTAACACTAACCCTTGCCCTCACACGCACGCTCCCCCTAAAGCGTTGCCGTCCCCTCACCTGGACCCTAAACCGTCCCCGTCACCTAACGCTAACCCTAGCCCGAACACTAACCCTAACCCTTCCCCGAAGCCTGACCCTCAACCATCCCCTATTCCTAACCCGAACGCTAACACTAACCCGCGCCCTCACACGCACGCTCCCCTTTAAGCGTTGCCGTACCCTCACCTGGACCCTAAACCATCCCCGTCCCCTAACCCTAACCCTAGCCCGATCCCTAACCCTAAAACTTCCCCGAAGCCTGAACCTCACCCGTCCCCTAATCCTAACCCGTACGCTAACACTACCCCGCGCCCTCACACGCACGCTCCCCCTAAAGCGTTGCCGTACCCTCACCTGAACCCTAAACCGTCCCCGTCCCCTAACCCTAACCCTATCCCGAACCCTAACCCTAACCCTTCCCCGAAGCCTGACCCTCACCCGTCCCCTAATCCTAACCCGTACGCTAACACTAACCCGCGCCCTCACACGCACGCTCCCCCTAAAGCGTTGCCGTACCCTCAACTGGACCGTAAACCGTCCCCGTCTCCTAACCCTAACCCTAGCCCGAACCCTAACCCTAACCCTTCCCTGAAGCCTGACCCTCACCCGTCCCCTAATCCTAACCCGTACGCTAACACTAACCTGCGCCCTCACACGCACGCTCCCCCTAGAGCGTTGCCGTACCCTCACCTGGACCCTAAACCGTCCCCGTCCCCTAACCCTAACCCTAGCCCGAACCCTAACCCTAACCCTTCCCCGAAGCCTGACCCTCACCCGTCCCCTAATCCTAACCGGTACGCTAACACTAACCCGCGCCCTCACACGCACGCTCCCCCTAAAGCGTTGCCGTACCCTCACCTGGACCCTAAACCGTCCCCGTCCCCTAACCCTAACCCTAGCCCGAACCCTAACCCTAACACTTCCCCGAAGCCTAACCCTCATCCGTCCTCTAATCCTAACCCGTACGCTAACACTAACCCGCGCCCTAACACGCACGCTCCCCCTAAAGCGTTGCCGTAACCTCACCTGGACCCTAAACCGTCCCCGTCACCTAACTCTAACCCTAGCCCGAACACTAACCCTAACCCTTCCCCGAAGCCTGACCCTCACGCATCCCCTAATCCTAACCCGTACGCTAACACTAACCCGCGCCCTCACACGCACGCTCCCCCTTAAGCGTTGCCGTACCCTCACCTGGACCCTAAACCGTCCCCGTCCCCTAACCCTAACCCTAGCCCGAACCCTAACCCTAACCCTTCCCCGAAGCCTGACCCTCACCCGTCCCCTAATCCTAACCCGTACGCTAACACTACCCCGCGCCCTCACATGCATGCTCCCGATAAAGCGTTGCCGTACCCTCACCTGGACCCTAAACCGTCCCCGTCCCCTAACCCTAACCCTAGCCCGAACCCTAACCCTTACACTTCCCCGAAGCCTGACCCTCACCCGTCCCCTAATCCTAACCCGGACACTAACACTAACCCGCGCCCTCACACGCACGCTCCCCCTAAAGCGTTGCCATACCCTCACCTGGACCCTAAACCGTCCCCGTCCCCTAACCCATACCTAGCCCGAACCCTAAACCTAACCCTTCCCCGAAGCCTAACCCTCACCCGTCCCCTAATCTTAACCCGTACGCTAACACTAACACACGACCTCACACGCACGCTCCCCCTAAAGCGTTGCCGTACCCTCACCTGGACCCTAAACCGTCCCCTTCCCGTAACCCTAACCCTAGCCCGAACCCTAACACTAACACTGCCCCGAAGCCTGACCCTCACCCGTCCCCTAATCCTAACCCGTACGCTAACACTAACCCGCGCCCTCACACGCACGCTCCCCCTAAAGCGTTGCCGTACCCTCACCTGCACCCTAAACCGTCCCAGTCCCCTAACCCTAACCCTAGCCCGAACCCTAACCCTAACCCTTCCCCGAAGCCTGACCCTCACCCGTCCCCTAATCCTAACCCGTACGCTAACACTAACCCACGCCCTCACACGCACGCTCCCCCTAATGCGTTGCCGTACCCTCACCTGGACCCTAAACCGTCCCCAACCCTAACCCTAACCCTAGCCCGAACCCTAACCCTAACACTTCCCCGAAGCCTGACCCTCACCCGTCCCCTAATCCTAACCCATACGCTAACACTAACCCGCGCCCTCACACGCACGCTCCCCCTAAAGGGTTGCCGTACCCTCACCTGGACCCTAAACCGTCCCCGTCCCCGTCCCCGAACCCTAGCCCGAACCCTAAACCTAACCCTTCCCCGAAGCCTGACCCTCAACCGTCCCCTAATCCTAACCCGTACGCTAACACTAACCCTCGCCCTCACACGCACGCTCCCCCTAAAGCGTTGCCGTACCCTCACCTGGACCCTAAACCGTCCCCGACCCCTAACCCTAACCCTAGCCCGAACCCTAACCCTAAACCTTCCCCGAAGCCTGACCCTCACCCGTTCCCTAATCCTAACCCGTACGCTCACACTAACCCGCGCCCTCACACGCACGCTCCCCCTAAAGCGTTGCCGTACCCTCACCTGGACCCTAAACCGTCCCCGTCCCCTAAGCCTAACCCTAGCCCGAACCCTAACCCTAACCCTTCACCGAAGCCTGACTCTCACCCGTCCCCTAATCCTAACCCGTACGCTAACACTGAACCGTGCCCTCACACGCACGCTCCCCCTAAAGCGTTGCCGTACCCTCACCTGGACCCTAAACCGTCCCCGTCCCCTAACCCTAACCCTAGCCCGAACCATAACCCTAACCCTTCCCCGAAGCGTGACCCTCAACCGTCCCTTAATCCTAACCCGTACGCTAACACTAACCCGCGCCCTCACACGCACGCTCCCCCTAAAGGGTTGCCGTACCCTCACCTGGACACTAAACCGTCCCCGTCCCCTAACCCTAGCCGTAGCCCGAACCCTAAACCTAACCCTTCCCCGAAGCCTAACCCTCACCCGTCCCCTAATCCTAACCCGTACGCTAACACTAACCCGCGCCCTCACACGCACGCTCCCCCTAAAGCGTTGCCGTACGCTCACATGGACCCTAAACCGTCCCCGTCCCCGTCCCCTAACCCTAGCCCGAACCCTAACCCTAACCCTTCCCCGAAGCCTGACCCTCACCCGTCCCGTAATCCTAACCCGTACGCTAACACTAACCCGCGCCCTCACACGCACGCTCCCCCTAAAGCGTTGCTGTACCCTCCCCTGGACCCTAAACCGTCCCCATCCCCTAACCTTAACGCTAGGCCGAACCCTAACACTAAACCTTCCCCGAAGCCTGACCCTCACCCGTCCCCTAATCCTAACCCGTACGCTAACACTAACCCGTGCCCTCACACGCACGCTCCCCCTAAAGCGTTGCCGTACCCTCACCTGGACCCTAAACCGTCCCCGTCACCTAACCCTAACCCTAGCCCGAACACTAACCCTAACCCTTCCCCGAAGCCTGACCCTCACCCATCCCCTAATCCTAACCCGTACGCTAACACTAACCCGCGCCCTCACACGCACGCTCCCCCTTAAGCGTTGCCGTACCCTCACTTGGACCCTAAACCGTCCCCGTCCCCTCACCCTAACCCTAGCACGAACCCTAACCCTAACCCTTCCCCGAAGCCTGACCCTCACCCGTCCCCTAATCCTAACCCGTACGCTAACACTAACTCGCGCCCTCACACGCACGCTCCCCCTAAAGCGTTGCCGTACTCTCACCTGGACCCTAAACCGTCCCCGTCCCCTAACCCTAACCCTAGCCCGAACCCTAACCCTAACCCTTCAGCAAAGCCTGACCCTCACCCGTCCCATAATCCTAACCCGTACGCTAACACTAACCCGCGCCCTCACACGCACGCTCCCCCTAAAGGGTTGCCGTACCCTCACCTGGACCCTAAACCGTCCACGTCCCCTAACCCTAACCCTAGCCCGAACCGTAACCCTAACCCTTCCCCGAAGCCTGACCCTCACCCGTCCCCTAATCCTAACCCGTACGCTAACACTAACCCGCGCCCTCACACGCACGCTCCCCCTAAAGCGTTGCCGTACCCTCACCTGGACCCTAAACCATCCCCGTACCCTAACCCTAACCCTAGCCCGAACACTAACCCTAACACTTCCCCGAAGCCTGACCCTCACCCGTCCCCTAATCCTAAACCGTACGCTAACACTAACCCGCGCCCTCACACGCACGCTCCCCCTAAAGCGTTGCCGTACCCTCACCTGGACCCTAAACCGTCCCCTAACCCTAACCCTAACCCTAGCCCGATCCCTAACCCTAACACTTCCCCGAAGCCTGACCCTCACCCGTCCCCTAATCCTAACCCGTACGCTAACACTAACCCGCGCCCTCACACGCACGCTCCCCCTGAAGCGTTGCCGTATCCTCACCTGGACCCTACACCGTCCCCGTCCCCTAACCCTAACCCTAGCCCGAACCCTAACCCTAACCCTTCCCCGAAGCCTGACCCTCACCCGTCCCCTAATCCTAACCCGTACGCTAACACTAACCCGCGCCCTCACACGCACGCTCCACCTAAAGCGTTGCCGTACCCTCACCTGGACCCTAAACCGTCCCCGTCCCCTAACCCTAACCCTAGCCCGAACCCTAACCCTAACCCTTCCCGGAAGCCTGACCCTCACCCGTCCCCTAATCCTAATCCATACGCTAACACTAACCCGCGCCCTCACACGCACGCTCCCCCTAAAGCGTTGCCGTACCCTCACCTGGACCCTAAACCGTCCCCATCCCGTAACCCTAACCCTAGCCCGAACGTTAACCCTAACCCTTCCCCGAAGCCTGACCCTCACCCATCCCCTAATCCTAACCCGTACGCTAAAACTAACCCACGCCCTCACACGCACGCTCCCCCTAATGCGTTGCCGTACCCTCACCTGGACCCTAAACCGTCCCCGTCCTCTAACCCTAACCCTAGCCCGAACCCTAACCCTGACGCTTCCCCGAAGCCTGACCCTCACCCGTCCCCTAATCCTAACCCGTACGCTAACACTAACCCGCGCCCTCACACGCAGGCTCCCCCTAAAGCGTTGCCGTACCCTCATCTGGACCCTAAACCGTCCCCGTCCCCTAACCGTAACCCTAGCCCGAACCCTAACCCTTACCCTTCCCCGAAGCCTGACCCTCACCCGTCCCCTAATCGTAACCCGTACGCTAACACTAACCCGCGCCCTCACATGCACGCTCCCCCTAAAGCGTTGCCGTACCCGCACCTGGACCCTAAACCGTCCCCGTCCCCTAAACCTAACCCTACCCCGAACCCTAACCCTGATGCTTCCCCGAAGCCTGACCCTCACCCGTCCCCTAATCCTAACCCGTACGCTAACACTAACCCACGCCCTCACACGCACGCGCCCCCTAAAGCGTTGCCGTACCCTCACCTGGACCCTAAACCGTTCCTGTCCCCTAACCCTAACCCTAGCCCGAACCCTAAACTTTACCCTTCCCCGAAGCCTGACCCTCACCCATCCCCTAATCCTAACCCATACACTAACACTAACCCGGGCCCTCACACGCACGCTCCCCATAAAGCGTTGTCGTACCCTCACCTGGACCCTAAACCGTCCCCATCCCCTAAGCCTAACCCTAGCCCGAACCCTAACACTAACCCTTCCCCGAAGCCTGACCCTCACCCGTCCCCTAATCCTAACCCGTACGCTAACACTAACCCGCGCCCTCACACGCACGTTCCCCCTAAAGCGTTGCCGTACCCTCACCTGGACCCTAAACCGTCCCCGTCCCCTAACCCTATCCCTAGCCCGAACCCTAACCCTAACACTTCCCCGAACCTGACCCTCACCTGTCCCCTAATCCTAACCCGTACGCTAACACTAACCCGCGCTCTCACACGCACGCTCCCCCTAAAGCGTTGCCGTACCCTCACCTGGACCCTAAACCGTCCCCGTCCCCTAACCCTAACCCTAGCCCGAACCCTAACCCTAACCCTTCCCCGAAGCCTGACCCTCACCCGTCCCATAATCCTAACCCGTACGCTAACACTAACCCGCGCCCTCACACGCACCCTCCCCCTAAAGCGTTGCCGTACCCTCACCTGGACCCTAAACCGCCCCCGTGCCCTAACCGTTACCCTAGCCCGAACCCTAACCCTGACGCTTCCCTGAAGCCTGACTCTCACCCATCCCCTAATCCTAACCCGTACGCTAACACTAACCCGCGCCCTCACACGCACGCTCCCCCTAAAGCGTTGCCGTACCCTCACCTGGACCCTAAACCGTCCCCGTCCCCTAAACCTAACCCTAGCCCGAACCCTAACCCTAACACTTCCCCGAAGCCTGACCCTCACCCGTCCCCTAATCCTAACCGGTACACTAACACTAACCCGCGCCCTCACATGCACGCTCCCTCTAAAGCGTTGCCGTACCCTCCCCTGGACCCTAAACCGTCCCCGTCCCCTATCCCAAACCCTAGCCCGAACCCTAACCCTAACTCTTCCCCGAAGCCTGACCCTCACCCGTCCCCTAATCCTAAACCGTACGCTAACACTAACCCGCGCCCTCACACGCACGCTCCCCCTAAAGCGTTGCCGTACCCTCACCTGGACCCTAAAACGTCCCCATCCCCTAACCCTAACCCTAGCCCGAACACTAACCCTAACCCTTCCCCGAAGCCTGACCCTCACCCGTCCCCTAATCCTAACCGGTACGCTAACACTAACCCGCGCCCTCACACGCACGCTCCCCCTAAAGCGTTGCCGTACCCTCACCTGGACCCTAAACCGTCCCCGTCCCCTAACCCTAACCCTAGCCCGAACCCTAAACCTCACGCTTCCCCGAAGCCTGACCCTCACCCGTCCCCTAATCCTAACCCGTACGGTAACACTAACCCGCGCCCTCACACGCACGATCCCCCTAAAGTGTTGCCGTACCATCACCTGGACCCTAAACCGTCCCCGTCCCCTAACCCTAACCCTAGCCCGAACCCTAACACTTACCCTTCCCCGAAGCCTGACCCTCACCCGTCCCCTAATCCTAACCCATACACTAACACTAACCCGGGCCCTGACACGCACGCTCCCCCTAAAGCTTTGCCGTACCCTCACCTGGACCCTAAACCGTCCCCATCCCCTAACCCTAACCCTAGCCCGAACCCTAAACCTAACCCTTCCCCGAAGCCTGACCCTCACCCGTCCCCTAATCCTAACCGGTACACTAACACTAACCCGCGCCCTCACACGCACGCTCCCCCTAAAGTGTTGCCGTACACTCACCTGGACCCTAAACCGCCCCCGTGCCCTAACCCTAACCCTAGCCCGAACCCTAACCCTGACGCTTCCCCGAAGCCTGACCCTCACCCGTCCCCTAAACCTAACCCGTACGCTAACACTAACCCGCGCCCTCACACGCACGCTCCCCCAAATGCGTTGCCGTACCCTCACCTGGACCCTAAACCGTCCCCGTCCCCTAACCCTAACCCTAGCCCGAACCCTAACCCTACCCCTTCCCTGAAGCCTGACCCTCAACCGTCCCCTAATCCTAACCCGTACGCTAACACTAACCCGCGCCCTCACACGCACGCTCCCCCTAAAGCGTTGCCGTTCCCTCACCTGGACCCTAAACCGTCCCCGTCCGTAACCCTAACCCTAGCCCGAACCCTAACCCTAACACTTCCCCGAAGCCTGACCCTCACCCGTCCCCTAATCCTAACCCGTACGCTAACACTAACCTGCGCCCTCACACGCACGCTCCCCCTAAAGCGTTGCCGTACCCTCACCTGGACCCTAAACTGCCCCCGTGCCCTAACCCTAACCCTAGCCCGAACCCTAACCCTGACGCTTCCCTGAAGCCTGACCCTCACCCGTCCCCTAATCGTAACCCGTACGCTAACACTCACCCCCGCCCTCACACGCACGCTCCCCCTTAAGCGTTGCCGTACCCTCACCTGGACCCTAAACCGTCCCCGTCCCCTAACCCTAACCCTAGCCCGAACCCTAACCCTAACCCTTCCCCGAAGCCTGACCCTCACCCGTCCGCTAATCCTAACCCGTACTCTAACACTAACCCACACCCTCACACGCACGCTCCCCCTAAAGCGTTGCCGTACCCTCACCTGGACCCTAAACCGTCCCTGATCCCTAACCCTAACCCTAGCCCGAACCCTAACCCTAACCCTTCCCCGAAGTCTGACCCTCACCCGTCCCCTAATCCTAACCCGTACGCTAACACTAACCCGCGCCCTCACACGCACGCTCCCCCTAAAGCGTTGCCGTACCCTCACCTGGACCCTAAACCGTCCCCGTCCCCTAACCCTAATCCTAGCCGGAAACCTCTCCCTAACCCTTCCCCGAAGCCTGACCCTCACCCGTCCCCTAATCCTAACCCGTACGCTAACACTAACCCGCGCCCTCACATGCACGCTCCCCCTAAAGCGTTGCCATACCCTCACCTGGACCCTAAACCGTCCCCGTCCCCTAACCCTAACCCTAGCCGGAAACCTCTCCCTAACCCTTCCCCGAAGCCTGACCCTCACCCGTCCCCTAATCCTAACCCGTACGCTAACACTAACCCGCGCCCTCACACGCACGCTCCCCCTAAAGCGTTGCCGTACCCTCACCTGGACCCTAAACCGTCCCCGTCCCCTAACCCTAACCCTAGCCCGAACCCTAACCCTAACACTTCCCCGAAGTCTGACCCTCACCCGTCCCCTAATCCTAACCCGTACGCTAACACTAACCCGCGCCCTCACACGCACGCTCCCCCTAAAGCGTTGCCGTACCCTCACCTGGACCCTAAACCGTCCCCGTCCCCTAACCCTAACCCTAGCCCGAACCCTAACCCTAACCCTTCCCCGAAGCCTGACCCTCACCCGTCCCGTAATCCTAACCGGTAGGCTAACACTAACCCGTGCCCTCACACGCACGCTCCCCCTATAGCGTTGCCGTACCCTCACCTGGACCCTAAACCGTCCCCGTCCCCTATCCCTAATCCTAGCCCGAACCCTAACCCTAACACTTCCCCGAAATCTGACCCTCACCCGTCCCCTAATCCTAACCAGTACGCTAACACTAACCCGCGCCCTCACACGCACGCTCCCCCTAAAGCTTTGCCGTACCCTCACATGGACCCTAAACCGTCCCCGTCCCCTAACCCTAAACCTAGCCCGAACCCTAACCCTAACCCTTCCCCGAAGCCTGACCCTCACCCGTCCCCTAATCCTAACCCGTACGCTCACACTAACCCGTGCTCTCACACGCACGCTCCCCCTAAAGCGTTACCGTACCCTCACCTGGACCCTAAACCGTCCCCGTCCCCTAACCCTAACCCTAGCCCGAACTCTAACCCTAAACCTTCCCTGAAGCCTGACCCTCACCCGTCCCCTAATCCTAACCCGTACGCTAACGCTAACCCGTGCCCTCACACGCACGCTCCCCCTAAAGCGTTGTCGTACCCTCACCTGGACCCTAAACCGTCCCCGTCACCTAACTCTCACCCTAGCCCGAACCCTAACACTAAACCTTCCCCGAAGCCTGACCCTCACCCATTCCCTAATCCTAACCCGTTCGCTAACACTAACCCGCGCCCTCACACGCACGCTCCCCCTTAAGCGTTGCCGTACCCTCACCTGGACCCTAAACCGTCCCCATCCCCTAACCCTAGCCCTAGCCCGATCCCTAACCCTAAACCTTCCCTGAAGCCTGACCCTCACCCGTCCCCTAATCCTAACCCGTATGCTAACACTACCCCGCGCCCTCACACGCACGCTCCCCCTAAAGCGTTGCCGTACCCTCACCTGGACCCTAAACCGTCCCCGTCCCCTAACCCTAACCCTAGCCCGAACCCTAACCCTTACCCTTCCCCGAAGCCTGACCCTCACCCGTCCCCTAATCCTAACCCGTACACTAACACTAACCCGCGCCCTCACACGCACGCTCCCCCTAAAGCGTTGCCGTACCCTAACCTGGACCCTA
This sequence comes from Stenella coeruleoalba, assembly GCF_951394435.1. Classification (NCBI taxonomy): domain Eukaryota; kingdom Metazoa; phylum Chordata; class Mammalia; order Artiodactyla; family Delphinidae; genus Stenella; species Stenella coeruleoalba. The sequence continues at coordinate 1,583,888 of NW_027646361.1, read as the reverse complement.
AACCGTCCCCGTCCCCTAACCCATACCTAACCTGAACCCTAAACCTAACACTTCCCCGAAGCCTGACCCTCACCCGTCCCCTAATCCTAACCCGTACGCTAACACTAACCCACGCCCTCACATGCACGCTCCCCGTAAAGTGTTGCCGTATCCTCACCTGGACCCTAAACCGTCCCCTTCCCGTAACCCTAACACTAGCCCGAACCCTAACCCTAACCCTTCCCCGAAGCCTGACCCTCACCCGTCCCCTAATCCTAACCCGTACGCTAACACTAACCCGCGCCCTCACACGCACGCTCCCCCTAAAGCGTTGCCGTACCCTCACCTGGACCCTAAACCGTCCCCGTCCCCTAACCCTAACCCTAGCCCGAACCCTAACCCTAACACTTCCCCGAAGCCTAACCCTCATCCGTCCTCTAATCCTAACCCGTACGCTAACACTAACCCGCGCCCTAACACGCACGCTCCCCCTAAAGCGTTGCCGTAACCTCACCTGGACCCTAAACCGTCCCCGTCACCTAACTCTAACCCTAGCCCGAACACTAACCCTAACCCTTCCCCGAAGCCTGACCCTCACGCATCCCCTAATCCTAACCCGTACGCTAACACTAACCCGCGCCCTCACACGCACGCTCCCCCTTAAGCGTTGCCGTACCCTCACCTGGACCCTAAACCGTCCCCGTCCCCTAACCCTAACCCTAGCCCGAACCCTAACCCTAACCCTTCCCCGAAGCCTGACCCTCACCCGTCCCCTAATCCTAACCCGTACGCTAACACTACCCCGCGCCCTCACATGCATGCTCCCGATAAAGCGTTGCCGTACCCTCACCTGGACCCTAAACCGTCCCCGTCCCCTAACCCTAACCCTAGCCCGAACCCTAACCCTTACACTTCCCCGAAGCCTGACCCTCACCCGTCCCCTAATCCTAACCCGGACACTAACACTAACCCGCGCCCTCACACGCACGCTCCCCCTAAAGCGTTGCCATACCCTCACCTGGACCCTAAACCGTCCCCGTCCCCTAACCCATACCTAGCCCGAACCCTAAACCTAACCCTTCCCCGAAGCCTAACCCTCACCCGTCCCCTAATCTTAACCCGTACGCTAACACTAACACACGACCTCACACGCACGCTCCCCCTAAAGCGTTGCCGTACCCTCACCTGGACCCTAAACCGTCCCCTTCCCGTAACCCTAACCCTAGCCCGAACCCTAACACTAACACTGCCCCGAAGCCTGACCCTCACCCGTCCCCTAATCCTAACCCGTACGCTAACACTAACCCGCGCCCTCACACGCACGCTCCCCCTAAAGCGTTGCCGTACCCTCACCTGCACCCTAAACCGTCCCAGTCCCCTAACCCTAACCCTAGCCCGAACCCTAACCCTAACCCTTCCCCGAAGCCTGACCCTCACCCGTCCCCTAATCCTAACCCGTACGCTAACACTAACCCACGCCCTCACACGCACGCTCCCCCTAATGCGTTGCCGTACCCTCACCTGGACCCTAAACCGTCCCCAACCCTAACCCTAACCCTAGCCCGAACCCTAACCCTAACACTTCCCCGAAGCCTGACCCTCACCCGTCCCCTAATCCTAACCCATACGCTAACACTAACCCGCGCCCTCACACGCACGCTCCCCCTAAAGGGTTGCCGTACCCTCACCTGGACCCTAAACCGTCCCCGTCCCCGTCCCCGAACCCTAGCCCGAACCCTAAACCTAACCCTTCCCCGAAGCCTGACCCTCAACCGTCCCCTAATCCTAACCCGTACGCTAACACTAACCCTCGCCCTCACACGCACGCTCCCCCTAAAGCGTTGCCGTACCCTCACCTGGACCCTAAACCGTCCCCGACCCCTAACCCTAACCCTAGCCCGAACCCTAACCCTAAACCTTCCCCGAAGCCTGACCCTCACCCGTTCCCTAATCCTAACCCGTACGCTCACACTAACCCGCGCCCTCACACGCACGCTCCCCCTAAAGCGTTGCCGTACCCTCACCTGGACCCTAAACCGTCCCCGTCCCCTAAGCCTAACCCTAGCCCGAACCCTAACCCTAACCCTTCACCGAAGCCTGACTCTCACCCGTCCCCTAATCCTAACCCGTACGCTAACACTGAACCGTGCCCTCACACGCACGCTCCCCCTAAAGCGTTGCCGTACCCTCACCTGGACCCTAAACCGTCCCCGTCCCCTAACCCTAACCCTAGCCCGAACCATAACCCTAACCCTTCCCCGAAGCGTGACCCTCAACCGTCCCTTAATCCTAACCCGTACGCTAACACTAACCCGCGCCCTCACACGCACGCTCCCCCTAAAGGGTTGCCGTACCCTCACCTGGACACTAAACCGTCCCCGTCCCCTAACCCTAGCCGTAGCCCGAACCCTAAACCTAACCCTTCCCCGAAGCCTAACCCTCACCCGTCCCCTAATCCTAACCCGTACGCTAACACTAACCCGCGCCCTCACACGCACGCTCCCCCTAAAGCGTTGCCGTACGCTCACATGGACCCTAAACCGTCCCCGTCCCCGTCCCCTAACCCTAGCCCGAACCCTAACCCTAACCCTTCCCCGAAGCCTGACCCTCACCCGTCCCGTAATCCTAACCCGTACGCTAACACTAACCCGCGCCCTCACACGCACGCTCCCCCTAAAGCGTTGCTGTACCCTCCCCTGGACCCTAAACCGTCCCCATCCCCTAACCTTAACGCTAGGCCGAACCCTAACACTAAACCTTCCCCGAAGCCTGACCCTCACCCGTCCCCTAATCCTAACCCGTACGCTAACACTAACCCGTGCCCTCACACGCACGCTCCCCCTAAAGCGTTGCCGTACCCTCACCTGGACCCTAAACCGTCCCCGTCACCTAACCCTAACCCTAGCCCGAACACTAACCCTAACCCTTCCCCGAAGCCTGACCCTCACCCATCCCCTAATCCTAACCCGTACGCTAACACTAACCCGCGCCCTCACACGCACGCTCCCCCTTAAGCGTTGCCGTACACTCACTTGGACCCTAAACCGTCCCCGTCCCCTAACCCTAACCCTAGCACGAACCCTAACCCTAACCCTTCCCCGAAGCCTGACCCTCACCCGTCCCCTAATCCTAACCCGTACGCTAACACTAACTCGCGCCCTCACACGCACGCTCCCCCTAAAGCGTTGCCGTACTCTCACCTGGACCCTAAACCGTCCCCGTCCCCTAACCCTAACCCTAGCCCGAACCCTAACCCTAACCCTTCAGCAAAGCCTGACCCTCACCCGTCCCATAATCCTAACCCGTACGCTAACACTAACCCGCGCCCTCACACGCACGCTCCCCCTAAAGGGTTGCCGTACCCTCACCTGGACCCTAAACCGTCCACGTCCCCTAACCCTAACCCTAGACCGAACCGTAACCCTAACCCTTCCCCGAAGCCTGACCCTCACCCGTCCCCTAATCCTAACCCGTACGCTAACACTAACCCGCGCCCTCACACGCACGCTCCCCCTAAAGCGTTGCCGTACCCTCACCTGGACCCTAAACCATCCCCGTACCCTAACCCTAACCCTAGCCCGAACACTAACCCTAACACTTCCCCGAAGCCTGACCCTCACCCGTCCCCTAATCCTAAACCGTACGCTAACACTAACCCGCGCCCTCACACGCACGCTCCCCCTAAAGCGTTGCCGTACCCTCACCTGGACCCTAAACCGTCCCCTAACCCTAACCCTAACCCTAGCCCGATCCCTAACCCTAACACTTCCCCGAAGCCTGACCCTCACCCGTCCCCTAATCCTAACCCGTACGCTAACACTAACCCGCGCCCTCACACGCACGCTCCCCCTGAAGCGTTGCCGTATCCTCACCTGGACCCTACACCGTCCCCGTCCCCTAACCCTAACCCTAGCCCGAACCCTAACCCTAACCCTTCCCCGAAGCCTGACCCTCACCCGTCCCCTAATCCTAACCCGTACGCTAACACTAACCCGCGCCCTCACACGCACGCTCCACCTAAAGCGTTGCCGTACCCTCACCTGGACCCTAAACCGTCCCCGTCCCCTAACCCTAACCCTAGCCCGAACCCTAACCCTAACCCTTCCCGGAAGCCTGACCCTCACCCGTCCCCTAATCCTAATCCATACGCTAACACTAACCCGCGCCCTCACACGCACGCTCCCCCTAAAGCGTTGCCGTACCCTCACCTGGACCCTAAACCGTCCCCATCCCGTAACCCTAACCCTAGCCCGAACGTTAACCCTAACCCTTCCCCGAAGCCTGACCCTCACCCATCCCCTAATCCTAACCCGTACGCTAAAACTAACCCACGCCCTCACACGCACGCTCCCCCTAATGCGTTGCCGTACCCTCACCTGGACCCTAAACCGTCCCCGTCCTCTAACCCTAACCCTAGCCCGAACCCTAACCCTGACGCTTCCCCGAAGCCTGACCCTCACCCGTCCCCTAATCCTAACCCGTACGCTAACACTAACCCGCGCCCTCACACGCAGGCTCCCCCTAAAGCGTTGCCGTACCCTCATCTGGACCCTAAACCGTCCCCGTCCCCTAACCGTAACCCTAGCCCGAACCCTAACCCTTACCCTTCCCCGAAGCCTGACCCTCACCCGTCCCCTAATCGTAACCCGTACGCTAACACTAACCCGCGCCCTCACATGCACGCTCCCCCTAAAGCGTTGCCGTACCCGCACCTGGACCCTAAACCGTCCCCGTCCCCTAAACCTAACCCTACCCCGAACCCTAACCCTGATGCTTCCCCGAAGCCTGACCCTCACCCGTCCCCTAATCCTAACCCGTACGCTAACACTAACCCACGCCCTCACACGCACGCGCCCCCTAAAGCGTTGCCGTACCCTCACCTGGACCCTAAACCGTTCCTGTCCCCTAACCCTAACCCTAGCCCGAACCCTAAACTTTACCCTTCCCCGAAGCCTGACCCTCACCCATCCCCTAATCCTAACCCATACACTAACACTAACCCGGGCCCTCACACGCACGCTCCCCATAAAGCGTTGTCGTACCCTCACCTGGACCCTAAACCGTCCCCATCCCCTAAGCCTAACCCTAGCCCGAACCCTAACCCTAACCCTTCCCCGAAGCCTGACCCTCACCCGTCCCCTAATCCTAACCCGTACGCTAACACTAACCCGCGCCCTCACACGCACGTTCCCCCTAAAGCGTTGCCGTACCCTCACCTGGACCCTAAACCGTCCCCGTCCCCTAACCCTATCCCTAGCCCGAACCCTAACCCTAACACTTCCCCGAACCTGACCCTCACCTGTCCCCTAATCCTAACCCGTACGCTAACACTAACCCGCGCTCTCACACGCACGCTCCCCCTAAAGCGTTGCCGTACCCTCACCTGGACCCTAAACCGTCCCCGTCCCCTAACCCTAACCCTAGCCCGAACCCTAACCCTAACCCTTCCCCGAAGCCTGACCCTCACCCGTCCCATAATCCTAACCCGTACGCTAACACTAACCCGCGCCCTCACACGCACCCTCCCCCTAAAGCGTTGCCGTACCCTCACCTGGACCCTAAACCGCCCCCGTGCCCTAACCGTTACCCTAGCCCGAACCCTAACCCTGACGCTTCCCTGAAGCCTGACTCTCACCCATCCCCTAATCCTAACCCGTACGCTAACACTAACCCGCGCCCTCACACGCACGCTCCCCCTAAAGCGTTGCCGTACCCTCACCTGGACCCTAAACCGTCCCCGTCCCCTAAACCTAACCCTAGCCCGAACCCTAACCCTAACACTTCCCCGAAGCCTGACCCTCACCCGTCCCCTAATCCTAACCGGTACACTAACACTAACCCGCGCCCTCACATGCACGCTCCCTCTAAAGCGTTGCCGTACCCTCCCCTGGACCCTAAACCGTCCCCGTCCCCTATCCCAAACCCTAGCCCGAACCCTAACCCTAACTCTTCCCCGAAGCCTGACCCTCACCCGTCCCCTAATCCTAAACCGTACGCTAACACTAACCCGCGCCCTCACACGCACGCTCCCCCTAAAGCGTTGCCGTACCCTCACCTGGACCCTAAAACGTCCCCATCCCCTAACCCTAACCCTAGCCCGAACACTAACCCTAACCCTTCCCCGAAGCCTGACCCTCACCCGTCCCCTAATCCTAACCGGTACGCTAACACTAACCCGCGCCCTCACACGCACGCTCCCCCTAAAGCGTTGCCGTACCCTCACCTGGACCCTAAACCGTCCCCGTCCCCTAACCCTAACCCTAGCCCGAACCCTAAACCTCACGCTTCCCCGAAGCCTGACCCTCACCCGTCCCCTAATCCTAACCCGTACGGTAACACTAACCCGCGCCCTCACACGCACGATCCCCCTAAAGTGTTGCCGTACCATCACCTGGACCCTAAACCGTCCCCGTCCCCTAACCCTAACCCTAGCCCGAACCCTAACACTTACCCTTCCCCGAAGCCTGACCCTCACCCGTCCCCTAATCCTAACCCATACACTAACACTAACCCGGGCCCTGACACGCACGCTCCCCCTAAAGCTTTGCCGTACCCTCACCTGGACCCTAAACCGTCCCCATCCCCTAACCCTAACCCTAGCCCGAACCCTAAACCTAACCCTTCCCCGAAGCCTGACCCTCACCCGTCCCCTAATCCTAACCGGTACACTAACACTAACCCGCGCCCTCACACGCACGCTCCCCCTAAAGTGTTGCCGTACACTCACCTGGACCCTAAACCGCCCCCGTGCCCTAACCCTAACCCTAGCCCGAACCCTAACCCTGACGCTTCCCCGAAGCCTGACCCTCACCCGTCCCCTAAACCTAACCCGTACGCTAACACTAACCCGCGCCCTCACACGCACGCTCCCCCAAATGCGTTGCCGTACCCTCACCTGGACCCTAAACCGTCCCCGTCCCCTAACCCTAACCCTAGCCCGAACCCTAACCCTACCCCTTCCCTGAAGCCTGACCCTCAACCGTCCCCTAATCCTAACCCGTACGCTAACACTAACCCGCGCCCTCACACGCACGCTCCCCCTAAAGCGTTGCCGTTCCCTCACCTGGACCCTAAACCGTCCCCGTCCGTAACCCTAACCCTAGCCCGAACCCTAACCCTAACACTTCCCCGAAGCCTGACCCTCACCCGTCCCCTAATCCTAACCCGTACGCTAACACTAACCTGCGCCCTCACACGCACGCTCCCCCTAAAGCGTTGCCGTACCCTCACCTGGACCCTAAACTGCCCCCGTGCCCTAACCCTAACCCTAGCCCGAACCCTAACCCTGACGCTTCCCTGAAGCCTGACCCTCACCCGTCCCCTAATCGTAACCCGTACGCTAACACTCACCCCCGCCCTCACACGCACGCTCCCCCTTAAGCGTTGCCGTACCCTCACCTGGACCCTAAACCGTCCCCGTCCCCTAACCCTAACCCTAGCCCGAACCCTAACCCTAACCCTTCCCCGAAGCCTGACCCTCACCCGTCCGCTAATCCTAACCCGTACTCTAACACTAACCCACACCCTCACACGCACGCTCCCCCTAAAGCGTTGCCGTACCCTCACCTGGACCCTAAACCGTCCCTGATCCCTAACCCTAACCCTAGCCCGAACCCTAACCCTAACCCTTCCCCGAAGTCTGACCCTCACCCGTCCCCTAATCCTAACCCGTACGCTAACACTAACCCGCGCCCTCACACGCACGCTCCCCCTAAAGCGTTGCCGTACCCTCACCTGGACCCTAAACCGTCCCCGTCCCCTAACCCTAATCCTAGCCGGAAACCTCTCCCTAACCCTTCCCCGAAGCCTGACCCTCACCCGTCCCCTAATCCTAACCCGTACGCTAACACTAACCCGCGCCCTCACATGCACGCTCCCCCTAAAGCGTTGCCATACCCTCACCTGGACCCTAAACCGTCCCCGTCCCCTAACCCTAACCCTAGCCGGAAACCTCTCCCTAACCCTTCCCCGAAGCCTGACCCTCACCCGTCCCCTAATCCTAACCCGTACGCTAACACTAACCCGCGCCCTCACACGCACGCTCCCCCTAAAGCGTTGCCGTACCCTCACCTGGACCCTAAACCGTCCCCGTCCCCTAACCCTAACCCTAGCCCGAACCCTAACCCTAACACTTCCCCGAAGTCTGACCCTCACCCGTCCCCTAATCCTAACCCGTACGCTAACACTAACCCGCGCCCTCACACGCACGCTCCCCCTAAAGCGTTGCCGTACCCTCACCTGGACCCTAAACCGTCCCCGTCCCCTAACCCTAACCCTAGCCCGAACCCTAACCCTAACCCTTCCCCGAAGCCTGACCCTCACCCGTCCCGTAATCCTAACCGGTAGGCTAACACTAACCCGTGCCCTCACACGCACGCTCCCCCTATAGCGTTGCCGTACCCTCACCTGGACCCTAAACCGTCCCCGTCCCCTATCCCTAATCCTAGCCCGAACCCTAACCCTAACACTTCCCCGAAATCTGACCCTCACCCGTCCCCTAATCCTAACCAGTACGCTAACACTAACCCGCGCCCTCACACGCACGCTCCCCCTAAAGCTTTGCCGTACCCTCACATGGACCCTAAACCGTCCCCGTCCCCTAACCCTAAACCTAGCCCGAACCCTAACCCTAACCCTTCCCCGAAGCCTGACCCTCACCCGTCCCCTAATCCTAACCCGTACGCTCACACTAACCCGTGCTCTCACACGCACGCTCCCCCTAAAGCGTTACCGTACCCTCACCTGGACCCTAAACCGTCCCCGTCCCCTAACCCTAACCCTAGCCCGAACTCTAACCCTAAACCTTCCCTGAAGCCTGACCCTCACCCGTCCCCTAATCCTAACCCGTACGCTAACGCTAACCCGTGCCCTCACACGCACGCTCCCCCTAAAGCGTTGTCGTACCCTCACCTGGACCCTAAACCGTCCCCGTCACCTAACTCTCACCCTAGCCCGAACCCTAACACTAAACCTTCCCCGAAGCCTGACCCTCACCCATTCCCTAATCCTAACCCGTTCGCTAACACTAACCCGCGCCCTCACACGCACGCTCCCCCTTAAGCGTTGCCGTACCCTCACCTGGACCCTAAACCGTCCCCATCCCCTAACCCTAGCCCTAGCCCGATCCCTAACCCTAAACCTTCCCTGAAGCCTGACCCTCACCCGTCCCCTAATCCTAACCCGTATGCTAACACTACCCCGCGCCCTCACACGCACGCTCCCCCTAAAGCGTTGCCGTACCCTCACCTGGACCCTAAACCGTCCCCGTCCCCTAACCCTAACCCTAGCCCGAACCCTAACCCTTACCCTTCCCCGAAGCCTGACCCTCACCCGTCCCCTAATCCTAACCCGTACACTAACACTAACCCGCGCCCTCACACGCACGCTCCCCCTAAAGCGTTGCCGTACCCTAACCTGGACCCTAAACCGTCCCCGTCCCCTAACCCATACCTAACCTGAACCCTAAACCTAACACTTCCCCGAAGCCTGACCCTCACCCGTCCCCTAATCCTAACCCGTACGCTAACACTAACCCACGCCCTCACATGCACGCTCCCCGTAAAGTGTTGCCGTATCCTCACCTGGACCCTAAACCGTCCCCTTCCCGTAACCCTAACACTAGCCCGAACCCTAACCCTAACACTTCCCCGAAGCCTGACCCTCACCCGTCCCCTAATCCTAACCCGTACGCTAACACTAACCCGCGCCCTCACACGCACGCTCCCCCTAAAGCGTTGCCGTACCCTCACCTGCACCCTAAACCGTCCCCGTCCCCTAACCCTAACCCTAGCCCGAACCCTAACCCTAACCCTTCCCCGAAGCCTGACCCTAACCTGTCCCCTTATCCTAACCCGTACGATAACACTAACCCACGCCCTCACACACACGCTCCCCCTAAAGCGTTGCCGTACCCTCACCTGGACCCTAAACCGTCCCCGTCCCCTAACCCTAACCCTAGCCCGAACCCTAACCCTAACACTTCCGCGAAGCCTGACCCTCACCCGTCCTCTAATCCTAACCCGTACGCTAACACTAACCCGCGCCCTCACACGCACGCTCCCCCTAAAGCGTTGCCGTACGCTCAGCTGGACCCTAAACCGTCCCCGTCCCGTAACCCTAACCCTAGCCCGAACCTTAACCCTAACACTTCCCCGAAGCCTGACCCTCACCCATCCCCTAATCCTAACCCGTACGCTAACACTAACCCACGCCCTCACACGCACGCTCCCGCTAAAGCGTTGCTGTACCCTCACCTGGACCCTAAACCGTCCCCGTCCTCTAACCCAAACCCTAGCCCGAACCCTAACCCTAACCCTTCCCTGAAGCCTGAACCTCACCCGTCCCCTAATCCTAACCCGTACGCTAACACTAACACGCGCCCTCACACGCACGCTCCCCCTAAAGCGTTGCCGTATCCTCACCTGGACCCTAAACCGTCCCCGTCCCCGTCCCCTAACCCTAGCCCGAACCCTAACCCTAACCCTTCCCCGAAGCCTGAGCCTCACCCGTCCCGTAATCCTAACCCGTACGCTAACACTAACCGGCGCCCTCACACGCACGTTCCCCCTAAAGCGTTGCCGTACCCTCACCTGGACCCTAAACCGTCCCCGTCCCCTAACCCTAACCCTAGCCCGAACCCTAACCCTAACCCTTCCCCGAAGCCTGACCCTCACCCGTCTCCTAATCCTAACCCGTACGCTAACACTAACCCGCGCCCTCACACGTACGCTCCCCCTAAAGAGTTGCCGTTCCCTCACCTGGACCCTAAACCGTCCCCGTCCGTAACCCTAACCCTAGACCGAACCCTAACCCTAACCCCTCCCCGAAGCCTGACCCTCACCCGTCTCCTAATCCTAACCCGTACGCTAACACTAACCCGCGCCCTCACACGTACGCTCCCCCTAAAGAGTTGCCGTTCCCTCACCTGGACCCTAAACCGTCCCCGTCCGTAACCCTAACCCTAGACCGAACCCTAACCCTAACACTTCCCCGAAGCCTGACCCTCACCCGTCCGCTAATCCTAACCCGTACTCTAACACTAACCCATGCCCTCACACGCACGCTCCCCCTAAAGCGTTGCCATACCCTCACCTGGACCCTAAACCGTCCCCGACCTCTAACCCTAACCCTAGCCCGAACCCTAACCCTAACCCTTCCCCGAAGCCTGACCCTCACCCTTCCCCTAATCCTAAGCCGTACGCTAACACTAACCCGCGCCCTCACACGCACGCTCCCCCTAAAGCGTTGCCGTACCCTCACCTGGACCCTAAACCGTCCCCGTCCCCTAACCCTAACCCTAGCCCGAACCCTAACCCTAACCCTTCCCCGAAGCCTGACCCTCACCCGTCCCCTAATCCTAACGCGTACGCTAACACTAACCCGCGCCCTCACACGCACGCTCCCCCTAAAGCGTTGCCCTACCCTCACCTGGATCCTAAACCGTCCCCGTCCCCTAACCCTAACCCTAGCCCGAACCCTAACCCTAACACTTCCCCGAAGCCTGACCCTCACCCGTGCCCTAATCCTAACCCGTACGCTAACACTAACCCACGCCCTCACATGCACGCTCCCCCTAAAGCGTTGCCATACCCTCACCTGGACCCGAAACCGTCCCCGTCCCCTAACCCTAACCCTAGCCTGAAACCTCTCCCTAACCCTTCCCCGAAGCCTGACCCTCACCCGTCCCCTAATCCTAAACCGTACGCTAACACTAACCCGCGTCCTCACACGCACGCTCCCCCTAAAGCGTTGCCGTACCCTCACCTGGACCCTAAACCGTCCCCGTCCCCTAACACTAACCCTAGCCCGAACCCTAACCCTAAACCTTCCCCGAAGCCTGACCCTCACCCGTCCCCTAATCCTAACCCGTACGCTAACACTAACCCGCGCCCTCACACGCACGCTCCCCCTAAAGCTTTGCCGTACCCTCACCTGGACCCTAAACCGTCCCCTTCCCCTAACCCTAACCCTAGCCCGAACCCTAACCCTAACCCTTCCCCGAAGCCTGACCCTCACCCGTCCCCTAATCCTAACCCGTACGCTAACACTAACCCACGCCCTCACACGCACGCTCCCCCTAAAGCGTTGCCGTACCCTCACCTGGACCCAAAACCATCCCCGTACCCTAACCCTAACCCTAGCCCGAACCCTCTCCCTAACCCTTCGCCGAAGCCTGACCCTCACCCGTCCCCTAATCCTAAACCGTACGCTAACACTAACCCGCGCCCTCACACGCACGCTCCCCCTAAAGCGTTGCCGTACCCTCACCTGGACCCTAAACCGTCCCCTAACCCTAACCCTAACCCTAGCCCGATCCCTAACCCTAACACTTCCCCGAAGCCTGACCCTCACCCGTCCCCTAATCCTAACCCGTACGCTAACACTAACCCGCGCCCTCACACGCACGCTCCCCCTGAAGCGTTGCCGTATCCTCACCTGGACCCTAAACCGTCCCCGTCCCCTAACCCTAACCCTAGCCCGAACCCTAACCCTAACCCTTCCCCGAAGCCTGACCCTCACCCGTCCCCTAATCCTAACCCGTACGCTAACACTAACCCGCGCCCTCACACGCACGCTCCCCCTTAAGCGTTGCCGTACCCTCACCTGGACCCTAAACCGTCCCCGTCCCCTAACCCTAACCCTAGCCCGAACCCTAACCCTAACCCTTCCCCGAAGCCTGACCCTCACCCGTCCCCTAATCCTAACCCGTACGCTAACACTTCCCCGCGCCCTCACATGCATGCTCCCGATAAAGCGTTGCCGTACCCTCACCTGGACCCTAAACCGTCCCCGTCCCCTAACCCTAACCCTAGCCCGAACCCTAACCCTAACCCTTCCCCGAAGCCTGACCCTCACCCGTCCCCTAATCCTAACCCGGACACTAACACTAACCCGCGCCCTCACACGCACGCTCCCCCTAAAGCGTTGCCGTACCCTCACCTGGACCCTAAACCGTCCCCGTCCCCTAACCCATACCTAGCCTGAACCCTAAACCTAACCCTTCCCCGAAGCCTAACCCTCACCCGTCCCCTAATCTTAACCCGTACGCTAACACTAACCCACGACCTCACACGCACGCTACCCCTAAAGCGTTGCCGTACCCTCACCTGGACCCTAAACCGTCCCCTTCCCGTAACCCTAACCCTAGCCCGAACCCTAACCCTAACACTGCCCCGAAGCCTGACCCTCACCCGACCCCTAATCCTAACCCGTACGCTAACACTAACCCACGCCCTCACACGCACGCTCCCCCTAAAGCGTTGCCGTACCCTCACCTGCACCCTAAACCGTCCCAGTCCCCTAACCCTAACCCTAGCCCGAACCCTAACCCTAACCCTTCCCCGAAGCCTGACCCTCACCCGTCCCCTAATCCTAACCCGTACGATAACACTAACCCACGCCCTCACACGCACGCTCCCCCTAAAGCGTTGCCGTACCCTCACCTGGACCCTAAACCGTCCCCGTCCCCTAACCCTAACCCTAGCCCGAACCCTAACCCTAACCCTTCCCCGAAGCCTGACCCTCACCCGTCCCCTAATCCTAACCCGTACGCTAACACTAACCCACGCCCTCACACGCACGCTCCCCCTAATGCGTTGCCGTACCCTCACCTGGACCCTAAACCGTCCCCGTCCCCTAACCCTAACCCTAGCCCGAACCCTAACCCTAACACTTCCCCGAAGCCTGACCCTCACCCGTCCCCTAATCCTAACCCATACGCTAACACTAACCCGCGCCCTCACACGCACGCTCCCCCTAAAGGGTTGCCGTACCCTCACCTGGACCCTAAACCGTCCCCGTCCCCGTCCCCTAACCCTAGCCCGAACCCTAAACCTAACCTTTCCCCGAAGCCTGACCCTCAACCGTCCCCTAATCCTAACCCGTACGCTAACACTAACCCGCGCCCTCACACGCACGTTCCCCCTAAAGCATTGCCGTACCCTCACCTGGACCCTAAACCGTCCCCAACCCCTAACCCTAACCCTAGCCCTAACCCTAACCCTAAACCTTCCCCGAAGCCTGACCCTCACCCGTCCCCTAATCCTAACCCGTACGCTAACACTAACCCGCGCCCTCACACGCACGCTCCCCCTAAAGCGTTGCCGTACCCTCACCTGGACCCTAAACCGTCCCCGTCCCCTAAGCCTAACCCTAGCCCGAACCCTAACCCTAACCCTTCACCGAAGCCTGACACTCACCCGTCCCCTAATCCTAACCCGTACGCTAACACTAAACCGTGCCCTCACACGCACGCTCCCCCTAAAGCGTTGCCGTACCCTCACCTGGACCCTAAACCGTCCCCGTCCCCTAACCCTAACCCTAGCCCGAACCATAACCCTAACCCTTCCCCGAAGCGTGACCCTCAACCGTCCCCTAATCCTAACCCGTACGCTAACACTAACCCGCGCCCTCACACGCACGCTCCCCCTAAAGGGTTGCCGTACCCTCACCTGGACCCTAAACCGTCCCCGTCCCCTAACCCTAGCCGTAGCCCGAACCCTAAACCTAACCCTTCCCCGAAGCCTAACCCTCACCCGTCCCCTAATCCTAACCCGTACGCTAACACTTACCCGCGCCCTCACACGCACGCTCCCCCTAAAGCGTTGCCGTACGCTCATATGGACCCTAAACCGTCCCCGTGCCCGTCCCCTAACCCTAGCCCGAACCCTAACCCTAACCCTTCCCCGAAGCCTGACCCTCACCCGTCCCGTAATCCTAACCCGTACGCTAACACTAACCCGCGCCCTCACACGCACGCTCCCCCTAAAGCGTTGCTGTACCCTCCCCTGGACCCTAAACCGTCCCCGTCCCCTAACCTTAACCCTAGCCCGAACCCTAACACTAAACCTTCCCCGAAGCCTGACCCTCACCCGTCCCCTAATCCTAACCCGTACGCTAACACTAACCCGTGCCCTCACACGCACACTCCCCCTAAAGCGTTGCCGTACCCTCACCTGGACCCTAAACCGTCCCCGTCACCTAACCCTAACCCTAGCCCGAACACTAACCCTAACCCTTCCCCGAAGCCTGACCCTCACCCATCCCCTAATCCTAACCCGTACGCTAACACTAACCCGCGCCCTCACACGCACGCTCCCCCTTAAGCGTTGCCGTACCCTCACCTGGAACCTAAACCGTCCCCGTCCCCTAACCCTAACCCTAGCACGAAACCTAACCCTAACCCTTCCCCGAAGCCTGACCCTCACCCGTCCCCTAATCCTAACCCGTACGCTAACACTAACCCGCGCCCTCACACGCACGCTCCCCCTTAAGCGTTGCCGTACCCTCACCTGGACCCTAAACCGTCCCCGTCCCCTAACCCTAACCCTAGCCCGAACCCTAACCCTAACCCTTCAGCGAAGCCTGACACTCACCCGTCCCCTAATCCTAACCCGTACGCTAACACTAACCCGCGCCCTCACACGCACGCTCCCCCTAAAGCGTTGCCGTACCCTCACCTGGACCCTAAACCGTCCCCGTCACCTAACCCTAACCCTAGCCCGAACACTAACCCTAACCCTTCCCCGAAGCCTGACCCTCACCCATCCCCTAATCCTAACCCGTACGCTAACACTAACCCGCGCCCTCACACGCACGCTCCCGCTTAAGCGTTGCCGTACCCTCACCTGGACCCTAAACCATCCCCGTCCCCTAACCATAACCCTAGCCCGAACCCTCTCCCTAACCCTTCCCTGAAGCCTGACCCTCACCCGTCCCCTAATCCTAAACCGTTCGCTAACACTAACCCGCGCCCTCACACGCACGCTCCCCCTAAAGCGTTGCCGTACCCTCACCTGGACCTAAACCGTCCCCGTCCCCTAACCCTAACCCTAGCCCAATCCCTAACCCTAACACTTCCCCGAAGCCTGACCCTCACCCGTCCCCTAATCCTAACCCGTACGATAACACTAACCCGCGCCCTCACACGGACGCTCCCCCTAAAGCGTTGCCGTACCCTCACCTGGACCCTAAACCGTCCCCGTTCCGTAACCCTAACCCTAGCCCGAACCTTAACCCTAACCCTTCCCCGAAGCCTGACCCTCACACATCCCCTAATCCTAACCCGTACGCTAACACTAACCCACGCCCTCACACGCACGCTCCCCCTAAAGCGTTGCCGTACCCTCACCTGGACCCTAAACCGTCCCCGTCCTCTAACCCTAACCCTAGCCCGAACCCTAACCCTAACCCTTCCCCGAAGCCTGACCCTCACCCGTCCCCTAATCCTAACCCGTACGCTAACACTAACCCGCGCCCTCACACGCACGCTCCCCCTAAAGCGTTGCCGTACCCTCACCTGGACCCTAAACCGTCCCCGTCCCCGTCCCCTAACCCTAGCCCGAACCCTAACCCTAACCCTTCCCCGAAGCCTGACCCTCACCCGTCCCCTAATCCTAACCCGTACGCTAACACTAACCCGCGCCCTCACACGCACGCTCCCCCTAAAGCGTTGCCGTACCCTCACCGGGACCCTAAACCTTCCCCATCCCCTAACCCTAACCCTAGCCCGAACCCTAACCCTAACCCTTCCCCGAAGCCTGACCCTCACCCGTCCTCTAATCCTAACCCGTACGCTAACACTAACCCGCGTCCTCACACGCACGCTCCCCCTAAAGCGTTGCCGTACCCTTACCTGGACCCTAAACCGTCCCCGTCCCCTAACCCTAACCCTAGCCCGAACCCTAACCCTAACCCTTCCCCGAAGCCTGACCCTCACCCGTCCCGTAATCCTAACACGTACGATAACACTAACCAGCGCCCTCACACGCACGCTCCCCCTAACGCGTTGCCGTACCCTCACCTGGACCCTAAACCGTCCCCGTCCCCTAACCCTAACCCTAACCCTTCCCCGAAGCCTGACCCTCACCCGTCCCCTAATACTAACCGGTACGCTAACACTAACCCGCACCCTCACACGCAAGCTCCCCCTAAAGCGTTGCCGTACCCCCACCTGGACCCTAAACCGTCCCCGTCCCCTAACCCTAACCCTAGCCTGAACCCTAACCCTAACCCTTCCTCGAAGCCTGACCCTCACCCGTCCCCTAATCCTAACCCGTACGCTAACACTAACCCGCGCCATCACACGCACTCTCCCCCTAAAACGTTGCCGTACCCTCACCTGGACCCTAAACTGTCCCCGTCCCCTAACCCTAACCCTAGCCCGAACCCTAACCCTAACCCTTCCCCGAAGCCTGACCCTCACCCGTCCCCTAATCCTAACCCGTACGCTAACACTAACCCGTGCCCTCACACGCACGCTCCCCCTAAAGCGTTGCCGTACCCTCACCTGGACCCTAAACCGTCCCCGTCCCCGTCCCCTAACCCTAGCCCGAACACTAACCCTAACACTTCCCCGAAGCCTGACCCTCACCCGTCCCCTAATCCTAACCCGTACGCTAACACTAACCCGCGCCCTCACATGCACGCTCCCCCTAAAGCGTTGCCGTACCCTCACCTGGACCCTAAACCGTCCCCGTCCCCTAACCCTAACCCTAGCCCGAACCCTAACCCTAACCCTTCCCCGAAGCCTGACCCTCACCCGTCCCCTAATCCTAACCCGTACGCTAACACTAACCCGCGCCCTCACACGCACGCTCTCCCTAAAGGGTTGCCATACCCTCACCTGGACCCTAAACCGTCCCCGTCCCCTAACCCTAGCCCTAGCCTGAACCCTAACCCTAACCCTTCCCCGAAGCCTGACCCTCACCCGTCCCCTAATCCTAACCCGTACGCTAACACTAACCCGCGCCCTCACACGCACGCTCCCCCTAAAGCGTTGCCGTACCCTCACCTGGACCGTAAACCGTCCCCGTCTCCTAACCCTAACCCTAGCCCGAACCCTAACCCTAACCCTTCCCCGAAGCCTGACCCTCACCCGTCCCCTAATCCTAACCCGTACGCTAACACTAACCCGCGCCCTCACACGCACGCTCCCCCTAAAGCGTTGCCGTACCCTCACCTGGACCCTAAACCGTCCCCGTCCCCGTCCCCTAACCCTAGCCCGAACCCTAACCCTAACCCTTCCCCGAAGCCTGACCCTCACCCGTCCCCTAATCCTAACCCGTACGCTAACACTAACCCGCGCCCTCACACGCACGCTCCCCCTAAAGCGTTGCAGTACCCTCACCGGGACCCTAAACCTTCCCCATCCCCTAACCCTAACCCTAGCCCGAACCTTAACCCTAACCCTTCCCCGAAGCCTGACCCTCACCCGTCCTCTAATCCTAACCCGTACGCTAACACTAACCCGCGTCCTCACACGCACGCTCCCCCTAAAGCGTTGCCGTACCCTTACCTGGACCCTAAACCGTCCCCGTCCCCTAACCCTAACCCTAGCCCGAACCCTAACCCTAACCCTTCCCCGAAGCCTGACCCTCACCCGTCCCGTAATCCTAACACGTACGATAACACTAACCAGCGCCCTCACACGCACGCTCCCCCTAACGCGTTGCCGTACCCTCACCTGGACCCTAAACCGTCCCCGTCACCTAACCCTAACCCTAGCCCGAACACTAACCCTAACCCTTCCCCGAAGCCTGACCCTCACCCATCCCCTAATCCTAACCCGTACGCTAACACTAACCCGCGCCCTCACACGCACGCTCCCGCTTAAGCGTTGCCGTACCCTCACCTGGACCCTAAACCGTCCCCGTCCCCTAACCATAACCCTAGCCCGAACCCTCTCCCTAACCCTTCCCCGAAGCCTGACCCTCACCCGTCCCCTAATCCTAAACCATACGCTAACACTAACCCGCGCCCTCACACGCACGCTCCCCCTAAAGCGTTGCCGTACCCTCACCTGGACCTAAACCGTCCCCGTCCCCTAACCCTAACCCTAGCCCAATCCCTAACCCTAACACTTCCCCGAAGCCTGACCCTCACCCGTCCCCTAATCCTAACCCGTACGATAACACTAACCCGCGCCCTCACACGCACGCTCCCCCTAAAGCGTTGCCGTACCCTCACCTGGACCCTAAACCGTCCCCGTTCCGTAACCCTAACCCTAGCCCGAACCTTAACCCTAACCCTTCCCCGAAGCCTGACCCTCACACATCCCCTAATCCTAACCCGTACGCTAACACTAACCCACGCCCTCACACGCACGCTCCCCCTAAAGCGTTGCCGTACCCTCACCTGGACCCTAAACCGTCCCCGTCCTCTAACCCTAACCCTAGCCCGAACCCTAACCCTAACCCTTCCCCGAAGCCTGTCCCTCACCCGTCCCCTAATCCTAACCCGTACGCTAACACTAACCCGCGCCCTCACACGCACGCTCCCCCTAAAGCGTTGCCGTACCCTCACCTGGACCCTAAACCGTCCCCGTCCCCGTCCCCTAACCCTAGCCCGAACCCTAACCCTAACCCTTCCCCGAAGCCTGACCCTCACCCGTCCCCTAATCCTAACCCGTACGCTAACACTAACCCGCGCCCTCACACGCACGCTCCCCCTAAAGCGTTGCCGTACCCTCACCGGGACCCTAAACCTTCCCCATCCCCTAACCCTAACCCTAGCCCGAACCCTAACCCTAACCCTTCCCCGAAGCCTGACCCTCACCCGTCCTCTAATCCTAACCCGTACGCTAACACTAACCCGCGTCCTCACACGCACGCTCCCCCTAAAGCGTTGCCGTACCCTTACCTGGACCCTAAACCGTCCCCGTCCCCTAACCCTAACCCTAGCCCGAACCCTAACCCTAACCCTTCCCCGAAGCCTGACCCTCACCCGTCCCGTAATCCTAACACGTACGATAACACTAACCAGCGCCCTCACACGCACGCTCCCCCTAACGCGTTGCCGTACCCTCACCTGGACCCTAAACCGTCCCCGTCCCCTAACCCTAACCCTAGCTCGAACCATAACCCTAACTCTTCCCCGAATCCTGACCCTCACCCGTCCCCTAATCCTAACCCGTACAATAACACTAACCTGCGCCCTCACACGCACGCTCCCCCTAAAGCATTGCCGTACCCTCACCTGGACCCTAAACCGTCCCCGTCACCTAACCCTAACCCTAGACCGAACCCTAACCCTAACCCTTCCCCGAAGCCTGACCCTCACACGTCCCCTAAACCTAACCCGTACGCTAACACTAACCCGCGCCCTCACACGCACGCTCCCCCTAAAGGGTTGCCGTACCCTCACCTGGACCCTAAACCGTCCCCGTCCCCTAACCCTAACACTAACCCTTCCCCGAAGCCAGACCCTCACCCGTCCCCTAATCCTAACCGGTACGCTAACACTAACCCGCACCCTCACACGCAAGCTCCCCCTAAAGCGTTGCCGTACCCCCACCTGGACCCTAAACCGTCCCCGTCCCCTAACCCTAACCCTAGCCTGAACCCTAACCCTAACCCTTCCTCGAAGCCTGACCCTCACCCGTCCCCTAATCCTAACCCGTACGCTAACACTAACCCGCGCCATCACACGCACTCTCCCCCTAAAACGTTGCCGTACCCTCACCTGGACCCTAAACTGTCCCCGTCCCCTAACCCTAACCCTAGCCCGAACCCTAACCCTAACCCTTCCCCGAAGCCTGACCCTCACCCGTCCCCTAATCCTAACCCGTACGCTAACACTAACCCGTGCCCTCACACGCACGCTCCCCCTAAAGCGTTGCCATACCCTCACCTGGACCCTAAACCGACCCCGTCCCCGTCCCCTAACCCTAGCCCGAACACTAACCCTAACACTTCCCCGAAGCCTAACCCTCATCCGTCCCCTAATCCTAACCCGTACGCTAACACTAACCCGCGCCCTCACATGCACGCTCCCCGTAAAGCGTTGCCGTACCCTCACCTGGACCCTAAACCGTCCCCGTCCCCTAACCCTAACCCTAGCCCGAACCATAACCCTAACCCTTCCCCGAAGCCTGACCCTCACCCGTCCCCTAATCCTAACCCGTACGCTAACACTAACCCGCGCCCTCACACGCACGCTCTCCCTAAAGGGTTGCCATACCCTCACCTGGACCCTAAACCGTCCCCGTCCCCTAACCCTAGCCCTAGCCTGAACCCTAACCCTAACCCTTCCCCGAAGCCTGACCCTCACCCGTCCCCTAATCCTAACCCGTACGCTAACACTAACCCGCGCCCTCACACGCACGCTCCCCCTAAAGCGTTGCCGTACCCTCACCTGGACCGTAAACCGTCCCCGTCTCCTAACCCTAACCCAAGCCCGAACCCTAACCCTAACCCTTCCCCGAAGCCTGACCCTCACCCGTCCCCTAATCCTAACCCGTACGCTAACACTAACCCGCGCCCTCACACGCACGCTCCCCCTAAAGCGTTGCCGTACCCTCACCTGGACCCTAAACCGTCCCCGTCCCCGTCCCCTAACCCTAGCCCGAACCCTAACCCTAACCCTTCCCCGAAGCCTGACCCTCACCCGTCCCCTAATCCTAACCCGTACGCTAACACTAACCCGCGCCCTCACACGCACGCTCCCCCTAAAGCGTTGCCGTACCCTCACCGGGACCCTAAACCTTCCCCATCCCCTAACCCTAACCCTAGCCCGAACCCTAACCCTAACACTTCCCCGAAGCCTGACCCTCACCCGTCCTCTAATCCTAACCCGTACGCTAACACTAACCCGCGTCCTCACACGCACGCTCCCCCTAAAGCGTTGCCGTATCCTTACCTGGACCCTAAACCGTCCCCGTCCCCTAACCCTAACCCTAGCCCGAACCCTAACCCTAACCCTTCCCCGAAGCCTGACCCTCATCCGTCCCGTAATCCTAACACGTACGATAACACTAACCAGCGCCCTCACACGCACGCTCCCCCTAACGCGTTGCCGTACCCTCACCTGGACCCTAAACCGTCCCCGTCCCCTAACCCTAACCCTAACCCTTCCCCGAAGCCTGACCCTCACCCGTCCCCTAATCCTAACCGGTACGCTAACACTAACCCGCACCCTCACACGCACGCTCCCCCTAAAGCGTTGCCGTACCCCCACCTGGACCCTAAACCGTCCCCGTCCCCTAACCCTAACCCTAGCCTGAACACTAACCCTAACCCTTCCCCGAAGCCTGACCCTCACCCGTCCCCTAATCCTAACCCGTACGCTAACACTAACCCGTGCCCTCACACGCACGCTCCCCCTAAAGCGTTGCCGTACCCTCACCTGGACCCTAAACCGTCCCCGTCCCCGTCCCCTAACCCTAGCCCGAACACTAACCCTAAAACTTCCCCGAAGCCTGACCCTCATCCGTCCCCTAATCCTAACCCGTACGCTAACACTAACCCGCGCCCTCACATGCACGCTCCCCCTAAAGCGTTGCCGTACCCTCACCTGGACCCTAAACCGTCCCCGTCCCCTAACCCTAACCCTAGCCCGAACCATAACCCTAACCCTTCCCCGAAGCCTGACCCTCACCCGTCCCCTAATCCTAAACCGTACGCTAACACTAACCCGCGCCCTCACACGCACGCTCCCCCTAAAGCGTTGCCGTACCCTCACCTGGACCCTAAACCGTCCCCGTCCCCTAACCCTAGCCCTAGCCCGAACCCTAACCCTAACCCTTCCCCGAAGCCTGAGCCTCACCCGTCTCCTAATCCTAACCCGTACGCTAACACTAACCCGCGCCCTCACACGCACGGTTCCCCTAAAGGGTTGCCGTACCCTCACCTGGACCCTAAACCGTCCCCGTCCCCTAACCCTAACCCTAGCCCGAACCCTAACCCTGATGCTTCCCCGAAGCCTGACCCTCACCCGTCCCCTAATCCTAACCCGTACGCTAACACTAACCCGCGCCCTCACACGCACGCTCCCCCTAAAGCGTTGCCGTACCCTCACCTGGACCCTAAACCGTCCCCGTCCCCTAACCCTAACCCTAGCCCGAACCATAACCCTAACCCTTCCCAGAAGCCTGACCCTCACACGTCCCCTAATCCTAACCCGTACGCTAACACTAACCCGCGCCCTCACACGCACGCTCCCCCTAAAGCATTGCCGTACCCTCACCTGGACCCTAAACCGTCCCCATCCCCTAACCCTAACCCTAGCCCGAACCCTAACCCTAACCCTTCCCCGAAGCCTGACCCTCACCCGTCCCCTTATCCTAACCCGTACGCTAACACGAACCCGCGCCCTCACACGCACGCTCCCCCTAAAGCGTTGCCGTACCATCACCTGGACCCTAAACCGTCCCCGTCCCCTAACCCTAACCCTAGCCCGAACCCTAACCCTAACCCTTCCCCGAAGCCTGACCCTCACCCGTCCCCTAATCCTAAGCCGTACGCTAACACTAACACGTGCCCTCACACGCACGCTACCCCTAAAGCGTTGCCGTACCCTCCCCTGGAACCTAAACGGTCCCCGTCCCCTAACCCTAACCCTAGCCCGAACCCTAACCCTAACCCTTCCCCGAAGCCTGACCCTCACCCGTCCCCTAATCCTAACCCGTACGCTAACACTAACCCGTGCCCTCACACGCACGCTCCCCCTAAAGCATTACCGTACCCTCATCTGGACCCTAAACCGTCCCAGTCCCCTAACCCTAACCCTAGCCCGAACACTAACCCTAACCCTTCCCCGAAGCCTGACCCTCACCCGTCCCCTAATCCTAACCCGTACGCTAACACTAACCCGTGCCCTCACACGCACCCTCCCCCTAAAGCGTTGCCGTACCCTCACCTGGACCCTAAACCGCCCCCGTGCCCTAACCCTTACCCTAGCCCGAACCCTAACCCTGACGCTTCCCTGAAGCCTGACCCTCATCCATCCCCTAATCCTAACCCGTACGCTAACACTAACCCGCGCCCTCACACGCACGCTCCCCCTAAAGCGTTGCCGTACCCTCACCTGGACCCTAAACCGTCCCTGTCCCCTAACCCTAACCCTAGCCCGAACCCTAACCCTGACGCTTCCCCGAAGCCTGACCCTCACCCGTCCCCTAATCCTAACCCGTACGCTAACACTAACCCGCGCCCTCACACGCACGCTCCCCCTAAAGCGTTGCCATACCCTCACCTGGACCCTAAACCGTCCCCGTCCCCTAACCGTAACCCTAGCCCGAACCCTAACCCTTACCCTTCCCCGAAGCCTGACCCTCACCCGTCCCCTAATCCTAACCCGTACGCTAACACTAACCCGCGCCCTCACACGCACGCTCCCCCTAATGCGTTGCCGTACCCGCACCTGGACCCTAAACCATCCCCGTCCCCTAAACCTAACCCTACCCGGAACCCTAACCCTGATGCTTCCCCGAAGCCTGACCCTCACCCGTCCCCTAATCCTAACCCGTACGCTAACACTAACCAGCGCCCTCACACGCATGCTCCCCCTAAAGCGTTGCCGTACCCTCACCTGGACCCTAAACCGTTCCTGTCCCCTAACCCTAACCCTAGCCCGAACCCTAAACCTTACCCTTCCCAGAAGCCTGACCCTCACCCATCCCCTAATCCTAACCCATACACTAACACTAACCCGGGCCCTCACACGCACGCTCCCCCTAAAGCGTTGCCGTACCCTCACCTGGACCCTAAACCGTCCCCATCCCCTAAGCCTAACCCTAGCCCGAACCCTAAACCTAACCCTTCCCCGAAGCCTGACCCTCACCCGTCCCCTAATCCTAACCCGTACGCTAACACTAACCCGCGCCCTCACACGCACGCTCCCCCTAAAGCGTTGCCGTACCCTCACCTGGACCCTAAACCGTCCCCGTCCCCTAACCCTAACGCTAGCCCGAACCCTATCCCTAACACTTCACCGAAGCCTGACCCTAACCCTAACCCTTCCCCGAAGCCTGACCCTCACCCGTCCCGTAATCCTAACCCGTAGGCTAACACTACCCGCGCCCTCACACGCACGCTCCCCGTATAGCGTTGCCGTACCCTCACCTGGACCCTAAACCGTCCCCGTACCCTAACCCTAACCCTAGCCCGAACCTAACTCTAACACTTCCCCGAAGCCTGACCCTCACCCGTCCCCTAATCCTAACCCGTACACTAACACTAACCCGCGCCCTCACACGCACGGTCCCCCTAAAGCGTTGCCATACCCTCACCTGGACCCTAAACCGTCCCCGTCCCCTAACCCTAACCCTAGCCCGAACCCTAACCCTACCACTTCCCTGAAGCCTGACCCTCACCCGTCCCCTAATCCTAACCCGTACGCTAACACTAACCTGCGCCCTCACACGCACGCTCCCCCTAAAGCGTTGCCGTACCCTCACCTGGACCCTAAACCGTCCCCATCCCCTAACCCTAACCCTAGCCCGAACCGTAACCCTAACCCTTCCCCGAAGCCTGACGCTCACCCGTCCCCTAATCCTAACACGTACGCTAACACTAACCCACGCCCTCACACGCACGCTCCCCCTAAAGCGTTGCCGTACCCTCACCTGGACCCTAAACCGTCCCCATCCCGTAACCCTAACCCTAGCCCGAACCCTAACCCTAATACTTCCCAGAAGCCTGACCCTCACCCGTGCCCTAATCCTAACCCGTACGCTAACACTAACACGCACCCTCACACGCACCCTCCCCCTAAAGCGTTGCCGTACCCTCACTTGGACCCTAAACAGCCCCCGTGCCCTAACCCTAATCCTAGCCCGAACCCTAACCCTGACGCTTCCCTGAAGCCTGACCCTCACACGTCCCCTAATCCTATCCCGAATGCTAACACTAACCCGCGCCCTCACACGCACGCTCCCCCTAAATCGTTGCCGTACCCTCACCTGGACCGTAAACCGTCCCCGTCCCCTAACCCTAACCCTAGCCCGAACCCTAAACCTAACCCTTCCCCGAAGCCTGACCCTCACCCGTCCCCTAAACCTAACCCGTACGCTAACACTAACCCGCGCCCTCACACGCACGCTCCCCCAAATGCGTTGCCATACACTCACCTGGACCCTAAACCGTCCCCGTCCCCTAACCCTAACCCTAGCCCGAACCCTAACCCTAACCCTTCCCTGAAGCCTGACCCTCAACTGTCCCCTAATCCTAACCCGTACGCTAACACTAACCCGCGCCCTCAAACACACGCTACCCCTAAAGCGTTGCCATACCCTCACCTGGACCCTAAACCGTCCCCGTCCCCTAACCCTAACCCTAGCCCGAACCCTAACCCTACCACTTCCCTGAAGCCTGACCCTCACCCGTCCCCTAATCCTAACCCGTACGCTAACACTAACCTGCGCCCTCACACGCACGCTCCCCCTAAAGCGTTGCCGTACCCTCACCTGGACCCTAAACCGTCCCCATCCCCTAACCCTAACCCTAGCCCGAACCGTAACCCTAACCCTTCCCCGAAGCCTGACGCTCACCCGTCCCCTAATCCTAACACGTACGCTAACACTAACCCACGCCCTCAAACGCACGCTTCCCCTAAAGCGTTGCTGTACCCTCACCTGGACCCTAAACCGTCCCCGTCCCCTAACCCTAACCCTAGCCCGAACCCTATCTCTAATCCTTCTCCGAAGCCTGACCCTCACCCGTCCCCTAATCCTAACCCGTACGCTAACACTAACCCACGCCCTCACACGCACGCTCCCCCTAAAGCGTTGCCGTACCCTCACCTGGACCCTAAACCGTCCCCGTCCCGTAACCCTAACCCTAGCCCGAACCCTAACCCTAATACTTCCCAGAAGCCTGACCCTCACCCGTGCCCTAATCCTAACCCGTACGCTAACACTAACACGCACCCTCACACGCACCCTCCCCCTAAAGCGTTGCCGTACCCTCACTTGGACCCTAAACAGCCCCCGTGCCCTAACCCTAACCCTAGCCCGAACCCTAACCCTGACGCTTCCCTGAAGCCTGACCCTCACACGTCCCCTAATCCTATCCCGAACGCTAACACTAACCCGCGCCCTCACACGCACGCTCCCCCTAAATCGTTGCCGTACCCTCACCTGGACCGTAACCCGTCCCCGTCCCCTAACCCTAACCCTAGCCCGAACCCTAACCTTAACCCTTCCCCGAAGCCTGACCCTCACCCGTCCCCTAATCCTAACCAGTACGCTATCACTAACCCGCGCCCTCGCATGCACGCTCCCCCTAAAGCGTTGACGTACCCTCAGCTGGACCCTAAACCGTCCCCGTCCCCTAACCCTAACCCTAGCCCGAACCCTAACCCTGACCCTTCCCCGAAGCCTGACACTCACCAGTCCCCTAATCCTAACCCGTACGCTAACAGTAACCCGCGCCCTCACACATACGCTCCCCCTAAAGCGTTGCCGTACCCTCACCTGGATCCTAAACCGTCTCCGTCCCCTAACCCTAACCCTAGCCCGAACCCTAACCCTAAACCTTCCCCGAAGCCTGACCCTCACCCGTCCCGTAATCCTAACCCGTAGGCTAACACTAACCCGCGCCCTCACACGCACACTTCCCGTATAGCGTTGCCGTACCCTCACCTGGACCCTAAACCGTCCCCGTACCCTAACCCTAACCCTAGCCCGAACCCTAACCCTAACACTTCCCCGAAGCCTGACCCTCACCCGTCCCCTAATCCTAACACGTACGCTAACACTAACCCGCGCCCTCACACGCACGGTCCCCCTAAATTGTTGCCATACCCTCACCTGGACCCTAAACCGTCCCCGTCCCCTAACCCTAACCCTAGCCCGAACCCTAACCCTAACCCTTCCCCGAAGCCTGACCCTCACCCGTCCCCTAATCCTAACCCGTACGCTAACACTAACCTGGGCCCTCACACGCACGTTCCCCCTAAAGCGTTACCGTACCCTCACCTGGACCCTAAACCGTCTGCGTCCCCTAACCCTAACCCTAGCCCGAACCCTAACCCTAACCCTTCCCCGAAGCCTGACCCTCACCCGTCCCCTAATCCTAACCCGTACGCTAACACTAACCCGCGCCCTCACACGCACCCTCCCCCTAAAGCGTTGCCGTACCCTCACCTGGACCCTAAACTGCCCCCGTGCCCTAACACTTACCCTAGCCCGAACCCTAACCCTGACGCTTCCCTGAAGCCTGACCCTCACACGTCCCCTAATCCTAACCCGTACGCTAACACTAACCCGCGCCCTCACACGCACGCTCCCCCTAAAGCGTTGCCGTACCCTCACCTGGACCCTAAACCGTCCCCGTCCCCTAACCCTAACCCTAGCCCGAACCCTAACCCTTACACTTCCCCGAAGCCTGACCCTCACCCGTCCCCTAATCCTAACCCGTACGCTAACACTAACCCGGGCCCTCACACGCACGCTCCCCCTAAAGCGTTGCCGTACCCTCACCTGGACCCTAAACCGTCCCCATCCCCTAACCCTAACCCTAGCCCGAACCCTAAACCTAACCCTTCCCCGAAGCCTGACACTCATCCGTCCCCTAATCCTAACCCGTACGCTAACACTAACCCACTCCTCACACACACGCTCCCCCTAAAGTGTTGCCATACCCTCACCTGGACCCTAAACCGCCCCCGTGCCCTAACCCTAACCCTAGCCCGAACCCTATCCCTGACGCTTCCCCGAAGCCTGACCCTCACCCGTCCCCTAAACCTAACCCGTACGCTAACACTAACCCGCGCCCTCACACGCACGCTCCCCCAAATGCGTTGCCATACACTCACCTGGACCCTAAACCGTCCCCGTCCCCTAACGCTAACCCTAGCCCGAACCCTAACCCTAACCCTTCCCTGAAGCCTGACCCTCAACTGTCCCCTAATCCTAACCCGTACGCTAACACTAACCCGCGCCCTCAAACACACGCTACCCCTAAAGCGTTGCCATACCCTCACCTGGACCCTAAACCGTCCCCGTCCCCTAACCCTAACCCTAGCCCGAACCCTAACCCTACCACTTCCCTGAAGCCTGACCCTCACCCGTCCCCTAATCCTAACCCGTACGCTAACACTAACCTGCGCCCTCACACGCACGCTCCCCCTAAAGCGTTGCCGTACCCTCACCTGGACCCTAAACCGTCCCCATCCCCTAACCCTAACCCTAGCCCGAACCGTAACCCTAACCCTTCCCCGAAGCCTGACGCTCACCCGTCCCCTAATCCTAACACGTACGCTAACACTAACCCACGCCCTCAAACGCACGCTTCCCCTAAAGCGTTGCTGTACCCTCACCTGGACCCTAAACCGTCCCCGTCCCCTAACCCTAACCCTAGCCCGAACCCTATCTCTAATCCTTCTCCGAAGCCTGACCCTCACCCGTCCCCTAATCCTAACCCGTACGCTAACACTAACCCACGCCCTCACACGCACGCTCCCCCTAAAGCGTTGCCGTACCCTCACCTGGACCCTAAACCGTCCCCGTCCCGTAACCCTAACCCTAGCCCGAACCCTAACCCTAATACTTCCCAGAAGCCTGACCCTCACCCGTGCCCTAATCCTAACCCGTACGCTAACACTAACACGCACCCTCACACGCACCCTCCCCCTAAAGCGTTGCCGTACCCTCACTTGGACCCTAAACAGCCCCCGTGCCCTAACCCTAACCCTAGCCCGAACCCTAACCCTGACGCTTCCCTGAAGCCTGACCCTCACACGTCCCCTAATCCTATCCCGAACGCTAACACTAACCCGCGCCCTCACACGCACGCTCCCCCTAAATCGTTGCCGTACCCTCACCTGGACCGTAACCCGTCCCCGTCCCCTAACCCTAACCCTAGCCCGAACCCTAACCTTAACCCTTCCCCGAAGCCTGACCCTCACCCGTCCCCTAATCCTAACCAATACGCTATCACTAACCCGCGCCCTCGCATGCACGCTCCCCCTAAAGCGTTGCCGTACCCTCAGCTGGACCCTAAACCGTCCCCGTCCCCTAACCCTAACCCTAGCCCGAACCCTAACCCTGACCCTTCCCCGAAGCCTGACACTCACCAGTCCCCTAATCCTAACCCGTACGCTAACAGTAACCCGCGCCCTCACACATACGCTCCCCCTAAAGCTTTGCCGTACCCTCACCTGGATCCTAAACCGTCTCCGTCCCCTAACCCTAACCCTAGCCCGAACCCTAACCCTAAACCTTCCCCGAAGCCTGACCCTCACCCGTCCCGTAATCCTAACCCGTAGGCTAACACTAACCCGCGCCCTCACACGCACACTTCCCGTATAGCGTTGCCGTACCCTCACCTGGACCCTAAACCGTCCCCGTACCCTAACCCTAACCCTAGCCCGAACCCTAACCCTAACACTTCCCCGAAGCCTGACCCTCACCCGTCCCCTAATCCTAACACGTACGCTAACACTAACCCGCGCCCTCACACGCACGGTCCCCCTAAAGGGTTGCCATACCCTCACCTGGACCCTAAACCGTCCCCGTCCCCTAATCCTAACCCTAGCCCGAACCCTAACCCTAACCCTTCCCCGAAGCCTGACCCTCACCCGTCCCCTAATCCTAACCCGTACGCTAACACTAACCTGGGCCCTCACACGCACGCTCCCCCTAAAGCGTTACCGTACCCTCACCTGGACCCTAAACCGTCCCCGTCCCCTAACCCTAACCCTAGCCCGAACCCTAACCCTAACCCTTCCCCGAAGCCTGACCCTCACCCGTCCCCTAATCCTAACCCGTACGCTAACACTAACCCGCGCCCTCACACGCACCCTCCCCCTAAAGCGTTGCCGTACCCTCACCTGGACCCTAAACTGCCCCCGTGCCCTAACACTTACCCTAGCCCGAACCCTAACCCTGACGCTTCCCTGAAGCCTGACCCTCACACGTCCCCTAATCCTAACCCGTACGCTAACACTAACCCGCGCCCTCACACGCACGCTCCCCCTAAAGCGTTGCCGTAACCTCACCTGGACCCTAAACCGTCCCCGTCCCCTAACCCTAACCCTAGCCCGAACCCTAACCCTTACCCTTCCCCGAAGCCTGACCCTCACCCGTCCCCTAATCCTAACCCGTACGCTAACACTAACCCGCGCCCTCACACGCACGCTCCCCCTAAAGCGTTGCCGTACCCTCACCTGGACCCTAAACCGTCCCCATCCCCTAACCCTAACCCTAGCCCGAACCCTAAACCTAACCCTTCCCCGAAGCCTGACACTCATCCGTCCCCTAATCCTAACCCGTACGCTAACACTAACCCACTCCTCACACACACGCTCCCCCTAAAGTGTTGCCGTACCCTCACCTGGACCCTAAACCGCCCCCGTGCCCTAACCCTAACCCTAGCCCGAACCCTATACCTGACGCTTCCCCGAAGCCTGACCCTCACTCGTCCCCTAAACCTAACCCGTACGCTAACACTAACCCGCACCCTCACACGCACGCTCCCCCAAATGCGTTGCCATACACTCACCTGGACCCTAAACCGTCCCCGTCCCCTAACCCTAACCCTAGCCCGAACCCTAACCCTAACCCTTCCCTGAAGCCTGACCCTCAACTGTCCCCTAATCCTAACCCGTACGCTAACACTAACCCGCGCCCTCAAACACACGCTACCCCTAAAGCGTTGCCGTACCCTCACCTGGACCCTAAACCGTCCCCGTCCCCTAACCCTAACGCTAGCCCAAATCCTAACCCTAACACTTCCCCAAAGCCTGACCCTCACCCGTCCCCTAATCCTAACCCGTACGCTAACACTAACCCGCGCCCTCACATGCACGCTCCCTCTAAAGCGTTGCCGTACCCTCCCCTGGACCCTAAACCGTCCCCGTCCACTAACCCTAACCCTAGCCCGAACCCTAAACCTAACCCTTCCCCGAAGCCTGACCCTCACCCGTCCCCTAATCCTAACCCGTACGCTAACACTAACCCGCGCCCTCACACGCACGCTCCCCCTAAAGCGTTGCCGTACCCTCACCTGGACCCTAAACCGTCCCCGTCCCCTAACCCTAACCCTAGCCCGAACCCTCTCCCTAACCCTTCCCCGAAGCCTGACCCTCACCCGTCCCCTAATCCTAACCCGTACGCTAACACTAACCCGCGCCCTCACACGCACGCTCCCCCTAAAGCGTTGCCGTACCCTCACCTGGACCCTAAACCGTCCCCGTCCGTAACCCTAACCCTAGCCCGAACCCTAACCCTAACACTTCCCCGAAGCCTGACCCTCACCCGTCCCCTAATCCTAACCCGTACGCTAACACTAAACCGCGCCCTCACACGCACACTCCCCCTAAAGCGTTGCCGTACCCTCACCTCGACCCTAAACTGCCCCCGTGCCCTAACCCTAACGCTAGCCCGAACCCTAACCCTGACGCTTCCCTGAAGCCTGACCCTCACCCGTCCCCTAATCCTAACCCGTACGCTAACACTCACACCCGCCCTCACACGCACGCTCCCCCTTAAGCGTTGCCGTACCCTCACCTGGACCCTAAACCGTCCCCGTCCCCTAACCCTAACCCTAGCCCGAACCCTAACCCTAACCCTTCCCCGAAGCCTGACCCTCACCCGTCCGCTAATCCTAACCCGTACTCTAACACTAACCCACGCCCTCACACGCACGCTCCCCCTAAAGCGTTGCCATACCCTCACCTGGACCCTAAACCGTCCCCGTCCCCTAACCCTAACCCTAGCCGGAAACCTCTCCCTAACCCTTCCCAGAAGCCTGACCCTCACCCGTCCCGTAATCCTAACCGGTAGGCTAACACTAACCCGTGTCCTCACACGCACGCTACCCCTATAGCGTTGCCGTACCCTCACCTGGACCCTAAACCGTCCCCGTCCCCTAACCCTAATCCTAGCCCGAACCCTAACACTAACAATTCCCCGAAATCTGACCCTCACCCGTCCCCTAATCCTAACCCGTACGCTAACACTAACCCGCGCCCTCACACGCACGCTCCCCCTAAAGCACTGCCGTACCCTCACATGGACCCTAAACCGTCCCCGTCCCCTAACCCTAACCCTAGCCCGAACCCTAACCCTAACCCTTCCCCGAAGCCTGACCCTCACCCGTCCCCTAATCCTAACCCGTACGCTAACACTAACCCGTGCCCTCACACGCACGCTCCCCCTAAAGCGTTACCGTACCCTCACCTGGACCCTAAACCGTCCCCGTCCCCTAACCTTAACCCTAGCCCGAACCCTAACACTAAACCTTCCCCGAAGCCTGACCCTCACCCGTCCCCTAATCCTAACCCGTACGCTAACACTAACCCGTGCCCTCACAAGCATGCTCCCCCTAAAGCATTGCCGTACCCTCACCTGGACCCTAAACCGTCCCCGTCACCTAACTCTAACCCTAGCCCGAACACTAACCCTAACCCTTCCCCGAAGCCTGACCCTCACCCATCCCCTAATCCTAACCCGTACGCTAACACTAACCCGCGCCCTCACACGCACGCTCCCCCTTAAGCACTGCCGTACCCTCACCTGGACCCTAAACCGTCCCCGTACCCTAACCCTAACCCTAGCCCGAACCCTAACCCTAACACTTCCCCGAAGCCTGACCCTCACCCGTCCCCTAATCCTAACACGTACGCTAACACTAACCCGCGCCCTCACACGCACGGTCCCCCTAAAGGGTTGCCATACCCTCACCTGGACCCTAAACCGTCCCCGTCCCCTAATCCTAACCCTAGCCCGAACCCTAACCCTAACCCTTCCCCGAAGCCTGACCCTCACCCGTCCCCTAATCCTAACCCGTACGCTAACACTAACCTGGGCCCTCACACGCACGCTCCCCCTAAAGCGTTACCGTACCCTCACCTGGACCCTAAACCGTCCCCGTCCCCTAACCCTAACCCTAGCCCGAACCCTAACCCTAACCCTTCCCCGAAGCCTGACCCTCACCCGTCCCCTAATCCTAACCCGTACGCTAACACTAACCCGCGCCCTCACACGCACCCTCCCCCTAAAGCGTTGCCGTACCCTCACCTGGACCCTAAACTGCCCCCGTGCCCTAACACTTACCCTAGCCCGAACCCTAACCCTGACGCTTCCCTGAAGCCTGACCCTCACACGTCCCCTAATCCTAACCCGTACGCTAACACTAACCCGCGCCCTCACACGCACGCTCCCCCTAAAGCGTTGCCGTACCCTCACCTGGACCCTAAACCGTCCCCGTCCCCTAACCCTAACCCTAGCCCGAACCCTAACCCTTACCCTTCCCCGAAGCCTGACCCTCACCCGTCCCCTAATCCTAACCCGTACGCTAACACTAACCCGCGCCCTCACACGCACGCTCCCCCTAAAGCGTTGCCGTACCCTCACCTGGACCCTAAACCGTCCCCGTCCCCTAACCCTAACCCTACCCCGAACCCTAACCCTGACGCTTCCCCGAAGCCTGACCCTCACCCGTCCCCTAATCCTAACCCGTACGCTAACACTAACCCACGCCCTCACACGCACGCTCCCCCTAAAGCGTTGCCGTACCCTCACCTGGACCCTAAACCGTCCCCGTCCCCTAACCCTAACCCTAGCCCGAACCCTAACCCTTACACTTCCCCGAAGCCTGACCCTCACCCGTCCCCTAATCCTAACCCGTACACTAACACTAACCCGGGCCCTCACACGCACGCTCCCCCTAAAGCGTTGCCGTACCCTCACCTGGACCCTAAACCGTCCCCATCCCCTAACCCTAACCCTAGCCCGAACCCTAAACCTAACCCTTCCCCGAAGCCTGACACTCATCCGTCCCCTAATCCTAACCCGTACGCTAACACTAACCCACTCCTCACACACACGCTCCCCCTAAAGTGTTGCCGTACCCTCACCTGGACCCTAAACCGCCCCCGTGCCCTAACCCTAACCCTAGCCCGAACCCTATCCCTGACGCTTCCCCGAAGCCTGACCCTCACTCGTCCCCTAAACCTAACCCGTACGCTAACACTACCCCGCGCCCTCACACGCACGCTCCCCCTAAAGCGTTGCCGTACCCTCACCTGGACCCTAAACCGTCCCCGTCCCCTAACCCTAACCCTAGCCCGAACCCTAACCCTAACCCTTCCCCGAAGCCTGACCCTCACGCGTCCCCTAATCCTAACCCATACGCTAACACTAACCCGCGCCCTCACACGCACGCTCCCCCTAAAGCGTTGCCGTATCCTCACCTGGACCCTAAACCGTCCCCGTCCCCTAACCCTAACCCTAGCCCGAACCCTAACCCTAACCCTTCCCCGAAGCCTGAGCATCACCCGTCCCGTAATCCTAACCCGTACGCTAACACTCACCGGCGCCCTCACACGCACGCTCCCCCTAAAGCGTTGCCGTACCCTCACCTGGACCCTAAACCGTCCCCGTCCCCTAACCCTAACCCTAGCCCGAACCCTAACCCTAACCCTTCCCCGAAGCCTGACCCTCACCCGTCCCCTAAACCTAACCCGTAC
The DNA here is from genome assembly GCF_951394435.1 of Stenella coeruleoalba. Taxonomy (NCBI): domain Eukaryota; kingdom Metazoa; phylum Chordata; class Mammalia; order Artiodactyla; family Delphinidae; genus Stenella; species Stenella coeruleoalba. The sequence continues at coordinate 1,548,719 of NW_027646361.1, read as the reverse complement.
GCTAACACTAACCCGCGCCCTCACACGCACGCTACCCCTAAAGCGTTGCCGTTCCCTCACCTGGACCCTAAACCGTCCCCGTCCGTAACCCTAACCCTAGCCCGAACCCTAACCCTAACCCTTCCCCGAAGCCTGACCCTCACCCGTCCCCTAATCATAACCCGTATGCTAACACTAACCCGCGCCCTCACACGCACGCTCCCCCTAAAGCGTTGCCGTACCCTCACCTGGATCCTAAACCGGCCCCGTCCCCTAACCCTAACCCTAGCCCGAACCCTAACCCTAACCCTTCCCCGAAGCCTGACCCTCACCCGTCCCCTAATCCTAACCCGTACGCTAACACTAACCCGTGCCCTCACACGCACGCTCCCCCTAAAGCGTTACCGTACCCTCACCTGGACCCTAAACCGTCCCCGTCCCCTAACCTTAACCCTAGCCCGAACCCTAACACTAAACCTTCCCCGAAGCCTGACCCTCACCCGTCCCCTAATCCTAACCCGTACGCTAACACTAACCCGTGCCCTCACACGCATGCTCCCCCTAAAGCATTGCCGTACCCTCACCTGGACCCTAAACCGTCCCCGTCACCTAACTCTAACCCTAGCCCGAACACTAACCCTAACCCTTCCCCGAAGCCTGACCCTCACCCATCCCCTAATCCTAACCCGTACGCTAACACTAACCCGCGCCCTCACACGCACGCTCCCCCTTAAGCATTGCCGTACCCTCACCTGGACCCTAAACCGTCCCCATCCCCTAACCCTAACCCTAGCCCGATCCCTAACCCTAAACCTTCCCCGAAGCCTGACCCTCACCCGTCCCCTAATCCTAACCCGTACGCTAACACTACCCCGCGCCCTCACACGCACGCTCCTCCTAAAGCGTTGCCGTACCCTCACCTGGACCCTAAACCGTCCCCGTCCCCTAACCCTAACCCTAGCCCGAACCCTAACCCTAACCCTTCCCCGAAGCCTGACCCTCACCCGTCCCCTAATCCTAACCCATACGCTAACACTAACCCGCGCCCTCACACGCATGCTCCCCCTAAAGCGTTGCCGTATACTCACCTGGACCCTAAACCGTCCCCGTCCCCTAACCCTAACCCTAGCCCGAACCCTAACCCTAACCCTTCCCCGAAGCCTGAGCCTCACCCGTCCCGTAATCCTAACCCGTACGCTAACACTCACCGGCGCCCTCACACGCACGCTCCCCCTAAAGCGTTGCCGTACCCTCACCTGGACCCTAAACCGTCCCCGTCCCCTAACCCTAACCCTAGCCCGAACCCTAACCCTAACCCTTCCCCGAAGCCTGACCCTCACCCGTCCCCTAAACCTAACCCGTACGCTAACACTAACCCGCGCCCTCACACGCACGCTACCCCTAAAGTGTTGCCGTTCCCTCACCTGGACCCTAAACCGTCCCCGTCCGTAACCCTAACCCTAGCCCGAACCCTAACCCTAACCCTTCCCCGAAGCCTGACCCTCACCCGTCCCCTAATCCTAACCCGTATGCTAACACTAACCCGCGCCCTCACACGCACGCTCCCCCTAAAGCGTTGCCGTACCCTCACCTGGATCCTAAACCGGCCCCGTCCCCTAACCCTAACCCTAGCCCGAACCCTAACCCTAACCCTTCCCCGAAGCCTGACCCTCACCCGTCCCCTAATCCTAACCCGTACGCTAACACTAACCCACGCCCTCACATGCACGCTCCCCCTAAAGCGTTGCCATACCCTCACCTGGACCCGAAACCGTCCCCGTCCCCTAACCCTAACCCTAGCCGGAAACCTCTCCCTAACCCTTCCCCGAAGCCTGACCCTCACCCGTCCCCTAATCCTAACCCGTACGCTAACACTAACCCGCGCCCTCACACGCACGCTCCCCCTAAAGCGTTGCCGTACCCTCACCTGGACCCTAAACCGTCCCCGTCCCCTAACCCTAACCCTAGCCCGAACCCTAACCCTAACCCTTCCCCGAAGCCTGACCCTCACCCGTCCCATAATCCTAACCCGTACGCTAACACTAACCCGCGCCCTCACACACACGCTCCCCCTAAAGCTTTGCCGTACCCTCACCTGGACCCTAAACCGTCCCCGTCCCCTAACCCTAACCCTAGCCCGAACCCTAACCCTAACCCTTCCCCGAAGCCTGACCCTCACCCGTCCCCTAATCCTAACCCGTACGCTAACACTAACACGTGCCCTCACACTCACGCTCCCCCTAAAGCGTTACTGTACCCTCACCTGGACCCTAAACCGTTCCCATCCCCTAACCCTAACCCTAGCCCGAACCCTAAACCTAACCCTTCCCCGAAGCCTGACCCTCACCCGTCCCCTAATCCTAACCCGTACGCTAACACTAACCCGCGCCCTCACACGCACGCTCCCCCTAAAGCGTTGCCGTACCCTCACCTGGACCCTAAACCGTCCCCGTCCCCTAACCCTAACCCTAGCCCGAACCATAACCCTAACCCTTCCCCGAAGCGTGACCCTCAACCGTCCCCTAATCCTAACCCGTACGCTAACACTAACCCGCGCCCTCACACGCACGCTCCCCCTAAAGCGTTGCCGTACCCTCACATGGACCCTAAACCGTCCCCGTCCCCTAACCCTAGACCGAACCCTAACCGTAACCCTTCCCCGAAGCCTGACCCTCACCCGTCCCCTAATCCTAACCCGTACGCTAACACTAACCCGCGCCCTCACACGCACGCTCCCCCTAAAGCGTTGCCGTACCCTCACCTGGACCCTAAACCGTCCCCGTCCCCTAACCTTAACCCTAGCCCGAAACCTAACACTAAACCTTCCCCGAAGCCTGACCCTCACCCTTCCCCTAATCCTAACCCGTACGCTAACACTAACCCGTGCCCTCACACGCACGCTCCCCCTAAAGCGTTGCCGTACCCTCACCTGGACCCTAAACCGTCCCCGTCCCCTAACCCTAACCCTAGCCCGAACCCTAACCCTAACCCTTCCCCGAAGCCTTACCCTCACCCATCCCCTAATCCTAACCCGTACGCTAACACTAACCCGTGCCCTCACACGCACGCTCCCCCTAAAGGGTTGCCGTACCCTCACCTGGACCCTAAACCGTCCCCGTCCCCTAACCCTAGCCGTAGCCCGAACCCTAACCCTAACCCTTCCCCGAAGCCTAATCCTCCCCCGTCCCCTAATCCTAACCCGTACGCTAACACTAACCCGCGCCCTCACACGCACACTCCCCTTAAAGCGTTGCCGTACCCTCACATGGACCCTAAACAGTCCCCGTCCCCGTCCCGTAACCCTAGCCCGAACCCTAACCCTAACCCTTCCCCGAAGACTGACCCTCACCCGTCCCCTAATCCTAACCCGTACGCTAACACTAACCCGCGCCCTCAAACGCACGCTCCCCCTAAAGCGTTGCTGTACCCTCCCCTGGACCCTAAACCGTCCCCGTCCCCTAACCTTAACCCTAGCCCGAACCCTAACACTAAACCTTCCCCGAAGCCTGACCCTCACCCGTCCCCTAATCCTACCCCGTACGCTAACACTAACCCGTGCCCTCACACGCACGCTCCCCCTAAAGCGTTGCCGTACCCTCACCTGGACCCTAAACCGTCCCCGTCTACTAACCCTAACCCTAGCCCGAACCCTAAACCTAACCCTTCCCCGAAGCCTGACCCTCACCCGTCCCCTAATACTAACCCGTACGCTAACACTAACCCGCGCCCTCACACGCACGCTCCCCCTAAAGCTTTGCCGTACCCTCACCTGGACCCTAAACCGTCCCCGTCCCCTAACCCTAACCCTAGCCCGAACCCTAACCCTAACCCTTCCCCAAAGCCTGACCCTCACCCGTCCCCTAATACTAACCCGTACGCTAACACTAACCCACGCCCTCACACGCACGCTCCCCCTAAAGCGTTGCCGTACCCTCACCTGGTCCCTGAACCGTCCCCGTCCCCTAACCCTAACCCTAGCCCGAACCCTAACCCTAACCCTTTCCCGAAGCCTGACCCTCACCCGTCCCCTAATCCTAACCCGTACGCTAACACTAACACGCGCCCTCACACGCACGCTCCCCCTAAAGCGTTGCCGTACCCTCACCTGGACCCTAAACCGTCCCCGTCCCCTAACCCTAACCCTAGCCCGAACCATAACCCTAACCCTTCCCCGAAGCCTGACCCTCACCCGTCCCCTAATCCTAACCCGTACGCTAACACTAACCCGCGCCCTCACACGCACGCTCCCCCTAAAGCGTTGCCGTACCCTCACCTGGACCCTAAACCGTCCCCGTCCCCTAACCCTAACCCTAGCCCGAACCCTAACCCTAACCCTTCCCCGAAGCCTGACCCTCACCCGTCCCGTAATCCTAACACGTACGCTAACACTAACCCACGCCCTCACACGCATGCTCCCTCTAAAGCATTGCCGTACCCTCACCTGGACCCTAAACCGCCCCGTCCCCTAACCCTAACCCTAGCCCGAACCCTAACCCTAACCCTTCCCCGAAGCCTGACCCTCACCCGTCCCCTAATCCTAACCCGTACGCTAACACTAACCCGCGCCCTCACATGCACGCTCACCCTAAAGCTTTGCCGTACCCTCACCTGGACCGTAAACCGTCCCCGTCCCCTAACCCTAACCCTAGCCCGAACCCTAACCCTAACCCTTCCCCGAAGCCTGACCCTCACCCGTCCCCTAATCCTAACCCGTACGCTAACACTAACCCGCGCCCTCACACGCACGCTCCCCCTAAATCGTTGCCGTACCCTCACCTGGACCCTAAACTGTCCCCGTCCCCTAACCCTAACCCTAGCCCGAACCCTAACCCTAACCCTTCCCCAAAGCCTGACCCTCACCCGTCCCCTAATCCTAACCCGTACGCTAACACTAACCCACGCCCTCACACGCATGCTCCCCCTAAAGCGTTGGCGTACCCTCACCTGGACCCTAAACCGTCCCCGTCCCCTAACCCTAACCCTAGCCCGAACCGTAACCCTAACCCTTCCCTGAAGCCTGACCCTCACCCGTCCCCTAATCCTAACCCGTACGCTAACACTAACCCGCGCCCTCACACGCACGCTCCCCCTAACGCGTTGCCGTACCCTCACCTGGACCCTAAACCGTCCTCGTCCCCTAACCCTAACCCTAGCCCGAACCCTAACCCTAACCCTTCCCCGAAGCCTGACCCTCACCCGTCCCCTAATCCTAACCCGTACGCTAACACTAACCCGCGCCCTCACACGCTCGCTCCCCCTAAAGGGTTGCCGTACCCTCACCTGGTCCCTAAACCGTCCCCGTCCCCTAACCCTAACCCTAGCCCGAACCCTAACCCTAACCCTTCCCCGAAGCCTGACCCTTACCTGTCCCCTAATCCTAACCCGTACGCTAACACTAACTCGTGCCCTCACACGCACGCTCCCCCTAAAGCGTTGCCGTACCCTCACCTGGACCCTAAACCGTCCCCGTCCCCTAACCCTAACCCTAGCCCGAACCCTAACCCTAACACTTCCCCGAAGCCTGACCCTCAGCCGTCCCCTAATCCTAACCCATACGCTAACACTAACCCGCGCCCTACACGCACGCTCCCCCTAAAGCTTTGCCGTACCCTCACCTGGACCCTAAACCGTCCCCGTCCCCGTCCCCTAACCATAGCCCGAACCCTAACCCTAACCCTTCCCCAAAGCCTGACCCTCACCCGTCCCCTAATCCTAACCCGTACGCTAACACTAACCGGCGCCCTCACACGCACACTCCCCCTAAAGCGTTGCCGTACCCTCACCCGGACCCTAAACCGTCCCCGTCCCCTAACCCTAACCCTAGCCCGAACCATAACCCTAAACCTTCCGCGAAGCCTGACCCTCACCCGTCCCCTAATCTTAACCCGTACCCTAACACTAACCTGCGCCCTCACACGCACGCTCCCCCTAAAGCGTTGCCGTACCCTCACCTGGACCCTAAACCGTCCCCTTCCCCTAACCCTAACCCTAGCCCGAACCCTAACCCTAACCCTTCCCCGAAGCCTGACCCTCACCCGTCCCCTAATCCTAACCCGTACGCTAACACTAACCCGTGCCCTCACACGCACGCTCCCCCTAAAGCGTTGCCGTCCCCTCACCTGGACCCTAAACCGTCCCCGTCCCCTAACCCTAACCCTAGCCGAACCCTAACCCTAACCCTTCCCCGAAGCCTGACCCTCACCCGTCCCCTAATCCTAACCCGTACGCTAACACTAACACGCGCCCTCACACGCACGCTCCCCCTAAAGCGTTGCCGTACCCTCACCTGGACCCGAAACCGTCCCCGTCCCCTAACACTAACCCTAGCCCGAACCCTAACCCTAACCCTTCCCTGAAACCTGACCCTCACCCGTAACCTAATCCTATCCCGTACGCTAACACTAACCCGCTCCCTACACGCACGCTCCCCCTAAAGCTTTGCCGTACCCTCACCTGGACCCTAAACCGTCCCCGTCCCCTAACCCTAACACTAGCCCGAACCCTAACCCTAACCCTTCCCCGAAGCCTGACCCTCACCCGTCCCCTAATCCTAACCCGTACGCTAACACTAACCCATGCCCTCACACGCACGCTCCCCCTAAAGCGTTGTCGTACCCTCACCTGGACCCTAAACCGTCCCCGTCCCCTAACCCTAACCCTAGCCCGAACCCTAACCCTAACCCTTCCCCGAAGCCTGACTCTCACCCGTACCCTAATCCTAACCCGTACGCTAACACTAACTCGCGCCCTCACACGCACGATCCCCCTAAAGCGTTGCCGTACCCTCACCTGGACCCTAAACCGTCCCCGTCCCCTAACCCTAACCCTAGCCCGAACCCTAACCCTAACCCTTCCCCGAAACCTGACCCTCACCCGTCCCCTAATCCTAACCCGTACGCTAACACTAACCCGGGCCCTCACACACACGCTCCCCCTAAAGCGTTGCCGTACCCTCACCTGGACCCTAAACCGTCCCCGTCCCCTAACCCTAACCCTAGCCCGAACCCTAACCCTAACCCTTCCCCGAAGCCTGACCCTCACCCGTCCCCTAATCCTAACCCGTACGCTAACACTAACCTGCGCCCTCACACGCACGCTCCCCCTAATGCGTTGCCGTACCCTCACCTGTACCCTAAACCGTCCCCGTCCCCTAACCCTAGCCGTAGCCCGAACCCTAAACCTAACCCTTCCCCGAAGCCTAACCCTCACCCGTCCCCTAATCCGAACCCGTACGCTAACACTAACCCGCGCCCTCACACGCACGCTCCCCCTAAAGCGTTGCCGTACCCTCACCTGGACCCTAAACCGTCCCCATCCCCTAACCCTAACCCTAGACCGAAACCTAACCCTAACCCTTCCCCAAAGCCTGACCCTCACCCGTCCCCTAATCCTAACCCGTACGCTAACACTAACCCGCGCCCTCACACGCACGCTCCCCCTAAAGCGTTGCCGTACCCTCACCTGGACCCTAAACCGTCCCCGTCCCCTAACCCTAACCCTAGCCCGAACCCTAACCCTAACCCTTCCCCGAAGCCTGACCCTCACCCGTCCCCTAATCCTAACCCGTACGCTAACACTAACCCGCGCCCTCACACGCACGCTCCCCCTAAAGCGTTGCCGTACCCTCACCTGGACCCTAAACCGTCCCCGTCCCCTAACCCTAACCCTAGCCCGAACCCTAACCCTAAACCTTCCCCGAAGCCTGACCCTCACCCGTCCCCTAATCCTAACCCGTACGCTAACACTAACCCGCGCCCTCACACGCACGCTCCCCCTAATGCGTTGCCGTACCCTCACCTGTACCCTAAACCGTCCCCGTCCCCTAACCCTAACCCTAGCCCGAACCCTAACCCTAACCCTTCCCCGAAGCCTGACCCTCACCCGTCCCCTAATCCTAACCCATACGCTAACACTAACCCGCGCCCTCACACGCACGCTCTCCCTAAAGGGTTGCTGTACCCTCACCTGGACCCTAAATCGTCCCCGTACCCGTCCCCTAACCCTAGCCCGAACCCTAAACCTAACCCTTCCCCGAAGCCTGACCCTCAACCGTCCCCTAATCCTAACCCGTACGCTAACACTAACCCGCGCCCTCACATGCATGCTCCCCCTAAAGCGTTGCCGTACCCTCACCTGGACCCTAAACCGTCCCCGACCCTTAACCCTAACCCTAGCCCGAACCCTAACCCTAAACCTTCCCCGAAGCCTGACCCTCACCCGTCCCCTAATCCTAACCCGTACGCTAACACTAACCCGCGCTCTCACACGCACGCTCCCCCTAAAGCGTTGCCGTACCCTCACCTGGACCCTAAACCGTCCCCGTCCCCTAACCCTAACCCTAGCCCGAACCCTAACCCTAACCCTTCACCGAAGCCTGACCCTCACCCGTCCCCTAATCCTAACCCGTACGCTAACACTAAACCGCGCCCTCACACGCACACTCCCCCTAAAGCGTTGCCGTACCCTCACCTGGACCCTAAACCGTCCCCGTCCCCTAACCCTAACCCTAGCCCGAACCCTAACCCTAACCCTTCCCCGAAGCCTGACCCTCACCCGTCCCCTAATCCTAACCCGTACGCTAACACTAACCCGCGCCCTCACACGCACGCTCCCCCTAAAGGGTTGCCGTACCCTCACCTGGACCCTAAACCGTCCCCGTCACCTAACCCTAACCCTAGCCCGAACCGTAACCCTAATCCTTCCCCGAAGCCTGACCTTCACCCGTCCCCTAATCCTATCCCGTACGCTAACACTAACCTGCGCCCTCACACGCACGCTCCCCCTAAAGGGTTGCCGTACCGTCACCTGGACCCTAAACCGTCCCCGTCCCCTAACCCTAACCCTAGCCCGAACCCTAACCCTAACACTTCCCCGAAGCCTAACCCTCATGCGTCCCCTAATCCTAACCCGTACGCTAACACTAAACCTTGCCCTCACACGCACGCTCCCCCTAAAGCGTTGCCGTACCCTCACCTGGACCCTAAACCGTCCCCGTCACCTAACTCTAACCCTAGCCCGAACACTAACCCTAACCCTTCCCCGAAGCCTGACCCTCAACCATCCCCTAATCCTAACCCGTACGCTAACACTAACCCGTGCCCTAACACGCACGCTCCCCCTTAAGCGTTGCCGTACCCTCACCTGGACCCTAAACCTTCCCCGTCCCCTAACCCTAACCCTAGACCGATCCCTAACCCTAAACCTTCCCTGAAGCCTGACCCTCACCCGTCCCCTAATCCTAACCCGTACGCTAACACTAACCCGCGCCCTCACACGCACGCTCCACCTAAAGCGTTGCCGTACCCTCACCTGGACCCTAAACCGTCCCCGTCCCCTAACCCTAACCCTAGCCCGAACCCTAACCCTAACCCTTCCCCGAAGCCTGACCCTCACCCGTCCCCTAATCCTAACCCGTACGCTAACACTAACCCGCACCCTCACACGCACGCTCCCCCTAAAGCGTTGCCGTACCCTCACCTGGACCGTAAATTGTCCCCGTCTCCTAACCCTAACCCTAGCCCGAACCCTAACCCTAACCCTTCCCCGAAGCCTGACCCTCACCCGTCCCCTAATCCTAACCCGTACGCTAACACTAACCCGCGCCCTCACACGCACGCTCCCCCTAAAGGGTTGCCGTACCCTCACCTGGACCCTAAACCGTCCCCGTCCCCTAACCCTAGCCGTAGCCCGAACCCTAACCCTAACCCTTCCCCGAAGCCTGACCCTCACCCGTCCCCTAATCCTAACCCGTACGCTAACACTAACCCACGCCCTCACACGCACCCTCCCCCTAAAGCGTTGCCGTACCCTCACCTGGACCCTAAACCGTCCCCGTCCCCTATCCCTAACCCTAGCCCGAACCCTAACCCTAACCCTTCCCCGAAGCCTGACCCTCACCCGTCCCCTAATCCTAACCCGTACGCTAACACTAACCCGCGCTCTCACACGCACGCTCCCCCTAAAGCGTTGCCGTACCCTCCCCTGGACCCTAAACCGTCCCCGTCCCCTAACCTTAACCCTAGCCCGAACCCTAACACTAAACCTTCCCCGAAGCCTGACCCTCACCCGTCCCCTAATCCTAAACCGTACGCTAACACTAACCCGTGCCCTCACACGCACGCTCCCCCTAAAGCGTTGCCGTACCCTCACCTGGACCCTAAACCGTCCCCGTCCCCTAACCCTAACCCTAGCCCGAACACTAACCCTAACCCTTCCCCGAAGCCTGACCCTCACCCATCCCCTAATCCTAACCCGTACGCTAACACTAACCCGCGCCCTCACACGCACGTTCCCCCTTAAGCGTTGCCGTACCCTCACCTGGACCCTAAACCGTCCCCGTCCCCTAACCCTAACCCTAGCCCGAACCCTAACCCTAACCCTTCCCCGAAGCCTGACCCTCACCCGTCCCCTAATCCTAACCCGTACGCTAACACTAACCCACGCCCTCCCACGCACGCTCCCCCTAAAGCGTTGCCGTACCCTCACCTGGACCCTAAACCGTCCCCGTCCCCTATCCCTAACCCTAGCCCGAACCCTAACCCTAACCCTTCCCCGAAGCCTGACCCTCACCCGTCCCGTAATCCTAACCCGTACGCTAACACTAACCCGCGCCCTCACACGCACGCTCCCCCTAAAGGGTTGCCGTACCCTCACCTGGACCCTAAACCGTCCCCGTCCCCTAACCCTAACCCTAGCCCGAACCCTAACCCTAACACTTCCCCGAAGCCTGACCCTCACCCGTCCCCTAATCCTAACCCGTACGCTAACACTAACCCACGCTCTCACACGCACGCTCCCACTAAAGCGTTGCCGTACACTCACCTGCACTCTAAACCGTCCCCTTCCCCTAACCCTAACCCTAGCCCGAACCCTAACCCTAACCCTTCCCCTAAGCCTGACCCTCACCCGTCCCCTAATCCTAACCCGTACGATAACACTAACCCACGCACTCACACGCACACTCCCCCTAAAGCGTTGCCGTACCCTCACCTGGACCCTAAACCGTCCCCGTCCCCTAACCCTAACCCTAGCCCGAACCCTAACCCTAACCCTTCTTTGAAGCCTGACCCTCACCCGTCCCCTAATCCTAACCCGTACGCTAACACTAACACGCGCCCTCACACGCACGCTCCCCCTAATGCGTTGCCGTACCCTCACCTGGACCCTAAACCGTCCCCGTCCCCTAACACTAACCCTAGCCCGAACTATAACCCTAAACCTTCCCCGAAGCGTGACCCTCAACCGTCCCCTAATCCTAACCCGTACGCTAACACTAACCCGCGCCCTCACACGCACGCTCCCCCTAAAGGGTTGCCGTACCCTCACCTGGACCCTAAACCGTCCCCGTCCCCTAACCCTAGCCGTAGCCCGAACCCTAAACCTAACCCTTCCCCGAAGCCTAACCCTCACCCGTCCCCTAATCCTAACCCGTACGCTAACACTAACCCACGCCCTCACACGCACGCTCCCCCTAAAGTGTTGCCGTACCCTCACATGGACGCTAAACCGTCCCCGTCCCCTAACCCTAACCTTAGACCGAACCCTAACCCTAACCCTTCCCCGAAGCCTGACCTTCACCCGTCCCCTAATCCTAACCCGTACGCTAACACTAACCCGCGCCCTCACACGGACGCTCCCCCTAAAGCGTTGCTGTACCCTCCCCTGGACCATAAACCGTCCCCGTCCCCTAACCTTAACCCTAGCCCGAACCGTAACACTAAACCTTCCCCGAAGCCTGACCCTCACCCGTCCCCTAATCCTAACCCGTACGCTAACACTAACCTGCGCCCTCACATGCATGCTCCCCCTAAAGCGTTGCCGTACCCTCACCTGGACCCTAAACCGTCCCCGACCCCTAACCCTAACCCTAGCCCGAACCCTAACCCTAAACCTTCCCCGAAGCCTGACCCTCACCCGTCCCCTAATCCTAACCCGTACGCTAACACTAACCCGCGCTCTCACACGCACGCTCCCCCTAAAGCGTTGCCGTACCCTCACCTGGACCCTAAACCGTCCCCGTCCCCTAACCCTAACCCTAGCCCGAACCCTAACCCTAACCCTTCACCGAAGCCTGACCCTCACCCGTCCCCTAATCCTAACCCGTACGCTAACACTAAACCGCGCCCTCACACGCACGCTCCCCCTAAAGCGTTGCCGTACCCTCACCTGGACCCTAAACCGTCCCCGTCCCCTAACCCTAACCCTAGCCCGAACCCTAACCCTAACCCTTCCCCGAAGCCTGACCCTCACCCGTCCCCTAATCCTAACCCGTACGCTAACACTAACCTGCGCCCTCACACGCACGCTCCCCCTAAAGGGTTGCCGTACCCTCACCTGGACCCTAAACCGTCCCCGTCCCCTAACCCTAACCCTAGCCCGAACCGTAACCCTAACCCTTCCCCGAAGCCTGACCTTCACCCGTCCCCTAATCCTATCCCATACGCTAACACTAACCCGCGCCCTCACACGCACGCTCCCCCTAAAGGGTTGCCGTACCCTCACCTGGACCCTAAACCGTCCCCGTCCCCTAACCCTAACCCTAGCCCGAACCCTAACCCTAACACTTCCCCGAAGCCTAACCCTCATCCGTCCCCTAATCGTAACCCGTACGCTAACACTAACCCGCGCCCTAACACGCACGCTCCCCCTAAAGCGTTGCCGTACCCTCACCTGGACCCTAAACCGTCCCCGTCCCCTAACACTAACCCTAGCCCGAACCCTAACCCTAACCCTCCCCGAAGCGTGACCCTCAACTGTCCCCTAATCCTAACCCGTACGCTAACACTAACCCGCGCCCTCACACGCACGCTCCCCCTAAAGGGTTGCCGTACACTCACCTGGACCCTAAACCGTCCCCGTCCCCTAACCCTAGCCGTAGCACGAACCCTAAACCTAACCCTTCCCCGAAGCCTAACCCTCACCCGTCCCCTAATCCTAACCCGTACGCTAACACTAACCCGCGCCCTCACACGCATGCTCCCACTAAAGCGTTGCCGTACCCTCACATGGACCCTAAACCGTCCCCGTCCCCTAACCCTAACCCTAGAACGAACCCTAACCGTAACCCTTCCCCGAAGCCTGACCCTCACCCGTCCCCTAATCCTAACCCGTACGCTAACACTAACCCGCGCCCTCACACGGACGCTCCCCCTAAAGCGTTGCTGTACCCTCCCCTGGACCCTAAACCGTCCCCGTCCCCTAACCTTAACCCTAGCCCGAACCCTAACACTAAACCTTCCCCGAAGCCTGACCCTCACCCGTCCCCTAATCCTAACCCGTACGCTAACACTAACCCGTGCCCTCACACGCACGCTCCCCCTAAAGCGTTGCCGTACCCTCACCTGGACCCTAAACCGTCCCCGTCCCCTAATCCTAACCCTAGCCCGAACACTAACCCTAACCCTTCCCCGAAGCCTGACCCTCACCCATCCCCTAATCCTAACCCGTACGCTAACAATAACCCGCGCCCTCACACGCACGCTCCCCCTTAAGCGTTGCCGTACCCTCACCTGGACCCTAAACCGTCCCCGTCCCCTAACCCTAACCCAAGCCCGAACCCTCTCCCTAACCCTTACCCGAAGCCTGACCCTCACCCGTCCCCTAATCCTAAACCGTACGCTAACACTAACCCGCGCCCTCACACGCACGCTCCCCCTAAAACGTTGCCGTACCCTCACCTGGACCCTAAACCGTCCCCGTCCCCTAACCCTAACCCTAGCCCGATCCCTAACCCTAACCCTTTCCCGAAGCCTGACCCTCACCCGTCCCCTAATCCTAACCCGTACGATAACACTAACCCGCGCCCTCACACGCACGCTCCCCCTAAAGCGTTGCCGTACCCTCACCTGGATCCTAAACCGTCCCCGTCCCCTAACCCTAACCCTAGCCCGAACCGTAACCCTAACCCTTCCCCGAAGCCTGACCTTCACCCGTCCCCTAATCCTATCCCATGCGCTAACACTAACCCACGCCCTCACACACACGCTCCCCCTAAAGGGTTGCCGTACCCTCACCTGGACCCTAAACCGTCCCCGTCCCCTAACCCTAACCCTAGCCCGAACCCTAACCCTAACCCTTCCCCGAAGCCTGACCCTCACACGTCCCCTAATCCTAACCCGTACGCTAACACTAACCCACGCCCTCACACGCACCCTCCCCCTAAAGCGTTGCCGTACCCTCACCTGGACCCTAAACCGTCCCCGTCCCCTATCCCTAACCCTAGCCCGAACCCTAACCCTAACCCTTCCCCGAAGCCTGACCCTCACCCGTCCCCTAATCCTAACCCGTACGCTAACACTAACCCGCGCTCTCACACGCACGCTCCCCCTAAAGCGTTGCCGTACCCTCCCCTGGACCCTAAACCGTCCCCGTCCCCTAACCTTAACCCTAGCCCGAACCCTAACACTAAACCTTCCCCGAAGCCTGACCCTCACCCGTCCCCTAATCCTAAACCGTACGCTAACACTAACCCGTGCCCTCACACGCACGCTCCCCCTAAAGCGTTGCCGTACCCTCACCTGGACCCTAAACCGTCCCCGTCCCCTAACCCTAACCCTAGCCCGAACCCTAACCCTAACCCTTCCCCGAAGCCTGACCCTCACCCATCCCCTAATCCTAACCCGTACGCTAACACTAACCCGCGCCCTCACACGCACGTTCCCCCTTAAGCGTTGCCGTACCCTCACCTGGACCCTAAACCGTCCCCGTCCCCTAACCCTAACCCTAGCCCGAACCCTCTCCCTAACCCTTACCCGAAGCCTGACCCTCACCCGTCCCCTAATCCTAAACCGTACGCTAACAGTAACCCGCGCCCTCACACGCACGCACCCCCTAAAGCGTTGCCGTACCCTCACCTGGACCCTAAACCGTCCCCGTCCCCTAACCCTAATCCTAGCCCGATCCCTAACCCTAACCCTTCCCCGAAGCCTGACCCTCACCCGTCCCCTAATCCTAACCCGTACGATAACACTAACCCGCGCCCTCACACGCACGCTCCCCCTAAAGCGTTGCCGTACCCTCACCTGGACCCTAAACCGTCCCCGTCCCGTAACCCTAACCCTAGCCTGAACCTTAACCCTAACCCTTCCCCGAAGCCTGACCCTCACCCATCCCCTAATCCTAACCCGTACGCTAACACTAACCCACGCCCTCACACGCACGCTCCCCCTAAAGCGTTGCCGTACCCTCACCTGGACCCTAAACCGTCCCCGTCCTCTAACCCTAACCCTAGCCCGAACCCTAACCCTAACCCTTCCCCGAAGCCTGACCCTCACCCGTCCCCTAATCCTAACCAGTACGCTAACACTAACCCGCACCCTCACACGCACGCTCCCCCTAAAGCGTTGCCGTACCCTCACCTGGACCCTAAACCGACCCCGTCCCCGTCCCCTAACCCTAGCCCGAACCCTAACCCTAACCCTTCCCCGAAGCCTGACCCTCACCCGTCCCCTAATCCTAACCCGTACGCTAACACTAACCCGCGCCCTCACACGCACGCTCCCCCTAAAGCGTTGCCGTACCCTCACCGGGAACCTAAACCTTCCCCATCCCCTAACACTAACCCTAGCCCGAACCCTAACCCTAACCCTTCCCGAAGCCTGACCCTCACCCGTCCCCTAATCCTAACCCGTACGCTAACACTAACCCGCGCCCTCACACGCACGCTCCCCCTAAAGCGTTGCCGTACCCTTACCTGGACCCTAAACCGTCCCCGTCCCCTAACCCTAACCCTAGCCCGAACCCTAACCCTAACCCTTCCCCGAAGCCTGACCCTCACCCGTCCCGTAATCCTAACACGTACGCTAACACTAAACCGCGCCCTCACACGCACGCTCCCCCTAACGCGTTGCCGTACCCTCACCTGGACCCTAAACCGTCCCTGTCCCCTAACCCTAACCCTAGCTCGAACCATAACCCTAACACTTCCCCGAAGCCTGACCCTCACCCGTCCCCTAATCGTAACCCGTACGCTAACACTAACCCGTGCCCTCACACGCACGCTCCCCCTAAAGGGTTGCCGTACCCTCACCTGGACCCTAAACCGTCCCCGTCCCCTAACCCTAACCCTTGCCCGAACCCTAACCCTAACCCTTCCCGGAAGCCTGACCCTCACCCGTCCCCTAATCCTAACCCATACGCTAACACTAACCCGCGCCCTCACACGCACGCTCCCCCTAAAGCGTTGCCGTACCCTCACCTGGACCCTAAACCGTCCCCGTCCCCTAACCCTAACCCTAGCCCGAACCCTAACCCTAACCCTTCCCCGAAGCCTGACCCTCACCCGTCCCCTAATCCTAACCCGTACGCTAACATTAACCCACGCCCTCCCACGCACGCTCCCCCTAAAGCGTTGCCGTACCCTCACCTGGACCCTAAACCGTCCCCGTCCCCTATCCCTAACCCTAGCCCGAACCCTAACCCTAACCCTTCCCCGAAGCCTGACCCTCACCCGTCCCGTAATCCTAACCCGTACGCTAACACTAACCCGCGCCCTCACACGCACGCTCCCCCTAAAGGGTTGCCGTACCCTCACCTGGACTCTAAACCGTCCCCGTCCCCTAACCCTAACCCTAGCCCGAACCCTAACCCTAACACTTCCCCGAAGCCTGACCCTCACCCGTCCCCTAATCCTAACCCGTACGCTAACACTAACCCACGCTATCACACGCACGCTCCCACCAAAGCGTTGCCGTACCCTCACCTGCACTCTAAACCGTCCCCGTCCCCTAACCCTAACCCCAGCCCGAACCCTAACCCTAACCCTTCCCCTAAGCCTGACCCTCACCCGTCCCCTAATCCTAACCCGTACGATAACACTAACCCACGCACTCACACGCACACTCCCCCTAAAGCGTTGCCGTACCCTCACCTGGACCCTAAACCGTCCCCGTCCCCTAACCCTAACCCTAGCCCGAACCCTAACCCTAACCCTTCCCCGAAGCCTGACCCTCACCCGTCCCCTAATCCTAACCCGTACGCTAACACTAACCCGCGCCCTCACACGCACGCTCCCCCTAATGCGTTGCCGTACCCTCACCTGGACCCTAAACCGTCCCCGTCCCCTAACCCTAACCCTAGCCCGAACCCTAACCCTAACCCTTCCCCGAAGCCTGACCCTCACCCATCCCCTAATCCTAACCCATACGCTAACACTAACCCGCGCCCTCACACGCACGCTCCCCCTAAAGGGTTGCCGTACCCTCACCTGGACCCTAAACCGTCCCCGTCCCCGTCCCCTAACCCTAGCCCGAACCCTAACCCTAACCCTTCCCCGAAGCCTGACCCTCAACCGTCCCCTAATCCTAACACGTACGCTAACACTAACCCGCGCCCTCACATGCATGCTCCCCCTAAAGCGTTGCTGTACCCTCACCTGGACCCTAAACCGTCCCCGACCCCTAACCCTAACCCTAGCCCGAACCCTAACCCTAAACCTTCCCCGAAGCCTGACCCTCACCCGTCCCCTAATCCTAACCCGTACGCTAACACTAACCCGTGCTCTCACACGCACGCTCCCCCTAAAGCGTTGCCGTACCCTCACCTGGACCCTAAACCGTCCCCGTCCCCTAACCCTAACCCTAGCCCGAACCCTAACCCTAACCCTTCACCGAAGCCTGACCCTCACCCGTCCCCTAATCCTAACCCGTACGCTAACACTAAACCGCGCCCTCACACGCACGCTCCCCCTAAAGCGTTGCCGTACCCTCACCTGGACCCTAAACCGTCCCCGTCCCCTAACCCTAACCCTAGCCCGAACCGTAACCCTAACCCTTCCCCGAAGCCTGACCTTAACCCGTCCCCTAATCCTATCCCATACGCTAACACTAACCCACGCCCTCACACGCACGCTCCCCCTAAAGGGTTGCCGTACCCTCACCTGGACCCTAAACCGTCCCCGTCCCCTAACCCTAACCCTAGCCCGAACCCTAACCCTAACACTTCCCCGAAGCCTAACCCTCATCCGTCCCATAATCCTAACCCGTACGCTAACACTAACCCGCGCCCTAACACGCACGCTCCCCCTAAAGCGTTGCCGTACCCTCACCTGGACCCTAAACCGTCCCCGTCCCCTAACACTAACCGTAGCCCGAACCATAACCCTAAACCTTCCCCGAAGCGTGACCCTCAACCGTCCCCTAATCCTAACCCGTACGCTAACAATAACCCGCGCCCTCACACGCACGCTCCCCCTAAAGGGTTGCCGTACCCTCACCTGGACCCTAAACCGTCCCCGTCCCCTAACCCTAGCCGTAGCCCGAACCCTAAACCTAACCCTTCCCCGAAGCCTAACCCTCACCCGTCCCCTAATCCTAACCCGTACGCTAACACTAACCCGCGCCCTCACACGCACGCTCCCCCTAAAGTGTTGCCGTACCCTCACATGGACCCTAAACCGTCCCCGTCCCCTAACCCTAACCTTAGACCGAACCCTAACCGTAACCCTTCCCCGAAGCCTGACCCTCACCCGTCCCCTAATCCTAACCCGTACGCTAACACTAACCCGCGCCCTCACACGGACGCTCCCCCTAAAGCGTTGCTGTACCCTCCCCTGGACCATAAACCGTCCCCGTCCCCTAACCTTAACCCTAGCCCGAACCGTAACACTAAACCTTCCCCGAAGCCTGACCCTCACCCGTCCCCTAATCCTAACCCGTACGCTAACACTAACCCGCGCCCTCACATGCATGCTCCCCCTAAAGCGTTGCCGTACCCTCACCTGGACCCTAAACCGTCCCCGACCCCTAACCCTAACCCTAGCCCGAACCCTAACCCTAAACCTTCCCCGAAGCCTGACCCTCACCCGTCCCCTAATCCTAACCCGTACGCTAACACTAACCCGCGCTCTCACACGCACGCTCCCCCTAAAGCGTTGCCGTACCCTCACCTGGACCCTAAACCGTCCCCGTCCCCTAACCCTAACCCTAGCCCGAACCCTAACCCTAACCCTTCACCGAAGCCTGACCCTCACCCGTCCCCTAATCCTAACCCGTACGCTAACACTAAACCGCGCCCTCACACGCACGCTCCCCCTAAAGCGTTGCCGTACCCTCGCCTGGACCCTAAACCGTCCCCGTCCCCTAACCCTAACCCTAGCACGAACCCTAACCCTAACCCTTCCCCGAAGCCTGACCCTCACCCGTCCCCTAATCCTAACCCGTACGCTAACACTAACCCGTGCCCTCACACGCACGCTCCCCCTAAAGGGTTGCCGTACCCTCACCTGGACCCTAAACCGTCCCCGTCCCCTAACCCTAACCCTAGCCCGAACCGTAACCCTAACCCTTCCCCGAAGCCTGACCTTCACCCGTCCCCTAATCCTATCCCATACGCTAACACTAACCCGCGCCCTCACACGCACGCTCCCCCTAAAGGGTTGCCGTACCCTCACCTGGACCCTAAACCGTCCCCGTCCCCTAACCCTAACCCTAGCCCGAACCCTAACCCTAACACTTCCCCGAAGCCTAACCCTCATCCGTCCCCTAATCGTAACCCGTACGCTAACACTAACCCGAGCCCTAACACGCACGCTCCCCCTAAAGCGTTGCCGTACCCTCACCTGGACCCTAAACCGTCCCCGTCCCCTAACCCTAGCCGTAGCACGAACCCTAAACCTAACCCTTCCCCGAAGCCTAACCCTCACCCGTCCCCTAATCCTAACCCGTACGCTAACACTAACCCGCGCCCTCACACGCACGCTCCCACTAAAGCGTTGCCGTACCCTCACATGGGCCCTAAACCGTCCCCGTCCCCTAACCCTAACCCTAGACCGAACCCTAACCGTAACCCTTCCCCGAAGCCTGACCCTCACCCGTCCCCTAATCCTAACCCGTACGCTAACACTAACCCGCGCCCTCACACGGACGCTCCCCCTAAAGCGTTGCTGTACCCTCCACTGGACCCTAAACCGTGCCCGTCCCCTAACCTTAACCCTAGCCCGAACCCTAACACTAAACCTTCCCCGAAGCCTGACCCTCACCCGTCCCCTAATCCTAACCCGTACGCTAACACTAACCCGTGCCCTCACACGCACGCTCCCCCTAAAGCGTTGCCGTACCCTCACCTGGACCCTAAACCGTCCCCGTCCCCTAACCCTAACCCTAGCCCGAACACTAACCCTAACCCTTCCCCGAAGCCTGACCCTCACCCATCCCCTAATCCTAACCCGTACGCTAACAATAACCCGCGCCCTCACACGCACGCTCCCCCTTAAGCGTTGCCGTACCCTCACCTGGACCCTAAACCGTCCCCGTCCCCTAACCCTAACCCAAGCCCGAACCCTCTCCCTAACCCTTACCCGAAACCTGACCCTCACCCGTCCCCTAATCCTAAACCGTACGCTAACACTAACCCGCGCCCTCACACGCACGCTCCCCCTAAAACGTTGCCGTACCCTCACCTGGACCCTAAACCGTCCCCGTCCCCTAACCCTAACCCTAGCCCGATCCCTAACCCTAACCCTTCCCCGAAGCCTGACCCTCACCCGTCCCCTAATCCTAACCCGTACGATAACACTAACCCGCGCCCTCACACGCACGCTCCCCCTAAAGCGTTGCCGTACCCTCACCTGGACCCTAAACCTTCCCCGTCCCATAACCCTAACCCTAGCCCGAACCTTAACCCTAACCCTTCCCCGAAGCCTGACCCTCACCCATCCCCTAATCCTAACCCGTACGCTAACACTAACCCGCGCTCTCACACGCACGCTCCCCTTAAAGCGTTGCCGTACCCTCACCTGGACCCTAAACCGTCCCCGTCCCCTAACCCTAACCCTAGCCCGAACCCTAACCCTAACCCTTCACCGAAGCCTGACCCTCACCCGTCCCCTAATCCTAACCCGTACGCTAACACTAAACCGCGCCCTCACACGCACGCTCCCCCTAAAGCGTTGCCGTACCCTCACCTGGACCCTAAACCGTCCCCGTCCCCTAACCCTAACCCTAGCCCGAACCCTAACCCTAACCCTTCCCCGAAGTCTGACCCTCACCCGTCCCCTAATCCTAACCCGTACGCTAACACTAACCCGTGCCCTCACATGCACGCTCCCCCTAAAGGGTTGCCGTACCCTCACCTGGATCCTAAACCGTCCCCGTCCCCTAACCCTAACCCTAGCCCGAACCGTAACCCTAACCCTTCCCCGAAGCCTGACCTTCACCCGTCCCCTAATCCTATCCCATACGCTAACACTAACCCACGCCCTCACACACACGCTCCCCCTAAAGGGTTGCCGTACCCTCACCTGGACCCTAAACCGTCCCCGTCCCCTAACCCTAACCCTAGCCCGAACCCTAACCCTAACACTTCCCCGAAGCCTAACCCTCATCCGTCCCATAATCCTAACCCGTACGCTAACACTAACCCGCGCCCTAACACGCATGCTCCCCCTAAAGCGTTGCCGTACCCTCACCTGGACCCTAAACCGTCCCCGTCCCCTAACACTAACCCTAGCCCGAACCATAACCCTAAACCTTCCCCGAAGCGTGACCCTCAACCGTCCCCTAATCCTAACCCGTACGCTA
Organism: Stenella coeruleoalba; assembly: GCF_951394435.1. Taxonomy (NCBI): domain Eukaryota; kingdom Metazoa; phylum Chordata; class Mammalia; order Artiodactyla; family Delphinidae; genus Stenella; species Stenella coeruleoalba. The sequence continues at coordinate 1,527,225 of NW_027646361.1, read as the reverse complement.
ACACTAACCCGCGCCCTCACACGCACGCTCCCCCTAAAGGGTTGCCGTACCCTCACCTGGACCCTAAACCGTCCCCGTCCCCTAACCCTAGCCGTAGCCCGAACCCTAAACCTAACCCTTCCCCGAAGCCTAACCCTCACCCGTCCCCTAATCCTAACCCGTACGCTAACACTAACCCGCGCCCTCACACGCACGCTCCCCCTAAAGCGTTGCCGTACCCTCACATGGACCCTAAACCGTCCCCGTCCCCTAACCCTAACCCTAGACCGAACCCTAACCGTAACCCTTCCCCGAAGCCTGACCCTCACCCGTCCCCTAATCCTAACCCGTACGCTAACACTAACCCACGCCCTCACACGGACGCTCCCCCTAAAGCGTTGCCGTACCCTCACCTGGACCCTAAACCGTCCCCGTCCCCTAACCCTAACCCTAGCCCGAACCCTAACCCTAACCCTTCCCCGAAGCCTGACCCTCACCCGTCCCCTAATCCTAACTCGTACGCTAACACTAACCCGCGACCTCACACGCACGCTCCCCCTAAAGCGTTGCCGTACCCTTACCTGGACCTTAAACCGTCCCCGTCCCCTAACCCTAACCCTAGCCCGAACCCTAACCCTAACCCTTCCCCGAAGCCTGACCCTCACCCGTCCCGTAATCCTAACACGTACGATAACACTAACCCGCGCCCTCACACGCACGCTCCCCCTAACGTGTTGCCGTACCCTCACCTGGACCCTAAACCGTCCACGTCCCCTAACCCTAACCCTAGCTCGAACCATAACCCTAACCCTTCCCCGAAGCCTGACCCTCACCCGTCCCCTAATCCTAACCCGTACGCTAACACTAACCCGTACCCTCACACGCACTCTCCCCCTAAAGGGTTGCCGTACCCTCACCTGGACCCTAAACCGTCCCCGTCCCCTAACCCTAACCCTAGCCCGAACCCTAACCCTAACCCTTCCCCGAAGCCTGACCCTCACCCGACCCCTAATCCTAACCCGTACGCTAACACTAACCTGCGCCCTCACACGCACGCTCCCCCTAAAGCGTTGCCGTACCCTCACCTGGACCCTAAACCGTCCCCGTCCCCTAACCCTAACCCTAGCCCGAACCCTAACCCTAACCCTTCCCCAAAGCCTGACCCTCACCCGTCCCCTAATCCTAACCCGTACGCTAACAATAACCCGCGCCCTAACACGCACGCTCCCCCTAAAGCGTTGCTGTACCCTCCCCTGGACCCTAAACCGTCCCCGTCCCCTAACCTTAACCCTAGCCTGAACCCTAACACTAAACCTTCCCCGAAGCCTGACCCTCACCCGTCCCCTAATCCTAACCCGTACGCTAACACTAACCCGTGCCCTCACACGCACGCTCCCCCTAAAGCGTTGCCGTACCCTCACCTGGACCCTAAACCGTCCCCGTCACCTAACCCTAACCCTAGCCCGGACACTAACCCTAACCCTTCCCCGAAGCCTGACCCTCACCCATCCCCTAATCCTAACCCGTACACTAACACTAACCCACGCCCTCACACGCACGCTCCCCCTTAAGCGTTGCCGTACTCTCACCTGGACCCTAAACCGTCCCCGTCCCCTAACCCTAACCCTAGCCCGAACCCTCTCCTTAACCCTTCCCCGAAGCCTGACCCTCACCCGTCCCCTAATCCTAAACCGTACGCTAACACTAACCCGCGCCCTCACACGCACGCTGCCCCTAAAGCATTGCTGTACCCTCACCTGGACCCTAAACCGTCCCCGTCCCCTAACCCTAACCCTAGCCCGATCCCTAACCCTAACCCTTCCCCGAAGCCTGACCCTCACCCGTCCCCTAATCCTAACCCGTACGATAACACTAACCCGCGCCCGCACACGCACGCTCCCCCTAAAGCGTTGCCGTACCCTCACCTGGACCCTAAACCGTCCCCGTCCCGTAACCCTAACCCTAGCCCGAACCTTAACCCTAACCCTTCCCCGAAGCCTGACCCTCACCCATCCCCTAATCCTAACCCGTACGCTAACACTAACCCACGCCCTCACACGCACGCTCCCCCTAAAGCGTTGCCGTACCCTCACCTGGACCCTAAACCGGCCCCGTCCTCTAACCCTAACCCTAGCCCGAACCCTAACCCTAACCCTTCCCCGAAGCCTGACCCTCACCCGTCCCCTAATCCTAACCCGTACGCTAACACTAACCCGCGCCCTCACACGCACGCTCCCCCTAAAGCGTTGCCGTACCCTCACCTGGACCCTAAACCGTCCCCGTCCCCGTCCCCTAACCCTAGCCCGAACCCTAACCCTAACCCTTCCCCGAAGCCTGACCCTCACCCGTCCCCTAATCCTAACCCGTACGCTAACACTAACCCGCGCCCTCACACGCACGCTCCCCCTAAAGCGTTGCCATACCCTACCGGGACCCTAAACCTTCCCCATCCCCTAACCCTAACCCTAGCCCGAACCCTAACCCTAACCCTTCCCCGAAGCCTGACCCTCACCCGTCCTCTAATCCTAACCCGTACGCTAACACTAACCCGTGCCCTCACACGCATGCTCCCCCTAAAGCGTTGCCGTACCCTTACCTGGACCCTAAACCGTCCCCGTCCCCTAACCCTAACCCTAGCCCGAACCCTAAACCTAACCCTTCCCCGAAGCCTGACCCTCACCCGTCCCCTAATCCTAACCCGTACGCTAACACTAACCCGCACCCTCACACACACGCTCCCCCTAAAGCGTTGCCGTACCCTCACCTGGACCCTAAACCGTCCCCGTCCCCTAACCCTAACCCTAGCCCGAACCCTAACCCTAACCCTTCACCGAAGCCTGACCCTCACCCGTCCCCTAATCCTAACCCGTACGCTAACACTAAACCGCGCCCTCACACGCACGCTCCCCCTAAAGCGTTGCCGTACCCTCACCTGGACCCTAAACCGTCCCCGTCCCCTAACCCTAACCCTAGCCCGAACCCTAACCCTAACCCTTCCCCGAAGTCTGACCCTCACCCGTCCCCTAATCCTAACCCGTACGCTAACACTAACCCGTGCCCTCACACGCACGCTCCCCCTAAAGGGTTGCCGTACCCTCACTTGGATCCTAAACCGTCCCCGTCCCCTAACCCTAACCCTAGCCCGAACCGTAACCCTAACCCTTCCCCGAAGCCTGACCTTCACCCGTCCCCTAATCCTATCCCATACGCTAACACTAACCCACGCCCTCACACGCACGCTCCCCCTAAAGGGTTGCCGTACCCTCACCTGGACCCTAAACCGTCCCCGTCCCCTAACCCTAACCCTAGCCCGAACCCTAACCCTAACACTTCCCCGAAGCCTAACCCTCATCCGTCCCATAATCCTAACCCGTACGCTAACACTAACCCGCGCCCTAACACGCACGCTCCCCCTAAAGCGTTGCCGTACCCTCACCTGGACCCTAAACCGTCCCCGTCCCCTAACACTAACCCTAGCCCGAACCATAACCCTAACCCTTCCCCGAAGCGTGACCCTCAACCGTCCCCTAATCCTAACCCGTACGCTAACACTAACCCGCGCCCTCACACGCACGCTCCCCCTAAAGGGTTGCCGTACCCTCACCTGGACCCTAAACCGTCCCCGTCCCCTAACCCTAGCCGTAGCCCGAACCCTAAACCTAACCCTTCCCCGAAGCCTAACCCTCACCCGTCCCCTAATCCTAACCCGTACGCTAACACTAACCCGCGCCCTCACACGCACGCTCCCCCTAAAGCGTTGCCGTACCCTCACATGGACCCTAAACCGTCCCCGTCCCCTAACCCTAACCCTAGACCGAACCCTAACCGTAACCCTTCCCCGAAGCCTGACCCTCACCCGTCCCCTAATCCTAACCCGTACGCTAACACTAACCCACGCCCTCACACGGACGCTCCCCCTAAAGCGTTGCTGTACCCTCCCCTGGACCCTAAACCGTCCCCGTCACCTAACCCTAACCCTAGCCCGGACACTAACCCTAACCCTTCCCCGAAGCCTGACCCTCACACATCCCCTAATCCTAACCCGTACACTAACACTAACCCGCGCCCTCACACGCACGCTCCCCCTTAAGCGTTGCCGTACCCTCACCTGGACCCTAAACCGTCCCCGTCCCCTAACCCTAACCCTAGCCCGAACCCTCTCCTTTACCCTTCCCCGAAGCCTGACCCTCACCCGTCCCCTAATCCTAAACCGTACGCTAACACTAACCACGCCCTCACACGCACGCTCCCCCTAAAGCATTGCTGTACCCTCACCTGGACCCTAAACCGTCCCCGTCCCCTAACCCTAACCCTAGCCCGATCCCTAACCCTAACCCTTCCCCGAAGCCTGACCCTCACCCGTCCCCTAATCCTAACCCGTACGATAACACTAACCCGCGCCCTCACACGCACGCTCCCCCTAAAGCGTTGCCGTACCCTCACCTGGACCCTAAACCGTCCCCGTCCCGTAACCCTAACCCTAGCCCGAACCTTAACCCTAACCCTTCCCCGAAGCCTGACCCTCACCCATCCCCTAATCCTAACCCGTACGCTAACACTAACCCACGCCCTCACACGCACGCTCCCCCTAAAGCGTTGCCGTACCCTCACCTGGACCCTAAACCGGCCCCGTCCTCTAACCCTAACCCTAGCCCGAACCCTAACCCTAACCCTTCCCCGAAGCCTGACCCTCACCCGTCCCCTAATCCTAACCCGTACGCTAACACTAACCCGCGCCCTCACACGCACGCTCCCCCTAAAGCGTTGCCGTACCCTCACCTGGACCCTAAACCGTCCCCGTCCCCGTCCCCTAACCCTAGCCCGAACCCTAACCCTAACCCTTCCCCGAAGCCTGACCCTCACCCGTCCCCTAATCCTAACCCGTACGCTAACACTAACCCGCGCCCTCACACGCACGCTCCCCCTAAAGCGTTGCCATACCCTACCGGGACCCTAAACCTTCCCCATCCCCTAACCCTAACCCTAGCCCGAACCCTAACCCTAACCCTTCCCCGAAGCCTGACCCTCACCCGTCCTCTAATCCTAACCCGTACGCTAACACTAACCCGCACCCTCACACGCATGCTCCCCCTAAAGCGTTGCCGTACCCTCACCTGGACCCTAAACCGTCCCCGTCCCCTAACCCTAACCCTAGCCCGAACCCTAACCCTAACCCTTCCCCGAAGCCTGACCCTCACCCGTCCCCTAATCCTAACCCGTACGCTAACACTAACCCGCACCCTCACACACACGCTCCCCCTAAAGCGTTGCCGTACCCTCACCTCGACCCTAAACCGTCCCCGTCCCCTAACCCTAACCCTAGCCTGAACCCTAACCCTAACCCTTCCCCGAAGCCTGACCCTCACCCGTCCCCTAATCCTAACCCGTACGCTAACACTAACCCGCGCCCTCACACGCACTCTCCCCCTAAAACGTTGCCGTACCCTCACCTGGACCCTAAACTGTCCCCATCCCCTAACCCTAACCCTAGCCCGAACCCTAACCCTAACCTTTCCCCGAAGCCTGACCCTCACCCGTCCCCTAATCGTAACCCGTACGCTAACACTAACCCGCGCCCTCACACGCACGCTCCCCCTAAAGCGTTGCCGTACCCTCACCTGGACCCTAAACCGTCCCCGTCCCCTAACCCTAACCCTAGCCAGAACCCTAACCCTAACCGTTCCCCGAAGCCTGACACTCACCCGTCCCCTAATCCTAACCCGTACGCTAACACTAACCCGCGCCCTCACACGCACGCTCCCCCTAAACCGTTGCCGTACCCTCACCTGGACCCTAAACCGTTCCCATCCCCTAACCCTAACCCTAGCCCGAACCCTAACCCTAACCCTTCCCTGAAGCCTGACCCTCACCCTTCCCCTAATCCTAACCCGTAGGCTAACACTAACCCGCGTCCTCACACGCACGCTCCCCCTAAAGCGTTGCCGTACCCTCACCTGGACCCTAAACCGTCCCCGTCCCCTAACCCTAACCCTAGCCCGAACACTAACCCTAACACTTCCCCGAAGCCTGACCCTCATCCGTCCCCTAATCCTAACCCGTACGCAAACACTAACCCGCGCCCTCACACGCACGCTCCCCCTAAAGCGTTGCCGTACTCTCACCTGGACCCTAAACCGTCCCCATCCCCTAACCCTAACCCTAGCCCGAACCATAACCCTAACCCTTCCCCGAAGCCTGACCCTCACCCGTCCCCTAATCCTGACCCGTACGCTAACACTAACCCGCGCCCTCACACTCACGCTCTCCCTAAAGGGTTGCCGTACCCTCACCTGGACCCTAAACCGTCCCCGTCCCCTAACCCTAGCCCTAGCCCGAACCCTAACCCTAACCCTTCCCCGAAGCCTGAGCCTCACCCGTCCCCTAATCCTAACTCGTACGCTAACACTAACCCGCCCCCTCACACGCACGCTCCCCCTAAAGCGTTGCCGTACCCTCACCTGGACCGTAAACCGTCCCCGTCTCCTAACACTAACCCTAGCCCGAAACGTAACCCTAACCCTTCCCCGAAGCCTGACCCTCACCCGTCCCCTAATCCTAACCCGTACGCTAACACTAACCCGCGCCCTCACACGCACGCTCCCCCTAAAGCGTTGCCGTACCCTCACCTGGACCCTAAACCGTCCCCGTCCCCTAACCCTAACCCTAGCCCGAACCCTAACCCTAACCCTTCCCCGAAGCCTGACCCTCACCCGTCCCCTAATCCTAACCCGTACGCTAACACTAACCCACGCCCTCACACGCACGCTCCCCCTAAAGCGTTGCCGTACCCTCACCTGGACCCTAAACCGTCCCCGTCCCCTAACCCTAACCCTAGCCCGAACCCTAACCCTAACCCTTCCCCGAAGCCTGACCCTCACCCGTCCCCTAATTTTAACCCGTACGCTAAAACTAACCCACGCCCTCACACGCACGCTCCCCCTAAAGGGTTGCCATACACTCACCTGGACCCTAAACCGTCCCCGTCCCCTAACCCTAACCCTAGCCCGAACCCTAACCCTAACACTTCCCCGAAGCCTGACCCTCACCCGTCCCCTAATCCTAACCCGTACGCTAACACTAACCCGTGCCCTCACACGCACGCTCCCGCTAAAGCGTTGCTGTACCCTCACCTGGACCCTAAACCGTCCCCGTCCACTAACCCTAACCCTAGCCCGAACCCTAACCCTAACCCTTCCCCGAAGCCTGACCCTCACCCGTCCCCTAATCCTAACCCGTACGCTAACACTAACCCGCGCCCTCACACGCACGCTCCCCCTAAAGCGTTGCCGTACCCTCACCTGGTCCCTGAACCCTCCCCGTCCCCTAACCCTAACCCTAGCCCGAACCCTAACCCTAACCCTTCCCCGAAGCCTGACCCTCACCCGTCCCCTAATCCTAACCCGTACGCTAACACTAACCCGCGCCCTCACACGCACGCTCCCCCTAAAGCGTTGCCGTACCCTCACCTGGACCCTAAACCGTCCCCGTCCCCTAACCCTAACCCTAGCCCGAACCCTAACCCTAACACTTCCCCAAAGCCTGACCCTCACCCGTCCCCTAATCCTAACCCGTACGCTAACACTAACCCGCGCCCTGACACGCACGCTCACCCTAAAGCCTTGCCGTACCCTCTCCTGGACCCTAAACCGTCCCCGTCCCCGTCCCCTAACCCTAGCCCGAACCCTAACCCTAACCATTCCCCGAAGCCTGACCCTCACCCGTCCCCTAATCCTAACCCGTACGCTAACACTTACCCGCGCCCTCACACGCACGCTCCCCCTAAAGCGTTGCCGTACCCTCACCTGGACCCTAAACCGTCCCCGTCCCCTAACCCTAAACCTAGCCCGAACCATAACCCTAACCCTTCCCCGAAGCCTGACCCTCACCCGTCCCCTAATCCTAACCCGTACGCTAACACTAACCCGCGCCCTCACACGCACGCTCCCCCTAAAGTGTTGCCGTACCCTCACCTGGACCCTAAACCGTCCCCGTCCCGTAACCCTAACGCTAGCCCGAACCCTAACCCTAACCCTTCCCCGAAGCCTGACCCTCACCCGTCCCCTAATCCTAACCCGTACGCTAACACTAACCCGCGCCCTCACACGCACGCTCCCCCTAAAGCGTTGCCGTACCCTCACCTGGACCCTAAACCGTCCCCGTCCCCTAACCCTAACCCTAGCCCGAACCCTAACCCTAACCCTTCCCCGAAGCCTGACCCTCACCCTTCCCCTAATCCTAACCCGTACGCTAACACTAACCCGCGCCCTCACACGCACGCTCCCCGTAAAGCGCTGCCGTACCCCCACCTAGACCCTAAACCGTCCCCGTCCCCTAACCCTAACCCTAGCCCGAACCCTAACCCTAAACCTTTTCCGATGCCTGACCCTCACCCGTCCCCTAATCCTAACCCGTACGCTCTCACTCACCCGCGCCCTCACACGCACACTCCCCCTTAAGTGTTGCCGTACCCTCACCTGGACCCTAAACCGTCCCCGTCCCCTAACCCTAACCCTAGCCCGAACCCTAACCCTAACCCTTCCCCGAAGCCTGACCCTCACCCGTCCCGTAATCCTAACACGTACGCTAACACTAACCCGCGCCCTCACACGCACGCTCCCCCTAAAGCTTTGCCGTACCCTCACCTGGACCCTAAACCGTCCCCGTCCCCTAACCCTAACCCTAGCCCGAACCCTAAACCTAACCCTTCCCCAAAGCCTGACCCTCACCCGTCCCCTAATCCTAACCCGTACGCTAACACTAACCCGCGCCCTCACACGCACGCTCCCCCTAAAGCGTTGCCGTACCCTCACCTGGTCCCTGAACCCTCCCCGTCCCCTAACCCTAACCCTAGCCCGAACCCTAACCCTAACCCTTCCCCGAAGCCTGACCCTCACCCGTCCCCTAATCCTAACCCGTACGCTAACACTAACCCGCGCCCTCACACGCACGCTCCCCCTAAAGCGTTGCCGTACCCTCACCTGGACCCTAAACCGTCCCCGTCCCCTAACCCTAACCCTAGCCCGAACCATAACCCTAAACCTTCCCCGAAGCCTGACCCTCACCCGTCCCCTAATCCTAACCCGTACGCTAACACTAACCCGCGCCCTCACACGCACGCTCCCCCTAAAGCGTTGCCGTACCCTCACCTGGACCCTAAACCGTCCCCGTCCCCTAACCCTAACCCTAGCCCGAACCCTAACCCTAACACTTCCCCAAAGCCTGACCCTCACCCGTCCCCTAATCCTAACCCGTACGCTAACACTAACCCGCGCCCTGACACGCACGCTCACCCTAAAGCCTTGTCGTACCCTCACCTGGACCCTAAACCGTCCCCGTCCCCGTCCCCTAACCCTAGCCCGAACCCTAACCCTAACCCTTCCCCGAAGCCTGACCCTCACCCGTCCCCTAATCCTAACCCGTACGCTAACACTAACCCGCGCCCTCACACGCACGCTCCCCCTAAAGCGTTGCCGTACCCTCACCTGGACCCTAAACCGTCCCCGTCCCCTAACCCTAACCCTAGCCCGAACCATAACCCTAACCCTTCCCCGAAGCCTGACCCTCACCCGTCCCCTAATCCTAACCCGTACGCTAACACTAACCCGCGCCCTCACACGCACGCTCCCCCTAAAGTGTTGCCGTACCCTCACCTGGACCCTAAACCGTCCCCGTCCCGTAACCCTAACGCTAGCCCGAACCCTAACCCTAACCCTTCCCCGAAGCCTGACCCTCACCCGTCCCCTAATCCTAACCTGTACGCTAACACTAACCCGCGCCCTCACACGCACGCTCCCCCTAAAGCGTTGCCGTACCCTCACCTGGACCCTAAACCGTCCCCGTCCCCTAACCCTAACCCTAGCCCGAACCCTAACCCTAAACCTTCCCCGAAGCCTGACACTCACCCGTCCCCTAATCCTAACCCGTACGCTAACACTAACCAGCGCCCTCACACGCACGCTCCCCCTAAAGCGTTGCCGTACCCTCACCTGGACCCTAAACCATCCCCGTCCCCTAATCCTAACCCTAGCCAGAACCCTAACCCTAACCCTTCCCCGAAGCCTGACCCTCACCCTTCCCCTAATCCTAACCCGTACGCTAACACTAACCCGCGCCCTCACACGCACGCTCCCCGTAAAGCGCTGCCGTACCCCCACCTAGACCCTAAACCGTCCCCGTCCCCTAACCCTAACCCTAGCCCGAACCCTAACCCTAAACCTTCCCCGAAGCCTGACCCTCACCCGTCCCCTAATCCTAACCCGTACGCTAACACTTACCCGCGCCCTCACACGCACGCTCCCCCTAAAGCGTTGCCGTACCCTCACCTGGACCCTAAACCGTCCCCGTCCCCTAACCCTAACCCTAGCCCGAACCATAACCCTAACCCTTCCCCGAAGCCTGACCCTCACCCGTCCCCTAATCCTAACCCGTACGCTAACACTAACCCGCGCCCTCACACGCACGCTCCCCCTAAAGTGTTGCCGTACCCTCACCTGGACCCTAAACCGTCCCCGTCCCGTAACCCTAACGCTAGCCCGAAGCCTAACCCTAACCCTTCCCCGAAGCCTGACCCTCACCCGTCCCCTAATCCTAACCCGTACGCTAACACTAACCCGCGCCCTCACACGCACGCTCCCCCTAAAGCGTTGCCGTACCCTCACCTGGACCCTAAACCGTCCCCGTCCCCTAACCCTAACCCTAGCCCGAACCCTAACCCTAACCCTTCCCCGAAGCCTGACCCTCACCCTTCCCCTAATCCTAACCCGTACGCTAACACTAACCCGCGCCCTCACACGCACGCTCCCCGTAAAGCGCTGCCGTACCCCCACCTAGACCCTAAACCGTCCCCGTCCCCTAACCCTAACCCTAGCCCGAACCCTAACCCTAAACCTTTTCCGAAGCCTGACCCTCACCCGTCCCCTAATCCTAACCCGTACGCTCTCACTCACCCGCGCCCTCACACGCACACTCCCCCTTAAGTGTTGCCGTACCCTCACCTGGACCCTAAACCGTCCCCGTCCCCTAACCCTAACCCTAGCCCGAACCCTAACCCTAACCCTTCCCCGAAGCCTGACCCTCACCCGTCCCGTAATCCTAACACGTACGCTAACACTAACCCGCGCCCTCACACGCACGCTCCCCCTAAAGCTTTGCCGTACCCTCACCTGGACCCTAAACCGTCCCCGTCCCCTAACCCTAACCCTAGCCCGAACCCTAAACCTAACCCTTCCCCAAAGCCTGACCCTCACCCGTCCCCTAATCCTAACCCGTACGCTAACACTAACCCGCGCCCTCACACGCACGCTCCCCCTAAAGCGTTGCCGTACCCTCACCTGGTCCCTGAACCCTCCCCGTCCCCTAACCCTAACCCTAGCCCGAACCCTAACCCTAACCCTTCCCCGAAGCCTGACCCTCACCCGTCCCCTAATCCTAACCCGTACGCTAACACTAACCCGCGCCCTCACACGCACGCTCCCCCTAAAGCGTTGCCGTACCCTCACCTGGACCCTAAACCGTCCCCGTCCCCTAACCCTAACCCTAGCCCGAACCATAACCCTAAACCTTCCCCGAAGCCTGACCCTCACCCGTCCCCTAATCCTAACCCGTACGCTAACACTAACCCGCGCCCTCACACGCACGCTCACCCTAAAGCGTTGCCGTACCCTCACCTGGACCCTAAACCGTCCCCGTCCCCTAACCCTAACCCTAGCCCGAACCCTAACCCTAACACTTCCCCAAAGCCTGACCCTCACCCGTCCCCTAATCCTAACCCGTACGCTAACACTAACCCGCGCCCTGACACGCACGCTCACCCTAAAGCCTTGTCGTACCCTCACCTGGACCCTAAACCGTCCCCGTCCCCGTCCCCTAACCCTAGCCCGAACCCTAACCCTAACCCTTCCCCAAAGCCTGACCCTCACCCGTCCCCTAATCCTAACCCGTACGCTAACACTAACCCGCGCCCTCACACGCACGCTCCCCCTAAAGCGTTGCCGTACCCTCACCTGGACCCTAAACCGTCCCCGTCCCCTAACCCTAACCCTAGCCCGAACCATAACCCTAACCCTTCCCCGAAGCCTGACCCTCACCCGTCCCCTAATCCTAACCCGTACGCTAACACTAACCCGCGCCCTCACACGCACGCTCCCCCTAAAGTGTTGCCGTACCCTCACCTGGACCCTAAACCGTCCCCGTCCCGTAACCCTAACGCTAGCCCGAACCCTAACCCTAACCCTTCCCCGAAGCCTGACCCTCACCCGTCCCCTAATCCTAACCCGTACGCTAACACTAACCCGCGCCCTCACACGCACGCTCCCCCTAAAGCGTTGCCGTACCCTCACCTGGACCCTAAACCGTCCCCGTCCCCTAACCCTAACCCTAGCCCGAACCCTAACCCTAAACCTTCCCCGAAGCCTGACCCTCACCCTTCCCCTAATCCTAACCCGTACGCTAACACTAACCCGCGCCCTCACACGCACGCTCCCCGTAAAGCGCTGCCGTACCCCCACCTAGACCCTAAACCGTCCCCGTCCCCTAACCCTAACCCTAGCCCGAACCCTAACCCTAAACCTTCCCCGAAGCCTGACCCTCACCCGTCCCCTAATCCTAACACGTACGGTAACACTACCCCGCGCCCTCACACGCACGCTCCCCCTAAAGCGTTGCCGTACCCTCACCTGGACCCTAAACCGTCCCCTTCCCGTAACCCTAACCATAGCCCGAACCCTAACCCTAACACTTCCCCGAAGTCTGACCCTCACCCGTCCCCTAATCCTAACCCGTACGCTAACACTAACCCGCGCCCTCACACGCACGCTCCCCCTAAAGCGTTGCTGTACCCTCACCTGCACCCTAAACCGTCCCCGTCCCCTAACCCTAACCCTAGCCCAAACCCTAACCCTAACCCTTCCCCGAAGCCTGACCCTCACCCGTCCCCTAATCCTAAACCGTACGCTAAAACTAACCCGCGCCCTCACACGCACGCTCCCCCTAAAGGGTTGCCATACACTCACCTGGACCCTAAACCGTCCCCGTCCCGTAACCCTAACGCTAGCCCGAACCCTAACCCTAACCCTTCCCCGAAGCCTGACCCTCACCCGTCCCCTAATCCTAACCCGTACGCTAACACTAACCTGCTCCCTCACACGCACGCTCCCCCTAAAGCGTTGCCGTACCCTCACCTGGACCCTAAACCGTCCCCGTCCCCTAACCCTAACCCTAGCCCGAACCCTAACCCTAACACTTCCCCGAAGCCTGACCCTCACCCGTCCCCTAATCCTAACCCGTACGCTAACACTAACCCGTGCCCTCACACGCACGCTCCCGCTAAAGCGTTGCTGTACCCTCACCTGGACCCTAAACCGTCCCCGTCCACTAACCCTAACGCTAGCCCGAACCCTAACCCTAAACCTTCCCCGAAGCCTGACCCTCACCCGTCCCCTAATCCTAACCCGTACGCTAACACTAACCCGCGCCCTCACACGCACGCTCCCCATAAAGCGTTGCCGTACCCTCACCTGGACCCTAAACCGTCCCCGTCCCCTAACCCTAACCCTAGCACGAACCCTAACCCTAACCCTTCCCCGAAGCCTGACCCTCACCCGTCCCCTAATCCTAACCGGTACGCTAACACTAACTCGCGCCCTCACACGCACGCTCTCCCTAAAGCGTTGCCGTACCCTCACCTGGACCCGAAACCTTCCCCGTCCCCTAACCCTAACCCTAGCCCGAACCCTAACCCTAACCCTTCCCCGAAGCCTGACCCTCACCCGTCCCCTAATCCTAACCCGTACGCTAACACTAACCCGCGCCCTCACACGCACGCTCCCCCTAAAGCGTTGCCGTACCCTCACCTGGACCCTAAACCGTCCCCGTCCCCGTCCCCTAACCCTAGCCGAACCCTAACCCTAACACTTCCCCGAAGCCTGACCCTCACCCGTCCCCTAATCCTAACCCGTACGCTAACACTAACCCGCGCCTTCACACGCACGCTCCCCCTAAAGCGTTGCCGTACCCTCACCTGGACCCTAAACCGTCCCCGTCCCCTAACCCTAAACCTAGCCCGAACCCTAACCCTAACCCTTCCCCGAAGCCTGACCCTCACCCGTCCCCTAATCCTAACCCGTACGCTATCACTCACCCGCGCCCTCACACACACACTCCCCCTTAAGTGTTGCCGTACCCTCACCTGGACCCTAAACCGTCCCCGTCCCCTAACCCTAACCCTAGCCCGAACCCTAACCCTAACCCTTCCCCGAAGCCTGACCCTCACCCGTCCCGTAATCCTAACACGTACGCTAACACTAACCCGCGCCCTCACACGCACGCTCCCTCTAAAGCGTTGCCGTACCCTCACCTGGACCCTAAACCGGCCCCGTCCCCTAACCCTAACCCTAGCCCGAACCCTAACCCTAACCCTTCCCTGAAGCCTGACCCTCACCCGTCCCCTAATCCTAACCCGTACGCTAACACTAACCCGCGCCTTCACACGCACGCTCCCCCTAAAGCGTTGCCGTACCCACACCTGGACCGTAAACCGTCCCCGTCCCCTAACCCTAACCCTAGCCCGAACCCTAACCCTAAACCTTCACCGAAGCCTGACCCTCACCCGTCCCCTAATCCTAACCCATATGCTAACACTAACCCGCGCCCTCACACGCACGCTCCCCCTAAAGCGTTGTCGTACCCTCACCTGGACCCTAAACTGTCCCCGTCCCCTAACCCTAACCCTAGCCCGAACCCTAACCCTAACCCTTCCCCGAAGCCTGACCCTCACCCGAACCCTAATCCTAACTCGTACGCTAACACTAACCCGTGCCCTCACACGCACGCTCCCCCTAAAGCGTTGCCGTACCCTCTCCTGGACCCTAAACCGTCCCCGTCCCCTAACCCTAACCCTAGCCCGAACCGTAACCCTAACCCTTCCCTGAAGCCTGACCCTCACCCGACCCCTAATCCTAACCCGTACGCTAACACTAACCCGCGCCCTCACACGCACGCTCCCCCAAAGGGTTGCCGTACCCTCACCTGGACCCTAAACCATCCCCGTCCCCTAACCCTAACCCTAGCCCGAACCCTAACCCTAACCCTTCCCCGAAGCCTGACCCTCACCTGTCCCCTAATCCTAACCCGTACGCTAACACTAACTCGTGCCCTCACACGCACGCTCCCCCTAAAGCGTTGCCGTACCCTCACCTGGACCCTAAACCATCCCCGTCCCCTAACCCTAACCCTAGCCCGAACCCTAACCCTAACACTTCCCCGAATCCTGACCCTCAGCCGTCCCCTAATCCTAACCCGTACGCTAACACTAACCCGCGCCCTACACGCACGCTCCCCCTAAAGCTTTGCCGTACCCTCACCTGGACCCTAAACCGTCCCCGTCCCCGTCCCCTAACCCTAGCCCGAACCCTAACCCTAACCCTTCCCCGAAGCCTGACCCTCACCCGTCCCCTAATCCTAACCCGTACGCTAACACTAACCCGTGCCCTCACACGCACGCTCCCCCTAAAGCATTGCCGTCCCCTCACCTGGACCCTAAATCGTCCCCGTCCCCTAACCCTAACCCTAGCCGAACCCTAACCCTAACCCTTCCCCGAAGCCTGACCCTCACCCGTCCCCTAATCCTAACTCGTACGCTAACACTAACACGCGCCCTCACACGCACGCTCCCCCTAAAGCGTTGCCGTACCCTCACCTGGACCCGAAACCGTCCCCGTTCCCTAACCCTAACCCTAGCCCGAACCCTAACCCTAACCCTTCCCCGAAGCCTGACCCTCACCCGTCCCCTAATCCTAACCCGTACGCTAACACTAACCCGCGCCCTCAAAAGCACGCTCCCCCTAAAGCGTTGCCGTACCCTCACCTGGACCCTAAACCGTCCCCGTCCCCTAACCCTAACCCTAGCCCGAACCCTTACCCTAACCCTTCCCCGAAGCCTGACCCTCACCCGTCCCCTAATCCTAACCCGTACGCTAACACTAACCCGCGCCCTCACACGCACTCTCCCCCTAAAACGTTGCCGTACCCTCACCTGGAGCTTAAACCGTCCCCGTCCCCTAACCCTAACCCTAGCCCGAACCCTAACCCTAACCCTTCCCCGAAGCCTGACCCTCACCCGTCCCCTAATCCTAACCCGTACGCTAACACGAACCCGCGCCCTCACACGCACGCTCCCCCTAAAGCGTTGCCGTACCCTCACCTGGACCCTAAACCGTCCCCATCCCCTAACCCTACCCCTAGCCCGAACCCTAACCCTAACCCTTCCCCGAAGCCTGACCCTCACCCGTCCCCTAATCCTAACCCGTACGCTAACACTAACCCGCGCCCTCACACGCACGCTCCCCCTAAAGCGTTGCCGTACCCTCACCTGGACCCTAAACCGTCCCCGTCCCCTAACCCTAACCCTAGCCCGAACCCTAACCCTAACCCTTCCCCGAAGCCTGACCCTCACCCGTCCCCTAATCCTAACCCGTACGCTAACACTAACCCGCGCCCTCACACGCACGCTCCCCTTAAAGCTTTGCCGTACCCTCAACTGGACCCTAAACCGTCCCCGTCCCCTAACCCTAACCCTAGCCCGAACCCTAACCCTAACCCTTCCCCGAAGCCTGACCCTCACCCGTCCCCTAATCCTAACCCGTACACTAACACTAACCCGAGCCCTCACACGCTCGCTCCCCCTAAAGCGTTGCCGTACCCTCACCTGGACCTGAAACCGTCCCCGTCCCCTAACCCTAACCCTAGCCCGAACCCTAACCCTAACCCTTCCCCGAAGCCTTACCCTCACCCGTCCCCTAATCCTAACCCGTACGCTAACACTAACCCGCGCCCTCACACGCACGCTCCCCCTAAAGCGTTGCCGTACCCTCACCTGGACCCGAAACCGTCCCCGTCCCCTAAACCTAACCCTAGCCCGAACCATAACCCTAACCCTTCCCCGAAGCCTGACCCTCACCCGTCCCCTAATCCTAACCCGTACGCTAACACTAACCCGCGCCCTCACACGCACGCTCCCCCTAAAGCGTTGCCGTACCCTCACCTGGACCCTAAACCGTCCCCGTCCACTAACCCTAACCCTAGCCCGAACCCTAACCCTAACCCTTCCCCGAAGCCTGACCCTCACCCGTCCCCTAATCCTAACACGTACGCTAACACTAACCCGCGCCCTCACACGCACGCTCCCCCTAAAGCATTGCCGTACCCTCACCTGGACCCTAAACCGTCCCCGTCCCCTAACCCTAACCCTAGCCCGAACCCTAACCCTAACACTTCCCCGAAGCCTGACTCTCACCCGTCCCCTAATCCTAACCCGTACGCTAACACTAGCCCGCGCCCTCACACGCACGCTCCCCCTAAAGCGTTGCAGTACCATCACCTGGACCCTAAACCGTCCCCGTCCCCTAACCCTAACCCTAGCCCGAACTCTAACCCTAACCCTTCCCCGACGCCTGACCCTCACCCGTCCCCTAATCCTAACCTGTACGCTAACACTAACCTGCGCCCTCACACGCACGCTTCCGCTAAAGCGTTGCCGTACCCTCACCTGGACCCTAAACCGTCCCCGTCCCCTATCCCTAACCCTAGCCTGAACCCTAACCCTAACCCTTCCCCGAAGCCTGACCCTCACCCGTCCCCTAATCCTAACCCGTACGCTAACACTAGCCCGCGCCCTCACACGCACGCTCCCCCTAAAGCGTTGCCATACCCTCACCTGGACCCTAAACCGTCCCCGTCCCCTAACACTAACCCTAGCCCGAACCCTAACCCGAACCCTTCCCCGAAGCCTGACCCTCACCCGTCCCCTAATCCTAACCCGTTCGCTAACACTAACCCGCGCCCTCACACGCACGCTCACCCTAAAGTGTTGCCGTACCCTCACCTGGACCCTAAACCGTCCCCGTCCCCTAACCCTAACCCTAGCCCGAACCCTAACCCTAACCCTTCCCCGAAGCCTGACCCTCACCCGTCCCCTAATCCTAACCCGTACGCTAACACTAACCCGCGCCCTCACACGCACGCTCCCCCTAAAGCGTTGCCGTACCCTCACCTGCACCCTAAACCGTCTCCATCCCCTAACCCTAACCCTAGCCCGAACCCTAAACCTAACCCTTCCCCGAAGCCTGACCTTCACCCGTCCCCTAATCCTCACCCGTACGCTAACACTAACCCGCGCTCTCACACGCACGCTCCCCCTAAAGCGTTGCCGTACCCTCAACTGGACCCTAAACCGTCCCCGTCCCCTAACCCTAACCCTAGCCCGAACCCTAACCCTAACCCTTCCCCGAAACCTGACCCTCACCCGTCCCCTTATCCTAACCCGTACGCTAACACTAACCCGCGCCCTCACACGCACGCTCCCCCTAAAGCGTTGCCGTACCCTCACCTGGACCCTAAACCGTCCCCGTCCCCTAACCCTAACCCTAGCCCGAACCCTAACCCTAACCCTTCCCCGAAGCCTGACCCTCACCCGTCCCCTGATCCTAATCCGTACGCTAACACTAACCCGCGCCCTCACACACACGCTCCCCCTAAAGCGTTGCCGTACCCTCACCTGGACCCTAAACCGTCCCCGTCCCCTAACCCTAACCTTAGCCCGAACCCTAACCCTAACCCTTCCCCGAAGCCTGACCCTCACCCGTCCCCTAATCCTAACCCGTACGCTAACACTAACCCGAGCCCTCACACGCTCGCTCCCCCTAAAGCGTTGCCGTACCCTCACCTGGACCCGAAACCGTCCCCGTCCCCTAACCCTAACCCTAGCCCGAACCCTAACCCTAACCCTTCCCCGAAGCCTGACCCTCACCCGTCCCCTAATCCTAACCCGTAAGCTAACACTAACGCGCGCCCTCACACGCACGCTCCCCCTAAAGCGTTGCCGTACCGTCACCTGAACCCTAAACCGTCCCCGTCCCCTAACCCTAACCCTAGCCCGAACCCTAACCCTAACCCTTCCCCGAAGCCTGACCCTCACCCGTCCCCTAATCCTAACCCGTACGCTAACACTAACCCGCGCCCTCACACGCACGCTCCCCCTAAAGCGTTACCGTACCCTCACCTGGACCCTAAACCGTCCCCGTCCCCTAACCCTAACCCTAACCCGAACCCTAACCCTAACCCTTCCCCGAAGCCTGACCCTCACCCGTCCCCTAATCCTAACCCGTATGCTAACACTAACCCGCGCCCTCACACGCACGCTCCCCCTAAAGCGTTGCCGTACCCTCACCTGGACCCTAAACCGTCCCCATCCCCTAACCCTAACCCTAGCCCGAACCCTAACCCTAACCCTTCCCCGAAGCCTGACCCTCACCCGTCCCCTAATCCTAACCCGTACGCTAACACTAACCCGCGCTCTCACACGCACGCTCCCCCTAAAGCGTTGCCGTACACTCACCTGGGCCCTAAACCGTCTCCGTCCCCTAACCCTAACCCTAGGCCGAACCTTAACCCTAACCCTTCCCCGAAGCCTGACCCTCACCCGTCCCATAATCCTAACCCGTACGCTAACACTACCCCGCGCCCTCACACGCACGCTCCCCCTAAAGCGTTGCCTTACCCTCACCTGGACCCTAAACCGTCCCCGTCCCCTAACCCTAACCCTAGCCCGAACCCTAACCCTAAACCTTCCCCGAAGCCTGACCCTCACCCGTCCCCTAATCCTAACCCGTACACTAACACTAACCCGCGCCGTCACACGCACGCTCCCCCTAAAGCGTTGCCGTACCCTCACCTGGACCCTAAACCGTCCCCGTTCCTAACCCTAACCCTAGCCCTAACCCTAACCCTAACCCTTCCCCGAAGCCTGACCCTCACCCGTCCCCTAATCCTAACCCGTACGCTAACACTAACCCGCGCCCTCACACACATGCTCCCCCTAAAGCGTTGCCGTACCCTCACCTGGACCCTAAACCGTCCCCGTCCCCTAACCCTAACCCTAGCCCGAACCCTAACACTAACCCTTCCCCGAAGCCTGACCCTCACCCGTCCCCTAATCCTAACCTGTACGCTAACACTAACCCACGCCCTCACACGCACGCTCCCCCTAAAGCGTTGCCGTACCCTCACCTGGACCCTAAACCGTCCCCGTCGCCTAACCCTAACCCTAGCCCGAACCCTAACCCTAACCCTTCCCTGAAGCCTGACCCTCACACGTCCCCTAATCCTAACCGGTACGCTAACACTAACCCGTGCCTTCACACGCACGCTCCCCCTAAAGCATTGCCGTACCCTCACCTGGACCCGAAACCGTCCCCGTCCCCTAACCCTAACCCTAGCCCGAACCCTAACCCTAACCCTTCCCCGAAGCCTGACCCTCACCCGTCCCTTAATCCTAACCCGTACGCTAACACTAACCCGCGCCCTCACACGCACGCTCCCCCTAAAGCGTTGCCGTACCCTCACCTGGACCCTAAACCGTCCCCGTCCCCGAACCCTAACCCTAGCCCGAACCCTAACCCTAACCCTTCCCCGAAACCTGACCCTCACCCGTCCCCTAATCCTAACCCGTACGCTAACACTAACCCGCGCCCTCACACGCACCCTCCCCCTAAAGCGTTGCCGTACCCTCACCTGGACCCTAAACCGTCCCCGTCCCCTAACCCTAACCCTAGCCCAAACCCTAACCCTAACCCTTCCCCGAAGCCTGACCCTCACCCGTCCCCTAATCCTAACCCGTACGCTAACACTAACCCGCGCCCTCACACGCACGCTCCCCCTAAAGCGTTGCCATACCCTCACCTGGACCCTAAACCGTCCCGTCCCCTAACCCTAACCCTAGCCCGAACCCTAACCCGAACCATTCCCCGAAGCCTGACCCTCACCCGTCCCCTAATCCTAACCCGTACGCTAACACTAACCCGCACCCTCACACGCACGCTCACCCTAAAGCGTTGCCGTACCCTCACCTGGACCCTAAACCGTTCCCGTCCCCTAACCCTAACCCTAGCCCGAACCCTTACCCTAAACCTTCCCCGAAGCCTGACCCTCACCCGTCCCCTAATCCTAAGCCGTACGCTAACACTAACGCGCGCCCTCACACGCACGCTCCCCCTAAAGCGTTGCCGTACCCTCACTTGGACCCTAAACCGTCCCCGTCCCCTAACCCTAACCCTAGCCCGAACCCTAACCCTAACCCTTCCCCGAAGCCTGACCCTCACCCGTCCCCTAATCCTAACCCGTACGCTAACACTAACCCACGCCCTCACACGCACGCTCCCCCTAAAGCGTTGCCGTACCCTCACCTGGACCCTAAACCATCCCCTAACCCTAACCCTAGCCCGAACCCTAACCCTAACCCTTCCCCGAAGCCTGACCCTCACCCGTCCCCTAATCCTAACCCGTACGCTAACACTAACCCGCGCCCTCACACGCACGCTCCCCCTAAAGCGTTGCCGTACCCTCACCTGGACAATAAACCGTCCCCATCCCCTGACCCTAACCCTAGCCCGAACCCTAACCCTAACCCTTCCCCGAAGCCTGACCCTCACCCGTCCCCTAATCCTAACCCGTACGCTAACACTAACCCACGCTCTCACACGCACGCTCCCCCTAAAGCGTTGCTGTTCCCTCACCTGGACCCTAAACCGTCCCCGTCCCCTAACCCTAAGCCTAGCCCGAACCCTAACCCTAACCCTTCCCCGAAGCCTGACCCTCACCCGTGCCATAATCCTAACCCGTACGCTAACACTACCCCGCGCCCTCACACGCACGCTCCCCCTAAAGCGTTGCCTTACCCTCACCTGGACCCTAAACCGTCCCCGTCCCCTAACCCTAACCCTAGCCCGAACCCTAACCCTAACCCTTCCCCGAAGCCTGACCCTCACCCGTCCCATAATCCTAACCCGTACGCTCACACTAACCCGCGCCCTCACACACACGCTCCCCCTAAAGCGTTGCCGTACCCTCACCTGGACCCTAAACCGTCCCCGTCCCCTAACCCTAACCCTAGCCCGAACCCTAACCCTAGCCCTTCCCCGAAGCCAGACTCGCACCCGTCCCCTAATCCTAACGCGTACGCTAACAGTAACCCGCGCCCTCACACGCACGCTCCCCCTAAAGTGTTGCCGTACCCTCACCTGTACCCTAAACCGTCCCCATCCCCTAACCCTAACCCTAGACCGAACCCTAACCCTAACCCTTCCCCGAAGCCTGACCCTCACCCGTCCCCTAATCCTAACCCGTACGCTAACACTAACCCACGCCCTCACACGCACGCTCCCCCTAAAGCGTTGCCGTACCCTCACCTGGACCCTAAACCGTCCCCGTCCCCTAACCCTAACCCTAGCCCGAAACCTAACCCTAACCCTTCCCCGAAGCCTGACCCTCACCCGTCCCCTAATCCTAACCCGTACGCTAACACTAACCCGTGCCCTCACACGCACGCTCCCCCTAAAGCGTTGCCGTACCCTCACCTGGACCCTAAACCGTCCCCGTCCCCTAACCCTAACCCTAGCGCGAACCCTAACCCTAACCCTTCCCCGAAGCCTGACCCTCACCCGTCCCCTAATCCTAACCCGTACGCTAACACTAACCCGCGCCCTCACACGCACGCTCCCCCTAAAGTGTTGCCGTACCCTCACCTGGACCCTAAACCGTCCCCGTCCCCTAACCCTAACCCTAGCCCGAACCCTAAACCTAACCCTTCCCCGAAGCCTGACCCTCACCCGTCCCCTAATCCTAACCCGTACGCCAACACTAACCCGCGCCCTCACACGCACGCTCCCCCTAAAGCGTTGCCGTACCCTCACCTGGACCCTAAACCGTCCCCGTCCCCTAACCCTAACCCTAGCCCGAACCCTAAACCTAACACTTCCCCGAAGCCTGACCCTCACACGTCCCCTAATCCTCACCCGTATGCTAACACTAACCCGCGCCCTCACACGCACGCTCCCCCTAAAGCGTTGCCGTACCCTCACCTGGACCCTAAACCGTCCCCGTCCCCTAACCCTAACCCTAGCCCGAACCCTAACCCTAACCCTTCCCCGAAGCCTGACCCTCCCCCGTCCCCTAATCCTAACCCGTACGCTAACACTAACCCGCGCCCTCACACGCACGCTCCCCCTAAAGCGTTGCCGTACCCTCACCTGGACCCTAAACCGTCCCCGGTTCTAACCCTAACCCTAGCCCGAACCCTAACCCTAACCCTTCCCCGAAGCCTGACCCTCCCCCGTCCCCTAATCCTAACCCGTACGCTAACACTAACCCGCGCCCTCACACACACGCTCCCCCTAAAGCGTTGCCGTACCCTCACCTGGACCCTAAACCGTCCCCGGTCCTAACCCTAACCCTAGCCCGAACCCTAACCCTAACCCTTCCCTGAAGCCTGACCCTCACCCGTCCCTTAATCCTAACCCGTACGCTAACACTAACCCGCGCCCTCACACGCACGCTCCCCCTAAAGCGTTGCCGTACCCTCAGCTGGACCCTAAACCGTCCCCATCCCCAACCCTAACCCTAGCCCGAACCCTAACCCTAAATCTTCCCCGAAGCCTGACCCTCACACGTCCCCTAATCCTAACCCGTACGCTAACACTAACCCGCGCCCTCACACGCACGCTCCCCCTAAAGCGTTGCCGTACCCTCACCTAGACCCTAAACCGTCCTCATCCCCTAACATTAACCCTAGCCCGAACGCTAACCCTAACCCTTCCCTGAAGCCTGACCCTCACCCGTCCCCTAATCCTAACCCGTACGCTAACACTAACCCGCGCCCTCACACGCACGCTCCCCCTAAAGCGTTGCCGTACCCTCACCTGGACCCTAAACCGTCCCCGGTCCTAACCCTAACCCTAGCCCGAACCCTAACTTTAACACTTCCCCGAAGCCTGACCCTCACCCGTCCCCTAATCCTAACCCGTACGCTAACACTAACCCGCGCCCTCACACGCACGCTCCCCCTAAAGCGTTGCCGTACCCTCACCTGGACCCTAAACCGTTCCCAACCCCTAACCCTAACCCTAGCCCGAACCCGAACCCTAACCCTTCCCCGAAGCCTGACCCTCACACGTCCCCTAATCCTAACCCGTACGCTAACACTAACCCGCGCCCTCACACGCACGCTGCCCCTAAAGCGTTGCCGTACCCTCACCTGGACCCTAAACCGTCCCCGTCCCCTAACCCTAACCCTAGCCCGAACCCTAACCCTAACCCTTCCCCGAAGCCTGACCCTCCCCCGTCCCCTAATCCTAACCCGTACGCTAACACTAACCCGCGCCCTAACACGCATGCTCCCCCTAAAGCGTTGCCGTACCCTCACCTGGACCCTAAACCGTCCCCGGTCCTAACCCTAACCCTAGCCCGAACCCTAACCCTAACCCTTCCCCGAAGCCTGACCCTCACCCGTCCCCTAATCCTAACCCGTACGCTAACACTAACCTGCGCCCTCACACGCACGCTCCCCCTAAAGCGTTGCAGTGCCCTCACCTGGACCCTAAACCGTCCCCATCCCCTAACCCTAACCCTAGCCCGAACCCTAACCCTAACCCTTCCCCGAAGCCTGACTCTCACACGTCCCCTAATCCTAACCCGTACGCTAACTCTAACCCGCGCCCTCACACGCACGCTCCCCCTAAAGCGTTGCCGTACCCTCACCTGGACCCTAAACCGTCCCCGTCCCCTAACCCTAACCCTAGCCCGAACCCTAACCCTAACCCTTCCCCGAAGCCTGACCCTCACACGTCCCCTAATCCTCACCCGTACGCTAACACTAACCCGCGCCCTCACACGCACGCTGCCCCTAAAGCGTTGCCGTACCCTCACCTGGACCCTAAACCGTCCCCGTCCCCTAACCCTAACCCTAGCCCGAACCCTAACCCTAACCCTTCCCCGAAGCCTGACCCTCCCCCGTCCCCTAATCCTAACCCGTACGCTAACACTAACCCGTGCCCTCACACGCACGCTCCCCCTAAAGCGTTGCCGTACCCTCACCTGGACCCTAAACCGTCCCTGGTCCTAACCCTAACCCTAGCCCGAACCCTAACCCTAACCCTTCCCCGAAGCCTGACCCTCACCCGTCCCCTAATCCTAACCCGTACGCTAACACTAACCCGCGCCCTCACACGCACGCTCCCCCTAAAGCGTTGCCGTACCCTCACCTGGACCCTAAACCGTCCCCGTCCCCTAACCCTAACCCTAGCCCGAACCCTAAACCTAACCCTTCCCCGAAGCCTGACCCTCACCCGTCCCCTAATCCTAACCCGTACGCCAACACTAACCCGCGCCCTCACACGCACGCTCCCCCTAAAGCGTTGCCGTACCCTCACCTGGACCCTAAACCGTCCCCATCCCCAACCCTAACCCTAGCCCGAACCCTAACCCTAACCCTTCCCCGAAGCCTGACCCTCACACGTCCCCTAATCCTAACCCGTACTGTAACACTAACCCGCTCCCTCACACGCACGCTCCCCCTAAAGCGTTGCCGTACCCTCACCTGGACCCTAAACCGTCCCCGGTCCTAACCCTAACCCTAGCCCGAACCCTAACCCTAACCCTTCCCCGAAGCCTGACTCTCACACGTCCCCTAATCCTAACCCGTACGCTAACACTAACCCGCGCCCTCACACGCACGCTCCCCCTAAAGCGTTGCCGTACCCTCACCTGGACCCTAAACCGTCCCCGTCCCCTAACCCTAACCCTAGCCCGAACCCTAAACCTAACACTTCCCCGAAGCCTGACCCTCACACGTCCCCTAATCCTCACCCGTATGCTAACACTAACCCGCGCCCTCACACGCACGCTCCCCCTAAAGCGTTGCCGTACCCTCACCTGGACCCTAAACCGTCCCCGTCCCCTAACCCTAACCCTAGCCCGAACCCTAACCTTAACCCTTCCCCGAAGCCTGACCCTCCCCCGTCCCCTAATCCTAACCCGTACGCTAACACTAACCCGCGCCCTCACACGCACGCTCCCCCTAAAGCGTTGCCGTACCCTCACCTGGACCCTAAACCGTCCCCGGTTCTAACCCTAACCCTAGCCCGAACCCTAACCCTAACCCTTCCCCGAAGCCTGACCCTCCCCCGTCCCCTAATCCTAACCCGTACGCTAACACTAACCCGCGCCCTCACACACACGCTCCCCCTAAAGCGTTGCCGTACCCTCACCTGGACCCTAAACCGTCCCCGGTCCTAACCCTAACCCTAGCCCGAACCCTAACCCTAACCCTTCCCTGAAGCCTGACCCTCACCCGTCCCTTAATCCTAACCCGTACGCTAACACTAACCCGCGCCCTCACACGCACGCTCCCCCTAAAGCGTTGCCGTACCCTCACCTGGACCCTAAACCGTCCCCATCCCCAACCCTAACCCTAGCCCGAACCCTAACCCTAAATCTTCCCCGAAGCCTGACCCTCACACGTCCCCTAATCCTAACCCGTACGCTAACACTAACCCGCGCCCTCACACGCACGCTCCCCCTAAAGCGTTGCCGTACCCTCACCTAGACCCTAAACCGTCCTCATCCCCTAACATTAACCCTAGCCCGAACGCTAACCCTAACCCTTCCCTGAAGCCTGACCCTCACCCGTCCCCTAATCCTAACCCGTACGCTAACACTAACCCGCGCCCTCACACGCACGCTGCCCCTAAAGCGTTGCCGTACCCTCACCTGGACCCTAAACCGTCCCCGGTCCTAACCCTAACCCTAGCCCGAACCCTAACTTTAACACTTCCCTGAAGCCTGACCCTCACCCGTCCCCTAATCCTAACCCGTACGCTAACACTAACCCGCGCCCTCACACGCACGCTCCCCCTAAAGCGTTGCCGTACCCTCACCTGGACCCTAAACCGTCCCCGGTCCTAACCCTAACCCTAGCCCGAACCCTAACCCTAACCCTTCCCCGAAGCCTGACCCTCACCCGTCCCCTAATCCTAACCCGTACGCTAACACTAACCTGTGCCCTCACACGCACGCTCCCCCTAAAGCATTGCAGTGCCCTCACCTGGACCCTAAACCGTCCCCGTCCCCTAACCCTAACCCTAGCCCGAACCCTAACCCTAACCCTTCCCCGAAGCCTGACTCTCACACGTCCCCTAATCCTAACCCGTACGCTAACTCTAACCCGCGCCCTCACACGCACGCTCCCCCTAAAGCGTTGCCGTACCCTCACCTGGACCCTAAACCGTCCCCGTCCCCTAACCCTAACCCTAGCCCGAACCCTAACCCTAACCCTTCCCCGAAGCCTGACCCTCACACGTCCCCTAATCCTCACCCGTACGCTAACACTAACCCGCGCCCTCACACGCACGCTGCCCCTAAAGCGTTGCCGTACCCTCACCTGGACCCTAAACCGTCCCCGTCCCCTAACCCTAACCCTAGCCCGAACCCTAACCCTAACCCTTCCCCGAAGCCTGACCCTCCCCCGTCCCCTAATCCTAACCCGTACGCTAACACTAACCCGTGCCCTCACACGCACGCTCCCCCTAAAGCGTTGCCGTACCCTCACCTGGACCCTAAACCGTCCCTGGTCCTAACCCTAACCCTAGCCCGAACCCTAACCCTAACCCTTCCCCGAAGCCTGACCCTCACACGTCCCCTAATCCTCACCCGTATGCTAACACTAACCCGCGCCCTCACACGCACGCTCCCCCTAAAGCGTTGCCGTACCCTCACCTGGACCCTAAACCGTCCCCGTCCCCTAACCCTAACCCTAGCCCGAACCCTAACCCTAACCCTTCCCCGAAGCCTGACCCTCCCCCGTCCCCTAATCCTAACCCGTACGCTAACACTAACCCGCGCCCTCACACGCACGCTCCCCCTAAAGCGTTGCCGTACCCTCACCTGGACCCTAAACCGTCCCCGGTTCTAACCCTAACCCTAGCCCGAACCCTAACCCTAACCCTTCCCCGAAGCCTGACCCTCCCCCGTCCCCTAATCCTAACCCGTACGCTAACACTAACCCGCGCCCTCACACACACGCTCCCCCTAAAGCGTTGCCGTACCCTCACCTGGACCCTAAACCGTCCCCGGTCCTAACCCTAACCCTAGCCCGAACCCTAACCCTAACCCTTCCCTGAAGCCTGACCCTCACCCGTCCCTTAATCCTAACCCGTACGCTAACACTAACCCGCGCCCTCACACGCACGCTCCCCCTAAAGCGTTGCCGTACCCTCACCTGGACCCTAAACCGTCCCCATCCCCAACCCTAACCCTAGCCCGAACCCTAACCCTAAATCTTCCCCGAAGCCTGACCCTCACACGTCCCCTAATCCTAACCCGTACGCTAACACTAACCCGCGCCCTCACACGCACGCTCCCCCTAAAGCGTTGCCGTACCCTCACCTAGACCCTAAACCGTCCTCATCCCCTAACATTAACCCTAGCCCGAACGCTAACCCTAACCCTTCCCTGAAGCCTGACCCTCACCCGTCCCCTAATCCTAACCCGTACGCTAACACTAACCCGCGCCCTCACACGCACGCTCCCCCTAAAGCGTTGCCGTACCCTCACCTGGACCCTAAACCGTCCCCGGTCCTAACCCTAACCCTAGCCCGAACCCTAACTTTAACACTTCCCCGAAGCCTGACCCTCACCCGTCCCCTAATCCTAACCCGTACGCTAACACTAACCCGCGCCCTCACACGCACGCTCCCCCTAAAGCGTTGCCGTACCCTCACCTGGACCCTAAACCGTCCCCAACCCCTAACCCTAACCCTAGCCCGAACCCGAACCCTAACCCTTCCCCGAAGCCTGACCCTCACACGTCCCCTAATCCTAACCCGTACGCTAACACTAACCCGCGCCCTCACACGCACGCTGCCCCTAAAGCGTTGCCGTACCCTCACCTGGACCCTAAACCGTCCCCGTCCCCTAACCCTAACCCTAGCCCGAACCCTAACCCTAACCCTTCCCCGAAGCCTGACCCTCCCCCGTCCCCTAATCCTAACCCGTACGCTAACACTAACCCGCGCCCTAACACGCATGCTCCCCCTAAAGCGTTGCCGTACCCTCACCTGGACCCTAAACCGTCCCCGGTCCTAACCCTAACCCTAGCCCGAACCCTAACCCTAACCCTTCCCCGAAGCCTGACCCTCACCCGTCCCCTAATCCTAACCCGTACGCTAACACTAACCTGCGCCCTCACACGCACGCTCCCCCTAAAGCGTTGCAGTGCCCTCACCTGGACCCTAAACCGTCCCCATCCCCTAACCCTAACCCTAGCCCGAACCCTAACCCTAACCCTTCCCCGAAGCCTGACTCTCACACGTCCCCTAATCCTAACCCGTACGCTAACTCTAACCCGCGCCCTCACACGCACGCTCCCCCTAAAGCGTTGCCGTACCCTCACCTGGACCCTAAACCGTCCCCGTCCCCTAACCCTAACCCTAGCCCGAACCCTAACCCTAACCCTTCCCCGAAGCCTGACCCTCACACGTCCCCTAATCCTCACCCGTACGCTAACACTAACCCGCGCCCTCACACGCACGCTGCCCCTAAAGCGTTGCCGTACCCTCACCTGGACCCTAAACCGTCCCCATCCCCTAACCCTAACCCTAGCCCGAACCCTAACCCTAACCCTTCCCCGAAGCCTGACCCTCCCCCGTCCCCTAATCCTAACCCGTACGCTAACACTAACCCGTGCCCTCACACGCACGCTCCCCCTAAAGCGTTGCCGTACCCTCACCTGGACCCTAAACCGTCCCTGGTCCTAACCCTAACCCTAGCCCGAACCCTAACCCTAACCCTTCCCCGAAGCCTGACCCTCACCCGTCCCCTAATCCTAACCCGTACGCTAACACTAACCCGCGCCCTCACACGCACGCTCCCCCTAAAGCGTTGCCGTACCCTCACCTGGACCCTAAACCGTCCCCGTCCCCTAACCCTAACCCTAGCCCGAACCCTAAACCTAACCCTTCCCCGAAGCCTGACCCTCACCCGTCCCCTAATCCTAACCCGTACGCCAACACTAACCCGCGCCCTCACACGCACGCTCCCCCTAAAGCGTTGCCGTACCCTCACCTGGACCCTAAACCGTCCCCATCCCCAACCCTAACCCTAGCCCGAACCCTAACCCTAACCCTTCCCCGAAGCCTGACCCTCACACGTCCCCTAATCCTAACCCGTACTGTAACACTAACCCGCTCCCTCACACGCACGCTCCCCCTAAAGCGTTGCCGTACCCTCACCTGGACCCTAAACCGTCCCCGGTCCTAACCCTAACCCTAGCCCGAACCCTAACCCTAACCCTTCCCCGAAGCCTGACTCTCACACGTCCCCTAATCCTAACCCGTACGCTAACACTAACCCGCGCCCTCACACGCACGCTCCCCCTAAAGCGTTGCCGTACCCTCACCTGGACCCTAAACCGTCCCCGTCCCCTAACCCTAACCCTAGCCCGAACCCTAAACCTAACACTTCCCCGAAGCCTGACCCTCACACGTCCCCTAATCCTCACCCGTATGCTAACACTAACCCGCGCCCTCACACGCACGCTCCCCCTAAAGCGTTGCCGTACCCTCACCTGGACCCTAAACCGTCCCCGTCCCCTAACCCTAACCCTAGCCCGAACCCTAACCCTAACCCTTCCCCGAAGCCTGACCCTCCCCCGTCCCCTAATCCTAACCCGTACGCTAACACTAACCCGCGCCCTCACACGCACGCTCCCCCTAAAGCGTTGCCGTACCCTCACCTGGACCCTAAACCGTCCCCGGTTCTAACCCTAACCCTAGCCCGAACCCTAACCCTAACCCTTCCCCGAAGCCTGACCCTCCCCCGTCCCCTAATCCTAACCCGTACGCTAACACTAACCCGCGCCCTCACACACACGCTCCCCCTAAAGCGTTGCCGTACCCTCACCTGGACCCTAAACCGTCCCCGGTCCTAACCCTAACCCTAGCCCGAACCCTAACCCTAACCCTTCCCTGAAGCCTGACCCTCACCCGTCCCCTAATCCTAACCCGTACGCTAACACTAACCCGCGCCCTCACACGCACGCTCCCCCTAAAGCGTTGCCGTACCCTCACCTGGACCCTAAACCGTCCCCATCCCCAACCCTAACCCTAGCCCGAACCCTAACCCTAAATCTTCCCCGAAGCCTGACCCTCACACGTCCCCTAATCCTAACCCGTACGCTAACACTAACCCGCGCCCTCACACGCACGCTCCCCCTAAAGCGTTGCCGTACCCTCACCTAGACCCTAAACCGTCCTCATCCCCTAACATTAACCCTAGCCCGAACGCTAACCCTAACCCTTCCCTGAAGCCTGACCCTCACCCGTCCCCTAATCCTAACCCGTACGCTAACACTAACCCGCGCCCTCACACGCACGCTGCCCCTAAAGCGTTGCCGTACCCTCACCTGGACCCTAAACCGTCCCCGGTCCTAACCCTAACCCTAGCCCGAACCCTAACTTTAACACTTCCCTGAAGCCTGACCCTCACCCGTCCCCTAATCCTAACCCGTACGCTAACACTAACCCGCGCCCTCACACGCACGCTCCCCCTAAAGCGTTGCCGTACCCTCACCTGGACCCTAAACCGTCCCCGGTCCTAACCCTAACCCTAGCCCGAACCCTAACCCTAACCCTTCCCCGAAGCCTGACCCTCACCCGTCCCCTAATCCTAACCCGTACGCTAACACTAACCTGTGCCCTCACACGCACGCTCCCCCTAAAGCATTGCAGTGCCCTCACCTGGACCCTAAACCGTCCCCATCCCCTAACCCTAACCCTAGCCCGAACCCTAACCCTAACCCTTCCCCGAAGCCTGACTCTCACACGTCCCCTAATCCTAACCCGTACGCTAACTCTAACCCGCGCCCTCACACGCACGCTCCCCCTAAAGCGTTGCCGTACCCTCACCTGGACCCTAAACCGTCCCCGTCCCCTAACCCTAACCCTAGCCCGAACCCTAACCCTAACCCTTCCCCGAAGCCTGACCCTCACACGTCCCCTAATCCTCACCCGTACGCTAACACTAACCCGCGCCCTCACACGCACGCTGCCCCTAAAGCGTTGCCGTACCCTCACCTGGACCCTAAACCGTCCCCGTCCCCTAACCCTAACCCTAGCCCGAACCCTAACCCTAACCCTTCCCCGAAGCCTGACCCTCCCCCGTCCCCTAATCCTAACCCGTACGCTAACACTAACCCGTGCCCTCACACGCACGCTCCCCCTAAAGCGTTGCCGTACCCTCACCTGGACCCTAAACCGTCCCTGGTCCTAACCCTAACCCTAGCCCGAACCCTAACCCTAACACTTCCCCGAAGCCTGACCCTCACCCGTCCCCTAATCCTAACCCTTACGCTAACACTAACCCACGCCCTCACATGCACGCTCCCCCTAAAGCGTTGCCGTACCCTCACCTGGACCCTAAACTGTCCCCATCCCCTAACCCTAACCCTAGCCCGAACCCTAACCCTTACCCTTCCCCGAAGCCTGACCCTCACCCGTCCCTTAATCCTAACCCGTACGCTAACACTAACCCTCGCCCTCACACGCACGCTCCCCCTAAAGCGTTGCCGTACCCTCACCTGGACCCTAAACCGTCCCCGTCCCCTAACCCTAACCCTAGCCCGAACCCTAACACTAACCCTTCCCCGAAGCCTGACCCTCAACCGTCCCCTACTCCTAACCCGTACGCTAACACTAACCCACGCCCTCACACACACGCTCCCCCTAAAGCTTTGCCGTACCCTCACCTGGGCTCTAAACCGTCCCTGTCCCGTAACCCTAACCCTAGCCCGACCCCTAACCCTAACCCTTCCCCGAAACCTGACCCTCACCCGTCCCCTAATCCTAACCCGTACGCTAACACTAACCCGCGCCATCACACGCACGCTCCCCCTAAAGCATTGCCGTTACCTCACCTGGACCCTAAACCGTCCGCGGCCCCTAACCCTAACCCTAGCCCGAACCCTAACCCTAACACTTCCCCGAAGCCTGACCCTCACCCGTCCCCTAATCCTAACCCGTACACTAACACTTACCCGCGCCCTCACACGCACACTCCCCCTAAAGCGTTGCCGTACCCTCAGCTGGACACTAAACCGTCCCCGTCCCCTAACCCTAACCCTAGCCCGAACCCTAACCCTAACCCTTCCCCGAAGCCTGACCCGCACCCGTCCCCTAATCCTAAGCCGTAAGTAACACTAACCCGCACCCTCACACGCACTCTCCCCCTAAAGCGTTGCCGTACCCTCACCTGGACCCTAAACCGTCCCCGTCCCCGAACCCTAACCCTAGCCCGACCCCTAACCCTTACCCTTCCCCGAAGCCTGACTCTCACACGTCCCCTAATCCTAACCCGTACGCTAACACTAACCCGCGCCCTCACACGCACGCTCCCCCTAAAGCGTTGCCGTACCCTCACCTGGACCCTAAACCGTCCCCGTCCCCTAACCCTAACCCTAGCCCGAACCCTAAACCTAACACTTCCCCGAAGCCTGACCCTCACACGTCCCCTAATCCTCACCCGTATGCTAACACTAACCCGCGCCCTCACACGCACGCTCCCCCTAAAGCGTTGCCGTACCCTCACCTGGACCCTAAACCGTCCCCGTCCCCTAACCCTAACCCTAGCCCGAACCCTAACCCTAACCCTTCCCCGAAGCCTGACCCTCCCCCGTCCCCTAATCCTAACCCGTACGCTAACACTAACCCGCGCCCTCACACGCACGCTCCCCCTAAAGCGTTGCCGTACCCTCACCTGGACCCTAAACCGTCCCCATCCCCAACCCTAACCCTAGCCCGAACCCTAACCCTAAATCTTCCCCGAAGCCTGACCCTCACACGTCCCCTAATCCTAACCCGTACGCTAACACTAACCCGCGCCCTCACACGCACGCTCCCCCTAAAGCGTTGCCGTACCCTCACCTAGACCCTAAACCGTCCTCATCCCCTAACATTAACCCTAGGCCGAACGCTAACCCTAACCCTTCCCTGAAGCCTGACCCTCACCCGTCCCCTAATCCTAACCCGTACGCTAACACTAACCCGCGCCCTCACACGCACGCTCCCCCTAAAGCGTTGCCGTACCCTCACCTGGACCCTAAACCGTCCCCGGTCCTAACCCTAACCCTAGCCCGAACCCTAACTTTAACACTTCCCCGAAGCCTGACCCTCACCCGTCCCCTAATCCTAACCCGTACGCTAACACTAACCCGCGCCCTCACACGCACGCTCCCCCTAAAGCGTTGCCGTACCCTCACCTGGACCCTAAACCGTCCCCAACCCCTAACCCTAACCCTAGCCCGAACCCGAACCCTAAACCTTCCCCGAAGCCTGACCCTCACACGTCCCCTAATCCTAACCCGTACGCTAACACTAACCCGCGCCCTCACACGCACGCTGCCCCTAAAGCGTTGCCGTACCCTCACCTGGACCCTAAACCGTCCCCGTCCCCTAACCCTAACCCTAGCCCGAACCCTAACCCTAACCCTTCCCCGAAGCCTGACCCTCCCCCGTCCCCTAATCCTAACCCGTACGCTAACACTAACCCGCGCCCTAACACGCATGCTCCCCCTAAAGCGTTGCCGTACCCTCACCTGGACCCTAAACCGTCCCCGGTCCTAACCCTAACCCTAGCCCGAACCCTAACCCTAACCCTTCCCCGAAGCCTGACCCTCACCCGTCCCCTAATCCTAACCCGTACGCTAACACTGACCTGCGCCCTCAAACGCACGCTCCCCCTAAAGCGTTGCAGTGCCCTCACCTGGACCCTAAACCGTCCCCATCCCCTAACCTTAACCCTAGCCCGAACCCTAACCCTAACCCTTCCCCGAAGCCTGACTCTCACACGTCCCCTAATCCTAACCCGTACGCTAACTCTAACCCGCGCCCTCACACGCACGCTCCCCCTAAAGCGTTGCCGTACCCTCACCTGGACCCTAAACCGTCCCCGTCCCCTAACCCTAACCCTAGCCCGAACCCTAACCCTAACCCTTCCCCGAAGCCTGACCCTCACACGTCCCCTAATCCTCACCCGTACGCTAACACTAACCCGCGCCCTCACACGCACGCTGCCCCTAAAGCGTTGCCGTACCCTCACCTGGACCCTAAACCGTCCCCGTCCCCTAACCCTAACCCTAGCCCGAACCCTAACCCTAACCCTTCCCCGAAGCCTGACCCTCCCCCGTCCCCTAATCCTAACCCGTACGCTAACACTAACCCGTGCCCTCACACGCACGCTCCCCCTAAAGCGTTGCCGTACCCTCACCTGGACCCTAAACCGTCCCTGGTCCTAACCCTAACCCTAGCCCGAACCCTAACTCTAACACTTCCCCGAAGCCTGACCCTCACCCGTCCCCTAATCCTAACCCTTACGCTAACACTAACCCACGCCCTCACATGCACGCTCCCCCTAAAGCGTTGCCGTACCCTCACCTGGACCCTAAACCGT
Organism: Stenella coeruleoalba; assembly: GCF_951394435.1. Lineage (NCBI taxonomy): Eukaryota > Metazoa > Chordata > Mammalia > Artiodactyla > Delphinidae > Stenella > Stenella coeruleoalba. Next base: position 1,491,921 of record NW_027646361.1, on the reverse strand, counting down.
CCCCATCCCCTAACCCTAACCCTAGCCCGAACCCTAACCCTTACCCTTCCCCGAAGCCTGACCCTCACCCGTCCCTTAATCCTAACCCGTACGCTAACACTAACCCTCGCCCTCACACGCACGCTCCCCCTAAAGCGTTGCCGTACCCTCACCTGGACCCTAAACCGTCCCCGTCCCCTAACCCTAACCCTAGCCCGAACCCTAACACTAACCCTTCCCCGAAGCCTGACCCTCAACCGTCCCCTACTCCTAACCCGTACGCTAACACTAACCCACGCCCTCACACACACGCTCCCCCTAAAGCTTTGCCGTACCCTCACCTGGGCTCTAAACCGTCCCTGTCCCGTAACCCTAACCCTAGCCCGACCCCTAACCCTAACCCTTCCCCGAAACCTGACCCTCACCCGTCCCCTAATCCTAACCCGTACGCTAACACTAACCCGCGCCATCACACGCACGCTCCCCCTAAAGCATTGCCGTTACCTCACCTGGACCCTAAACCGTCCGCGGCCCCTAACCCTAACCCTAGCCCGAACCCTAACCCTAACACTTCCCCGAAGCCTGACCCTCACCCGTCCCCTAATCCTAACCCGTACACTAACACTTACCCGCGCCCTCACACGCACACTCCCCCTAAAGCGTTGCCGTACCCTCAGCTGGACACTAAACCGTCCCCGTCCCCTAACCCTAACCCTAGCCCGAACCCTAACCCTAACCCTTCCCCGAAGCCTGACCCGCACCCGTCCCCTAATCCTAAGCCATAAGTAACACTAACCCGCGCCCTCACACGCACTCTCCCCCTAAAGCGTTGCCGTACCCTCACCTGGACCCTAAACCGTCCCCGTCCCCGAACCCTAACCCTAGCCCGACCCCTAAACCTTACCCTTCCCCGAAGCCTGACCCTCACCCGTCCCCTAATCCTAACCCGTACGCTAACACTAACCCGTGCCCTCACACGCATGCTCCCCCTAAAGCGTTGCCGTACCCTCACCTGGACCCTAAACCGTCCCCGTCCCCTAACCCTAACCCTAGCCCGAACCCTAACCCTAACACATCCCCGAAGCCTGAGCCTCACCCGTCCCCTAATCCTAACCCGTATGCTAACACTAACCCGCGCCCTCACACGCACGCTCCCCCTAAAGCGTTGCCGTACCCTCACCTGGACCCTAAACCGTCCCCGTCCCCTAACCCTAACCCTAGCCCAAACCCTAACCCTAACACTTCCCCGAAGCCTGACCGTCACCCGTCCCCTAATCCTAACCCGTACGCTAACACTAACCCGCGCCCTGACACGCACGCTCCCCGTAAAGCGTTGCCGTACCCTCACCTGGACCCTAAACCGTCCCCGTCCCCGTCCCCTAACCCTAGCCGGAACCCTAACCCTAACCCTTCCCCGAAGCCTGACCCTCACCCGTCCCCTAATCCTAACCCGTACGCTAACACTAACCCGCGCCCTCACACGCACGCTCCCCCTAAAGCGTTGCCGTACCCTCACCTGGACCCTAAACCGTCCCCGTACCCTAACCCTAACCCTAGCCCGAACCATAACCCTAACCCTTCCCCGAAGCCTGACCCTCACCCGTCCCCTAATCCTAACCCATACGCTAACACTAACCCGCGCCCTCACACGCACGCTCCCCCTAAAGGGTTGCCGTACCCTCACCTGGACCCTAAACCGTCCCCGTCCCCTAACCCTAACCCTAGCCCGAACCCTAACCCAACCCCTTCCCCGAAGCCTGACCCTCACCCGTCCCCTAATCCTAACCCGTACGCTAACACTAACTCGCGCCCTCACACGCACGCTCCCCCTAAAGCGTTGCCGTACCCTCACCTGGACCCTAAACCGTCCCCATCCCATAACCCTAACCCTAGCCCGAACCCTAACCCTAACCCTTCCCCGAAGCCTGACTCTCACACGTCCCCTAATCCTAACCCGTACGCTAACACTAACCCGCGCCCTCACACGCACGCTCCCCCTAAAGCGTTGCCATACCCTCACCTGGACCCTAAACCGTCCCCGTCCCCTAACCCTTACCCTAGCCCGAACCCTAAACCTAACACTTCCCCGAAGCCTGACCCTCACACGTCCCCTAATCCTCACCCGTACGCTAACACTAACCCGCGCCCTCACACGCACGCTCCCCCTAAAGCGTTGCCGTACCCTCACCTGGACCCTAAACCGTCCCCGTCCCCTAACCCTAACCCTAGCCCGAACCCTAACCCTAACCCTTCCCCGAAGCCTGACCCTCCCCCGTCCCCTAATCCTAACCCGTACGCTAACACTAACCCGCGCCCTCACACGCACGCTCCCCCTAAAGCGTTGCCGTACCCTCACCTGGACCCTAAACCGTCCCCGGTCCTAACCCCAACCCTAGCCCGAACCCTAACCCTAACCCTTCCCCGAAGCCTGACCCTCACCCGTCCCTTAATCCTAACACGTTCGCTAAAACTAACCCGCGCCCTCACACGCACGCTCCCCCTAAAGCGTTGCCGTACCCTCACCTGGACCCTAAACCGTCCCCATCCCCAACCCTAACCCAAGCCTGAACCCTAACCCTAACCCTTCCCCGAAGCCTGACCCTCACACGTCCCCTAATCCTAACCCGTACGCTAACACTAACCCGCGCCCTCACACGCACGCTCCCCCTAAAGCGTTGCCGTACCCTCACCTGGACCCTAAACCGTCCCCGTCCTCTAACCCTAACCGTAGCCCGAACCCTAACCCTAACCCTTCCCTGAAGCCTGACCCTCACCCGTCCCCTAATCCTAACCCGTACGCTAACATTAACCCACGCCCTCACACGCACGCTCCCCCTAAAGCGTTGCCGTACCCTCACCTGGACCCTAAACCGTCCCCATCCCCTAACCCTAACCCTAGCCCGAACCCTAACCCTAACCCTTCCCCGAAGCCTGACCCTCACACGTCCCCTAATCCTAACCCGTACGCTAACACTAACCCGCGCCCTCACACGCACGCTGCCCCTAAAGCGTTGCCGTACCCTCACCTGGACCCTAAACCGTCCCCGTCCCCTAACCCTAACCCTAGCCCGAACCCTAACCCTAACCCTTCCCCGAAGCCTGACCCTCCACCGTCCCCTAATCCTAACCCGTACGCTAACACTAACCCGCGCCCTCACACGCACACTCCCCCTAAAGCGTTGCCGTACCCTCACCTGGACCCTAAACCGTCCCCGGTCCTAACCCTAACCCTAGCCCGAACCCTAACCCTAACCCTTCCCCGAAGCCTGACCCTCACCCGTCCCCTAATCCTAACCCGTACGCTAACACTAACCCGCGCCCTCACACGCACGCTCCCCCTAAAGCGTTGCCGTACCCTCACCTGGACCCTAAACCGTCCCCATCCCCTAACCCTAACCCTAGCCCGAACCCTAACCCTAACCCTTCCCCGAAGCCTGACTCTCACACGTCCCCTAATCCTAACCCGTACGCTAACACTAACCCGCGCCCTCACACGCACGCTCCCCCTAAAGCGTTGCCGTACCCTCACCTGGACCCTAAACCGTCCCCGTCCCCTAACCCTAACCCTAGCCCGAACCCTAAACCTAACACTTCCCCGAAGCCTGACCCTCACACGTCCCCTAATCCTCACCCGTACGCTAACACTAACCCGGGCCCTCACACACACGCTGCTCCTAAAGCGTTGCCGTACCCTCACCTGGACCCTAAACCGTCCCCGTCCCCTAACCCTAACCCTAGCCCGAACCCTAACCCTAACACTTCCCCGAAGCCTGACCCTCCCCCGTCCCCTAATCCTAACCCGTACGCTAACACTAACCCGCGCCCTCACACACACGCTCCCCCTAAAGCGTTGCCGTACCCTCACCTGGACCCTAAACCGTCCCTGGGCCTAACCCTAACCCTAGCCCGAACCCTAACCCTAACCCTTCCCCGAAGCCTGACCCTCACCCGTCCCCTAATCCTAACCCGTACGCTAACACTAACCCACGCCCTCACACGCACGCTCCCCCTAAAGCGTTGCCGTACCCTCACCTGGACCCTAAACCGTCCCCATCCCCTAACCCTAACCCTAGCCCGAACCCTAACCCTTACACTTCCCCGAAGCCTGACCCTCACCCGTCCCCTAATCCTAACCCGTATGCTAACACTAACCCTCGCCCTCACACGCACGCTCCCCCTAGAGCGTTGCCGTACCCTCACCTGGACCCTAAACCGTCCCCGTCCCCTAACCCTAACCCTAGCCCGAACCCTAACACTAACCCTTCCCCGAAGCCTGACCCTCAACCGTCCCCTACTCCTAACCCGTACGCTAACACTAACCCACGCCCTCATACACACGCTCCCCCTAAAGCTTTGCCGTACCCTCACCTGGGCTCTAAACCGTCCCTGTCCGGTAACCCTAACCCTAGCCCGACCCCTAACCCTAACCCTTCCCCGAACCCTGACCCTCACCCGTCCCACAATCCTAAACCGTACGCTAACACTAACCCGCGCCATCACACGCACGCTCCCCCTAAAGCGTTACCGTACCCTCACCTGGACCCTAAACCGTACCCGTCCCCTGACCCTACCACTAGCCCGAACCCTAACCCTAACACTTCCCCGAAGCCTGACCCTCGCCCGTCCCCTCATCCTAACCCGTACGCTAACACTAACCCGCGCCCTCAGACGCACCCTCCCCCTAAAGCGTTGCCGTACCCTCACTTGGACCCTAAACTGTCCCCGTCCCCTAAGCCTAACCCTAGCCCGAACCCTAACCCTAACCCTTCCCCGAAGCCTGACCCTCACCCGTCCCTTAATCCTAACCCGTACACTAACACTAACCCGCGCTCTCACACGCACTCTCCCCCTAAAGCGTTGCCGTACCCTCACCTGGACCCTAAACCATCCCCGTCCCCTAACCCTAACCCTAGCCCGAACCCTAACCCTAACCCTTCCCCGAAGCCTGACCCTCACCCGTCCCCTAGTCCTAACGCGTACGCTAACACTATCCCGCGCCCTCACACACACGCTCCCCCTAAAGCGTTGCCGTACCCTCACCTGGACCCTAAACCGTCCCCGTCCCCTTACCCTAACCCTAGCCCGAACCATAACCCTAACACTTCCCCGAAGCCTGACCCTCACCCGTCCCATAATCCTAACCCGAACGCTAACACTATCCCACGCCCTCACACGCACGCTCCCCCTAAAGCGTTGCCGTACTCTCACCTGGACCCTAAACCGTCCCCGTCCCCTAAATCTAACCCTAACCCGAACCCTTACCCTAACCCTTCCCCGAAGCCTGACCCTCACCCGTCCCCTAATCCTAACCCGTACGCTAACACTAACCCGCGCCCTCACACGCACGCTCCCCCTAAAGCGTTGCCGTACCCTCACCTGGACCCTAAACCGTCCCCATCCCCTAACCCTAACCCTAGCCCGAACCCTAACCCTAACCCTTCCCCGAAGCCTGACTCTCACACGTCCCCTAATCCTAACCCGTACGCTAACACTAACCCGCGCCCTCACACGCACGCTCCCCCTAAAGCGTTGCCGTACCCTCACCTGGACCCTAAACCGTCCCCGTCCCCTAACCCTAACCCTAGCCCGAACCCTAAACCTAACACTTCCCCGAAGCCTGACCCTCACACGTCCCCTAATCCTCACCCGTACGCTAACACTAACCCGGGCCCTCACACACACGCTGCTCCTAAAGCGTTGCCGTACCCTCACCTGGACCCTAAACCGTCCCCGTCCCCTAACCCTAACCCTAGCCCGAACCCTAACCCTAACCCTTCCCCGAAGCCTGACCCTCCCCCGTCCCCTAATCCTAACCCGTACGCTAACACTAACCCGCGCCCTCACACGCACGCTCCCCCTAAAGCGTTGCCGTACCCTCACCTGGACCCTAAACCGTCCCTGGGCCTAACCCTAACCCTAGCCCGAACCCTAACCCTAACCCTTCCCCGAAGCCTGACCCTCACCCGTCCCCTAATCCTAACCCGTACGCTAACACTTACCCACGCCCTCACACGCACGCTCCCCCTAAAGCGTTGCCGTACCCTCACCTGGACCCTAAACCGTCCCCATCCCCTAACCCTAACCCTAGCCCGAACCCTAACCCTTACACTTCCCCGAAGCCTGACCCTCACCCGTCCCCTAATCCTAACCCGTATGCTAACACTAACCCTCGCCCTCACACGCACGCTCCCCCTAGAGCGTTGCCGTACCCTCACCTGGACCCTAAACCGTCCCCGTCCCCTAACCCTAACCCTAGCCCGAACCCTAACACTAACCCTTCCCCGAAGCCTGACCCTCAACCGTCCCCTACTCCTAACCCGTACGCTAACACTAACCCACGCCCTCATACACACGCTCCCCCTAAAGCTTTGCCGTACCCTCACCTGGGCTCTAAACCGTCCCTGTCCGGTAACCCTAACCCTAGCCCGACCCCTAACCCTAACCCTTCCCCGAACCCTGACCCTCACCCGTCCCACAATCCTAAACCGTACGCTAACACTAACCCGCGCCATCACACGCACGCTCCCCCTAAAGCGTTACCGTACCCTCACCTGGACCCTAAACCGTACCCGTCCCCTGACCCTACCACTAGCCCGAACCCTAACCCTAACACTTCCCCGAAGCCTGACCCTCGCCCGTCCCCTCATCCTAACCCGTACGCTAACACTAACCCGCGCCCTCAGACGCACCCTCCCCCTAAAGCGTTGCCGTACCCTCACTTGGACCCTAAACTGTCCCCGTCCCCTAAGCCTAACCCTAGCCCGAACCCTAACCCTAACCCTTCCCCGAAGCCTGACCCTCACCCGTCCCTTAATCCTAACCCGTACACTAACACTAACCCGCGCCCTCACACGCACGATCCCCCTAAAGCGTTGCCGTACCCTCACCTGGACACTAAACCGTCTCCGTCCCCTAACCCTAACCCTAGCCTGAACCCTAACCCTAACCCTTCCCCGAAGCCTGACCCGCACCCGTCCCCTAATCCTAAACCGTAACTAACACTAACCCGCGCTCTCACACGCACTCTCCCCCTAAAGCGTTGCCGTACACTCACCTGGACCCTGAACCATCCCCGTCCCCTAACCCTAACCCTAGCCCGAACCCTAACCCTAACCCTTCCCCGAAGCCTGACCCTCACCCGTCCCCTAGTCCTAACGCGTACGCTAACACTATCCCGCGCCCTCACACACACGCTCCCCCTAAAGCGTTGCTGTACCCTCACCTGGACCCTAAACCGTCCCCGTCCCCTTACCCTAACCCTAGCCCGAACCATAACCCTAACACTTCCCCGAAGCCTGACCCTCACCCGTCCCATAATCCTAACCCGAACGCTAACACTATCCCACGCCCTCACACGCACGCTCCCCCTAAAGCGTTGCCGTACTCTCACCTGGACCCTAAACCGTCCCCGTCCCCTAAATCTAACCCTAACCCGAACCCTTACCCTAACCCTTCCCCGAAGCCTGACCCTCACCCGTCCCCTAATCCTAACCCGTACGCTAACACTAACCCGCGCCCTCACACGCACGCTCCCCCTAAAGCGTTGCCGTACCCTCACCTGGACCCTAAACCGTCCCCATCCCCTAACCCTAACCCTAGCCCGAACCCTAACCCTAACCCTTCCCCGAAGCCTGACTCTCACACGTCCCCTAATCCTAACCCGTACGCTAACACTAACCCGCGCCCTCACACGCACGCTCCCCCTAAAGCGTTGCCGTACCCTCACCTGGACCCTAAACCGTCCCCGTCCCCTAACCCTAACCCTAGCCCGAACCCTAAACCTAACACTTCCCCGAAGCCTGACCCTCACACGTCCCATAATCCTCACCCGTACGCTAACACTAACCCGGGCCCTCACACACACGCTGCCCCTAAAGCGTTGCCGTACCCTCACCTGGACCCTAAACCGTCCCCGTCCCCTAACCCTAACCCTAGCCCGAACCCTAACCCTAACCCTTCCCCGAAGCCTGACCCTCCCCCGTCCCCTAATCCTAACCCGTACGCTAACACTAACCCGCGCCCTCACACGCACGCTCCCCCTAAAGCGTTGCCGTACCCTCACCTGGACCCTAAACCGTCCCTGGGCCTAACCCTAACCCTAGCCCGAACCCTAACCCTAACCCTTCCCCGAAGCCTGACCCTCACCCGTCCCCTAATCCTAACCCGTACGCTAACACTTACCCACGCCCTCACACGCACGCTCCCCCTAAAGCGTTGCCGTACCCTCACCTGGACCCTAAACCGTCCCCATCCCCTAACCCTAACCCTAGCCCGAACCCTAACCCTTACACTTCCCCGAAGCCTGACCCTCACCCGTCCCCTAATCCTAACCCGTATGCTAACACTAACCCTCGCCCTCACACGCACGCTCCCCCTAGAGCGTTGCCGTACCCTCACCTGGACACTAAACCGTCCCCGTCCCCTAACCCTAACCCTAGCCCGAACCCTAACACTAACCCTTCCCCGAAGCCTGACCCTCAACCGTCCCCTACTCCTAACCCGTACGCTAACACTAACCCACGCCCTCATACACACGCTCCCCCTAAAGCTTTGCCGTACCCTCACCTGGGCTCTAAACCGTCCCTGTCCCGTAACCCTAACCCTAGCCCGACCCCTAACCCTAACCCTTCCCCGAACCCTGACCCTCACCCGTCCCACAATCCTAACCCGTACGCTAACACTAACCCGCGCCATCACACGAACGCTACCCCTAAAGCGTTGCCGTATCCTCACCTGGACCCTAAACCGTCCCCGTCCCCTGACCCTACCCCTAGCCCGAACCCTAACCCTAACACTTCCCCGAAGCCTGACCCTCGCCCGTCCCCTAATCCTAACCCGTACGCTAACACTAACCCGCGCCCTCAGACGCACCCTCCCCCTAAAGCGTTGCCGTACCCTCACCTGGACCCTAAACCGTCCCCGTCCCCTAAGCCTTACCCTAGCCCGAACCCTAACCCTAACCCTTCCCCGAAGCCTGACCCTCACCCGTCCCTTAATCCTAACCCGTACACTAACACTAACCCGCGCCCTCACACGCACGATCCCCCTAAAGCGTTGCCGTACCCTCACCTGGACACTAAACCGTCTCCGTCCCCTAACCCTAACCCTAGCCTGAACCCTAACCCTAACCCTTCCCCGAAGCCTGACCCGCACCCGTCCCCTAATCCTAAGCCGTAACTAACACTAACCCGCGCTCTCACACGCACTCTCCCCCTAAAGCGTTGCCGTACCCTCACCTGGACCCTAAACCATCCCCGTCCCCTAACCCTAACCCTAGCTCGAACCCTAACCCTAACCCTTCCCCGAAGCCTGACCCTCACCCGTCCCCTAATCCTAACGCGTACGCTAACACTATCCCGCGCCCTCACACACACGCTCCCCCTAAAGTGTTGCCGTACCCTCACCTGGACCCTAAACCGTCCCCGTCCCCTTACCCTAACCCTAGCCCGAACCATAACCCTAACCCTTCCCCGAAGCCTGACCCTCACCCGTCCCATAATCCTAACCCGAACGCTAACACTATCCCACGCCCTCACACGCACGCTCCCCCTAAAGCGTTGCCGTACTCTCACCTGGACCCTAAACCGTCCCCGTCCCCTAAATCTACCCCTAGCCCGAACCCTTACCCTAACCCTTCCCCGAAGCCTGACCCTCACCCGTCCCCTAATCCTAACCCGTACGCTAACACTAACCCGCGCCCTCACACGCACGCTCCCCCTAAAGCGTTGCCGTACCCTCACCTGGACCCTAAACCGTCCCCGTCCCCTTACCCTAACCCTAGCCCGAACCCTAACCCTATCACTTCCCCGAAGCCTGACCCTCACAAGTCCCCTAATACTAACCCGTACGCTAACACTACCCCGCGTCCTCACACGCACGCTCCCCCTAAAGCATTGCCGTACCCTCACCTGGACCCGAAATCGTCCCCGTCCCCTAACCCTAACCCTAGCCCGAACCCTAACCCTAACCCTTCCCCGAAGCCTGACCCTCGCCCGTCCCCTAATCCTAACCCGTACGCTAACACTAACCCGCGCCCTCACACGCACGCTCCCCCTAAAGCGTTGCCGTACCCTCACCTGGACCCTAAACCGTCCCCGTCCCCTAAGCCTAACCCTAGCCCGAACCCTAACCCTAACCCTTCCCCGAAGCCTGACCCTCACCCGTCCCTTAATCCTAACCCGTACACTAACACTAACCCGCGCCTTCACACGCACGCTCCCCCTAAAGCGTTGCCGTACCCTCAGCTGGACACTAAACCGTCCCCGTCCCCTAACCCTAACCCTAGCCCGAACCCTAACCCTAACCCTTCCCCGAAGCCTGACCCGCACCCGTCCCCTAATCCTAAGCCGTAAGTAACACTAACCCGCGCCCTCACACGCACTCTCCCCCTAAAGCGTTGACGTACCCTCACCTGGACCCTAAACCGTCCCCGTCCCCGAACCCTAACCCTAGCCCGACCCCTAACCCTAACCCTTCCCCGAAGCCTGACCCTCACCCGTCCCCTAATTCTAACCCATACGCTAACAGTAACCCGCGCTCTCACACGCACGCTCCCCCTAAAACGTTGCCGTACCCTCACCTGGACCCTAAACCGTCCCCGTCCCCTAACCCTAACCCTAGCCCGAACCCTAACCCTAACCCTTCCCCGAAGCCTGACCCTCACCCGTCCCCTAATCCTAACCCGTACGCTAACACTAACCCGCGCCCTCACACGCACGCTCCCCCTAAAGCGTTGCCGTACCCTCACCTGGTCTCTAAACCGTCCCCGTCCCCTAACCCTAACCCTAGCCCGAACCCTAACCCTAAACCTTCCCCGAAGCCTGACCCTCACCCGTCCCCTAATCCTAACCCGTACGCTAACACTAACCCGCGCCCTCACACGCACGCTCCCCCTAAAGCGTTGCCGTACCCTCACCTGGACCCGAAACCGTCCCCGTCCCCTAACCCTAGCCCGAACCCAAACCTTAACCCTTCCCCGAAGCCTGACCCTCACCCGTCCCCTAATCCTAACCCGTACGCTAACACTAACCCGCGCCCTGACACGCACGCTCTCCGTAAAGCGTTGCCGTACCCTCACCTGGACCCTAAACCGTCCCCGTACCCGTCCCCTAACCCTAGCCCGAACCCTAACCCTTCCCCGAAGCCTGACCCTCCCCCGTCCCCTAATCCTAACCCGTACGCTAACACTAACCCGCGCCCTCACACGCACGCTCCCCATAAAGCGTTGCCGTACCCTCACCTGGACCCTAAACCGTCCCTGGTCCTAACCCTAACCCTAGCCCGAACCCTAACCCTAACCCTTCCCCGAAGCCTGACCCTCACCCGTCCCCAATCCTAACCCGTACGCTAACACTAACCCACGCCCTCACACGCACGCTCCCCCTAAAGGGTTGCCGTACCCTCACCTGGACCCTAAACCGTCCCCATCCCCTAACCCTAACCCTAGCCCGAACCCTAACCCTAACCCTTCCCCGAAGCCTGACCCTCACCCGTCCCCTAATCCTAACCCGTACGCTAACACTAACCCTCGCCCTCACACGCACGCTCCCCCTAAAGCGTTGCCGTACCCTCACCTGGACCCTAAACCGTCCCCGTCCCCTAACCCTAACCCTAGCCCGAACCCTAACACTAACCCTTCCCCGAAGCCTGACCCTCAACCGTCCCCTACTCCTAACCCGTACGCTAACACTAACCCACGCCCTCACACACACGCTCCCCCTAAAGCTTTGCCGTACCCTCACCTGGGCTCTAAACCGTCCCTGTCCCGTAACCCTAACCCTAGCCCGACCCCTAACCCTAACCCTTCCCCGAACCCTGACCCTCGCCCGTCCCCTAATCCTAACCCGTACGCTAACACTAACCCGCGCCCTCACACGCACCCTCCCCCTAAAGCGTTGCCGTACCCTCACCTGGACCCTAAACAGTCCCCGTCCCCTAAGCTTAACCCTAGCCCGAACCCTAACCCTAACCCTTCCCCGAAGCCTGACCCTCACCCGTCCCTTAATCCTAACCCGTACACTAACACTAACTCGCGCCCTCACACGCACGATCCCCCTAAAGCGTTGCCGTACCCTCACCTGGACACTAAACCGTCTCCGTCCCCTAACCCTAACCCTAGCCTGAACCCTAACCCTAACCCTTCCCCGAAGCCTGACCCGCACCCGTCCCCTAATCCTAAGCCGTAACCAACACTAACCCGCGCTCTCACACGCACTCTCCCCCTAAAGCGTTGCCGTACCCTCACCTAGACCCTAAACCATCCCCGTCCCCTAACCCTAACCCTAGCCCGAACCCTAACCCTAACCCTTCCCCGAAGCCTGACCCTCACCCGTCCCCTAATCTTAACCCGTACGCTAACACTAACCCGCGCCCTCACACACACGCTCCCCCTAAAGCGTTGCCGTACCCTCACCTGGACCCTAAACCGTCCCCGTCCCCTTACCCTAACCCTAGCCCGAACCATAACCCAAACCCTTCCCCGAAGCCTGACCATCACCCGTCCCATAATCCTAACCCGTACGCTAACACTATCCCGCGCCCTCACACGCACGCTCCCCCTAAAGTGTTGCCGTACCCTCACCTGGACCCTAAACCGTACCCGTCCCCTAAACCTAACCCTAGCCCGAACCCTTACCCTAACCATTCCCCGAAGCCTGACCCTCACCCGTCCCCTAATCCTAACCCGTACGCTAACGGTAACCCGCGCCCTCACACGCACGCTGCCCCTAAAGCGTTTCCGTACCCTCACCTGGACCCTAAACCGTCCCCGTCCCCGAACCGTAACCCTAGCCCGAACACTAACCCTAACCCTTCGCCGAAGCCTGACCCTCACCCGTCCCCTAATCCTAACCCGTACGCTAACACTAACCCGCGGCCTCACACGCACGCTCCCCCTAAAGCGTTGCCGTACCCTCACCTGGACCCTAAACCGTCCCCGTCCCCTAACCCTAACCCTAGCCCGAACCCTAACCCTAACCCTTCCCCGAAGCCTGACCCTCACCCGTCCCCTAATCCTAACCCGTACGCTAACACTAACCCTCGCCCTCACACGCACGCTCCCCCTAAAGCGTTGCCGTACCCTCACCTGGTCCCTAAACCGTCCCCGTCCCCTAACCCTAACCCTAGCCCGAACCCTAACCCTAACCCTTCCCCGAAGCCTCACCCTCACCCGTCCCCTAATCCTAACCCGTACGCTAACACTAACCCGCGCCCTCACACGCACGCTCCCCCTAAAGCGTTGCCGTACCCTCACCTGGACCCGAAACCGTCCCAGTCCCCTAACCCTAACCGTAGCCCGAACCCTAACCCTAACTCTTCCCCGAAGCCTGACCCTCACCCGTCCCCTAATCCTAACCCGTACGCTAACACTAACCCGCGCCCTCACACGCACGCTCCCCGTACAGCGTTGCCGTACCCTCACCTGGACCCTAAACCGTCCCCGTCCCCGTCCCCTAACCCTAGCCCGACCCTAACCCTAACACTTCCCCGAAGGCTGACCCTCCCCCGTCCCCTAATCCTAACCCGTACGCTAACACTAACCCGCGCCCTCACACGCACGCTCCCCCTAAAGCGTTGCCGTACCCTCACCTGGACCCTAAACCGTCCCCGTCCCCTAACCCTAACCCTAGCCCAAACCCTAACCCTAACCCTTCCCCGAAGCCTGACCCTCACCCGTCCCCTAATCCTAACCCGTACGCTAACACTAACCTGCTCCCTCACATGCACGCTCCCCCTAAAACGTTGCCGTACCCTCACCTGGACCCTAAACCGTCCCCGTCCCCTAACCCTAACCCTAGCCCGAACCCTAACCCTAACACTTCCCCGAAGCCTTACCCTCACCCGTCCCCTAATCCTAACCCGTACGCTAACACTAACCCGTGCCCTCACACGCACGCTCCCGCTAAAGCGTTGACGTACCCTCACCTGGACCCTAAACCTTCCCCGTCCCCTAACCCTAACCCTAGCCCGAACCCTAACCCTAACCCTTCCCCGAAGCCTGACCCTCACCCGTCCCCTAATCCTAACCCGTACGCTAACACTAACCCACGCCCTCACACGCACGCTCCCCCTAAAGCTTTGCCGTAACCTCACCTGGACCCTAAACCGTCCCCGTCCCCTAACCCTAACCCTAGCCCGAACCCTAACCCTAACCCTTCCCCGAAGCCTGACCCTCACCCGTCCCCTAATCCTAACCCGTACGCTAACACTAACCCGCGCCCTCACACGCACGCTCCCCCTAAAGCGTTGCCGTACCCTCACCTGGTCCCTGAACCGTCCCCGTCCCCTAACCCTAACCCTAGCCCGAACCCTAACCCTAACCCTTCCCCGAAGCCTGACCCTCACCGTCCCCTAATCCTAACCCGTACGCTAACACTAACCCGCGCCCTCACACGCACGCTCACCCTAAAGCGTTGCCGTACCCTCACCTGGACCCTAAACCATCCCCGTCCCCTAACCCTAACCCTAGCCCGAACCATAACCCTAACCCTTCCCCGACGCCTGACCCTCACCCGTCCCCTAATCCTAACCTGTACGCTAACACTAACCTGCGCCCTCACACGCACGCTCCCCCTGAAGCGTTGCCGTACCCTCACCTGGACCCTAAACCGTCCCCGTCCCCTAACCCTAACCCTAGCCAGAACCCTAACCCTAACACTTCCCCGAAGCCTGACCCTCACCCGTCCCCTAATCCTAACCCGTACGCGAACACTAACCCGCGCCCTCACACGCACGCTCCCCCTAAAGCGTTGCCGTACCCTCACCTGGACCCTAAACCGTCCCCGTCCCCTAACCCTAACCCTAGCCCGAACCATAACCCTAACCCTTCCCCGAAGCCTGACCCTCACCCGTCCCCTAATCCTAACCCGTACGCTAACACTAACCTGCGCCCTCACATGCACGCTCCCCCTAAAGGGTTGCCGTACCCTCACCTGGACCCTAAACCGTCCCCGTCCCATAACCCTAACGCTAGCCTGAACCCTAACCCTAACCCTTCCCCGAAGCCTGACCCTCACCCGTCCCCAAAATCCTAACCCGTACGCTAACACTAACCCGCGCCCTCACACGCACGCTCCCCCTAAAGTGTTGCCGTACCCTCACCTGGACCCTAAACCGTCCCCGTCCCCGTCCCCTAACCCTAGCCCGAAACCTAACCCTAACCCTTCCCCGAAGCCTGACCCTCAACCGTCCCCTAATCCTAACCTGTACGCTAACACTAACCCGCGCCCTCACACGCACGCTCCCCCTAAAGGGTTGCCGTACCCTCACCTGGACCCTAAACCGTCCCCGTCCCCTAACCCTAACCCTAGCCCAAACCCTAACCCTAACCCTTCCCCGAAGCCTGACCTTCACCCGTCCCCTAATCCTAACCCGTACGCTAACACTAACCCGCGCCCTCACACGCACGCTCCCCCTAAAGAGTTGCCGTACCCTCACCTGGACCGTAAACCGTCCCCGTCCCCTAACCCTAACCCTAGCCCGAACCCTAACCCTAACCCTTCCCCGAAGCCTGACCCTCACCCGTCCCCTAATCCTAACCCGTACGCTAACACTAACCCGCGCCCTCACACGCACGCTCCCCCTAAAGCGTTGCCGTACCCTCACCTGGACCAGAAACCGTCCCCGTCCCCTAACCCTAACCCTAGCCCGAACCCTAACCCTAACCCTTCCCCGAAGCCTGACCCTCACCCGTCTCCTAATCCCAACCCGTACGCTAACACTAACCCGCGCGCTCACACGCACGCTCCCCCTAAAGCGTTGCCGAACCCTCACCTGGGTCCTAAATCGTCCCCGTCCCCTAACCCTAACCCTAGCCCGAACCCTAACCCTAACACTTCCCCGAAGCCTGACCCTCAGCCGTCCCCTAATCCTAACCCGTACGCTAACACTAACCCGCGCCCTACACGCACGCTCCCCCTAAAGCGTTGCCGTACCCTCACCTGGACCCTAAACCGTCCCCGTTCCCTAACCCTAACCCTAGCCCGAACCATAACCCTAACCCTTCCCCGAAGCCTGACCCTCACCCGTCCCCTAATCCTAACCCCGAAGCCTGACCCTCACCCGTCCCCTAATCCTAACCCGTACGCTAATTCTAACCCGCGCCCTCACACACACGCTCCCCCTAAAGCGTTGCCGTACCCTCACCTGGACCCTAAACCGTTCCCATCCCCTAACACTAACCCTAGCCCGAACCCTAACCCTAACCCTTCCCCGAAGCCTGACCCTCACCCGTCCCCTAATCCTAAACCGTACGCTAACACTAAACAGCGCCCTGACATGCACGCTCCCCCTGAAGCGTTGCCGTACCCTCACCTGGACCCTAAACCGTCCCCGTCCCCTAACCCTAACCCTTTCCGAACCCTAACCCTAACCCTTCCTCGAAGCCTGACCCTCACCCGTCCCCTAATCCTAACACGTACGCTAACACTAACCCGCGCCCTCACACGCACGCTCCCCCTAAAGCGTTGCCGTACCCTCACCTGGACCCTAAACCGTCCCCGTCCCCTAACCCTAACCCTAGCCCGAACCCTAACCCTAACCCTTCCCCGAAGCATGACCCTCACCCGTACCCTAATCCTAACCCGTACGCTAACACTAACTCGCGCCCTCACACGCACGCTCTCCCTAAAGCGTTGCCGTACCCTCACCTGGACCCTAAACCGTCCCCGTCCCCTAACCCTAACCCTAGCCCGAACCCTAACCCTAACCCTTCCCCAAAGCCTGACCCTCACCCTTCCCCTAATCCTAACCCGTACGCTAACACTAACCCGCGCCCTCACACGCACGCTCCCCCTAAAGCGTTGCCGTACCCTCACCTGGACCCTAAACCGTCCCCGTCCCCGTCCCCTAACCCTAGCCGAACCCTAACCCTAACCCTTCCCCGAAGCCTGACCCTCACCCGTCCCCTAATCCTAACCCGTACGCTAACACTAACCCGCGCCCTCACACGCACGCTCCCCATAAAGCGTTGCCGTACCCTCACCTGGACCCTAAACCGTCCCCGTCCCCTAACCCTAACCCTAGCCCGAACCCTAACCCTAACCCTTCCCCGAAGCCTGACCCTCACCCGTCCCCTAATCCTAACCCGTACGCTAACACTAACCCGCGCCCTCACACGCACGCTCCCCCTAAAGTGTTGCCGTACCCTCACCTGGACCCGAAACCGTCCCCGTCCCCTAACCCTAACCCTAGCCCGAACCCTAACCCTAACCCTTCCCCGAAGCCTGACCCTCACCCGTCCCCTAATCCTAACCCGTACGCTAACACTAACCCGCGCACTCTCACGCACGCTCCCCCTAAAGGGTTGCCTTACCCTCACCTGGACCCTAAACCGTCCCCATCCCCTAACCCTAAACCTACACAGAACCCTAGCCCTAACCCTTCCCCGAAGCCTGACCCTCACCCGTCCCCTAATCCTAACCCGTACGCTAACACTAACCCGCGCCCTCACACGCACGCTCCCCCTAAAGCATTGCCGTACCCTCACCTTGACCCTAAACCATCCCCGTCCACTAACCCTAACCCTAGCCAGAACCCTAACCCTAACCCTTCCCTGAAGCCTGACCCTCACCCGTCCCCTAATCCTAACCCGTACGCTAACACTAACCCGCGCCCTCACACGCACGCTCCCCCTAAAGCGTTGCCGTACCCTCACCTGGACCCTAAACCGTCCCCGGTCCTAACCCTAACCCTAGCCCGAACCCTAACTTTAACACTTCCCCGAAGCCTGACCCTCACCCGTCCCCTAATCCTAACCCGTACGCTAACACTAACCCGCGCCCTCACACGCACGCTCCCCCTAAAGCGTTGCCGTACCCTCACCTGGACCCTAAACCGTCCCCAACCCCTAACCCTAACCCTAGCCCGAACCCGAACCCTAACCCTTCCCCGAAGCCTGACCCTCACACGTCCCCTAATCCTAACCCGTACGCTAACACTAACCCGCGCCCTCACACGCACGCTGCCCCTAAAGCGTTGCCGTACCCTCACCTGGACCCTAAACCGTCCCCGTCCCCTAACCCTAACCCTAGCCCGAACCCTAACCCTAACCCTTCCCCGAAGCCTGACCCTCCCCCGTCCCCTAATCCTAACCCGTACGCTAACACTAACCCGCGCCCTAACACGCATGCTCCCCCTAAAGCGTTGCCGTACCCTCACCTGGACCCTAAACCGTCCCCGGTCCTAACCCTAACCCTAGCCCGAACCCTAACCCTAACCCTTCCCCGAAGCCTGACCCTCACCCGTCCCCTAATCCTAACCCGTACGCTAACACTAACCTGCGCCCTCACACGCACGCTCCCCCTAAAGCGTTGCAGTGCCCTCACCTGGACCCTAAACCGTCCCCATCCCCTAACCCTAACCCTAGCCCGAACCCTAACCCTAACCCTTCCCCGAAGCCTGACTCTCACACGTCCCCTAATCCTAACCCGTACGCTAACTCTAACCCGCGCCCTCACACGCACGCTCCCCCTAAAGCGTTGCCGTACCCTCACCTGGACCCTAAACCGTCCCCGTCCCCTAACCCTAACCCTAGCCCGAACCCTAACCCTAACCCTTCCCCGAAGCCTGACCCTCACACGTCCCCTAATCCTCACCCGTACGATAACACTAACCCGCGCCCTCACACGCACGCTGCCCCTAAAGCGTTGCCGTACCCTCACCTGGACCCTAAACCGTCCCCGTCCCCTAACCCTAACCCTAGCCCGAACCCTAACCCTAACCCTTCCCCGAAGCCTGACCCTCCCCCGTCCCCTAATCCTAACCCGTACGCTAACACTAACCCGTGCCCTCACACGCACGCTCCCCCTAAAGCGTTGCCGTACCCTCACCTGGACCCTAAACCGTCCCTGGTCCTAACCCTAACCCTAGCCCGAACCCTAACTCTAACACTTCCCCGAAGCCTGACCCTCACCCGTCCCCTAATCCTAACCCTTACGCTAACACTAACCCACGCCCTCACATTCACGCTCCCCCTAAAGCGTTGCCGTACCCTCACCTGGACCCTAAACCGTCCCCGTCCCCTAACCCTAACCCTAGCCCGAACCCTAACCCTTACCCTTCCCCGAAGCCTGACCCTCACCCGTCCCTTAATCCTAACCCGTACGCTAACACTAACCCTCGCCCTCACACGCACGCTCCCCCTAAAGCGTTGCCGTACCCTCACCTGGACCCTAAACCGTCCCCGTCCCCTAACCCTAACCCTAGCCCGAACCCTAACACTAACCCTTCCCCGAAGCCTGACCCTCAACCGTCCCCTACTCCTAACCCGTACGCTAACACTAACCCACGCCCTCACACACACGCTCCCCCTAAAGCTTTGCCGTACCCTCACCTGGGCTCTAAACCGTCTCTGTCCCGTAACCCTAACCCTAGCCCGACCCCTAACCCTAACCCTTCCCCGAAACCTGACCCTCACCCGTCCCCTAATCCTAACCCGTACGCTAACACTAACCCGCGCCATCACACGCACGCTCCCCCTAAAGCATTGCCGTTACCTCACCTGGACCCTAAACCGTCCGCGGCCCCTAACCCTAACCCTAGCCCGAACCCTAACCCTAACACTTCCCCGAAGCCTGACCCTCACCCGTCCCCTAATCCTAACCCGTACACTAACACTTACCCGCGCCCTCACACGCACACTCCCCCTAAAGCGTTGCCGTACCCTCAGCTGGACACTAAACCGTCCCCGTCCCCTAACCCTAACCCTAGCCCGAACCCTAACCCTAACCCTTCCCCGAAGCCTGACCCGCACCCGTCCCCTAATCCTAAGCCGTAAGTAACACTAACCCGCGCCCTCACACGCACTCTCCCCCTAAAGCGTTGCCGTACCCTCACCTGGACCCTAAACCGTCCCCGTCCCCGAACCCTAACCCTAGCCCGACCCCTAAACCTTACCCTTCCCCGAAGCCTGACCCTCACCCGTCCCCTAATCCTAACCCGTACGCTAACACTAACCCGTGCCCTCACACGCACGCTCCCCCTAAAGCGTTGCCGTACCCTCACCTGGACCCTAAACCGTCCCCGTCCCCTAACCCTAACCCTAGCCCGAACCCTAACCCTAACACATCCCCGAAGCCTGAGCCTCACCCGTCCCCTAATCCTAACCCGTATGCTAACACTAACCCGCGCCCTCACACGCACGCTCCCCCTAAAGCGTTGCCGTACCCTCACCTGGACCCTAAACCGTCCCCGTCCCCTAACCCTAACCCTAGCCCAAACCCTAACCCTAACACTTCCCCGAAGCCTGACCGTCACCCGTCCCTTAATCC
The DNA here is from genome assembly GCF_951394435.1 of Stenella coeruleoalba. Lineage (NCBI taxonomy): Eukaryota > Metazoa > Chordata > Mammalia > Artiodactyla > Delphinidae > Stenella > Stenella coeruleoalba. Next base: position 1,471,675 of record NW_027646361.1, on the reverse strand, counting down.
TAACACGTACGCTAAAACTAACCCGCGCCCTCACACGCACGCTCCCCTAAAGCGTTGCCGTACCCTCACCTGGACCCTAAACCGACCCCATCCCCAACCCTAACCCAAGCCCGAACCCTAACCCTAACCCTTCCCCGAAGCCTGACCCTCACACGTCCCCTAATCCTAACCCGTACGCTAACACTAACCCGCGCCCTCACACGCACGCTCCCCCTAAAGCGTTGCCGTACCCTCACCTGGACCCTAAACCGTCCCCGGTCCTAACCCTAACCCTAGCCCGAACCCTAACCCTAACCCTTCCCCGAAGCCTGACCCTCACCCGTCCCCTAATCCTAACCCGTACGCTAACACTAACCTGCGCCCTCACACGCACGCTCCCCCTAAAGCGTTGCAGTGCCCTCACCTGGACCCTAAACCGTCCCCATCCCCTAACCCTAACCCTAGCCCGAACCCTAACCCTAACCCTTCCCCGAAGCCTGACTCTCACACGTCCCCTAATCCTAACCCGTACGCTAACTCTAACCCGCGCCCTCACACGCACGCTCCCCCTAAAGCGTTGCCGTACCCTCACCTGGACCCTAAACCGTCCCCGTCCCCTAACCCTAACCCTAGCCCGAACCCTAACCCTAACCCTTCCCCGAAGCCTGACCCTCACACGTCCCCTAATCCTCACCCGTACGATAACACTAACCCGCGCCCTCACACGCACGCTGCCCCTAAAGCGTTGCCGTACCCTCACCTGGACCCTAAACCGTCCCCGTCCCCTAACCCTAACCCTAGCCCGAACCCTAACCCTAACCCTTCCCCGAAGCCTGACCCTCCCCCGTCCCCTAATCCTAACCCGTACGCTAACACTAACCCGTGCCCTCACACGCACGCTCCCCCTAAAGCGTTGCCGTACCCTCACCTGGACCCTAAACCGTCCCTGGTCCTAACCCTAACCCTAGCCCGAACCCTAACTCTAACACTTCCCCGAAGCCTGACCCTCACCCGTCCCCTAATCCTAACCCTTACGCTAACACTAACCCACGCCCTCACATTCACGCTCCCCCTAAAGCGTTGCCGTACCCTCACCTGGACCCTAAACCGTCCCCATCCCCTAACCCTAACCCTAGCCCGAACCCTAACCCTTACCCTTCCCCGAAGCCTGACCCTCACCCGTCCCTTAATCCTAACCCGTACGCTAACACTAACCCTCGCCCTCACACGCACGCTCCCCCTAAAGCGTTGCCGTACCCTCACCTGGACCCTAAACCGTCCCCGTCCCCTAACCCTAACCCTAGCCCGAACCCTAACACTAACCCTTCCCCGAAGCCTGACCCTCAACCGTCCCCTACTCCTAACCCGTACGCTAACACTAACCCACGCCCTCACACACACGCTCCCCCTAAAGCTTTGCCGTACCCTCACCTGGGCTCTAAACCGTCTCTGTCCCGTAACCCTAACCCTAGCCCGACCCCTAACCCTAACCCTTCCCCGAAACCTGACCCTCACCCGTCCCCTAATCCTAACCCGTACGCTAACACTAACCCGCGCCATCACACGCACGATCCCCCTAAAGCATTGCCGTTACCTCACCTGGACCCTAAACCGTCCGCGGCCCCTAACCCTAACCCTAGCCCGAACCCTAACCCTAACACTTCCCCGAAGCCTGACCCTCACCCGTCCCCTAATCCTAACCCGTACACTAACACTTACCCGCGCCCTCACACGCACACTCCCCCTAAAGCGTTGCCGTACCCTCAGCTGGACACTAAACCGTCCCCGTCCCCTAACCCTAACCCTAGCCCGAACCCTAACCCTAACCCTTCCCCGAAGCCTGACCCGCACCCGTCCCCTAATCCTAAGCCGTAAGTAACACTAACCCGCGCCCTCACACGCACTCTCCCCCTAAAGCGTTGCCGTACCCTCACCTGGACCCTAAACCGTCCCCGTCCCCGAACCCTAACCCTAGCCCGACCCCTAAACCTTACCCTTCCCCGAAGCCTGACCCTCACCCGTCCCCTAATCCTAACCCGTACGCTAACACTAACCCGTGCCCTCACACGCACGCTCCCCCTAAAGCGTTGCCGTACCCTCACCTGGACCCTAAACCGTCCCCGTCCCCTAACCCTAACCCTAGCCCGAACCCTAACCCTAACACATCCCCGAAGCCTGAGCCTCACCCGTCCCCTAATCCTAACCCGTATGCTAACACTAACCCGCGCCCTCACACGCACGCTCCCCCTAAAGCGTTGCCGTACCCTCACCTGGACCCTAAACCGTCCCCGTCCCCTAACCCTAACCCTAGCCCAAACCCTAACCCTAACACTTCCCCGAAGCCTGACCGTCACCCGTCCCTTAATCCTAACACGTACGCTAAAACTAACCCGCGCCCTCACACGCACGCTCCCCTAAAGCGTTGCCGTACCCTCACCTGGACCCTAAACCGTCCCCATCCCCAACCCTAACCCAAGCCCGAACCCTAACCCTAACCCTTCCCCGAAGCCTGACCCTCACACGTCCCCTAATCCTAACCCGTACGCTAACACTAACCCGCGCCCTCACACGCACGCTCCCCCTAAAGCGTTGCCGTACCCTCACCTGGACCCTAAACCGTCCCCGTCCTCTAACCCTAACCGTAGCCCGAACCCTAACCCTAACCCTTCCCTGAAGCCTGACCCTCACCCGTCCCCTAATCCTAACCCGTACGCTAACATTAACCCGCGCCCTCACACGCACGCTCCCCCTAAAGCGTTGCCGTACCCTCACCTGGACCCTAAACCGTCCCCGTCCCCTAACCCTAACCCTAGCCCGAACCCTAACCCTAACCCTTCCCCGAAGCCTGACCCTCACACGTCCCCTAATCCTCACCCGTACGATAACACTAACCCGCGCCCTCACACGCACGCTGCCCCTAAAGCGTTGCCGTACCCTCACCTGGACCCTAAACCGTCCCCGTCCCCTAACCCTAACCCTAGCCCGAACCCTAACCCTAACCCTTCCCCGAAGCCTGACCCTCCCCCGTCCCCTAATCCTAACCCGTACGCTAACACTAACCCGTGCCCTCACACGCACGCTCCCCCTAAAGCGTTGCCGTACCCTCACCTGGACCCTAAACCGTCCCTGGTCCTAACCCTAACCCTAGCCCGAACCCTAACTCTAACACTTCCCCGAAGCCTGACCCTCACCCGTCCCCTAATCCTAACCCTTACGCTAACACTAACCCACGCCATCACATTCACGCTCCCCCTAAAGCGTTGCCGTACCCTCACCTGGACCCTAAACCGTCCCCATCCCCTAACCCTAACCCTAGCCCGAACCCTAACCCTTACCCTTCCCCGAAGCCTGACCCTCACCCGTCCCTTAATCCTAACCCGTACGCTAACACTAACCCTCGCCCTCACACGCACGCTCCCCCTAAAGCGTTGCCGTACCCTCACCTGGACCCTAAACCGTCCCCGTCCCCTAACCCTAACCCTAGCCCGAACCCTAACACTAACCCTTCCCCGAAGCCTGACCCTCAACCGTCCCCTACTCCTAACCCGTACGCTAACACTAACCCACGCCCTCACACACGCTCCCCCTAAAGCTTTGCCGTACCCTCACCTGGGCTCTAAACCGTCCCTGTCCCGTAACCCTAACCCTAGCCCGACCCCTAACCCTAACCCTTCCCCGAAACCTGACCCTCACCCGTCCCCTAATCCTAACCCGTACGCTAACACTAACCCACGCCATCACACGCTCGCTCCCCCTAAAGCATTGCCGTTACCTCACCTGGACCCTAAACCGTCCGCGGCCCCTAACCCTAACCCTAGCCCGAACCCTAACCCTAACACTTCCCCGAAGCCTGACCCTCACCCGTCCCCTAATCCTAACCCGTACACTAACACTTACCCGCGCCCTCACACGCACACTCCCCCTAAAGCGTTGCCGTACCCTCAGCTGGACACTAAACCGTCCCCGTCCCCTAACCCTAACCCTAGCCCGAACCCTAACCCTAACCCTTCCCCGAAGCCTGACCCGCACCCGTCCCCTAATCCTAAGCCGTAAGTAACACTAACCCGCGCCCTCACACGCACTCTCCCCCTAAAGCGTTGCCGTACCCTCACCTGGACCCTAAACCGTCCCCGTCCCCGAACCCTAACCCTAGCCCGACCCCTAAACCTTACCCTTGTCCGAAGCCTGACCCTCACCCGTCCCCTAATCCTAACCCGTACGCTAACACTAACCCGTGCCCTCACACGCACGCTCCCCCTAAAGCGTTGCCGTACCCTCACCTGGACCCTAAACCGTCCCCGTCCCCTAACCCTAACCCTAGCCCGAACCCTAACCCTAACACATCCCCGAAGCCTGAGCCTCACCCGTCCCCTAATCCTAACCCGTATGCTAACACTAACCCGCGCCCTCACACGCACGCTCCCCCTAAAGCGTTGCCGTACCCTCACCTGGACCCTAAACCGTCCCCGTCCCCTAACCCTAACCCTAGCCCAAACCCTAACCCTAACACTTCCCCGAAGCCTGACCGTCACCCGTCCCTTAATCCTAACACGTACGCTAAAACTAACCCGCGCCCTCACACGCACGCTCCCCTAAAGCGTTGCCGTACCCTCACCTGGACCCTAAACCGTCCCCATCCCCAACCCTAACCCAAGCCCGAACCCTAACCCTAACCCTTCCCCGAAGCCTGACCCTCACACGTCCCCTAATCCTAACCCGTACGCTAACACTAACCCGCGCCCTCACACGCACGCTCCCCCTAAAGCGTTGCCGTACCCTCACCTGGACCCTAAACCGTCCCCGTCCTCTAACCCTAACCGTAGCCCGAACCCTAACCCTAACCCTTCCCTGAAGCCTGACCCTCACCCGTCCCCTAATCCTAACCCGTACGCTAACATTAACCCGCGCCCTCACACGCACGCTCCCCCTAAAGCGTTGCCGTACCCTCACCTGGACCCTAAACCGTCCCCATCCCCTAACCCTAACCCTAGCCCGAACCCTAACCCTAACCCTTCCCCGAAGCCTGACACTCACACGTCCCCTAATCCTAACCCGTACGCTAACACTAACCCGCGCCCTCACACGCACGCTGCCCCTAAAGCGTTGCCGTACCCTCACCTGGACCCTAAACCGTCCCCGTCCCCTAACCCTAACCCTAGCCCGAACCCTAACCCTAACCCTTCCCCGAAGCCTGACCCTCCACCGTCCCCTAATCCTAACCCGTACGCTAACACTAACCCGCGCCCTCACACGCACACTCCCCCTAAAGCGTTGCCGTACCCTCACCTGGACCCTAAACCGTCCCCGGTCCTAACCCTAACCCTAGCCCGAACCCTAACCCTAACCCTTCCCCGAAGCCTGACCCTCACCCGTCCCCTAATCCTAACCCGTACGCTAACACTAACCCGCGCCCTCACACGCACGCTCCCCCTAAAGCGTTGCCGTACCCTCACCTGGACCCTAAACCGTCCCCATCCCCTAACCCTAACCCTAGCCCGAACCCTAACCCTAACCCTTCCCCGAAGCCTGACTCTCACACGTCCCCTAATCCTAACCCGTACGCTAACACTAACCCGCGCCCTCACACGCACGCTCCCCCTAAAGCGTTTCCGTACCCTCACCTGGACCCTAAACCGTCCCCGTCCCCTAACCCTAACCCTAGCCCGAACCCTAAACCTAACACTTCCCCGAAGCCTGACCCTCACACGTCCCCTAATCCTCACCCGTACGCTAACACTAACCCGGGCCCTCACACACACGCTGCTCCTAAAGCGTTGCCGTACCCTCACCTGGACCCTAAACCGTCCCCGTCCCCTAACCCTAACCCTAGCCCGAACCCTAACCCTAACCCTTCCCCGAAGCCTGACCCTCCCCCGTCCCCTAATCCTAACCCGTACGCTAACACTAACCCGCGCCCTCACACACACGCTCCCCCTAAAGCGTTGCCGTACCCTCACCTGGACCCTAAACCGTCCCTGGGCCTAACCCTAACCCTAGCCCGAACCCTAACCCTAACCCTTCCCCGAAGCCTGACCCTCACCCGTCCCCTAATCCTAACCCGTACGCTAACACTAACCCACGCCCTCACACGCACGCTCCCCCTAAAGCGTTGCCGTACCCTCACCTGGACCCTAAACCGTCCCCATCCCCTAACCCTAACCCTAGCCCGAACCCTAACCCTTACACTTCCCCGAAGCCTGACCCTCACCCGTCCACTAATCCTAACCCGTATGCTAACACTAACCCTCGCCCTCACACGCACGCTCCCCCTAGAGCGTTGCCGTACCCTCACCTGGACCCTAAACCGTCCCCGTTCCCTAACCCTAACCCTAGCCCGAACCCTAACACTAACCCTTCCCCGAAGCCTGACCCTCAACCGTCCCCTACTCCTAACCCGTACGCTAACACTAACCCACGCCCTCATACACACGCTCCCCCTAAAGCTTTGCCGTACCCTCACCTGGGCTCTAAACCGTCCCTGTCCTGTAACCCTAACCCTAGCCCGACCCCTAACCCTAACCCTTCCCCGAACCCTGACCCTCACCCGTCCCACAATCCTAACCCGTACGCTAACACTAACCCGCGCCATCACACGCACGCTCCCCCTAAAGCGTTGCCGTATCCTCACCTGGACCCTAAACCGTCCCCGTCCCCTGACCCTACCCCTAGCCCGAACCCTAACCCTAACACTTCCCCGAAGCCTGACCCTCGCCCGTCCCCTAATCCTAACCCGTACGCTAACACTAACCCGCGCCCTCAGACGCACCCTCCCCCTAAAGCGTTGCCGTACCCTCACTTGGACCCTAAACTGTCCCCGTCCCCTAAGCCTAACCCTAGCCCGAACCCTAACCCTAACCCTTCCCCGAAGCCTGACCCTCACCCGTCCCTTAATCCTAACCCGTACACTAACACTAACCCGCGCCCTCACACGCACGATCCCCCTAAAGCGTTGCCGTACCCTCACCTGGACACTAAACCGTCTCCGTCCCCAAACCCTAACCCTAGCCTGAACCCTAACCCTAACCCTTCCCCGAAGCCTGACCCGCACCCGTCCCCTAATCCTAAGCCGTAACTAACACTAACCCGCGCTCTCACACGCACTCTCCCCCTAAAGCGTTGCCGTACCCTCACCTGGACCCTAAACCATCCCCGTCCCCTAACCCTAACCCTAGCCCGAACCCTAACCCTAACCCTTCCCCGAAGCCTGACCCTCACCCGTCCCCTAATCCTAACGCGTACGCTAACACTATCCCGCGCCCTCACACACACGCTCCCCCTAAAGCGTTGCCGTACCCTCACCTGGACCCTAAACCTTCCCCGTCCCCTTACCCTAACCCTAGCCCGAACCATAACCCTAACCCTTCCCCGAAGCCTGACCCTCACCCGTCCCATAATCCTAACCCGAACGCTAACACTATCCCACGCCCTCACACGCACGCTCCCCCTAAAGCGTTGCCGTACTCTCACCTGGACCCTAAACCGTCCCCGTCCCCTAAATCTAACCCTAACCCGAACCCTTACCCTAACCCTTCCCCGAAGCCTGACCCTCACCCGTCCCCTAATCCTAACCCGTACGCTAACACTAACCCGCGCCCTCACACGCACGCTCCCCCTAAAGCGTTGCCGTACCCTCACCTTGACCCTAAACCGTCCCCATCCCCTAACCCTAACCCTAGCCCGAACCCTAAACCTAACCCTTCCCCGAAGCCTGACTCTCACACGTCCCCTAATCCTAACCCGTACGCTAACACTAACCCAAGCCCTCACACGCACGCTCCCCCTAAAGCGTTGCCGTACCCTCACCTGGACCCTAAACCGTCCCCGTCCCCTAACCCTAACCCTAGCCCGAACCCTAAACCTAACACTTCCCCGAAGCCTGACCCTCACACGTCCCCTAATCCTCACCCGTACGCTAACACTAACCCGGGCCCTCACACACACGCTGCCCCTAAAGCGTTGCCGTACCCTCACCTGGACCCTAAACCGTCCCCGTCCCCTAACCCTAACCCTAGCCCGAACCCTAACCCTAACCCTTCCCCGAAGCCTGACCCTCCCCCGTCCCCTAATCCTAACCCGTACGCTAACACTAACCCGCGCCCTCACACGCACGCTCCCCCTAAAGCGTTGCCGTACCCTCACCTGGACCCTAAACCGTCCCTGGGCCTAACCCTAATCCTAGCCCGAACCCTAACCCTAACCCTTCCCCGAAGCCTGACCCTCACCCGTCCCCTAATCCTAACCCGTACGCTAACACTAACCTACGCCCTCACACGCACGCTCCCCCTAAAGCGTTGCCGTACCCTCACCTGGACCCTAAACCGTCCCCATCCCCTAACCCTAACCCTAGCCCGAACCCTAACCCTTACACTTCCCCGAAGCCTGACCCTCACCCGTCCCCTAATCATAACCCGTATGCTAACACTAACCCTCGCCCTCACACGCACGCTCCCCCTAGAGCGTTGCCGTACCCTCACCTGGACCCTAAACCGTCCCCGTCCCCTAACCCTAACCCTAGCCCGAACCCTAACACTAACCCTTCCCCGAAGCCTGACCCTCAACCGTCCCCTACTCCTAACCCGTACGCTAACACTAACCCACGCCCTCATACACACGCTCCCCCTAAAGCTTTGCCGTACCCTCACCTGGGCTCTAAACCGTCCCTGTCCCGTAACCCTAACCCTAGCCCGACCCCTAACCCTAACCCTTCCCCGAACCCTGACCCTCACCCGTCCCACAATCCTAACCCGTACGCTAACACTAACCCGCGCCATCACACGCACGCTCCCCCTAAAGCGTTGCCGTACCCTCACCTGGACCCTAAACCGTCCCCGTCCCCTTACCCTAACCCTAGCCCGAACCCTAACCCTATCACTTCCCCGAAGCCTGACCCTCACACGTCCCCTAATACTAACCCGTACGCTAACACTACCCCGCGTCCTCACACGCACGCTCCCCCTAAAGCATTGCCGTACCCTCACCTGGACCCGAAATCGTCCCCGTCCCCTAACCCTAACCCTAGCCCGAACCCTAACCCTAACCCTTCCCCGAAGCCTGACCCTCGCCCGTCCCCTAATCCTAACCCGTACGCTAACACTAACCCGCGCCCTCACTCGCACGCTCCCCCTAAAGCGTTGCCGTACCCTCACCTGGACCCTAAACCGTCCCCGTCCCCTAAGCCTAACCCTAGCCCGAACACTAACCCTAACCCTTCCCCGAAGCCTGACCCTCACCCGTCCCTTAATCCTAACCCGTACACTAACACTAACCCGCGCCCTCACACGCACACTCCCCCTAAAGCGTTGCCGTACCCTCAGCTGGACACTAAACCGTCCCCGTCCCCTAACCCTAACCCTAGCCCGAACCCTAACCCTAACCCTTCCCCGAAGCCTGACCCGCACCCGTCCCCTAATCCTAAGCCGTAAGTAACACTAACCCGCGCCCTCACACGCACTCTCCCCCTAAAGCGTTGCCGTACCCTCACCTGGACCCTAAACCGTCCCCGTCCCCGAACCCTAACCCTAGCCCGACCCCTAACCCTAACCCTTCCCCGAAGCCTGACCCTCACCCGTCCCCTAATTCTAACCCATACGCTAACAGTAACCCGCGCCCTCACACGCACGCTCCCCCTAAAACGTTGCCGTACCCTCACCTGGACCCTAAACCGTCCCCGTCCCCTAACCCTAACCCTAGCCCGAACCCTAACCCTAACCCTTCCCCGAAGCCTGACCCTCACCCGTCCCCTAATCCTAACCCGTACGCTAACACTAACCCGCGCCCTCACACGCACGCTCCCCCTAAAGCGTTGCCGTACCCTCACCTGGTCTCTAAACCGTCCCCGTCCCCTAACCCTAACCCTAGCCCGAACCCTAACCCTAAACCTTCCCCGAAGCCTGACCCTCACCCGTCCCCTAATCCTAACCCGTACGCTAACACTAACCCGCGCCCTCACACGCACGCTCCCCCTAAAGCGTTGCCGTACCCTCACCTGGACCCGAAACCGTCCCCGTCCCCTAACCCTAGCCCGAACCCAAACCTTAACCCTTCCCCGAAGCCTGACCCTCACCCGTCCCCTAATCCTAACCCGTACGCTAACACTAACCCGCGCCCTGACACGCACGCTCTCCGTAAAGCGTTGCCGTACCCTCACCTGGACCCTAAACCGTCCCCGTCCCCTTCCCCTAACCCTAGCCCGAACCCTAACCCTAACCCTTCCCCGAAGCCTGACCCTCACCCGTCCCCAATCCTAACCCGTACGCTAACACTAACCCACGCCCTCACACGCACGCTCCCCCTAAAGGGTTGCCGTACCCTCACCTGGACCCTAAAACGTCCCCATCCCCTAACCCTAACCCTAGCCCGAACCCTAACCCTAACCCTTCCCCGAAGCCTGACCCTCACCCGTCCCCTAATCCTAACCCGTACGCTAACACTAACCCTCGCCCTCACACGCACGCTCCCCCTAAAGCGTTGCCGTACCCTCACCTGGACCCTAAACCGTCCCCGTCCCCTAACCCTAACCCTAGCCCGAACCCTAACACTAACCCTTCCCCGAAGCCTGACCCTCAACCGTCCCCTACTCCTAACCCGTACGCTAACACTAACCCACGCCCTCACACACACGCTCCCCCTAAAGCTTTGCCGTACCCTCACCTGGGCTCTAAACCGTCCCTGTCCCGTAACCCTAACCCTAGCCCGACCCCTAACCCTAACCCTTCCCCGAACCCTGACCCTCACCCGTCCCCTAATCCTAACCCGTACGCTAACACTAACCCGCGCCATCACACGCACGCTCCCCCTAAAGCGTTGCCGTATCCTCACCTGGACCCTAAATCGTCCCCGTCCCCTAACCTTACCCCTAGCCCGAACCCTAACACTAACACTTCCCCGAAGCCTGACCCTCGCCCGTCCCCTAATCCTAACCCGTACGCTAACACTAACCCGCGCCCTCACACGCACCCTCCCCCTAAAGCGTTGCCGTACCCTCACCTGGACCCTAAACAGTCCCCGTCCCCTAAGCTTAACCCTAGCCCGAACCCTAACCGTAACCCTTCCCCGAAGCCTGACCCTCACCCGTCCCTTAATCCTAACCCGTACACTAACACTAACTCGCGCCCTCACACGCACGATCCCCCTAAAGCGTTGCCGTACCCTCACCTGGACACTAAACCGTCTCCGTCCCCTAACCCTAACCCTAGCCTGAACCCTAACCCTAACCCTTCCCCGAAGCCTGACCCGCACCCGTCCCCTAATCCTAAGCCGTAACTAACACTAACCCGCGCTCTCACACGCACTCTCCCCCTAAAGCGTTGCCGTACCCTCACCTAGACCCTAAACCATCCCCGTCCCCTAACCCTAACCCTAGCCCGAACCCTAACCCTAACCCTTCCCCGAAGCCTGACCCTCACCCGTCCCCTAATCTTAACCCGTACGCTAACACTAACCCGCGCCCTCACACACACGCTCCCCCTAAAGCGTTGCCGTACCCTCACCTGGACCCTAAACCGTCCCCGTCCCCTTACCCTAACCCTAGCCCGAACCATAACCCAAACCCTTCCCCGAAGCCTGACCATCACCCGTCCCATAATCCTAACCCGTACGCTAACACTATCCCGCGCCCTCACACGCACGCTCCCCCTAAAGCGTTGCCGTACCCTCACCTGGACCCTAAACCGTACCCGTCCCCTAAACCTAACCCTAGCCCGAACCCTTACCCTAACCATTCCCCGAAGCCTGACCCTCACCCGTCCCCTAATCCTAACCCGTACGCTAACAGTAACCCGCGCCCTCACACGCACGCTGCCCCTAAAGCGTTTCCGTACCCTCACCTGGACCCTAAACCGTCCCCGTCCCCGAACCGTAACCCTAGCCCGACCCCTAACCCTAACCCTTCCCCGAAGCCTGACCCTCACCCGTCCCCTAATCCTAACCCGTACGGTAACACTAACCCGCGGCCTCACACGCACGCTCCCCCTAAAGCGTTGCCGTACCCTCACCTGGACCCTAAACCGTCCCCGTCCCCTAACCCTAACCCTAGCCCGAACCCTAACCCTAACCCTTCCCCGAAGCCTGACCCTCACCCGTCCCCTAATCCTAACCCGTACGCTAACACTAACCCTCGCCCTCACACGCACGCTCCCCCTAAAGCGTTGCCGTACCCTCACCTGGTCCCTAAACCGTCCCCGTACCCTAACCCTAACCCTAGCCCGAACCCTAACCCTAACCCTTCCCCGAAGCCTCACCCTCACCCGTCCCCTAATCCTAACCCGTACGCTAACACTAACCCGCGCCCTCACACGCACGCTCCCCCTAAAGCGTTGCCGTACCCTCACCTGGACCCGAAACCGTCCCAGTCCCCTAACCCTAACCGTAGCCCGAACCCTAACCCTAACCCTTCCCCGAAGCCTGACCCTCACCCGTCCCCTAATCATAACCCATACGCTAACACTAACCCGCGCCCTCACACGCACGCTCCCCGTAAAGCGTTGCCGTACCCTCACCTGGACCCTAAACCGTCCCCGTCCCCGTCCCCTAACCCTAGCCCGAACCCTAACCCTAACCCTTCCCCGAAGCCTGACCCTCACCCGTCCCCTAATCCTAACCCGTACGCTAACACTAACCCGCGCCCTCACACGCACGCTCCCCCTAAAGCGTTGCCGTACCCTCACCTGGACCCTAAACCGTCCCCGTCCCCTAACCCTAACCCTAGCCCAAACCCTAACCCTAACCCTTCCCCGAAGCCTGACCCTCACCCGTCCCCTAATCCTAACCCGTACGCAAACACTAACCTGCTCCCTCACATGCACGCTCCCCCTAAAGCGTTGCCGTACCCTCACCTGGACCCTAAACCGTCCCCGTCCCCTAACCCTAACCCTAGCCCGAACCCTAACCCTAACACTTCCCCGAAGCCTTACCCTCACCCGTCCCCTAATCCTAACCCGTACGCTAACACTAACCCGTGCCCTCACACGCACGCTCCCGCTAAAGCGTTGCCGTACCCTCACCTGGACCCTAAACCTTCCCCGTCCCCTAACCCTAACCCTAGCCCGAACCCTAACCCTAACCCTTCCCCGAAGCCTGACCCTCACCCGTCCCCTAATCCTAACCCGTACGCTAACACTAACCCACGCCCTCACACGCACGCTCCCCCTAAAGCTTTGCCGTAACCTCACCTGGACCCTAAACCGTCCCCGTCCCCTAACCCTAACCCTAGCCCGAACCCTAACCCTAACCCTTCCCCGAAGCCTGACCCTCACCCGTCCCCTAATCCTAACCCGTACGCTAACACTAACCCGCGCCCTCACACGCACGCTCCCCCTAAAGCGTTGCCGTACCCTCACCTGGTCCCTGAACCGTCCCCGTCCCCTAACCCTAACCCTAGCCCGAACCCTAACCCTAACCCTTCCCCGAAGCCTGACCCTCACCCGTCCCCTAATCCTAACCCGTACGCTAACACTAACCCGCGCACTCTCACGCACGCTCCCCCTAAAGGGTTGCCTTACCCTCACCTGGACCCTAAACCGTCCCCATCCCCTAACCCTAAACCTAGACAGAACCCTAGCCCTAACACTTCCCCGAAGCCTGACCCTCACCCGTCCCCTAATCCTAACCCGTACGCTAACACTAACCCGTGCCCTCACACGCACGCTCCCCCTAAAGCGTTGCCGTACCCTCACCTTGACCCTAAACCATCCCCGTCCACTAACCCTAACCCTAGCCAGAACCCTAACCCTAACCCTTCCCTGAAGCCTGACCCTCACCCGTCCCCTAATCCTAACCCATACGCTAACACTAACCCACGCCCTCACACGCATGCTCCCCCTAAAGCGTTGCCGTACCCTCACCTGGACCCTAAACCGTCCCCGTCCCCTAACCCTAACCCTAGCCCGAACCCTAACCCTAACCCTTCCCCGAAGCCTGACCCTCACCCGTCCCCTAATCCTAACCCGTACGCTATCACCCACCCGCGCCCTCACACACACACTCCCCCTTAAGTGTTGCCGTACCCTCACTTGGACCCTAAACCGTCCCCGTCCCCTAACCCTAACCCTAGCCCGAACCCTAACCCTAACCCTTCCCCGAAGCCTGACCCTCACCCGTCCCGTAATCCTAACACGTACGCTATCACTAACCCGCGCCCTCACACGCACGCTCCCTCTAAAGCGTTGCCGTACCCTCACCTGGACCCTAAACCGGCCCCGTCCCCTAACCCTAACCCTAGCCCGAACCCTAACCCTAACCCTTCCCCGAAGCCTGACCCTCACCCGTCCCCTAATCCTAACCCGTACGCTAACACTAACCCGCGCCCTCACACGCACGCTCCCCCTAAAGCGTTGTCGTACCCTCACCTGGACCCTAAACTGTCCCCATCCCCTAACCCTAACCCTAGCCCGAACCCTAACCCTAAACCTTCCCCGAAGCCTGACCCTCACCCGTCCCCTAATCCTAACCCGTACGCTAACACTAACCCGCGCCCTCACACGCACGCTCCCCCTAAAGCGTTGCCGTACCCTCACCTGGACCCTAAACCGTCCCCGTCCCCTAACCCTAACCCTAGCCCGAACCGTAACCCTAACCCTTCCCTGAAGCCTGACCCTCACCCGTCCCCTAATCCTAACCCGTACGCTAACACTAACCCGCGCCCTCACACGCACGCTCCCCCTAAAGGGTTGCCGTACCCTCACCTGGACCCTAAACCGTCCCCGTAACCTAACCCTAACCCTAGCCCGAACCCTAACCCTAACCATTCCCCGAAGCCTGACCCTCACCCGTCCCCTAATCCTAACCCGTACGCTAACACTAACCCGCGCCCTCACACGCACGCTCCCCCTAAAGCGTTGCCATACCCTCACCTGGACCCGAAACCGTCCCCGTCCCCTAACCCTAACCCTAGCCCGAACCCTAACCCTAACCCTTCCCCGAAGCCTGACCCTCACCCGTCCCCTAATCCCAACCCGTACGCTAACACTAACCCGCGTGCTCACACGCACGCTCCCCCTAAAGCGTTGCCGTACCCTCACCTGGATCCTAAACCGTCCCCGTCCCCTAACCCTAACCCTAGCCCGAACCCTAACCCTAACACTTCCCCGAAGCCTGACCCTCACCCGTCCCCTAATCCTAACCCGTACGCTAATACTAACCCGCGCCCTCACACGCACGCTCCCCCTAAAGCGTTGCCGTACCCTCACCTGGACCCTAAACCGTCCCCATCCCCTAACCCTAACCCTAGCCCGAACCCTAACCCTAACCCTTCCCTGAAGCCTGACCCTCACCCGTCCCCTAATCCTAACCCGTACGCTAACACTAACCAGCACCCTCACACGCACGCTCCCCCTGAAGCGTTGCCGTACCCTCACCTGGACCCTAAACCGTCCCCGTCCCCTAACCCTAACCCTAGCCGAACCCTAACCCTAACCCTTCCCCGAAGCCTGACCCTCACCCGTCCCCTAATCCTAACCCGTACGCTAACACTAACCCGTGCCCTCACACGCACGCTCCCCCTAAAGCGTTGCCGTACCCTCACCTGGACCCTAAACCGTCCCCGTCCCCTAACCCTAAGCCTAGCCCGAACCCTAACCCTAACCCTTCCCCGAAGCATGACCCTCACCCGTCCCATAATCCTAACCCGTACGCTAACACTAACTCGCGCCCTCACACGCACGCTCTCCCTAAAGCGTTGCCGTACCCTCACCTGGACCCGAAACCGTCCCCGTCCCCTAACCCTAACCCTAGCCCGAACCCTAACCCTAACCCTTCCCCGAAGCCTGACCCTCACCCGTCCCCTAATCCTAACCAGTTCGCTAACACTAACCCGCGCCCTCACACGCACGCTCCCCCTAAAGCGTTGCCGTACCCTCACCTGGACCCTAAACCGTCCCCGTCCCCGTCCCCTAACCCTAGCCGAACCCTAACCCTAACCCTTCCCCGAAGCCTGACCCTCACCCGTCCCCTAATCCTAACCCGTATGCTAACACTAACCCGCGCCCTCACACGCACGCTCCCCCTAAAGCGTTGCCGTACCCTCATCTGGACCCTAAACCGTCCCCGTCCCCTAACCCTAACCCTAGCCCGAACCCTAACCCTAACCCTTCCCCGAAGCCTGACCCTCACCCGTCCCCTAATCCTAACCTGTACGCTAACAGTAACCCGCGCCCTCACACGCACGCTCCCCCTAAAGTGTTGCCGTACCCTCACCTGGACCCTAAACCGTCCCCGTCTCCTAACCCTAACCCTAGCCCGAACCCTAACCCTAAACCTTCCCCGAAGCCTGACCCTCACCCGTCCCCTAATCCTAACCTGTACGCTAACACTAACCCGCGCCCTCACACGCACGCTCCCCCTAAAGGGTTGCCGTACCCTCACCTGGACCCTAAACCGTCCCCGTCCCCTAACCCTAACCCTAGCCAGAACCCTAACCCTAACCCTTCCCCGAAGCCTGACCCTCACCCGTCCCCTAATCCTAACCCGTACGCTAACACTAACCCGCGCCCTCACACGCCCGCTCCCCATAAAGCGTTGCCGTACCCTCACCTGGACCCTAAACCGTCCCCGTCCCCTAACCCTAACCCTAGCCCGAACCCTAACCCTAACCCTTCCCCGAAGCCTGACCCTCACCCGTCCCCTAATCCTAACCCGTACGCTAACACTAACCCGCGCCCTCCCACGCACGCTCCCCCTAAAGCGTTGCCGTACCCTCACCTGGACCCTAAACCGTCCCCGTCCCCTAACCCTAACCCTAGCCCGAACCCTAACCCTAACCCTTCCCCGAAGCCTGACCCTCACCCGTCTCCTAATCCTAACCCGTACGCTAACACTAACCGGCACCCTCAAACGCATGCTCCCCCTGAAGCGTTGCCGTACCCTCACCTGGACCCTAAACCGTCCCCGTCCCCTAACCCTAACCCTAGCCGAACCCTAACCCTAACCCTTCCCCGAAGCCTGACCCTCACCCGTCCCCTAATCCTAACCCGTACGCTAACACTAACCCGTGCCCTCACACGCACGCTCCCCCTAAAGCGTTGCCGTACCCTCACCTGGACCCTAAACCGTCCCCGTCCCCTAACCCTAACGCTAGCCCGAACCCTAACCCTAACCCTTCCCCGAAGCATGACCCTCACCCGTCCCATAATCCTAACCCGTACGCTAACACTAACTCGCGCCCTCACACACACGCTCTCCCTAAAGCGTTGCCGTACCCTCACCTGGACCCGAAACCGTCCCCGTCCCCTAACCCTAACCCTAGCCTGAACCCTAACCCTAACCCTTCCCCGAAGCCTGACCCTCACCCGTCCCCTAATCCTAACCAGTTCGCTAACACTAACCCGCGCCCTCACACGCACGCTCCCCCTAAAGCGTTGCCGTACCCTCACCTGGACCCTAAACCGTCCCCGTCCCCGTCCCCTAACCCTAGCCGTACCCTAACCCTAACCCTTCCCCGAAGCCTGACCCTCACCCGTCCCCTAATCCTAACCCGTACGCTAACACTAACCCGCGCCCTCACACGCACGCTCCCCCTAAAGCGTTGCCGTACCCTCACCTGGACCCTAAACCGTCCCCGTCCCCTAACCCTAACCCTAGCCCGAACCCTAACCCTAACCCTTCCCCGAAGCCTGACCCTCACCCGTCCCCTAATCCTAACCCGTACGCTAACACTAACCCGCGCCCTCACACGCACGCTCCCCCTAAAGTGTTGCCGTACCCTCACCTGGACCCTAAACCGTCCCCGTCCCCTAACCCTAACCCTAGCCCGAACCCTAACCCTAACCCTTCCCCGAAGCCTGACCCTCACCCGTCCCCTAATCCTAACCTGTACGCTAACACTAACCCGCGCCCTCACACGCACGCTCCCCCTAAAGGGTTGCCGTACCCTCACCTGGACCCGAAACCGTCCCCGTCCCCTAACCCTAACCCTAGCCAGAACCCTAAACCTAACCCTTCCCCGAAGCCTGACCCTCACCCGTCCCCTAATCCTAACCCGTACGCTAACACTAACCCGCGTCCTCACACGCACGCTCCCCATAAAGCGTTGCCGTACCCTCACCTGGACCCTAAACCGTCCCCGTCCCCTAACCCTAACCCTAGCCCGAACCCTAACCCTAACCCTTCCCCGAAGCCTGACCCTCACCCGTCCCCTAATCCTAACCCGTACGCTAACACTAACCCGCGCCCTCCCACGCACGCTCCCCCTAAAGCGCTGCCGTACCCTCACCTGGACCCTAAACCGTCCCCGTCCCCTAACCCTAACCCTAGCCCGAACCCTAACCCTAACCCTTCCCCGAAGCCTGACCCTCACCCGTCCCCTAATCCTAACCCGTACGCTAACAATAACCCGCGCCCTCACACGCACGCTCCCCCTAAAGCGTTGCCGTACCCTCACCTGGACCCTAAACCGTCCCCGTCCCCTAACCCTAACCCTAGCCAGAACCCTAACCCTAACCCTTCCCCGAAGCCTGACCCTCACCCGTCCCCTAATCCTAACCCGTACGCTAACACTAACCCGCGCCCTCACATGCACGCTCCCCCTAAAGCGTTGCCGTACCCTCACCTGGACCCTAAACCGTCCCCATCCCCTAACCCTAACCCTAGCCCGAACCCTAACCCTAACCCCTCCCCGAAGCCTGACCCTCACCCGTCCCCTAATCCTAACCCGTACGCTATCACTCACCCGCGCCCTCACACACACACACCCCCTTAAGTGTTGCCGTACCCTCACCTGGACCCTAAACCGTCCCCGTCCCCTAACCCTAACCCTAGCCCGAACCCTAACCCTAACCCTTCCCCGAAGCCTGACCCTCACCCGTCCCGTAATCCTAACACGTACGCTATCACTAACCCGCGCCCTCACACGCACGCTCCCTCCAAAGCGTTGCCGTACCCTCACCTGGACCCTAAACCGGCCCCGTCCCCTAACCCTAACCCTAGCCCGAACCCTAACCTTAACCCTTCCCCGAAGCCTGACCCTCACCCGTCCCCTAATCCTAACCCGTACGCTAACACTAACCCGCGCCCTCACACGCACGCTCCCCCTAAAGCGTTGCCGTACCCTCACCTGGACCGTAAACCTTCCCCGTCCCCTAACCCTAACCCTAGCCCGAACCCTAACCCTAACCCTTCCCCGAAGCCTGACCCTCACCCGTCCCCTAATCCTAACCCGTACGCTAACACTAACCCGCGCCCTCACACGCACGCTCCCCCTAAAGCGTTGCCGTACACTCACCTGGACCCTAAACCGTCCCCGTCCCCTAACCCTAACCCTAGCCCGAACCCTAACCCTAACCCTTCCCCGAAGCCTGACCCTCACCCGTCCCCTAATCCTAACCCGTACGCTAACACTAACCCGCGCCCTCACACGCACGCGTCCCCTAAAGCGTTGCCGTACCCTCACCTGGACCCTAAACCGTCCCCGTCCCCTAAACCTAACCCTAGCCGAACCCTAACCCTAACCCTTCCCCGAAGCCTGACCCTCACCCGTCCCCTAATCCTAACCCGTACGCTAACACTATCCCGCGCCCTCACACGCACGCTCCCCCTAAAGCGTTGCCGTACCCTCACCTGGACCCTAAACCGTCCCCGTCCCCTAACCCTAACCCTAGCCCGAACCCTAACCCTAACCCTTCCCCGAAGCCTGACCCTCACCCGTCCCCTAATCCTAACCCGTACGCTAACACTAACCCGTGCCCTCACACGCACGCTCCCCCTAAAGCGTTGCCGTACCCTCACCTGGACCCTAAACCGTCCCCGTCCCCTAACCCTAACCCTAGCCCGAACCCTAACCCTAACCCTTCCCCGAAGCATGACCCTCACCCGTAGCCTAATCCTAACCCGTACGCTAACACTAACTCGCGCCCTCACACGCACGCTCTCCCTAAAGCTTTGCCGTACACTCACCTGGACCCGAAACCGTCCCCGTCCCCTAACCCTAACCCTAGCCCGAACCCTAACCCTACCCCTTCCCCGAAGCCTGACCCTCACCCTTCCCCTAATCCTAACCCGTAAGCTAACACTAACCCGCGCCCTCACACGCACGCTCCCCCTAAAGCGTTGCCGTACCCTCACCTGGACCCTAAACCGTCCCCGTCCCCGTCCCCTAACCCTAGCCGAACCCTAACACTAACCCTTCCCTGAAGCCTGACCCTCACACGTCCCCTAATCCTAACCCGTACGCTAACACTAACCCGCGCCCTCACACGCACGCTCCCCATAAAGCGTTGCCGTACCCTCACCTGGACCCTAAACCGTCCCCATTCCCGTCCCCTAACCCTAGCCCGAACCCTAACCCTAACCCTTCCCCGAAGCCTGACCCTCACCCGTACCCTAATCCTAACCCGTACGCTAACACTAACCCGCGCCCTCACACGCACGCTCCCCCTAAAGCGTTGCCGTCCCCTCACCTGGACCCTAAACCGTCCCCGTCCCCTAACCCTAACCCTAGCCCGAACCCTAACCCTAACCCTTCCCCGAAGCCTGACCCTCACCCGTCCCCTAATCCTAACCCGTACGCTAACACTAACCCGCGCCCTCACACGCACGCTCCCCCTAAAGCGTTGCCGTCCCCTCACCTGGACCCTAAACCGTCCCCGTCCCCTAACCCTAACCCTAGCCCGAACCCTAACCCTAACCCTTCCCCGAAGCCTGACCCTCACCCGTCCCCTAATCCTAACCCGTACGCTAACACTAACCCGCGCCCTCACACGCACGCTCCCCCTAAAGCGTTGCCGTCCCCTCACCTGGACCCTAAACCGTCCCCGTCCCCTAACCCTAACCCTAGCCCGAACCCTAACCCTAACCCTTCCCCGAAGCCTGACCCTCACCCGTCCCCTAATCCTAACCCGTACGCTAACACTAACCCGCGCCCTCACACGCACGCTCCCCCTAAAGCGTTGCCGTACCCTCACCTGGACCCTAAACCGTCCCCGTCCCCTAACCCTAACCCTAGCCCGAACCCTAACCCTAACCCTTCCCCGAAGCCTGACCCTCACCCCTCCCCTAATCCTAACCCGTACGCTAACACTAACCCGCGCCCTCACACGCACGCTCCCCCTAAAGCGTTGCCGTACCCTCACCTGGACCCTAAACCGTCCCCAACCCTAACCCTAAACCTAGCCCGAACCCTAACCCTAACCCTTCCCCGAAGCCTGACCCTCACCCGTCCCCTAATCCTAACCCGTACGCTAACACTAACCCGCGCCCTCACACGCACGCTCCCCCTAAAGCTTTGCCGTACCCTCACCTGGACCCTAAACCGTCCCCGTCCCCTAACCCCAACCCTAGCCGAACCGTAACCCTAACACTTCCCCGAAGCCTGACCCTCACCCGTCCCCTAATCCTAACCCGTACGCTAACACTAACCCGCGCCCTCACATGCACGCTCCCCCTAAAGCGTTGCCGTACCCTCACCTGGACCCTAAACCGTCCCCGTCCCCTAACCCTAACACTAGCCCGAACCCTAACCTTAACCCTTCCCCGAAGCCTGACACTCACCCGTCCCCTAATCCTAACCCGTACGCTAACACTAACCCGTGCCCTCACACGCACGCTCCCCCTAAAGCGTTGCCGTACCCTCACCTGGACCCTAAATCGTCCCCGTCCCCTAACCCTAACCCTAGCCCGAACCCTAACCCTAACCCTTCCCCGAAGCCTGACCCTCACCCGTACCCTAATCCTAACCCGTACGCTAACACTAACTCGCGCCCTCACACGCACGCTCCCCCTAAAGCGTTGCCGTACCCTCACCTGGACCCTAAACCGTCCCCGTCCCCTAACCCTAACCCTAGCCCGAACCCTAACCCTAACCCTTCCCCGAAGCCTGACCCTCACCCGTCCCCTAATCCTAACCCGTACGCTAACACTAACCCGCGCCCTCACACGCACGCTCCCCCTAAAGCGTTGCCGTACCCTCACCTGGACCCTAAACCGTCCCCATCCCCGTCCCCTAACCCTAGCCCGAACCCTAACCCTAACCCTTCCCCGAAGCCTGACCCTCACCCGTCCCCTAATCCTAACCCGTACGCTAACACTAACCCGCGCCCTCACACGCACGCTCCCCCTAAAGCGTTGCCGTACCCTCACCTGGACCCTAAACCGTCCCCGTCCCCTAACCCTAACCCTAGCCCGAACCCTAACCCTAACCCTTCCCCGAAGCCTGACCCTCACCCGTCCCCTAATCCTAACCCGTACGCTAACACTAACCCGCGCCCTCACACGCACGCTCCCCCTAAAGCGTTGCCGTCCCCTCACCTGGACCCTAAACCGTCCCCGTCCCCTAAACCTAACCCTAGCCCGAACCCTAACCCTAACCCTTCCCCGAAGCCTGACCCTCACCCGTCCCCTAATCCTAACCCGTACGCTAACACTAACCCGCGCCCTCACATGCACGCTCCCCCTAAAGCGTTGCCGTACCCTCACCTGGACCCTAAACCGTCCCCGTCCCCTAACCCTAACCCTAGCCCGAACCCTAACCCTAACGCTTCCCCGAAGCCTGACCCTCACCCGTCCCCTAATCCTAACCCGTACGCTAACACTAACCCGCGCCCTCACACGCACGCTCCCCCTAAAGCGTTGCCGTACCCTCACCTGGACCCTAAACCGTCCCCATCCCCG
Source organism: Stenella coeruleoalba (assembly GCF_951394435.1). Classification (NCBI taxonomy): domain Eukaryota; kingdom Metazoa; phylum Chordata; class Mammalia; order Artiodactyla; family Delphinidae; genus Stenella; species Stenella coeruleoalba. The sequence continues at coordinate 1,449,100 of NW_027646361.1, read as the reverse complement.
TCCCCTAACCCTAGCCCGAACCCTAACCCTAACCCTTCCCCGAAGCCTGACCCTCACCCGTCCCCTAATCCTAACCCGTACGCTAACACTAACCCGCGCCCTCACACGCACGCTCCCCCTAAAGCGTTGCCGTACCCTCACCTGGACCCTAAACCCTCCCCGTCCCCTAACCCTAACCCTAGCCCGAACCCTAACCCTAACCCTTCCCCGAAGCCTGACCCTCACCCGTCCCCTAATCCTAACCCGTACGCTAACACTAACCCACGCCCTCACACGCACGCTCCCCCTAAAGCGTTGCCGTCCCCTCACCTGGACCCTAAACCGTCCCCGTCCCCTAACCCTAACCCTAGCCCGAACCCTAACCCTAACCCTTCCCCGAAGCCTGACCCTCACCCCTCCCCTAATCCTAACCTGTACGCTAACACTAACCCGCGCCCTCACACGCACGCTCCCCCTAAAGCGTTGCCGTACCCTCACCTGGAACCTAAACCGTCCCCAACCCTAACCCTAAACCTAGCCCGAACCCTAACCCTAACCCTTCCCCGAAGCCTGACCCTCACCCGTCCCCTAATCCTAACCCGTACGCTAACACTAACCCGCGCCCTCACACGCACGCTCCCCCTAAAGCGTTGCCGTACCCTCACCTGGACCCTAAACCGTCCCCGTCCCCTAACCCTAACCCTAGCCCGAACCCTAACCCTAACACTTCCCCGAAGCCTGACCCTCACCCGTCCCCTAATCCTAACCCGTACGCTAACACTAACCCGCGCCCTCACACGCACGCTCCCCCTAAAGCGTTGCCGTACCCTCACCTGGACCCTAAACCGTCCCCGTCCCCTAACCCTAACCCTAGCCCGAACCCTAACCCTAACCCTTCCCCGAAGCCTGACCCTCACCCGTCCCCTAATCCTAACCCGTACGCTAACACTAACCCGCGCCCTCACATGCACGCTCCCCCTAAAGCGTTGCCGTCCCCTCACCTGGACCCTAAACCGTCCCCGTCCCCTAACCCTAACCCTAGCCCGAACCCTAACCCTAACCCTTCCCCGAAGCCTGACCCTCACCCCTCCCCTAATCCTAACCCGTACGCTAACACTAACCCGCGCCCTCACACGCACGCTCCCCCTAAAGCGTTGCCGTACCCTCACCTGGACCCTAAACCGTCCCCAACCCTAACCCTAAACCTAGCCCGAACCCTAACCCTAACCCTTCCCCGAAGCCTGACCCTCACCCGTCCCCTAATCCTAACCCGTACGCTAACACTAACCCGCGCCCTCACACGCACGCTCCCCCTAAAGCTTTGCCGTACCCTCAACTGGACCCTAAACCATCCCCGTCCCCTAACCCTAACCCTAGCCCGAACCCTAACCCTAACCCTTCCCCGAAGCCTGACCCTCACCCGTCCCCTAATCCTAACCCGTACGCTAACACTAACCCGCGCCCTCACATGCACGCTCCCCCTAAAGCGTTGCCGTACCCTCACCTGGACCCTAAACCGTCCCCGTCCCCTAACCCTAACCCTAGCCCGAACCCTAACCCTAACACTTCCCCGAAGCCTGACCCTCACCCGTCCCCTAATCCTAACCCGTACGCTAACACTAACCCGCGCCCTCACACGCACGCTCCCCCTAAAGCGTTGCCGTACCCTCACCTGGACCCTAAACCGTCCCCGTCCCCTAACCCTAACCCTAGCCCGAACCCTAACCCTAACCCTTCCCCGAAGCCTGACCCTCACCCGTCCCCTAATCCTAACCCGTACGCTAACACTAACCCGCGCCCTCACACGCACGCTCCCCCTAAAGCGTTGCCGTCCCCTCACCTGGACCCTAAACCGTCCCCGTCCCCTAACCCTAACCCTAGCCCGAACCCTAACCCTAACCCTTCCCCGAAGCCTGACCCTCACCCCTCCCCTAATCCTAACCCGTACGCTAACACTAACCCGCGCCCTCACACGCACGCTCCCCCTAAAGCGTTGCCGTACCCTCACCTGGACCCTAAACCGTCCCCGTCCCCTAACCCTAACCCTAGCCCGAACCCTAACCCTAACACTTCCCCGAAGCCTGACCCTCACCCGTCCCCTAATCCTAACCCGTACGCTAACACTAACCCGCGCCCTCACACGCACGCTCCCCCTAAAGCGTTGCCGTACCCTCACCTGGACCCTAAACCGTCCCCGTCCCCTAACCCTAACCCTAGCCCGAACCCTAACCCTAACCCTTCCCCGAAGCCTGACCCTCACCCGTCCCCTAATCCTAACCCGTACGCTAACACTAACCCGCGCCCTCACACGCACGCTCCCCCTAAAGCGTTGCCGTCCCCTCACCTGGACCCTAAACCGTCCCCGTCCCCTAACCCTAACCCTAGCCCGAACCCTAACCCTAACCCTTCCCCGAAGCCTGACCCTCACCCCTCCCCTAATCCTAACCCGTACGCTAACACTAACCCGCGCCCTCACACGCACGCTCCCCCTAAAGCGTTGCCGTACCCTCACCTGGACCCTAAACCGTCCCCAACCCTAACCCTAAACCTAGCCCGAACCCTAACCCTAACCCTTCCCCGAAGCCTGACCCTCACCCGTCCCCTAATCCTAACCCGTACGCTAAGACTAACCCGCGCCCTCACACGCACGCTCCCCCTAAAGCGTTGCCGTACCCTCACCTGGACCCTAAACCGTCCCCGTCCCCTAACCCTAACCCTAGCCCGAACCCTAACCCTAACACTTCTCCGAAGCCTGACCCTCACCCGTCCCCTAATCCTAACCCGTACGCTAACACTAACGCGCGCCCTCACACGCACGCTCCCCCTAAAGCGTTGCCGTACCCTCACCTGGACCCTAAACCGTCCCCGTCCCCTAAGCCTAACCCTAGCCCGAACCCTAACCCTAAGCCTTCCCCGAAGCCTGACCCTCACCCGTCCCCTAATCCTAACCCGTACGCTAACACTAACCCACGCCCTCACACGCACGCTCCCCCTAAAGCGTTGCCTTACCCTCACCTGGACCCTAAACCATCCCCGTCCCCTAACCCTAACCCTAGCCCGAACCCTAACCCTAACCCTTCCCCGAAGCCTGACCCTCACCCGTCCCCTAATCCTAACCCGTACGCTAACACTAACCCGCGCCCTCACACGCACGCTCCCCCTAAAGCTTTGCCGTACCCTCACCTGGACCCTAAACCGTCCCCGTCCCCTAACCCTACCCTAGACCGAACCCTAACCCTAACCCTTCCCCGAAGCCTGACCCTCACCCGTCCCCTAATCCTAACCCGTACGCTAACACTAACCCGCGCCCTCACACGCACGCTCCCCCTAAAGCTTTGCCGTACCCTCAACTGGACCCTAAACCGTCCCCGTCCCCTAACCCTAACCCTAGCCCGAACCCTAACCCTAACCCTTCCCCGAAGCCTGACCCTCACCCGTCCCTTAATCCTAACCCGTACGCTAACACTAACCCGCGCCCTCACACGCACGCTCCCCCTAAAGCGTTGCCGTACCCTCACCTGGACCCGAAACCGTCCCCGTCCCCTAACCCTAACCCTAGCCCGAACCCTAATCCTAACCCTTCCCCGAAGCCTGACCCTCACCCGTCCCATAATCCTAACCCGTACGCTAACACTAACCCGCGCCCTCACACGCACGCTCCCCCTAAAGCGTTGCCGTACCCTCACCTGGACCCTAAACCGTCCCCGTCCCCGAAACCTAACCCTAGCCCGAACCCTAACCCTAACCCTTCCCCGAAGCCTGACCCTCACCCGTCCCCTAATCCTAACCCGTACGCTAACACTAACCCGCGCCCTCACACGCACGCTCCCCCTAAAGCTTTGCCGTACCCTCACCTGGACCCTAAACCGTCCCCGTCCCCTAACCCTACCCTAGCCCGAACCCTAACCCTAACCCTTCCCCGAAGCCTGACCCTCACCCGTCCCCTAATCCTAACCCGTACGCTAACACTAACCCGCGCCCTCACACGCACGCTCCCCCTAAAGCTTTGCCGTACCCTCAACTGGACCCTAAACCGTCCCCGTCCCCTAACCCTAACCCTAGCCCGAACCCTAACCCTAACCCTTCCCCGAAGCCTGACCCTCACCCGTCCCCTAATCCTAACCCGTACGCTAACACTAACCCGCGCCCTCACATGCACGCTCCCCCTAAAGCGTTGCCGTACCCTCACCTGGACCCTAAACCGTCCCCGTCCCCTAACCCTAACCCTAGCCCGAACCCTAACCCTAACGCTTCCCCGAAGCCTGACCCTCACCCGTCCCCTAATCCTAACCCGTACGCTAACACTAACCCGCGCCCTCACTCGCACGCTCCCCCTAAAGCGTTGCCGTACCCTGACCTGGACCCTAAACCGTCCCCATCCCCGTCCCCTAACCCTAGCCCGAACCCTAACCCTAACCCTTCCCCGAAGCCTGACCCTCACCCGTCCCCTAATCCTAACCCGTACGCTAACACTAACCCGCGCCCTCACACGCACGCTCCCCCTAAAGCGTTGCCGTACCCTCACCTGGACCCTAAACCGTCCCCGTCCCCTAACCCTAACCCTAGCCCGAACCCTAACCCTAACCCTTCCCCGAAGCCTGACCCTCACCCGTCCCCTAATCCTAACCTGTACGCTAACACTAACCCGCGCCCTCACACGCACGCTCCCCCTAAAGCGTTGCCGTCCCCTCACCTGGACCCTAAACCGTCCCCGTCCCCTAACCCTAACCCTAGCCCGAACCCTAACCCTAACCCTTCCCCGAAGCCTGACCCTCACCCCTCCCCTAATCCTAACCCGTACGCTAACACTAACCCGCGCCCTCACACGCACGCTCCCCCTAAAGCGTTGCCGTACCCTCACCTGGACCCTAAACCGTCCCCAACCCTAACCCTAAACCTAGCCCGAACCCTAACCCTAACCCTTCCCCGAAGCCTGACCCTCACCCGTCCCCTAATCCTAACCCGTACGCTAACACTAACCCGCGCCCTCACACGCACGCTCCCCCTAAAGCGTTGCCGTACCCTCACCTGGACCCTAAACCGTCCCCGTCCCCTAACCCTAACCCTAGCCCGAACCCTAACCCTAACACTTCCCCGAAGCCTGACCCTCACCCGTCCCCTAATCCTAACCCGTACGCTAACACTAACCCGCGCCCTCACACGCACGCTCCCCCTAAAGCGTTGCCGTACCCTCACCTGGACCCTAAACCGTCCCCGTCCCCTAACCCTAACCCTAGCCCGAACCCTAACCCTAAGCCTTCCCCGAAGCGTGACCCTCACCCGTCCCCTAATCCTAACCCGTACGCTAACACTAACCCACGCCCTCACACGCACGCTCCCCCTAAAGCGTTGCCTTACCCTCACCTGGACCCTAAACCATCCCCGTCCCCTAACCCTAACCCTAGCCCGAACCCTAACCCTAACCCTTCCCCGAAGCCTGACCCTCACCCGTCCCCTAAACCTAACCCGTACGCTAACACTAACCCGCGCCCTCACACGCACGCTCCCCCTAAAGCTTTGCCGTACCCTCACCTGGACCCTAAACCGTCCCCGTCCCCTAACCCTACCCTAGCCCGAACCCTAACCCTAACCCTTCCCCGAAGCCTGACCCTCACCCGTCCCCTAATCCTAACCCGTACGCTAACACTAACCCGCGCCCTCACACGCACGCTCCCCCTAAAGCTTTGCCGTACCCTCAACTGGACCCTAAACCGTCCCCGTCCCCTAACCCTAACCCTAGCCCGAACCCTAACCCTAACCCTTCCCCGAAGCCTGACCCTCACCCGTCCCCTAATCCTAACCCGTACGCTAACACTAACCCGCGCCCTCACACGCACGCTCCCCCTAAAGCGTTGCCGTACCCTCACCTGGACCCTAAACCGTCCCCGTCCCCTAACCCTAACCCTAGCCCGAACCCTAACCCTAACGCTTCCCCGAAGCCTGAACCTCACCCGTCACCTAATCCTAACCCGTACACTAAAACACCAACCCGTGCCTTCACACGCACGCTCCTCCTAAAGCGTTGCCGTACCCTCACCTGGACCTGAAACCGTCCCCGTCCCCTAACCCTAACCCTAGCCCGAACCCTAATCCTAACCCTTCCCCGAAGCCTGACCCTCACCCCTCCCCTAATCCTAACCCGTACGCTAACACTAACCCGCGCCCTCACACGCACGCTCCCCCTAAAGCGTTGCCGTACCCTCACCTGGACCCTAAACCGTCCCCAACCCTAACCCTAAACCTAGCCCGAACCCTAACCCTAACCCTTCCCCGAAGCCTGACCCTCACCCGTCCCCTAATCCTAACCCATACGCTAAGACTAACCCGCGCCCTCACACGCACGCTCCCCCTAAAGCGTTGCCGTACCCTCACCTGGACCCTAAACCGTCCCCGTCCCCTAACCCTAACCCTAGCCCGAACCCTAACCCTAACACTTCTCCGAAGCCTGACCCTCACCCGTCCCCTAATCCTAACCCGTACGCTAACACTAACGCGCGCCCTCACACGCACGCTCCCCCTAAAGCGTTGCCGTACCCTCACCTGGACCCTAAACCGTCCCCGTCCCCTAAGCCTAACCCTAGCCCGAACCCTAACCCTAAGCCTTCCCCGAAGCCTGACCCTCACCCGTCCCCTAATCCTAACCCGTACGCTAACACTAACCCACGCCCTCACACGCACGCTCCCCCTAAAGCGTTGCCTTACCCTCACCTGGACCCTAAACCATCCCCGTCCCCTAACCCTAACCCTAGCCCGAACCCTAACCCTAACCCTTCCCCGAAGCCTGACCCTCACCCGTCCCCTAATCCTAACCCGTACGCTAACACTAACCCGCGCCCTCACACGCACGCTCCCCCTAAAGCTTTGCCGTACCCTCACCTGGACCCTAAACCGTCCCCGTCCCCTAACCCTACCCTAGCCCGAACCCTAACCCTAACCCTTCCCCGAAGCCTGACCCTCACCCGTCCCCTAATCCTAACCCGTACGCTAACACTAACCCGCGCCCTCACACGCACGCTCCCCCTAAAGCTTTGCCGTACCCTCAACTGGACCCTAAACCGTCCCCGTCCCCTAACCCTAACCCTAGCCCGAACCCTAACCCTAACCCTTCCCCGAAGCCTCACCCTCACCCGTCCCTTAATCCTAACCCGTACGCTAACACTAACCCGCGCCCTCACACGCACGCTCCCCCTAAAGCGTTGCCGTACCCTCACCTGGACCCGAAACCGTCCCCGTCCCCTAACCCTAACCCTAGCCCGAACCCTAATCCTAACCCTTCCCCGAAGCCTGACCCTCACCCGTCCCATAATCCTAACCCGTACGCTAACACTAACCCGCGCCCTCACACGCACGCTCCCCCTAAAGCGTTGCCGTACCCTCACCTGGACCCTAAACCGTCCCCGTCCCCGAAACCTAACCCTAGCCCGAACCCTAACCCTAACCCTTCCCCGAAACCTGACCCTCACCCGTCCCCTAATCCTAACCCGTACGCTAACACTAACCCGCGCCCTCACACGCACGCTCCCCCTAAAGCGTTGCCGTACCCTCACCTGGACCCTAAACCGTCCCCGTCCCCTAACCCTAACCCTAGCCCGAACCCTAACCCTAACCCTTCCCCGAAGCCTGACCCTCACCCCTCCCCTAATCCTAACCCGTACGCTAACACTAACCCGCGCCCTCACACGCACGCTCCCCCTAAAGCGTTGCCGTACCCTCACCTGGACCCTAAACCGTCCCCAACCCTAACCCTAAACCTAGCCCGAACCCTAACCCTAACCCTTCCCCGAAGCCTGACCCTCACCCGTCCCCTAATCCTAACCCGTACGCTAACACTAACCCGCGCCCTCACACGCACGCTCCCCCTAAAGCTTTGCCGTACCCTCACCTGGACCCTAAACCGTCCCCGTCCCCTAACCCCAACCCTAGCCGAACCCTAACCCTAACACTTCCCCGAAGCCTGACCCTCACCCGTCCCCTAATCCTAACCCGTACGCTAACACTAACCCGCGCCCTCACACGCACGCTCCCCCTAAAGCGTTTCCGTACCCTCACCTGGACCCTAAACCGTCCCCGTCCCCTAACCCTAACACTAGCCCGAACCCTAACCTTAACCCTTCCCCGAAGCCTGACACTCACCCGTCCCCTAATCCTAACCCGTACGCTAACACTAACCCGTGCCCTCACACGCACGCTCCCCCTAAAGCGTTGCCGTACCCTCACCTGGACCCTAAACCGTCCCCGTCCCCTAACCCTAACCCTAGCCCGAACCCTAACCCTAACCCTTCCCCGAAGCCTGACCCTCACCCGTCCCCTAATCCTAACCCGTACGCTAACACTAACCCGCGCCCTCACACGCACGCTCCCCCTAAAGCGTTGCCGTACCCTCACCTGGACCCTAAACCATCCCCGTCCCCTAACCCTAACCCTAGCCCGAACCCTAACCCTAACCCTTCCCCGAAGCCTGACCCTCACCCGTCCCCTAATCCTAACCCGTACGCTAACACTAACCCGCGCCCTCACACGCACGCTCCCCCTAAAGCTTTGCCGTACCCTCACCTGGACCCTAAACCGTCCCCGTCCCCTAACCCTACCCTAGCCCGAACCCTAACCCTAACCCTTCCCCGAAGCCTGACCCTCACCCGTCCCCTAATCCTAACCCGTACGCTAACACTAACCCGCGCCCTCACACGCACGCTCCCACTAAAGCTTTGCCGTACCCTCAACTGGACCCTAAACCGTCCCCGTCCCCTAACCCTAACCCTAGCCCGAACCCTAACCCTAACCCTTCCCCGAAGCCTGACCCTCACCCGTCCCCTAATCCTAACCCATACGCTAACACTAACCCGCGCCCTCACATGCACGCTCCCCCTAAAGCGTTGCCGTACCCTCACCTGGACCCTAAACCGTCCCCGTCCCCTAACCCTAACCCTAGCCCGAACCCTAACCCTAACGCTTCCCCGAAGCCTGACCCTCACCCGTCCCCTAATCCTAACCCGTACGCTAACACTAACCCGCGCCCTCACTCGCACGCTCCCCCTAAAGCGTTGCCGTACCCTGACCTGGACCCTAAACCGTCCCCATCCCCGTCCCCTAACCCTAGCCCGAACCCTAACCCTAACCCTTCCCCGAAGCCTGACCCTCACCCGTCCCCTAATCCTAACCCGTACGCTAACACTAACCCGCGCCCTCACACGCACGCTCCCCCTAAAGCGTTGCCGTACCCTCACCTGGACCCTAAACCGTCCCCGTCCCCTAACCCTAACCCTAGCCCGAACCCTAACCCTAACCCTTCCCCGAAGCCTGACCCTCACCCGTCCCCTAATCCTAACCTGTACGCTAACACTAACCCGCGCCCTCACACGCACGCTCCCCCTAAAGCGTTGCCGTCCCCTCACCTGGACCCTAAACCGTCCCCGTCCCCTAACCCTAACCCTAGCCCGAACCCTAACCCTAACCCTTCCCCGAAGCCTGACCCTCACCCCTCCCCTAATCCTAACCCGTACGCTAACACTAACCCGCGCCCTCACACGCACGCTCCCCCTAAAGCGTTGCCGTACCCTCACCTGGACCCTAAACCGTCCCCAACCCTAACCCTAAACCGAGCCCGAACCCTAACCCTAACCCTTCCCCGAAGCCTGACCCTCACCCGTCCCCTAATCCTAACCCGTACGCTAACACTAACCCGCGCCCTCACACGCACGCTCCCCCTAAAGCGTTGCCGTACCCTCACCTGGACCCTAAACCGTCCCCGTCCCCTAACCCTAACCCTAGCCCGAACCCTAACCCTAACACTTCCCCGAAGCCTGACCCTCACCCGTCCCCTAATCCTAACCCGTACGCTAACACTAACCCGCGCCCTCACACGCACGCTCCCCCTAAAGCGTTGCCGTACCCTCACCTGGACCCTAAACCGTCCCCGTCCCCTAACCCTAACCCTAGCCCGAACCCTAACCCTAAGCCTTCCCCGAAGCGTGACCCTCACCCGTCCCCTAATCCTAACCCGTACGCTAACACTAACCCACGCCCTCACACGCACGCTCCCCCTAAAGCGTTGCCTTACCCTCACCTGGACCCTAAACCATCCCCGTCCCCTAACCCTAACCCTAGCCCGAACCCTAACCCTAACCCTTCCCCGAAGCCTGACCCTCACCCGTCCCCTAAACCTAACCCGTACGCTAACACTAACCCGCGCCCTCACACGCACGCTCCCCCTAAAGCTTTGCCGTACCCTCACCTGGACCCTAAACCGTCCCCGTCCCCTAACCCTACCCTAGCCCGAACCCTAACCCTAACCCTTCCCCGAAGCCTGACCCTCACCCGTCCCCTAATCCTAACCCGTACGCTAACACTAACCCGCGCCCTCACACGCACGCTCCCCCTAAAGCTTTGCCGTACCCTCAACTGGACCCTAAACCGTCCCCGTCCCCTAACCCTAACCCTAGCCCGAACCCTAACCCTAACCCTTCCCCGAAGCCTGACCCTCACCCGTCCCCTAATCCTAACCCGTACGCTAACACTAACCCGCGCCCTCACACGCACGCTCCCCCTAAAGCGTTGCCGTACCCTCACCTGGACCCTAAACCGTCCCCGTCCCCTAACCCTAACCCTAGCCCGAACCCTAACCCTAACGCTTCCCCGAAGCCTGAACCTCACCCGTCACCTAATCCTAACCCGTACACTAAAACACCAACCCGTGCCTTCACACGCACGCTCCCCCTAAAGCGTTGCCGTACCCTCACCTGGACCTGAAACCGTCCCCGTCCCCTAACCCTAACCCTAGCCCGAACCCTAATCCTAACCCTTCCCCGAAGCCTGACCCTCACCCGTCCCATAATCCTAACCCGTACGCTAACACTAACCCGCGCCCTCACACGCACGCTCCCCCTAAAGCGTTGCCGTACCCTCACCTGGACCCTAAACCGTCCCGGTCCCCGAAACCTAACCCTAGCCCGAACCCTAACCCTAACCCTTCCCCGAAACCTGACCCTCACCCGTCCCCTAATCCTAACCCGTACGCTAACACTAACCCGCGCCCTCACACGCACGCTCCCCCTAAAGCGTTGCCGTACCCTCACCTGGACCCTAAACCGTCCCCGTCCCCTAACCCTAACCCTAGCCCGAACCCTAACCCTAACCCTTCCCCGAAGCCTGACCCTCACCCGTCCCCTGATCCTAATCCTTACGCTAACACTAACCCGAGCCCTCACACGCACGCTCCCCCTAAAGCGTTGCCGTACCCTCACCTGGACCCTAAACCGTCCCCGTCCCCTAACCCTAACCCTAACCCTAGCCCAAACCCTAACCCTAACCCTTCCCCGAAGCCTGACCCTCACCCGTCCCCTAATCCTAACCCGTACGCTTACACTAACCCGCGCACTCACACGCACGCTCCCCCTAAAGCGTTGCCGTACCCTCACTTGGACCCTAAACCGTCCCCGTCCCCTAACCCTAACCCTAGCCCGAACCCTAACCCTAAAACTTCCCCGAAACCTGACCCTCACCCGTCCCCTAATCCTAACCCGTACGCTAACACTAGCCCGCGCCCTCACACGCATGCTCCCCCTAAAGCGTTGCCGTACCATCACCTGGACCCTAAACCGTCCCCGTCCCCTAACCCTAACCCTAGCCCGAACCCTAACCCTAACCCTTCCCCGAAGCCTGACCCTCACCCGTCCCCTAATCCTAACCCGTACGCTAACACTAACCCGCGCCCTCACACGCACGCTCCCCCTAAAGCGTTGCCGTACCCTCACCTGGACCCTAAACCGTCCCCATCCCCTAACCCTAACCCTAGTCCGAACCCTAACCCTAACTCTTCCCCGAAGCCTGACCCTCACCCGTCCCCTAATCCTAACCCGTACGCTAACACTAACCCGCGCCCTCACACGCACGCTCCCCCTAAAGCGTTGCCGTACCCTCACCTGGACCCTAAACCGTCCCCGTCCCCTAACCCTAACCCTAGCCCGAACCCTAACCCTAACCCTTCCCCGAAGCCTGACCCTCACCCGTCCCCTGATCCTAATCCTTACGCTAACACTAACCCGAGCCCTCACACGCACGCTCCCCCTAAAGCGTTGCCGTACCCTCACCTGGACCCTAAACCGTCCCCGTCCCCTAACCCTAACCCTAACCCTAGCCCAAACCCTAACCCTAACCCTTCCCCGAAGCCTGACCCTCACCCGTCCCCTAATCCTAACCCGTACGCTTACACTAACCCGCGCACTCACACGCACGCTCCCCCTAAAGCGTTGCCGTACCCTCACTTGGACCCTAAACCGTCCCCGTCCCCTAACCCTAACCCTAGCCCGAACCCTAACCCTAAAACTTCCCCGAAACCTGACCCTCACCCGTCCCCTAATCCTAACCCGTACGCTAACACTAGCCCGCGCCCTCACACGCATGCTCCCCCTAAAGCGTTGCCGTACCATCACCTGGACCCTAAACCGTCCCCGTCCCCTAACCCTAACCCTAGCCCGAACCCTAACCCTAACCCTTCCCCGAAGCCTGACCCTCACCCGTCCCCTAATCCTAACCCGTACGCTAACACTAACCCGCGCCCTCACACGCACGCTCCCCCTAAAGCGTTGCCGTACCCTCACCTGGACCCTAAACCGTCCCCATCCCCTAACCCTAACCCTAGTCCGAACCCTAACCCTAACTCTTCCCCGAAGCCTGACCCTCACCCGTCCCCTAATCCTAACCCGTACGCTAACACTAACCCGCGCCCTCACACGCACGCTCCCCCTAAAGCGTTGCCGTACCCTCACCTGGACCCTAAACCGTCCCCGTCCCCTAACCCTAACCCTAGCCCGAACCCTAACCCTAACCCTTCCCCGAAGCCTGACCCTCACCCGTCCCCTAATCCTAACCCGTACGCTAACACTAACCCGCGGCCTCACACGCACGCTCCCCCTAGAGCGTTGCCGTACCCTCACCTGGACCCTAAACCGTCCCCATCCCCTAACCCTAACCCTAGCCCGAACCCTAACCCTTCCCCTTCCCCGAAGCCTGACCCTCACCCGTCCCCTAATCCTAACCCGTACGCTAACACTAACCCTCGCCCTCACACGCACGCTCCCCCTAAAGCGTTGCCGTACCCTCACCTTGACCCTAAACCGTCCCCGTCACCTAACCCTAACCCTAGCCCGAACCCTAACACTAACCCTTCCCCGAAGCCTGACCCTCAACCGTCCCCTACTCCTAACCCGTACGCTAACACTAACCCACGCCCTCACACACACGCTCCCCCTAAAGCTTTGCCGTACCCTCACCTGGACTCTAAACCGTTCCTGTCACGTAACCCTAACCCTAGCCCGACCCCTAAACCTAACCCTTCCCCGAACCCTGACCCTCACCCGTCCCCTAATCCTAACGCGTACGCTAACACTAACCCGCGCACTCACACGCACGCTCCCCCTAAAGCGTTGCCGTATCCTCACCTGGACCCTAAACCGTCCCCGTCCCCTAACCCTACCCCTAGCCCGAACCCTAACCCTAACACTTCCCCGAAGCCTGACACTCGCCCGTCCCCTAATCCTAACCCGTACGCTAACACTAACCCGCGCCCTCACATGCACGCTCCCCCTAAAGCGTTGCCGTACCCTCACCTGGACCCTAAACCGTACCCGTCCCCTAACCCTAACCCTAGCCCGAACCCTAAACCTAACCCTTCCCCGAAGCCTGACCCTCACCCGTCCCATAATCCTAACCCGTACGCTAACACTAACCCGCGCCCTCACACGCACGCTCCCCCTAAAGCGTTGCCGTACCCTCACCTGGACCGTAAACCGTCCCCGTCCCCGTCCCCTAACCCTAGCCCGAACCCTAAACCTAACACTTCCCCGAAGCCTGACCCTCACCCGTCCCCTAATCCTAACCCGTACGCTAACACTAACCGGCGCCCTCACACGCACACTCCCCCTAAAGCGTTGCCATACCCTCACCTGGACCCTAAACCGTCCCCATTCCCTAACCCTAACCGTAGCCCGAACCCTAACCCTAACCCTTCCCCGAAGCCTGACCCTCACCCGTCCCCTAATCCTAACCCGTATGCTAACACTAACCCGCGCTCTCACACGCACGCTCCCCCTAAAGCGTTGCCGTACCCTCACCTGGACCCTAAACCGTCCCCGTCCCCTAACCCTAACCCTAGCCCGAACCCTAACCCTAACCCTTCCCCGAAGCCTGACCCTCACCCGTCCCATTATCCTAACCCGTACGCTAACACTACCCCGCGCCCTCACACGCACGCTCCCCCTAAAGCGTTGCCTTACCCTCACCTGGACCCTAAACCGTCCCCGTCCCCTAACCCTAACCCTAGCCCGAACCCTAACCCTAACCCTTCCCCGAAGCCTGACCCTCACCCGTCCCCTAATCCTAACCCGTACACTAACACCAACCCGCGCCCTCACACGCACGCTCCCCCTAAAGCGTTGCCGTACCCTCACCTGGACCCTAAACCGTCCCCGTCCCCTAACCCTAACCCTAGCCCGAACCCTAACCCTAACCCTTCCCCGAAGCCTGACCCTCACCCGTCCCCTAATCCTAACCCGTTCGCTAACATTAACCCGCGCCCTCACACGCACGCTCCCCCTAAAGCGTTGCCGTACCCTCACCTGGACCCTAAACAGTCCCCATCCCCTAACCCTAACCCTAGCCCGAACCCTAACCCTAACCCTTCCCCAAAGCCTGACCCTCACCCGTCCCCTAATCCTAACCCGTACGCTAACACTAACCCGCGCCCTCACACGCACGCTCCCCCTAAAGCGTTGCCGTACCATCACATGGACCCTAAACCGTCCCCGTCCCCTAACCCTAACCCTAGCCCGAACCCTAACCCTAACCCTTCCCCGAAGCCTGACCCTCACCCGTCCCTTAATCCTAACCCGTACGCTAACACTAACCCGCGCCCTCACACGCACGCTCCCCCTAAAGCGTTGCCGTACCCTCACCTGGACCCTAAACCGTCCCCATCCCCAACCCTAACCCTAGCCCGAACCCTAAACCTAACCCTTCCCCGAAGCCTGACCCTCACACGTCCCCTAATCCTAACCCGTACGCTAACACGAACCCGCGCCCTCACACGCACGCTCCCCCTAAAGCGTTGCCGTACCCTCACCTGGACCCTAAACCGTCCCCGTCCCCTAACCCTAACCCTAGCCCGAACCCTAACCCTAACCCTTCCCCGAAGCCTGACCCTCACCCGTCCCCTAATCCTAACCCGTACGCTAACACTAACCCGCGCCCTCACACGCACGCTCCCCCTAAAGCGTTGCCGTACCCTCACGTGGACCCTAAACCGTCCCCGGTCCTAACCCTAACCCTAGCCCGAACCCTAACCCTAACCCTTCCCCGAAGCCTGACCCTCACCCGTCCCCTAATCCTAACCCGTACACTAACACTAACCCGCGCACTCACACGCATGCTCCCCCTAAAGCGTTGCCGTACCCTCACCTGGACCCTAAACCGTCCCCATCCCCTAACCCTAACCCTAGCCCGAACCCTAACCCTAACACTTCCCCGAAGCCTGACTCTCACACGTCCCCTAATCCTAACCCGTACGCTAACACTAACCCGCGCCCTCACACGCACGCTCCCCCTAAAGCGTTGCCGTACCCTCACCTAGACCCTAAACCGTCCCCGTCCCCTAAACCTAACCCTAGCCCGAACCCTAACCCTAACCCTTCCCCGAAGCCTGACCCTCACCCGTCCCCTAATCCTAACCCGTACGCTAACACTAACCCGCGCCCTCACACGCACGCTCCCCCTAAAGCGTTGCCGTACCCTCACCTGGACCCTAAACCGTCCCCGTCCCCTAACCCTAACCCTAGCCCGAACCCTAACCCTAACCCTTCCCCGAAGCCTGACCCTCACCAGTCCCCTAATCCTAAGCCGTACGCTAACACTAACGCGCGCCCTCACACGCACGCTCCCTCTAAAGCGTTGCCGTACCCTCACCTGGACCCTAAACCGTCCCCGTCCCCTAACCCTAACCCTAGCCCGAACCCTAACCCTAACACTTCCCCGAAGCCTGACCCTCACCCGTCCCCTAATCCTAACCCGTACGCTAACACTAACCCGCGCCCTCACACGCACGCTCCCCCTAAAGCGTTGCCGTACCCTCACCTGGACCCTATACCGTCCCCGTCCCCTAACCCTAACCCTACCCCGAACCCTAAACCTAACCCTTCCCCGAAGCCTGACCCTCACCCGTCCCCTAATCCTAACCCGTACGCTAACACTAACCCGTGCCCTCACACGCACGCTCCCCCTAAAGCGTTGCCGTACCCTCACCTGGACCCTAAACCGTCCCCGTCCCCTAACCCTAACCCTAGCCCGAACCCTAACCCTAACCCTTCCCCGAAGCCTGACCCTCACACGTCCCCTAATCCTAACCCGTACGCTAACACTAACCCACGCCCTCACACGCACGCTCACGCTAAAGCGTTGCCGTACCCTCACCTAGACCCTAAACCGTCCCCGTCCCCTAACCCTAACCCTAGCCCGAACCCTTACCCTAACCCTTCCCCGAAGCCTGACCCTCACCCGTCCCCTAATCCTAACCCGTACGCTAACACTAACCCGCGCCCTCACACGCACGCTCCCCCTAAAGCGTTGCCGTACCCTCACCTGGACCCTAAACCGTCCCCGTCCCCTAACCCTAACCCTAGCCCGAACCCTAAACCTAACCCTTCCCCGAAGCCTGACCCTCACCCGTCCCCTAATCCTAACCCGTACGCTAACACTAACCCACGCCCTCACACGCACGCTCCCCCTAAAGCGTTGCCGTACCCTCACCTGGACCCTAAACCGTCCCCGTCCCCTAACCCTAATCCTAGCCCGAACCCTAACCCTAACCCTTCCCCGAAGCCTGACCCTCACCCGTCCCCTAATCCTAACCCGTACGCTAACACTAACCCGCGCCCTCACACGCACGCTCCCCCTAAAGCATTGCCGTACCCTCACCTGGACCCTAAACCGTCCCCGGTCCTAACCCTAACCCTAGCCCGAACCCTAACCCTAACCCTTCCCCGAAGCCTGACCCTCACCTGTCCCCTAATCCTAACCCGTACGCTAACAGTAACCCGCGCCCTCACACGCACGCTCCCCCTAAAGCGTTGCCGTACCCTCACCTTGACCCTAAACCGTCCCCATCCCCTAACCCTAACCCTAGCCCGAACCCTAACCCTAACCCTTCCCCGAAGCCTGACTCTCACACGTCCCCTAATCCTAACCCGTACGCTAACACTAACACAAGCCCTCACACGCACGCTCCCCCTAAAGCGTTGCCGTACCCTCACCTGGACCCTAAACCGTCCCCGTCCCCTAACCCTAACCCTAGCCCGAACCCTAAACCTAACACTTCCCCGAAGCCTGACCCTCACACGTCCCCTAATCCTCACCCGTACGCTAACACTAACCCGGGCCCTCACACACACGCTGCCCCTAAAGCGTTGCCGTACCCTCACCTGGACCCTAAACCGTCCCCGTCCCCTAACCCTAACCCTAGCCCGAACCCTAACCCTAACCCTTCCCCGAAGCCTGACCCTCCCCCGTCCCCTAATCCTAACCCGTACGCTAACACTAACCCGCGCCCTCACACGCACGCTCCCCCTAAAGCGTTGCCGTACCCTCACCTGGACCCTAAACCGTCCCTGGGCCTAACCCTAATCCTAGCCCGAACCCTAACCCTAACCCTTCCCCGAAGCCTGACCCTCACCCGTCCCCTAATCCTAACCCGTACGCTAACACTAACCTACGCCCTCACACGCACGCTCCCCCTAAAGCGTTGCCGTACCCTCACCTGGACCCTAAACTGTCCCCATCCCCTAACCCTAACCCTAGCCCGAACCCTAACCCTTACACTTCCCCGAAGCCTGACCCTCACCCGTCCCCTAATCATAACCCGTATGCTAACACTAACCCTCGCCCTCACACGCACGCTCCCCCTAGAGCGTTGCCGTACCCTCACCTGGACCCTAAACCGTCCCCGTCCCCTAACCCTAACCCTAGCCCGAACCCTAACACTAACCCTTCCCCGAAGCCTGACCCTCAACCGTCCCCTACTCCTAACCCGTACGCTAACACTAAGCCACGCCCTCATACACACGCTCCCCCTAAAGCTTTGCCGTACCCTCACCTGGGCTCTAAACCGTCCCTGTCCCGTAACCCTAACCCTAGCCCGACCCCTAACCCTAACCCTTCCCCGAACCCTGACCCTCACCCGTCCCACAATCCTAACCCGTACGCTAACACTAACCCGCGCCATCACACGCACGCTCCCCCTAAAGCGTTGCCGTATCCTCACCTGGACCCTAAACCGTCCCCGTCCCCTGACCCTACCCCTAGCCCGAACCCTAACCCTAACACTTCCCCGAAGCCTGACCCTCGCCCGTCCCCTAATCCTAACCCGTACGCTAACACTAACCCGCGCCCTCAGACGCACCCTCCCCCTAAAGCGTTGCCGTACACTCACCTGGACCCTAAACTGTCCCCGTCCCCTAAGCCTAACCCTAGCCCGAACCCTAACCCTAACCCTTCCCCGAAGCCTGACCCTCACCCGTCCCTTAATCCTAACCCGTACACTAACACTAACCCGCGCCCTCACACGCACGATCCCCCTAAAGCGTTGCCGTACCCTCACCTGGACACTAAACCGTCTCCGTCCCCTAACCCTAACCCTAGCCTCAACCCTAACCCTAACCCTTCCCCGAAGCCTGACCCGCACCCGTCCCCTAATCCTAAGCCGTAACTAACACTAACCCGCGCTCTCACACGCACTCTCCCCCTAAAGCGTTGCCGTACCCTCACCTGGACCCTAAACCATCCCCGTCCCCTAACCCTAACCCTAGCCCGAACCCTAACCCTAACCCTTCCCCGAAGCCTGACCCTCACCCGTCCCCTACTCCTAACGCGTACGCTAACACTATCCCGCGCCCTCACACACACGCTCCCCCTAAAGCGTTGCCGTACCCTCACCTGGACCCTAAACCGTCCCCGTCCCCTTACCCTAACCCTAGCCCGAACCATAACCCTAAACCTTCCCCGAAGCCTGACCCTCACCCGTCCCATAATCCTAACCCGAACGCTAACACTATCCCACGCCCTCACACGCACGCTCCCCCTAAAGCGTTGCCGTACTCTCACCTGGACCCTAAACCGTCCCCGTCCCCTAAATCTACCCCTAGCCCGAACCCTTACCCTAACCCTTCCCCGAAGCCTCACCCTCACCCGTCCCCTAATCCTAACCCGTACGCTAACACTAACCCACGCCCTCACACGCACGCTCCCCCTAAAGCGTTGCCGTACCCTCACCTGGACCCTAAACCGTCCCCGTCCCCTTACCCTAACCCTAGCCCGAACCCTAACCCTATCACTTCCCCGAAGCCTGACCCTCACACGTCCCCTAATACTAACCCGTACGCTAACACTACCCCGCGTCCTCACACGCACGCTCCCCCTAAAGCATTGCCGTACCCTCACCTGGACCCGAAATCGTCCCCGTCCCCTAACCCTAAACCTAGCCCGAACCCTAACCCTAACCCTTCCCCGAAGCCTGACCCTCGCCCGTCCCCTAATCCTAACCCGTACGCTAACACTAACCCGCGCCCTCACACGCACGCTCCCCCTAAAGCGTTGCCGTACCCTCACCTGGACCCTAAACCGTCCCCGTCCCCTAAGCCTAACCCTAGCCCGAACACTAACCCTAACCCTTCCCCGAAGCCTGACCCTCACCCGTCCCTTAATCCTAACCCGTACACTAACACTAACCCGCGCCCTCACACGCACGCTCCCCCTAAAGCGTTGCCGTACCCTCAGCTGGACACTAAACCGTCCCCGTCCCCTAACCCTAACCCTAGCCCGAACCCTAACCCTAACCCTTCCCCGAAGCCTGACCCGCACCCGTCCCCTAATCCTAAGCCGTAAGTAACACTAACCCGCGCCCTCACACGCACTCTCCCCCTAAAGCGTTGCCGTACCCTCACCTGGACCCTAAACCGTCCCCGTCCCCGAACCCTAAACCTAGCCCGACCCCTAACCCTAACCCTTCCCCGAAGCCTGACCCTCACCCGTCCCCTAATTCTAACCCATACGCTAACAGTAACCCGCGCCCTCACACGCACGCTCCCCCTAAAACGTTGCCGTACCCTCACCTGGACCCTAAACCGTCCCCGTCCCCTAACCCTAACCCTAGCCCGAACCCTAACCCTAACCCTTCCCCGAAGCCTGACCCTCACCCGTCCCCTAATCCTAACCCGTACGCTAACACTAACCCGCGCCCTAACACGCACGCTCCCCCTAAAGCGTTGCCGTACCCTCACCTGGTCTCTAAACCGTCCCCGTCCCCTAACCCTAACCCTAGCCCGAACCCTAACCCTAAACCTTCCCCGAAGCCTGACCCTCACCCGTCCCCTAATCCTAATCCGTACGCTAACACTAACCCGCGCCCTCACACGCACGCTCCCCCTAAAGCGTTGCCGTACCCTCACCTGGACCCGAAACCGTCCCCGTCCCCTAACCCTAGCCCGAACCCAAACCTTAACCCTTCCCCGAAGCCTGACCCTCACCCGTCCCCTAATCCTAACCCGTACGCTAACACTAACCCGCGCCCTGACACGCACGCTCTCCGTAAAGCGTTGCCGTACCCTCACCTGGACCCTAAACCGTCCCCGTCCCCTTCCCCTAACCCTAGCCCGAACCCTAACCCTAACCCTTCCCCGAAGCCTGACCCTCCCCCGTCCCCTAATCCTAACCCGTACGCTAACACTAACCCGCGCCCTCACACGCACGCTCCCCATAAAGCGTTGCCGTACCCTCACCTGGACCCTAAACCGTCCCTGGTCCTAACCCTAACCCTAGCACGAACCCTAACCCTAACCCTTCCCCGAAGCCTGACCCTCACCCGTCCCCAATCCTAACCCGTACGCTAACACTAACCCACGCCCTCACACGCACGCTCCCCCTAAAGGGTTGCCGTACCCTCACCTGGACCCTAAAACGTCCCCATCCCCTAACCCTAACCCTAGCCCGAACCCTAACCCTAACCCTTCCCCGAAGCCTGACCCTCACCCGTCCCCTAATCCTAACCCGTACGCTAACACTAACCCTCGCCCTCACACGCACGCTCCCCCTAAAGCGTTGCCGTACCCTCACCTGGACCCTAAACCGTCCCCGTCCCTTAACCCTAACCCTAGCCCGAACCCTAACATTAACCCTTCCCCGAAGCCTGACCCTCAACCGTCCCCTACTCCTAACCCGTACGCTAACACTAACCCACGCCCTCACACACACGCTCCCCCTAAAGCTTCGCCGTACCCTCACCTGGGCTCTAAACCGTCCCTGTCCCGTAACCCTAACCCTAGCCCGACCCCTAACCCTAACCCTTCCCCGAACCCTGACCCTCACCCGTCCCCTAATCCTAACCCGTACGCTAACACTAACCCGCGCCATCACACGCACGCTCCCCCTAAAGCGTTGCCGTATCCTCACCTGGACCCTAAATCGTCCCCGTCCCCTAACCTTACCCCTAGCCCGAACCCTAACACTAACACTTCCCCGAAGCCTGACCCTCGCCCGTCCCCTAATCCTAACCCGTACGCTAACACTAACCCGCGCCCTCACACGCACCCTCCCCCTAAAGCGTTGCCGTACCCTCACCTGGACCCTAAACAGTCCCCGTCCCCTAAGCTTAACCCTAGCCCGAACCCTAACCGTAACCCTTCCCCGAAGCCTGACCCTCACCCGTCCCTTAATCCTAACCCGTACACTAACACTAACTCGCGCCCTCACACGCACGATCCCCCTAAAGCGTTGCCGTACCCTCACCTGGACACTAAACCGTCTCCGTCCCCTAACCCTAACCCTAGCCTGAACCCTAACCCTAACCCTTCCCCGAAGCCTGACCCGCACCCGTCCCCTAATCCTAAGCCGTAACTAACACTAACCCGCGCTCTCACACGCACTCTCCCCCTAAAGCGTTGCCGTACCCTCACCTAGACCCTAAACCATCCCCGTCCCCTAACCCTAACCCTAGCCCGAACCCTAACCCTAACCCTTCCCCGAAGCCTGACCCTCACCCGTCCCCTAATCTTAACCCGTACGCTAACACTAACCCGCGCCCTCACACACACGCTCCCCCTAAAGCGTTGCCGTACCCTCACCTGGACCCTAAACCGTCCCCGTCCCCTTACCCTAACCCTAGCCCGAACCATAACCCAAACCCTTCCCCGAAGCCTGACCATCACCCGTCCCATAATCCTAACCCGTACGCTAACACTATCCCGCGCCCTCACACGCACGCTCCCCCTAAAGCGTTGCCGTACCCTCACCTGGACCCTAAACCGTACCCGTCCCCTAAACCTAACCCTAGCCCGAACCCTTACCCTAACCATTCCCCGAAGCCTGACCCTCACCCGTCCCCTAATCCTAACCCGTACGCTAACAGTAACCCGCGCCCTCACACGCACGCTGCCCCTAAAGCGTTTCCGTACCCTCACCTGGACCCTAAACCGTCCCCGTCCCCGAACCGTAACCCTAGCCCGACCCCTAACCCTAACCCTTCCCCGAAGCCTGACCCTCACCCGTCCCCTAATCCTAACCCGTACGCTAACACTAACCCGCGGCCTCACACGCACGCTCCCCCTAAAGCGTTGCCGTACCCTCACCTGGACCCTAAACCGTCCCCGTCCCCTAACCCTAACCCTAGCCCGAACCCTAACCCTAACCCTTCCCCGAAGCCTGACCCTCACCCGTCCCCTAATCCTAACCCGTACGCTAACACTAACCCTCGCCCTCACACGCACGCTCCCCCTAAAGCGTTGCCGTACCCTCACCTGGTCCCTAAACCGTCCCCGTCCCCTAACCCTAACCCTAGCCCGAACCCTAACCCTAACCCTTCCCCGAAGCCTCACCCTCACCCGTCCCCTAATCCTAACCCGTACGCTAACACTAACCCGCGCCCTCACACGCACGCTCCCCCTAAAGCGTTGCCGTACCCTCACCTGGACCCGAAACCGTCCCAGTCCCCTAACCCTAACCGTAGCCCGAACCCTAACCCTAACCCTTCCCCGAAGCCTGACCCTCACCCGTCCCCTAATCATAACCCATACGCTAACACTAACCCGCGCCCTCACACGCACGCTCCCCGTAAAGCGTTGCCGTACCCTCACCTGGACCCTAAACCGTCCCCGTCCCCGTCCCCTAACCCTAGCCCGAACCCTAACCCTAACCCTTCCCCGAAGCCTGACCCTCACCCGTCCCCTAATCCTAACCCGTACGCTAACACTAACCCGCGCCCTCACACGCACGCTCCCCCTAAAGCGTTGCCGTACCCTCACCTGGACCCTAAACCGTCCCCGTCCCCTAACCCTAACCCTAGCCCAAACCCTAACCCTAACCCTTCCCCGAAGCCTGACCCTCACCCGTCCCCTAATCCTAACCCGTACGCAAACACTAACCTGCTCCCTCACATGCACGCTCCCCCTAAAGCGTTGCCGTACCCTCACCTGGACCCTAAACCGTCCCCGTCCCCTAACCCTAACCCTAGCCCGAACCCTAACCCTAACACTTCCCGGAAGCCTTACCCTCACCCGTCCCCTAATCCTAACCCGTACGCTAACACTAACCCGTGCCCTCACACGCACGCTCCCGCTAAAGCGTTGCCGTACCCTCACCTGGACCCTAAACCGTCCCCGTCCCCTAACCCTAACCCTAGCCCGAACCCTAACCCTAACCCTTCCCCGAAGCCTGACCCTCACCCGTCCCCTAATCCTAACCCGTACGCTAACACTAACCCACGCCCTCACACGCACGCTCCCCCTAAAGCTTTGCCGTAACCTCACCTGGACCCTAAACCGTCCCCGTCCCCTAACCCTAACCCTAGCCCGAACCCTAACCCTAACCCTTCCCCGAAGCCTGACCCTCACCCGTCCCCTAATCCTAACCCGTACGCTAACACTAACCCGCGCCCTCACACGCACGCTCCCCCTAAAGCGTTGCCGTACCCTCACCTGGTCCCTGAACCGTCCCCGTCCCCTAACCCTAACCCTAGCCCGAACCCTAACCCTAACCCTTCCCCGAAGCCTGACCCTCACCCGTCCCCTAATCCTAACCCGTACGCTAACACTAACCCGCGCACTCTCACGCACGCTCCCCCTAAAGGGTTGCCTTACCCTCACCTGGACCCTAAACCGTCCCCATCCCCTAACCCTAAACCTAGACAGAACCCTAGCCCTAACACTTCCCCGAAGCCTGACCCTCACCCGTCCCCTAATCCTAACCCGTACGCTAACACTAACCCGTGCCCTCACACGCACGCTCCCCCTAAAGCGTTGCCGTACCCTCACCTTGACCCTAAACCATCCCCGTCCACTAACCCTAACCCTAGCCAGAACCCTAACCCTAACCCTTCCCTGAAGCCTGACCCTCACCCGTCCCCTAATCCTAACCCATACGCTAACACTAACCCACGCCCTCACACGCATGCTCCCCCTAAAGCGTTGCCGTACCCTCACCTGGACCCTAAACCGTCCCCGTCCCCTAACCCTAACCCTAGCCCGAACCCTAACCCTAACCCTTCCCCGAAGCCTGACCCTCACCCGTCCCCTAATCCTAACCCGTACGCTATCACCCACCCGCGCCCTCACACACACACTCCCCCTTAAGTGTTGCCGTACCCTCACTTGGACCCTAAACCGTCCCCGTCCCCTAACCCTAACCCTAGCCCGAACCCTAACCCTAACCCTTCCCCGAAGCCTGACCCTCACCCGTCCCGTAATCCTAACACGTACGCTATCACTAACCCGCGCCCTCACACGCACGCTCCCTCTAAAGCGTTGCCGTACCCTCACCTGGACCCTAAACCGGCCCCGTCCCCTAACCCTAACCCTAGCCCGAACCCTAACCCTAACCCTTCCCCGAAGCCTGACCCTCACCCGTCCCCTAATCCTAACCCGTACGCTAACACTAACCCGCGCCCTCACACGCACGCTCCCCCTAAAGCGTTGTCGTACCCTCACCTGGACCCTAAACTGTCCCCATCCCCTAACCCTAACCCTAGCCCGAACCCTAACCCTAAACCTTCCCCGAAGCCTGACCCTCACCCGTCCCCTAATCCTAACCCGTACGCTAACACTAACCCGCGCCCTCACACGCACGCTCCCCCTAAAGCGTTGCCGTACCCTCACCTGGACCCTAAACCGTCCCCGTCCCCTAACCCTAACCCTAGCCCGAACCGTAACCCTAACCCTTCCCTGAAGCCTGACCCTCACCCGTCCCCTAATCCTAACCCGTACGCTAACACTAACCCGCGCCCTCACACGCACGCTCCCCCTAAAGGGTTGCCGTACCCTCACCTGGACCCTAAACCGTCCCCGTAACCTAACCCTAACCCTAGCCCGAACCCTAACCCTAACCATTCCCCGAAGCCTGACCCTCACCCGTCCCCTAATCCTAACCCGTACGCTAACACTAACCCGCGCCCTCACACGCACGCTCCCCCTAAAGCGTTGCCATACCCTCACCTGGACCCGAAACCGTCCCCGTCCCCTAACCCTAACCCTAGCCCGAACCCTAACCCTAACCCTACCCCGAAGCCTGACCCTCACCCGTCCCCTAATCCCAACCCGTACGCTAACACTAACCCGCGTGCTCACACGCACGCTCCCCCTAAAGCGTTGCCGTACCCTCACCTGGATCCTAAACCGTCCCCGTCCCCTAACCCTAACCCTAGCCCGAACCCTAACCCTAACACTTCCCCGAAGCCTGACCCTCACCCGTCCCCTAATCCTAACCCGTACGCTAATACTAACCCGCGACCTCACACGCACGCTCCCCCTAAAGCGTTGCCATACCCTCACCTGGACCCTAAACCGTCCCCATCCCCTAACCCTAACCCTAGCCCGAACCCTAACCCTAACCCTTCCCTGAAGCCTGACCCTCACCCGTCCCCTAATCCTAACCCGTACGCTAACACTAACCAGCACCCTCACACGCACGCTCCCCCTGAAGCGTTGCCGTACCCTCACCTGGACCCTAAACCGTCCCCGTCCCCTAACCCTAACCCTAGCCGAACCCTAACCCTAACCCTTCCCCGAAGCCTGACCCTCACCCGTCCCCTAATCCTAACCCGTACGCTAACACTAACCCATGCCCTCACACGCACGCTCCCCCTAAAGCGTTGCCGTACCCTCACCTGGACCCTAAACCGTCCCCGTCCCCTAACCCTAACCCTAGCCCGAACCCTAACCCTAACCCTTCCCCGAAGCATGACCCTCACCCGTCCCATAATCCTAACCCGTACGCTAACACTAACTCGCGCCCTCACACGCACGCTCTCCCTAAAGCGTTGCCGTACCCTCACCTGGACCCGAAACCGTCCCCGTCCCCTAACCCTAACCCTAGCCCGAACCCTAACCCTAACCCTTCCCCGAAGCCTGACCCTCACCCGTCCCCTAATCCTAACCAGTTCGCTAACACTAACCCGCGCCCTCACACGCACGCTCCCCCTAAAGCGTTGCCGTACCCTCACCTGGACCCTAAACCGTCCCCGTCCCCGTCCCCTAACCCTAGCCGAACCCTAACCCTAACCCTTCCCAGAAGCCTGACCCTCACCCGTCCCCTAATCCTAACCCGTATGCTAACACTAACCCGCGCCCTCACATGCACGCTCCCCCTAAAGCGTTGCCGTACCCTCATCTGGACCCTAAACCGTCCCCGTCCCCTAACCCTAACCCTAGCCCGAACCCTAACCCTAACCCTTCCCCGAAGCCTGACCCTCACCCGTCCCCTAATCCTAACCTGTACGCTAACAGTAACCCGCGCCCTCACACGCACGCTCCCCCTAAAGTGTTGCCGTACCCTCACCTGGACCCTAAACCGTCCCCGTCTCCTAACCCTAACCCTAGCCCGAACCCTAACCCTAACCCTTCCCCGAAGCCTGACCCTCACCCGTCCCCTAATCCTAACCTGTACGCTAACACTAACCCGCGCCCTCACACGCACGCTCCCCCTAAAGGGTTGCCGTACCCTCACCTGGACCCTAAACCGTCCCCGTCCCCTAACCCTAACCCTAGCCAGAACCCTAACCCTAACCCTTCCCCGAAGCCTGACCCTCACCCGTCCCCTAATCCTAACCCGTACGCTAACACTAACCCGCGCCCTCACACGCCCGCTCCCCATAAAGCGTTGCCGTACCCTCACCTGGACCCTAAACCGTCCCCGTCCCCTAACCCTAACCCTAGCCCGAACCCTAACCCTAACCCTTCCCCGAAGCCTGACCCTCACCCGTCCCCTAATCCTAACCCGTACGCTAACACTAACCCGCGCCCTCCCACGCACGCTCCCCCTAAAGCGTTGCCGTACCCTCACCTGGACCCTAAACCGTCCCCGTCCCCTAACCCTAACCCTAGCCCGAACCCTAACCCTAACCCTTCCCCGAAGCCTGACCCTCACCCGTCTCCTAATCCTAACCCGTACGCTAACACTAACCGGCACCCTCACACGCATGCTCCCCCTGAAGCGTTGCCGTACCCTCACCTGGACCCTAAACCGTCCCCGTCCCCTAACCCTAACCCTAGCCGAACCCTAACCCTAACCCTTCCCCGAAGCCTGACCCTCACCCGTCCCCTAATCCTAACCCGTACGCTAACACTAACCCGTGCCCTCACACGCACGCTCCCCCTAAAGCGTTGCCGTACCCTCACCTGGACCCTAAACCGTCCCCGTCCCCTAACCCTAACGCTAGCCCGAACCCTAACCCTAACCCTTCCCCGAAGCATGACCCTCACCCGTCCCATAATCCTAACCCGTACGCTAACACTAACTCGCGCCCTCACACACACGCTCTCCCTAAAGCGTTGCCGTACCCTCACCTGGACCCGAAACCGTCCCCGTCCCCTAACCCTAACCCTAGCCTGAACCCTAACCCTAACCCTTCCCCGAAGCCTGACCCTCACCCGTCCCCTAATCCTAACCAGTTCGCTAACACTAACCCGCGCCCTCACACGCACGCTCCCCCTAAAGCGTTGCCGTACCCTCACCTGGACCCTAAACCGTCCCCGTCCCCGTCCCCTAACCCTAGCCGTACCCTAACCCTAACCCTTCCCCGAAGCCTGACCCTCACCCGTCCCCTAATCCTAACCCGTACGCTAACACTAACCCGCGCCCTCACACGCACGCTCCCCCTAAAGCGTTGCCGTACCCTCACCTGGACCCTAAACCGTCCCCGTCCCCTAACCCTAACCCTAGCCCGAACCCTAACCCTAACCCTTACCCGAAGCCTGACCCTCACCCGTCCCCTAATCCTAACCCGTACGCTAACAATAACCCGCGCCCTCACACGAACGCTCCCCCTAAAGCGTTGCCGTACCCTCACCTGGACCCTAAACCGTCCCCGTCCCCTAACCCTAACCCTAGCCAGAACCCTAACCCTAACCCTTCCCCGAAGCCTGACCCTCACCCGTCCCCTAATCCTAACCCGTACGCTAACACTAACCCGCGCCCTCACATGCACGCTCCCCCTAAAGCGTTGCCGTACCCTCACCTGGACCCTAAACCGTCCCCATCCCCTAACCCTAACCCTAGCCCGAACCCTAACCCTAACCCCTCCCCGAAGCCTGACCCTCACCCGTCCCCTAATCCTAACCCGTACGCTATCACTCACCCGCGCCCTCACACACACACACCCCCTTAAGTGTTGCCGTACCCTCACCTGGACCCTAAACCGTCCCCGTCCCCTAACCCTAACCCTAGCCCGAACCCTAACCCTAACCCTTCCCCGAAGCCTGACCCTCACCCGTCCCGTAATCCTAACACGTACGCTATCACTAACCCGCGCCCTCAGACGCACGCTCCCTCCAAAGCGTTGCCGTACCCTCACCTGGACCCTAAACCGGCCCCGTCCCCTAACCCTAACCCTAGCCCGAACCCTAACCTTAACCCTTCCCCGAAGCCTGACCCTCACCCGTCCCCTAATCCTAACCCGTACGCTAACACTAACCCGCGCCCTCACACGCACGCTCCCCCTAAAGCGTTGCCGTACCCTCACCTGGACCGTAAACCTTCCCCGTCCCCTAACCCTAACCCTAGCCCGAACCCTAACCCTAACCCTTCCCCGAAGCCTGACCCTCACCCGTCCCCTAATCCTAACCCGTACGCTAACACTAACCCGCGCCCTCACACGCACGCTCCCCCTAAAGCGTTGCCGTACACTCACCTGGACCCTAAACCGTCCCCGTCCCCTAACCCTAACCCTAGCCCGAACCCTAACCCTAACCCTTCCCCGAAGCCTGACCCTCACCCGTCCCCTAATCCTAACCCGTACGCTAACACTAACCCGCGCCCTCACACGCACGCGTCCCCTAAAGCGTTGCCGTACCCTCACCTGGACCCTAAACCGTCCCCGTCCCCTAAACCTAACCCTAGCCGAACCCTAAACCTAACCCTTCCCCGAAGCCTGACCCTCACCCGTCCCCTAATCCTAACCCGTACGCTAACACTATCCCGCGCCCTCACACGCACGCTCCCCCTAAAGCGTTGCCGTACCCTCACCTGGACCCTAAACCGTCCCCGTCCCCTAACCCTAACCCTAGCCCGAACCCTAACCCTAACCCTTCCCCGAAGCCTGACCCTCACCCGTCCCCTAATCCTAACCCGTACGCTAACACTAACCCGTGCCCTCACACGCACGCTCCCCCTAAAGCGTTGCCGTACCCTCACCTGGACCCTAAACCGTCCCCGTCCCCTAACCCTAACCCTAGCCCGAACCCTAACCCTAACCCTTCCCCGAAGCATGACCCTCACCCGTAGCCTAATCCTAACCCGTACGCTAACACTAACTCGCGCCCTCACACGCACGCTCTCCCTAAAGCTTTGCCGTACACTCACCTGGACCCGAAACCGTCCCCGTCCCCTAACCCTAACCCTAGCCCGAACCCTAACCCTACCCCTTCCCCGAAGCCTGACCCTCACCCTTCCCCTAATCCTAACCCGTAAGCTAACACTAACCCGCGCCCTCACACGCACGCTCCCCCTAAAGCGTTGCCGTACCCTCACCTGGACCCTAAACCGTCCCCGTCCCCGTCCCCTAACCCTAGCCGAACCCTAACACTAACCCTTCCCTGAAGCCTGACCCTCACACGTCCCCTAATCCTAACCCGTACGCTAACACTAACCCGCGCCCTCACACGCACGCTCCCCCTAAAGCGTTGCCGTCCCCTCACCTGGACCCTAAACCGTCCCCGTCCCCTAACCCTAACCCTAGCCCGAACCCTAACCCTAACCCTTCCCCGAAGCCTGACCCTCACCCGTCCCCTAATCCTAACCCGTACGCTAACACTAACCCGCGCCCTCACACGCACGCTCCCCCTAAAGCGTTGCCGTACCCTCACCTGGACCCTAAACCGTCCCCGTCCCCTAACCCTAACCCTAGCCCGAACCCTAACCCTAACCCTTCCCCGAAGCCTGACCCTCACCCCTCCCCTAATCCTAACCCGTACGCTAACACTAACCCGCGCCCTCACACGCACGCTCCCCCTAAAGCGTTGCCGTACCCTCACCTGGACCCTAAACCGTCCCCAACCCTAACCCTAAACCTAGCCCGAACCCTAACCCTAACCCTTCCCCGAAGCCTGACCCTCACCCGTCCCCTAATCCTAACCCGTACGCTAACACTAACCCGCGCCCTCACACGCACGCTCCCCCTAAAGCTTTGCCGTACCCTCACCTGGACCCTAAACCGTCCCCGTCCCCTAACCCCAACCCTAGCCGAACCGTAACCCTAACACTTCCCCGAAGCCTGACCCTCACCCGTCCCCTAATCCTAACCCGTACGCTAACACTAACCCGCGCCCTCACATGCACGCTCCCCCTAAAGCGTTTCCGTACCCTCACCTGGACCCTAAACCGTCCCCGTCCCCTAACCCTAACACTAGCCCGAACCCTAACCTTAACCCTTCCCCGAAGCCTGACACTCACCCGTCCCCTAATCCTAACCCGTACGCTAACACTAACCCGTGCCCTCACACGCACCCTCCCCCTAAAGCGTTGCCGTACCCTCACCTGGACCCTAAATCGTCCCCGTCCCCTAACCCTAACCCTAGCCCGAACCCTAACCCTAACCCTTCCCCGAAGCCTGACCCTCACCCGTACCCTAATCCTAACCCGTACGCTAACACTAACTCGCGCCCTCACACGCACGCTCCCCCTAAAGCGTTGCCGTACCCTCACCTGGACCCTAAACCGTCCCCGTCCCCTAACCCTAACCCTAGCCCGAACCCTAACCCTAACCCTTCCCCGAAGCCTGACCCTCACCCGTCCCCTAATCCTAACCCGTACGCTAACACTAACCCGCGCCCTCACACGCACGCTCCCCCTAAAGCGTTGCCGTACCCTCACCTGGACCCTAAACCGTCCCCATCCCCGTCCCCTAACCCTAGCCCGAACCCTAACCCTAACCCTTCCCCGAAGCCTGACCCTCACCCGTCCCCTAATCCTAACCCGTACGCTAACACTAACCCGCGCCCTCACACGCACGCTCCCCCTAAAGCGTTGCCGTACCCTCACCTGGACCCTAAACCGTCCCCGTCCCCTAACCCTAACCCTAGCCCGAACCCTAACCCTAACCCTTCCCCGAAGCCTGACCCTCACCCGTCCCCTAATCCTAACCCGTACGCTAACACTAACCCGCGCCCTCACACGCACGCTCCCCCTAAAGCGTTGCCGTCCCCTCACCTGGACCCTAAACCGTCCCCGTCCCCTAAACCTAACCCTAGCCCGAACCCTAACCCTAACCCTTCCCCGAAGCCTGACCCTCATCCGTCCCCTAATCCTAACCCGTACGCTAACACTAACCCGCGCCCTCACATGCACGCTCCCCCTAAAGCGTTGCCGTACCCTCACCTGGACCCTAAACCGTCCCCGTCCCCTAACCCTAACCCTAGCCCGAACCCTAACCCTAACGCTTCCCCGAAGCCTGACCCTCACCCGTCCCCTAATCCTAACCCGTACGCTAACACTAACCCGCGCCCTCACACGCACGCTCCCCCTAAAGCGTTGCCGTACCCTCACCTGGACCCTAAACCGTCCCCATCCCCGTCCCCTAACCCTAGCCCGAACCCTAACCCTAACCCTTCCCCGAAGCCTGACCCTCACCCGTCCCCTAATCCTAACCCGTACGCTAACACTAACCCGCGCCCTCACACGCACGCTCCCCCTAAAGCGTTGCCGTACCCTCACCTGGACCCTAAACCGTCCCCGTCCCCTAACCCTAACCCTAGCCCGAACCCTAACCCTAACCCTTCCCCGAAGCCTGACCCTCACCCGTCCCCTAATCCTAACCCGTACGCTAACACTAACCCACGCCCTCACACGCACGCTCCCCCTAAAGCGTTGCCGTCCCCTCACCTGGACCCTAAACCGTCCCCGTCCCCTAACCCTAACCCTAGCCCGAACCCTAACCCTAACCCTTCCCCGAAGCCTGACCCTCACCCCTCCCCTAATCCTAACCCGTACGCTAACACTAACCCGCGCCCTCACACGCACGCTCCCCCTAAAGCGTTGCCGTACCCTCACCTGGACCCTAAACCGTCCCCAACCCTAACCCTAAACCTAGCCCGAACCCTAACCCTAACCCTTCCCCGAAGCCTGACCCTCACCCGTCCCCTAATCCTAACCCGTACGCTAACACTAACCCGCGCCCTCACACGCACGCTCCCCCTAAAGCGTTGCCGTACCCTCACCTGGACCCTAAACCGTCCCCGTCCCCTAACCCTAACCCTAGCCCGAACCCTAACCCTAACACTTCCCCGAAGCCTGACCCTCACCCGTCCCCTAATCCTAACCCGTACGCTAACACTAACCCGCGCCCTCACACGCACGCTCCCCCTAAAGCGTTGCCGTACCCTCACCTGGACCCTAAACCGTCCCCGTCCCCTAACCCTAACCCTAGCCCGAACCCTAACCCTAACCCTTCCCCGAAGCCTGACCCTCACCCGTCCCCTAATCCTAACCCGTACGCTAACACTAACCCGCGCCCTCACATGCACGCTCCCCCTAAAGCGTTGCCGTCCCCTCACCTGGACCCTAAACCGTCCCCGTCCCCTAACCCTAACCCTAGCCCGAACCCTAACCCTAACCCTTCCCCGAAGCCTGACCCTCACCCCTCCCCTAATCCTAACCCGTACGCTAACACTAACCCGCGCCCTCACACGCACGCTCCCCCTAAAGCGTTGCCGTACCCTCACCTGGACCCTAAACCGTCCCCAACCCTAACCCTAAACCTAGCCCGAACCCTAACCCTAACCCTTCCCCGAAGCCTGACCCTCACCCGTCCCCTAATCCTAACCCGTACGCTAACACTAACCCGCGCCCTCACACGCACGCTCCCCCTAAAGCTTTGCCGTACCCTCCACTGGACCCTAAACCATCCCCGTCCCCTAACCCTAACCCTAGCCCGAACCCTAACCCTAACCCTTCCCCGAAGCCTGACCCTCACCCGTCCCCTAATCCTAACCCGTACGCTAACACTAACCCGCGCCCTCACATGCACGCTCCCCCTAAAGCGTTGCCGTACCCTCACCTGGACCCTAAACCGTCCCCGTCCCCTAACCCTAACCCTAGCCCGAACCCTAACCCTAACACTTCCCCGAAGCCTGACCCTCACCCGTCCCCTAATCCTAACCCGTACGCTAACACTAACCCGCGCCCTCACACGCACGCTCCCCCTAAAGCGTTGCCGTACCCTCACCTGGACCCTAAACCGTCCCCGTCCCCTAACCCTAACCCTAGCCCGAACCCTAACCCTAACCCTTCCCCGAAGCCTGACCCTCACCCGTCCCCTAATCCTAACCCGTACGCTAACACTAACCCGCGCCCTCACACGCACGCTCCCCCTAAAGCGTTGCCGTCCCCTCACCTGGACCCTAAACCGTCCCCGTCCCCTAACCCTAACCCTAGCCCGAACCCTAACCCTAACCCTTCCCCGAAGCCTGACCCTCACCCCTCCCCTAATCCTAACCCGTACGCTAACACTAACCCGCGCCCTCACACGCACGCTCCCCCTAAAGCGTTGCCGTACCCTCACCTGGACCCTAAACCGTCCCCGTCCCCTAACCCTAACCCTAGCCCGAACCCTAACCCTAACACTTCCCCGAAGCCTGACCCTCACCCGTCCCCTAATCCTAACCCGTACGCTAACACTAACCCGCGCCCTCACACGCACGCTCCCCCTAAAGCGTTGCCGTACCCTCACCTGGACCCTAAACCGTCCCCGTCCCCTAACCCTAACCCTAGCCCGAACCCTAACCCTAACCCTTCCCCGAAGCCTGACCCTCACCCGTCCCCTAATCCTAACCCGTACGCTAACACTAACCCGCGCCCTCACACGCACGCTCCCCCTAAAGCGTTGCCGTCCCCTCACCTGGACCCTAAACCGTCCCCGTCCCCTAACCCTAACCCTAGCCCGAACCCTAACCCTAACCCTTCCCCGAAGCCTGACCCTCACCCCTCCCCTAATCCTAACCCGTACGCTAACACTAACCCGCGCCCTCACACGCACGCTCCCCCTAAAGCGTTGCCGTACCCTCACCTGGACCCTAAACCGTCCCCAACCCTAACCCTAAACCTAGCCCGAACCCTAACCCTAACCCTTCCCCGAAGCCTGACCCTCACCCGTCCCCTAATCCTAACCCGTACGCTAAGACTAACCCGCGCCCTCACACGCACGCTCCCCCTAAAGCGTTGCCGTACCCTCACCTGGACCCTAAACCGTCCCCGTCCCCTAACCCTAACCCTAGCCCGAACCCTAACCCTAACACTTCTCCGAAGCCTGACCCTCACCCGTCCCCTAATCCTAACCCGTACGCTAACACTAACGCGCGCCCTCACACGCACGCTCCCCCTAAAGCGTTGCCGTACCCTCACCTGGACCCTAAACCGTCCCCGTCCCCTAAGCCTAACCCTAGCCCGAACCCTAACCCTAAGCCTTCCCCGAAGCCTGACCCTCACCCGTCCCCTAATCCTAACCCGTACGCTAACACTAACCCACGCCCTCACACGCACGCTCCCCCTAAAGCGTTGCCTTACCCTCACCTGGACCCTAAACCATCCCCGTCCCCTAACCCTAACCCTAGCCCGAACCCTAACCCTAACCCTTCCCCGAAGCCTGACCCTCACCCGTCCCCTAATCCTAACCCGTACGCTAACACTAACCCGCGCCCTCACACGCACGCTCCCCCTAAAGCTTTGCCGTACCCTCACCTGGACCCTAAACCGTCCCCGTCCCCTAACCCTACCCTAGCCCGAACCCTAACCCTAACCCTTCCCCGAAGCCTGACCCTCACCCGTCCCCTAATCCTAACCCGTACGCTAACACTAACCCGCGCCCTCACACGCACGCTCCCCCTAAAGCTTTGCCGTACCCTCAACTGGACCCTAAACCGTCCCCGTCCCCTAACCCTAACCCTAGCCCGAACCCTAACCCTAACCCTTCCCCGAAGCCTGACCCTCACCCGTCCCTTAATCCTAACCCGTACGCTAACACTAACCCGCGCCCTCACACGCACGCTCCCCCTAAAGCGTTGCCGTACCCTCACCTGGACCCGAAACCGTCCCCGTCCCCTAACCCTAACCCTAGCCCGAACCCTAATCCTAACCCTTCCCCGAAGCCTGACCCTCACCCGTCCCATAATCCTAACCCGTACGCTAACACTAACCCGCGCCCTCACACGCACGCTCCCCCTAAAGCGTTGCCGTACCCTCACCTGGACCCTAAACCGTCCCCGTCCCCGAAACCTAACCCTAGCCCGAACCCTAACCCTAACCCTTCCCCGAAACCTGACCCTCACCCGTCCCCTAATCCTAACCCGTACGCTAACACTAACCCGCGCCCTCACACGCACGCTCCCCCTAAAGCGTTGCCGTACCCTCACCTGGACCCTAAACCGTCCCCGTCCCCTAACCCTAACCCTAGCCCGAACCCTAACCCTAACCCTTCCCCGAAGCCTGACCCTCACCCCTCCCCTAATCCTAACCCGTACGCTAACACTAACCCGCGCCCTCACACGCACGCTCCCCCTAAAGCGTTGCCGTACCCTCACCTGGACCCTAAACCGTCCCCAACCCTAACCCTAAACCTAGCCCGAACCCTAACCCTAACCCTTCCCCGAAGCCTGACCCTCACCCGTCCCCTAATCCTAACCCGTACGCTAACACTAACCCGCGCCCTCACACGCACGCTCCCCCTAAAGCTTTGCCGTACCCTCACCTGGACCCTAAACCGTCCCCGTCCCCTAACCCCAACCCTAGCCGAACCCTAACCGTAACACTTCCCCGAAGCCTGACCCTCACCCGTCCCCTAATCCTAACCCGTACGCTAACACTAACCCGCGCCCTCACACGCACGCTCCCCCTAAAGCGTTTCCGTACCCTCACCTGGACCCTAAACCGTCCCCGTCCCCTAACCCTAACACTAGCCCGAACCCTAACCTTAACCCTTCCCCGAAGCCTGACACTCACCCGTCCCCTAATCCTAACCCGTACGCTAACACTAACCCGTGCCCTCACACGCACGCTCCCCCTAAAGCGTTGCCGTACCCTCACCTGGACCCTAAATCGTCCCCGTCCCCTAACCCTAACCCTAGCCCGAACCCTAACCCTAACCCTTCCCCGAAGCCTGACCCTCACCCGTACCCTAATCCTAACCCGTACGCTAACACTAACTCGCGCCCTCACACGCACGCTCCCCCTAAAGCGTTGCCGTACCCTCACCTGGACCCTAAACCGTCCCCGTCCCCGTCCCCTAACCCTAGCCCGAACCCTAACCCTAACCCTTCCCCGAAGCCTGACCCTCACCCGTCCCCTAATCCTAACCCGTACGCTAACACTAACCCGCGCCCTCACACGCACGCTCCCCCTAAAGCGTTGCCGTACCCTCACCTGGACCCTAAACCATCCCCGTCCCCTAACCCTAACCCTAGCCCGAACCCTAACCCTAACCCTTCCCCGAAGCCTGACCCTCACCCGTCCCCTAATCCTAACCCGTACGCTAACACTAACCCGCGCCCTCACACGCACGCTCCCCCTAAAGCTTTGCCGTACCCTCACCTGGACCCTAAACCGTCCCCGTCCCCTAACCCTACCCTAGCCCGAACCCTAACCCTAACCCTTCCCCGAAGCCTGACCCTCACCCGTCCCCTAATCCTAACCCGTACGCTAACACTAACC
This sequence comes from Stenella coeruleoalba, assembly GCF_951394435.1. NCBI lineage: Eukaryota > Metazoa > Chordata > Mammalia > Artiodactyla > Delphinidae > Stenella > Stenella coeruleoalba. The sequence goes on along the minus strand of NW_027646361.1, from coordinate 1,411,906 downwards.
CGCGCCCTCACACGCACGCTCCCCCTAAAGCTTTGCCGTACCCTCAACTGGACCCTAAACCGTCCCCGTCCCCTAACCCTAACCCTAGCCCGAACCCTAACCCTAACCCTTCCCCGAAGCCTGACCCTCACCCGTCCCCTAATCCTAACCCGTACGCTAACACTAACCCGCGCCCTCACATGCACGCTCCCCCTAAAGCGTTGCCGTACCCTCACCTGGACCCTAAACCGTCCCCGTCCCCTAACCCTAACCCTAGCCCGAACCCTAACCCTAACGCTTCCCCGAAGCCTGACCCTCACCCGTCCCCTAATCCTAACCCGTACGCTAACACTAACCCGCGCCCTCACTCGCACGCTCCCCCTAAAGCGTTGCCGTACCCTGACCTGGACCCTAAACCGTCCCCATCCCCGTCCCCTAACCCTAGCCCGAACCCTAACCCTAACCCTTCCCCGAAGCCTGACCCTCACCCGTCCCCTAATCCTAACCCGTACGCTAACACTAACCCGCGCCCTCACACGCACGCTCCCCCTAAAGCGTTGCCGTACCCTCACCTGGACCCTAAACCGTCCCCGTCCCCTAACCCTAACCCTAGCCCGAACCCTAACCCTAACCCTTCCCCGAAGCCTGACCCTCACCCGTCCCCTAATCCTAACCTGTACGCTAACACTAACCCGCGCCCTCACACGCACGCTCCCCCTAAAGCGTTGCCGTCCCCTCACCTGGACCCTAAACCGTCCCCGTCCCCTAACCCTAACCCTAGCCCGAACCCTAACCCTAACCCTTCCCCGAAGCCTGACCCTCACCCCTCCCCTAATCCTAACCCGTACGCTAACACTAACCCGCGCCCTCACACGCACGCTCCCCCTAAAGCGTTGCCGTACCCTCACCTGGACCCTAAACCGTCCCCAACCCTAACCCTAAACCTAGCCCGAACCCTAACCCTAACCCTTCCTCGAAGCCTGACCCTCACCCGTCCCCTAATCCTAACCCGTACGCTAACACTAACCCGCGCCCTCACACGCACGCTCCCCCTAAAGCGTTGCCGTACCCTCACCTGGACCCTAAACCGTCCCCGTCCCCTAACCCTAACCCTAGCCCGAACCCTAACCCTAACACTTCCCCGAAGCCTGACCCTCACCCGTCCCCTAATCCTAACCCGTACGCTAACACTAACCCGCGCCCTCACACGCACGCTCCCCCTAAAGCGTTGCCGTACCCTCACCTGGACCCTAAACCGTCCCCGTCCCCTAACCCTAACCCTAGCCCGAACCCTAACCCTAAGCCTTCCCCGAAGCGTGACCCTCACCCGTCCCCTAATCCTAACCCGTACGCTAACACTAACCCACGCCCTCACACGCACGCTCCCCCTAAAGCGTTGCCTTACCCTCACCTGGACCCTAAACCATCCCCGTCCCCTAACCCTAACCCTAGCCCGAACCCTAACCCTAACCCTTCCCCGAAGCCTGACCCTCACCCGTCCCCTAAACCTAACCCGTACGCTAACACTAACCCGCGCCCTCACACGCACGCTCCCCCTAAAGCTTTGCCGTACCCTCACCTGGACCCTAAACCGTCCCCGTCCCCTAACCCTACCCTAGCCCGAACCCTAACCCTAACCCTTCCCCGAAGCCTGACCCTCACCCGTCCCCTAATCCTAACCCGTACGCTAACACTAACCCGCACCCTCACACGCACGCTCCCCCTAAAGCTTTGCCGTACCCTCAACTGGACCCTAAACCGTCCCCGTCCCCTAACCCTAACCCTAGCCCGAACCCTAACCCTAACCCTTCCCCGAAGCCTGACCCTCACCCGTCCCCTAATCCTAACCCGTACGCTAACACTAACCCGCGCCCTCACACGCACGCTCCCCCTAAAGCGTTGCCGTACCCTCACCTGGACCCTAAACCGTCCCCGTCCCCTAACCCTAACCCTAGCCCGAACCCTAACCCTAACGCTTCCCCGAAGCCTGAACCTCACCCGTCACCTAATCCTAACCCGTACACTAAAACACCAACCCGTGCCTTCACACGCACGCTCCCCCTAAAGCGTTGCCGTACCCTCACCTGGACCTGAAACCGTCCCCGTCCCCTAACCCTAACCCTAGCCCGAACCCTAATCCTAACCCTTCCCCGAAGCCTGACCCTCACCCCTCCCCTAATCCTAACCCGTACGCTAACACTAACCCGCGCCCTCACACGCACGCTCCCCCTAAAGCGTTGCCGTACCCTCACCTGGACCCTAAACCGTCCCCAACCCTAACCCTAAACCTAGCCCGAACCCTAACCCTAACCCTTCCCCGAAGCCTGACCCTCACCCGTCCCCTAATCCTAACCCGTACGCTAAGACTAACCCGCGCCCTCACACGCACGCTCCCCCTAAAGCGTTGCCGTACCCTCACCTGGACCCTAAACCGTCCCCGTCCCCTAACCCTAACCCTAGCCCGAACCCTAACCCTAACACTTCTCCGAAGCCTGACCCTCACCCGTCCCCTAATCCTAACCCGTACGCTAACACTAACGCGCGCCCTCACACGCACGCTCCCCCTAAAGCGTTGCCGTACCCTCACCTGGACCCTAAACCGTCCCCGTCCCCTAAGCCTAACCCTAGCCCGAACCCTAACCCTAAGCCTTCCCCGAAGCCTGACCCTCACCCGTCCCCTAATCCTAACCCGTACGCTAACACTAACCCACGCCCTCACACGCACGCTCCCCCTAAAGCGTTGCCTTACCCTCACCTGGACCCTAAACCATCCCCGTCCCCTAACCCTAACCCTAGCCCGAACCCTAACCCTAACCCTTCCCCGAAGCCTGACCCTCACCCGTCCCCTAATCCTAACCCGTACGCTAACACTAACCCGCGCCCTCACACGCACGCTCCCCCTAAAGCTTTGCCGTACCCTCACCTGGACCCTAAACCGTCCCCGTCCCCTAACCCTACCCTAGCCCGAACCCTAACCCTAACCCTTCCCCGAAGCCTGACCCTCACCCGTCCCCTAATCCTAACCCGTACGCTAACACTAACCCGCGCCCTCACACGCACGCTCCCCCTAAAGCTTTGCCGTACCCTCAACTGGACCCTAAACCGTCCCCGTCCCCTAACCCTAACCCTAGCCCGAACCCTAACCCTAACCCTTCCCCGAAGCCTCACCCTCACCCGTCCCTTAATCCTAACCCGTACGCTAACACTAACCCGCGCCCTCACACGCACGCTCCCCCTAAAGCGTTGCCGTACCCTCACCTGGACCCGAAACCGTCCCCGTCCCCTAACCCTAACCCTAGCCCGAACCCTAATCCTAACCCTTCCCCGAAGCCTGACCCTCACCCGTCCCATAATCCTAACCCGTACGCTAACACTAACCCGCGCCCTCACACGCACGCTCCCCCTAAAGCGTTGCCGTACCCTCACCTGGACCCTAAACCGTCCCCGTCCCCGAAACCTAACCCTAGCCCGAACCCTAACCCTAACCCTTCCCCGAAACCTGACCCTCACCCGTCCCCTAATCCTAACCCGTACGCTAACACTAACCCGCGCCCTCACACGCACGCTCCCCCTAAAGCGTTGCCGTACCCTCACCTGGACCCTAAACCGTCCCCGTCCCCTAACCCTAACCCTAGCCCGAACCCTAACCCTAACCCTTCCCCGAAGCCTGACCCTCACCCCTCCCCTAATCCTAACCCGTACGCTAACACTAACCCGCGCCCTCACACGCACGCTCCCCCTAAAGCGTTGCCGTACCCTCACCTGGACCCTAAACCGTCCCCAACCCTAACCCTAAACCTAGCCCGAACCCTAACCCTAACCCTTCCCCGAAGCCTGACCCTCACCCGTCCCCTAATCCTAACCCGTACGCTAACACTAACCCGCGCCCTCACACGCACGCTCCCCCTAAAGCTTTGCCGTACCCTCACCTGGACCCTAAACCGTCCCCGTCCCCTAACCCCAACCCTAGCCGAACCCTAATCCTAACACTTCCCCGAAGCCTGACCCTCACCCGTCCCCTAATCCTAACCCGTACGCTAACACTAACCCGCGCCCTCACACGCACGCTCCCCCTAAAGCGTTTCCGTACCCTCACCTGGACCCTAAACCGTCCCCGTCCCCTAACCCTAACACTAGCCCGAACCCTAACCTTAACCCTTCCCCGAAGCCTGACACTCACCCGTCCCCTAATCCTAACCCGTACGCTAACACTAACCCGTGCCCTCACACGCACGCTCCCCCTAAAGCGTTGCCGTACCCTCACCTGGACCCTAAACCGTCCCCGTCCCCTAACCCTAACCCTAGCCCGAACCCTAACCCTAACCCTTCCCCGAAGCCTGACCCTCACCCGTCCCCTAATCCTAACCCGTACGCTAACACTAACCCGCGCCCTCACACGCACGCTCCCCCTAAAGCGTTGCCGTACCCTCACCTGGACCCTAAACCATCCCCGTCCCCTAACCCTAACCCTAGCCCGAACCCTAACCCTAACCCTTCCCCGAAGCCTGACCCTCACCCGTCCCCTAATCCTAACCCGTACGCTAACACTAACCCGCGCCCTCACACGCACGCTCCCCCTAAAGCTTTGCCGTACCCTCACCTGGACCCTAAACCGTCCCCGTCCCCTAACCCTACCCTAGCCCGAACCCTAACCCTAACCCTTCCCCGAAGCCTGACCCTCACCCGTCCCCTAATCCTAACCCGTACGCTAACACTAACCCGCGCCCTCACACGCACGCTCCCCCTAAAGCTTTGCCGTACCCTCAACTGGACCCTAAACCGTCCCCGTCCCCTAACCCTACCCTAGCCCGAACCCTAACCCTAACCCTTCCCCGAAGCCTGACCCTCACCCGTCCCCTAATCCTAACCCGTACGCTAACACTAACCCGCGCCCTCACATGCACGCTCCCCCTAAAGCGTTGCCGTACCCTCACCTGGACCCTAAACCGTCCCCGTCCCCTAACCCTAACCCTAGCCCGAACCCTAACCCTAACGCTTCCCCGAAGCCTGACCCTCACCCGTCCCCTAATCCTAACCCGTACGCTAACACTAACCCGCGCCCTCACTCGCACGCTCCCCCTAAAGCGTTGCCGTACCCTGACCTGGACCCTAAACCGTCCCCATCCCCGTCCCCTAACCCTAGCCCGAACCCTAACCCTAACCCTTCCCCGAAGCCTGACCCTCACCCGTCCCCTAATCCTAACCCGTACGCTAACACTAACCCGCGCCCTCACACGCACGCTCCCCCTAAAGCGTTGCCGTACCCTCACCTGGACCCTAAACCGTCCCCGTCCCCTAACCCTAACCCTAGCCCGAACCCTAACCCTAACCCTTCCCCGAAGCCTGACCCTCACCCGTCCCCTAATCCTAACCTGTACGCTAACACTAACCCGCGCCCTCACACGCACGCTCCCCCTAAAGCGTTGCCGTCCCCTCACCTGGACCCTAAACCGTCCCCGTCCCCTAACCCTAACCCTAGCCCGAACCCTAACCCTAACCCTTCCCCGAAGCCTGACCCTCACCCCTCCCCTAATCCTAACCCGTACGCTAACACTAACCCGCGCCCTCACACGCACGCTCCCCCTAAAGCGTTGCCGTACCCTCACCTGGACCCTAAACCGTCCCCAACCCTAACCCTAAACCGAGCCCGAACCCTAACCCTAACCCTTCCCCGAAGCCTGACCCTCACCCGTCCCCTAATCCTAACCCGTACGCTAACACTAACCCGCGCCCTCACACGCACGCTCCCCCTAAAGCGTTGCCGTACCCTCACCTGGACCCTAAACCGTCCCCGTCCCCTAACCCTAACCCTAGCCCGAACCCTAACCCTAACACTTCCCCGAAGCCTGACCCTCACCCGTCCCCTAATCCTAACCCGTACGCTAACACTAACCCGCGCCCTCACACGCACGCTCCCCCTAAAGCGTTGCCGTACCCTCACCTGGACCCTAAACCGTCCCCGTCCCCTAACCCTAACCCTAGCCCGAACCCTAACCCTAAGCCTTCCCCGAAGCGTGACCCTCACCCGTCCCCTAATCCTAACCCGTACGCTAACACTAACCCACGCCCTCACACGCACGCTCCCCCTAAAGCGTTGCCTTACCCTCACCTGGACCCTAAACCATCCCCGTCCCCTAACCCTAACCCTAGCCCGAACCCTAACCCTAACCCTTCCCCGAAGCCTGACCCTCACCCGTCCCCTAAACCTAACCCGTACGCTAACACTAACCCGCGCCCTCACACGCACGCTCCCCCTAAAGCTTTGCCGTACCCTCACCTGGACCCTAAACCGTCCCCGTCCCCTAACCCTACCCTAGCCCGAACCCTAACCCTAACCCTTCCCCGAAGCCTGACCCTCACCCGTCCCCTAATCCTAACCCGTACGCTAACACTAACCCGCGCCCTCACACGCACGCTCCCCCTAAAGCTTTGCCGTACCCTCAACTGGACCCTAAACCGTCCCCGTCCCCTAACCCTAACCCTAGCCCGAACCCTAACCCTAACCCTTCCCCGAAGCCTGACCCTCACCCGTCCCCTAATCCTAACCCGTACGCTAACACTAACCCGCGCCCTCACACGCACGCTCCCCCTAAAGCGTTGCCGTACCCTCACCTGGACCCTAAACCGTCCCCGTCCCCTAACCCTAACCCTAGCCCGAACCCTAACCCTAACGCTTCCCCGAAGCCTGAACCTCACCCGTCACCTAATCCTAACCCGTACACTAAAACACCAACCCGTGCCTTCACACGCACGCTCCCCCTAAAGCGTTGCCGTACCCTCACCTGGACCTGAAACCGTCCCCGTCCCCTAACCCTAACCCTAGCCCGAACCCTAATCCTAACCCTTCCCCGAAGCCTGACCCTCACCCGTCCCATAATCCTAACCCGTACGCTAACACTAACCCGCGCCCTCACACGCACGCTCCCCCTAAAGCGTTGCCGTACCCTCACCTGGACCCTAAACCGTCCCGGTCCCCGAAACCTAACCCTAGCCCGAACCCTAACCCTAACCCTTCCCCGAAACCTGACCCTCACCCGTCCCCTAATCCTAACCCGTACGCTAACACTAACCCGCGCCCTCACACGCACGCTCCCCCTAAAGCGTTGCCGTACCCTCACCTGGACCCTAAACCGTCCCCGTCCCCTAACCCTAACCCTAGCCCGAACCCTAACCCTAACCCTTCCCCGAAGCCTGACCCTCACCCGTCCCCTGATCCTAATCCTTACGCTAACACTAACCCGAGCCCTCACACGCACGCTCCCCCTAAAGCGTTGCCGTACCCTCACCTGGACCCTAAACCGTCCCCGTCCCCTAACCCTAACCCTAACCCTAGCCCAAACCCTAACCCTAACCCTTCCCCGAAGCCTGACCCTCACCCGTCCCCTAATCCTAACCCGTACGCTTACACTAACCCGCGCACTCACACGCACGCTCCCCCTAAAGCGTTGCCGTACCCTCACTTGGACCCTAAACCGTCCCCGTCCCCTAACCCTAACCCTAGCCCGAACCCTAACCCTAAAACTTCCCCGAAACCTGACCCTCACCCGTCCCCTAATCCTAACCCGTACGCTAACACTAGCCCGCGCCCTCACACGCATGCTCCCCCTAAAGCGTTGCCGTACCATCACCTGGACCCTAAACCGTCCCCGTCCCCTAACCCTAACCCTAGCCCGAACCCTAACCCTAACCCTTCCCCGAAGCCTGACCCTCACCCGTCCCCTAATCCTAACCCGTACGCTAACACTAACCCGCGCCCTCACACGCACGCTCCCCCTAAAGCGTTGCCGTACCCTCACCTGGACCCTAAACCGTCCCCGTCCCCTAACCCTAACCCTAGCCCGAACCCTAACCCTAACCCTTCCCCGAAGCCTGACCCTCACCAGTCCCCTAATCCTAACCCGTACGCTAACACTAACCCGCACCCTCACACGCACGCTCCCCCTAAAGCGTTGCCATTCCCTCACCTGGACCTGAAACCGTCCCCGTCCCCTAACCCTAACCCTAGCCCGAACCCTAACCCTAACCCTTCCCCGAAGCCTGACCCTCACCCGTCCCCTAATCCAAACCCGTACGCTAACACTAACCCGCGCCCTCACACGCACGCTCCCCCTAAAGCGTTGCCGTACCCACACCTGGACCCTAAACCGTCCCCGTCCCCTAACCCTAACCCTAGCCCGAACCCTAACCCTAACCCTTCCCCGAAGCCTGACCCTCACCCGTCCCCTAATCCTAACCCGTACGCTAACACTAACCCGCGCCCTCACACGCACGCTCCCCCTAAAGCGTTGCCGTACCCTCACCTGGACCCTAAACCGTCCCCGTCCCCTAACCCTAACCCTAGTCCGAACCCTAACCCTAACTCTTCCCCGAAGCCTGACCCTCACCCGTCCCCTAATCCTAACCCGTACGCTAACACTAACCCGCGCCCTCACACGCACGCTCCCCCTAAAGCGTTGCCGTACCCTCACCTGGACCCTAAACCGTCCCCGTCCCCTAACCCTAACCCTAGCCCGAACCCTAACCCTAACCCTTCCCCGAAGCCTGACCCTCACCCGTCCCCTAATCCTAACCCGTACGCTAACACTAACCCGCGCCCTCACACGCACGCTCCCCCTAGAGCGTTGCCGTACCCTCACCTGGACCCTAAACCGTCCCCATCCCCTAACCCTAACCCTAGCCCGAACCCTAACCCTTCCCCTTCCCCGAAGCCTGACCCTCACCCGTCCCCTAATCCTAACCCGTACGCTAACACTAACCCTCGCCCTCACACGCACGCTCCCCCTAAAGCGTTGCCGTACCCTCACCTTGACCCTAAACCGTCCCCGTCACCTAACCCTAACCCTAGCCCGAACCCTAACACTAACCCTTCCCCGAAGCCTGACCCTCAACCGTCCCCTACTCCTAAACCGTACGCTAACACTAACCCACGCCCTCACACACACGCTCCCCCTAAAGCTTTGCCGTACCCTCACCTGGACTCTAAACCGTTCCTGTCACGTAACCCTAACCCTAGCCCGACCCCTAAACCTAACCCTTCCCCGAACCCTGACCCTCACCCGTCCCCTAATCCTAACGCGTACGCTAACACTAACCCGCGCACTCACACGCACGCTCCCCCTAAAGCGTTGCCGTATCCTCACCTGGACCCTAAACCGTCCCCGTCCCCTAACCCTACCCCTAGCCCGAACCCTAACCCTAACACTTCCCCGAAGCCTGACACTCGCCCGTCCCCTAATCCTAACCCGTACGCTAACACTAACCCGCGCCCTCACATGCACGCTCCCCCTAAAGCGTTGCCGTACCCTCACCTGGACCCTAAACCGTCCCCGTCCCCTAACCCTAACCCTAGCCCGAACCCTAAACCTAACCCTTCCCCGAAGCCTGACCCTCACCCGTCCCATAATCCTAACCCGTACGCTAACACTAACCCGCGCCCTCACACGCACGCTCCCCCTAAAGCGTTGCCGTACCCTCACCTGGACCGTAAACCGTCCCCGTCCCCGTCCCCTAACCCTAGCCCGAACCCTAAACCTAACACTTCCCCGAAGCCTGACCCTCACCCGTCCCCTAATCCTAACCCATACGCTAACACTAACCGGCGCCCTCACACGCACACTCCCCCTAAAGCGTTGCCATACCCTCACCTGGACCCTAAACCGTCCCCATTCCCTAACCCTAACCGTAGCCCGAACCCTAACCCTAACCCTTCCCCGAAGCCTGACCCTCACCCGTCCCCTAATCCTAACCCGTATGCTAACACTAACCCGCGCTCTCACACGCACGCTCCCCCTAAAGCGTTGCCGTACCCTCACCTGGACCCTAAACCGTCCCCGTCCCCTAACCCTAACCCTAGCCCGAACCCTAACCCTAACCCTTCCCCGAAGCCTGACCCTCACCCGTCCCATTATCCTAACCCGTACGCTAACACTACCCCGCGCCCTCACACGCACGCTCCCCCTAAAGCGTTGCCTTACCCTCACCTGGACCCTAAACCGTCCCCGTCCCCTAACCCTAACCCTAGCCCGAACCCTAACCCTAACCCTTCCCCGAAGCCTGACCCTCACCCGTCCCCTAATCCTAACCCGTACACTAACACCAACCCGCGCCCTCACACGCACGCTCCCCCTAAAGCGTTGCCGTACCCTCACCTGGACCCTAAACCATCCCCGTCCCCTAACCCTAACCCTAGCCCGAACCCTAACCCTAACCCTTCCCCGAAGCCTGACCCTCACCCGTCCCCTAATCCTAACCCGTTCGCTAACATTAACCCGCGCCCTCACACGCACGCTCCCCCTAAAGCGTTGCCGTACCCTCACCTGGACCCTAAACAGTCCCCATCCCCTAACCCTAACCCTAGCCCGAACCCTAACCCTAACCCTTCCCCAAAGCCTGACCCTCACCCGTCCCCTAATCCTAACCCGTACGCTAACACTAACCCGCGCCCTCACACGCACGCTCCCCCTAAAGCGTTGCCGTACCATCACATGGACCCTAAACCGTCCCCGTCCCCTAACCCTAACCCTAGCCCGAACCCTAACCCTAACCCTTCCCCGAAGCCTGACCCTCACCCGTCCCCTAATCCTAACCCGTACGCTAACACTAACCCGCGCCCTCACACGCACGCTCCCCCTAAAGCGTTGCCGTACCCTCACGTGGACCCTAAACCGTCCCCGGTCCTAACCCTAACCCTAGCCCGAACCCTAACCCTAACCCTTCCCCGAAGCCTGACCCTCACCCGTCCCCTAATCCTAACCCGTACACTAACACTAACCCGCGCACTCACACGCATGCTCCCCCTAAAGCGTTGCCGTACCCTCACCTGGACCCTAAACCGTCCCCATCCCCTAACCCTAACCCTAGCCCGAACCCTAACCCTAACACTTCCCCGAAGCCTGACTCTCACACGTCCCCTAATCCTAACCCGTACGCTAACACTAACCCGCGCCCTCACACGCACGCTCCCCCTAAAGCGTTGCCGTACCCTCACCTAGACCCTAAACCGTCCCCGTCCCCTAAACCTAACCCTAGCCCGAACCCTAACCCTAACCCTTCCCCAAAGCCTGACCCTCACCCGTCCCCTAATCCTAACCCGTACGCTAACACTAACCCGCGCCCTCACACGCACGCTCCCCCTAAAGCGTTGCCGTACCCTCACCTGGACCCTAAACCGTCCCCGTCCCCTAACCCTAACCCTAGCCCGAACCCTAACCCTAACCCTTCCCCGAAGCCTGACCCTCACCAGTCCCCTAATCCTAAGCCGTACGCTAACACTAACGCGCGCCCTCACACGCACGCTCCCTCTAAAGCGTTACCGTACCCTCACCTGGACCCTAAACCGTCCCCGTCCCCTAACCCTAACCCTAGCCCGAACCCTAACCCTAACACTTCCCCGAAGCCTGACCCTCACCCGTCCCCTAATCCTAACCCGTACGCTAACACTAACCCGCGCCCTCACACGCACGCTCCCCCTAAAGCGTTGCCGTACCCTCACCTGGACCCTATACCGTCCCCGTCCCCTAACCCTAACCCTACCCCGAACCCTAAACCTAACCCTTCCCCGAAGCCTGACCCTCACCCGTCCCCTAATCCTAACCCGTACGCTAACACTAACCCGTGCCCTCACACGCACGCTCCCCCTAAAGCGTTGCCGTACCCTCACCTGGACCCTAAACCGTCCCCGTCCCCTAACCCTAACCCTAGCCCGAACCCTAACCCTAACCCTTCCCCGAAGCCTGACCCTCACCCGTCCCCTAATCCTAACCCGTACGCTAACACTAACCCACGCCCTCACACGCACGCTCACGCTAAAGCGTTGCCGTACCCTCACCTAGACCCTAAACCGTCCCCGTCCCCTAACCCTAACCCTAGCCCGAACCCTTACCCTAACCCTTCCCCGAAGCCTGACCCTCACCCGTCCCCTAATCCTAACCCGTACGCTAACACTAACCCGCGCCCTCACACGCACGCTCCCCCTAAAGCGTTGCCGTACCCTCACCTGGACCCTAAACCGTCCCCGTCCCCTAACCCTAACCCTAGCCCGAACCCTAAACCTAACCCTTCCCCGAAGCCTGACCCTCACCCGTCCCCTAATCCTAACCCGTACGCTAACACTAACCCACGCCCTCACACGCACGCTCCCCCTAAAGCGTTGCCGTACCCTCACCTGGACCCTAAACCGTCCCCGTCCCCTAACCCTAATCCTAGCCCGAACCCTAACCCTAACCCTTCCCCGAAGCCTGACCCTCACCCGTCCCCTAATCCTAACCCGTACGCTAACACTAACCCGCGCCCTCACACGCACGCTCCCCCTAAAGCATTGCCGTACCCTCACCTGGACCCTAAACCGTCCCCGGTCCTAACCCTAACCCTAGCCCGAACCCTAACCCTAACCCTTCCCCGAAGCCTGACCCTCACCTGTCCCCTAATCCTAACCCGTACGCTAACACTAACCCGCGCCCTCACACGCACGCTCCCCCTAAAGCGTTGCCGTACCCTCACCTGGACCCTAAACCGTCCCCATCCCCTAACCATAACCCTAGCCCGAACCCTAACCCTAAACCTTCCCCGAAGCCTGACCCTCACACGTCCCCTAATCCTAACCCGTACGCTAACACTAACCCGCGCCCTCACACGCACGCTCCCCCTAAAGCGTTGCCGTACCCTCACCTGGACCCTAAACCGTCCCCGTCCCCTAACCCTAACCCTAGCCCGAACCCTAACCCTAACCCTTCCCCGAAGCCTGACCCTCACCCGTCCCCTAATCCTAACCTGTACGCTAACACTAACACGCGCCCTCACACGCACGCTCCCCCTAAAGCGTTGCCGTACCCTCACCTGGACCCTAAACCGTCCCCGGTCCTAACCCTAACCCTAGCCCGAACCCTAACCCTAACCCTTCCCCGAAGCCTGACCCTCACCCGTCCCCTAATCCTAACCCGTACGCTAACACTAACCCGCGCCCTCACACGCACGCTCCCCCTAAAGCGTTGCCGTACCCTCACCTGGACCCGAAACCGTCCCCATCCCCTAACCCTAACCGTAGCCCGAACCCTAACCCTAACCCTTCCCCGAAGCCTGACCCTCACACGTCCCCTAATCCTAACCCGTACGCTAACACTAACCCACGCCCTCACACGCACGCTCCCCCTAAAGCGTTGCCGTACCCTCACCTGGACCCTAAACCATCCCCGTCCCCTAACCCTAACCCTAGCCCGAACCCTAACCCTAACCCTTCACCAAAGCCTGACCCTCACCCGTCCCCTAATCCTAACCCGTACGCTAACACTAACCCGCGCCCTCACACGCACGCTCCCCTTAAAGCTTTGCCGTACCCTCACCTGGACCCTAAACCGTTACCGTCCCCTAACCCTAACCCTAGCCCGAACCCTAAACCTAACACTTCCCCGAAGCCTGACCCTCACCTGTCCCCTAATCCTAACCCGTACGCTAACACTAACCCGCGCCCTCACACGCACGCTCCCCCTAAAGCTTTGCCGTACCCTCAACTGGACCCTAAACCGTCCCCGTCCCCTAACCCTAACCCTAGCCCGAACCCTAACCCTAACCCTTCCACGAAGCCTGACCCTCACCCGTCCCCTAATCCTAACCCGTACGCTAACAGTAACCCGCGCCCTCACACGCACGCTCCCCCTAAAGCGTTGCCGTACCCTCACCTGGACCCTAAACCGTCCCCGTCCCCTAACCCTAACCCTAGCCCGAACCCTAACCCTAACGCTTCCCCGAAGCCTGAACCTCAACCGTCACCTAATCCTAGCCCGTACGCTAACACTAACCCGTGCCTTCACACGCACGCTCCCCCTAAAGCGTTGCCGTACCCTCACCTGGACCCGAAACCGTCCCCGTCCCCTAACCCTAACCCTAGCCCGAACCCTAACCCTAACCCTTCCCCGAAGCCTGACCCTCACCCGTCCCCTGATCCTAATCCTTACGCTAACACTAACCCGAGCCCTCACACGCACGCTCCCCCTAAAGCGTTGCCGTACCCTCACCTGGACCCGAAACCGTCCCCGTCCCCTAACCCTAACCCTAGCCCGAACCCTAACCCTAACCCTTCCCAGAAGCCTGACCCTCACCCGTCCCCTAATCCAAACACGTACGCTAACACTAACCCGCGCCCTCACACGCACGCTCCCCCTAAGGCATTGCCGTACCCTCACCTGGACCCTAAACCGTCCCCGTCCCGTAACCCTAACCCTAGCCCGAACCCTAACCCTAATCCTTCCCCGAAGCCTGACCCTCACCCGTCCCGTAATCCTAACACGTACGCTATCACTAACCCGCGCCCTCACACACACGCTCCCTCTAAAGCGTTGCCGTACCCTCACCTGGACCCTAAACCGGCCCCGTCCCCTAACCCTAACCCTAGCCCGAACCCTAACCCTAACCCTTCCCCGAAGCCTGACCCTCACCCGTCCCCTAATCCTAACCCGTACGCTAACACTAACCCGCGCCCTCACACGCACGCTCCCCCTAAAGCGTTGCCGTACACTCACCTGGACCCTAAACCGTCCCCATCCCCTAACCCTAACCCTAGCCCGAACCCTAACCCTAACCCTTCCCCGAAGCCTGACCCTCACCCGTCCCCTAATCCTAATCCGTACGCTAACACTAACCCGCGCCCTCACACGCACGCTCCCCCTAAAGCGTTGCCGTACCATCACATGGACCCTAAACCGTCCCCGTCCCCTAACCCTAACCCTAGCCCGAACCCTAACCCTAACCCTTCCCCGAAGCCTGACCCTCACCCGTCCCTTAATCCTAACCCGTACGCTAACACTAACCCGCGCCCTCACACGCACGCTCCCCCTAAAGCGTTGCCGTACCCTCACCTGGACCCTAAACCGTCCCCATCCCCAACCCTAACCCTAGCCCGAACCCTAAACCTAACCCTTCCCCGAAGCCTGACACTCACACGTCCCCTAATCCTAACCCGTACGCTAACACTAACCCTCGCCCTCACACGCACGCTCCCCCTAAAGCGTTGCCGTACCCTCACCTGGACCCTAAACCGTCCCCGTCCCCTAACCCTAACCCTAGCCCGAACCCTAACCCTAACCCTTCCCCGAAGCCTGACCCTCACCCGTCCCCTAATCCTAACCCGTACGCTAACACTAACCCGCGCCCTCACACGCACGCTCCCCCTAAAGCGTTGCCGTACACTCACGTGGACCCTAAACCGTCCCCGGTCCTAACCCTAACCCTAGCCCGAACCCTAACCCTAACCCTTCCCCGAAGCCTGACCCTCACCCGTCCCCTAATCCTAACACGTACGCTAACACTAACCCGCGCCCTCACACGCATGCTCCCCCTAAAGCGTTGCCGTACCCTCACCTGGACCCTAAACCGTCCCCATCCCCTAACCCTAACCCTAGCCCGAACCCTAACTCTAACCCTTCCCCGAAGCCTGACCCTCACACGTCCCCTAATCCTAACCCGTACGCTAACACTAACCCGCGCCCTCACACGCACGCTGCCCCTAAAACGTTGCCGTACCCTCACCTGGACCCTAAACCGTCCCCGTCCCCGTCCCCTAACCCTAGCCCGAACCCTAACCCTAACCCTTCCCCGAAGCCTGACCCTCCCCCGTCCCCTAATCCTAACCCGTACGCTAACACTAACCCGCGCCCTCACACGCACGCTCCCCCTAAAGCGTTGCCGTACCCTCACCTGGACCCTATACCGTCCCCGGTCCTAACCCTAACCCTAGCCCGAACCCTAACCCTAACCCTTCCCCGAAGCCTGACCCTCACCCGTCCCCTAATCCTAACCCGTACGCTAACACTAACCCGCGCCCTCACACGCACGCTCCCCCTAAAGCGTTGCCGTACCCTCACCTGGACCCTAAACCGTCCCCATCCCCTAACCCTAACCCTAGCCCGAACCCTAACCCTAACCCTTCCCCGAAGCCTGACTCTCACACGTCCCCTAATCCTAACCCGTACGCTAACACTAACCCGCGCCCTCACACGCACGCTCCCCCTAAAGCGTTGCCGTACCCTCACCTAGACCCTAAACCGTCCCCGTCCCCTAAACCTAACCCTAGCCCGAACCTTAACCCTAACCCTTCCCCGAAGCCTGACCCTCACCCGTCCCCTAATCCTAACCCGTACGCTAACACTAACCCGCGCCCTCACACGCACGCTCCCCCTAAAGCGTTGCCGTACCCTCACCTGGACCCTAAACCGTCCCCGTACCCTAACCCTAACCCTAGCCCGAACCCTAACCCTAACCCTTCCCCGAAGCCTGACCCTCACCAGTCCCCTAATCCTAAGCCGTACGCTAACACTAACGTGCGCCCTCACACGCACGCTCCCTCTAAAGCGTTGCCGTACCCTCACCTGGACCCTAAACCGTCCCCGTCCCCTAACCCTAACCCTACCCCGAACCCTAAACCTAACCCTTCCCCGAAGCCTGACCCTCACCCGTCCCCTAATCCTAACCCGTACGCTAACACTAACCCGTGCCCTCACACGCACGCTCCCCCTAAAGCGTTGCCGTACCCTCACCTGGACCCTAAACCGTCCCCGTCCCCTAACCCTAACCCTAGCACGAACCCTAACCCTAACCCTTCCCCGAAGCCTGACCCTCACCCGTCCCCTAATCCTAACCCGTACGCTAACACTAACCCACGCTCTCACACGCACGCTCACGCTAAAGCGTTGCCGTACCCTCACCTGGACCCTAAACCGTCCCCGTCCCCTAACCCTAACCCTAGCCCGAACCCTTACCCTAACCCTTCCCCGAAGCCTGACCCTCACACGTCCCCTAATCCTAACCCGTACGCTAACACTAACCCGCGCCCTCACACGCACACTCCCCCTAAAGCGTTGCCGTACCCTCACCTGGACCCTAAACCGTCCCCGTCCCCTAACCCTAACCCTAGCCCGAACCCTAAACCTAACCCTTCCCCGAAGCCTGACCCTCACCCGTCCCCTAATCCTAACCCGTACGCTAACACTAACCCACGCCCTCACACGCACGCTCCCCCTAAAGCGTTGCCGTACCCTCACCTGGACCCTAAACCGTCCCCGTCCCCTAACCCTAACCCTAGCCCGAACCCTAACCCTAACCCTTCCCCGAAGCCTGACCCTCACCCGTCCCCTAATCCTAACCCGTACGCTAACACTAACCCGCGCCCTCACACGCACGCTCCCCCTAAAGCGTTGCCGTACCCTCACCTGGACCCTAAACCGTCCCCGGTCCTAACCCTAACCCTAGCCCGAACCCGAACCCTAACCCTTCCCCGAAGCCTGACCCTCACCTGTCCCCTAATCCTAACCCGTACGCTAACACTAACCCGCGCCCTCACACGCACGCTCCCCCTAAAGCGTTGCCGTACCCTCACCTGGACCCTAAACCGTCCCCATCCCCTAACCCTAACCCTAGCCCGAACCCTAGCCCTAACCCTTCCCCGAAGCCTGACCCTCACACGTCCCCTAATCCTAACCCGTACGCTAACACTAACACGCGCCCTCACACGCACGCTCCCCCTAAACCGTTGCCGTACCCTCACCTGGACCCTAAACCGTCCCCGTCCCCTAACCCTAACCCTAGCCCGAACCCTAACCCTAACCCTTCCCCAAAGCCTGACCCTCACCCGTCCCCTAATCCTAACCTGTACGCTAACACTAACACGCGCCCTCACACGCACGCTCCCCCTAAAGCGTTGCCGTACCCTCACCTGGACCCTAAACCGTCCCCGGTCCTAACCCTAACCCTAGCCCGAACCCTAACCCTAACCCTTCCCCGAAGCCTGACCCTCACCCGTCCCCTAATCCTAACCCGTACGCTAACACTAACCCGCGCCCTCACACGCACGCTCCCCCTAAAGCGTTGCCGTACCCTCACTTGGACCCGAAACCGTCCCCATCCCCTAACCCTAACCCTAACCCTTCCCCAAAGCCTGACCCTCACACGTCCCCTAATCCTAACCCGTACGCTAACACTAACCCACGCCCTCACACGCACGCTCCCCCTAAAGCGTTGCCGTACCCTCACCTGGACCCTAAACCATCCCCGTCCCCTAACCCTAACCCTAGCCCGAACCCTAACCCTAACCCTTCCCCGAAGCCTGACCCTCACCCGTCCCCTAATCCTAACCCGTACGCTAACACTAACCCGCGCCCTCACACGCACGCTCCCCCTAAAGCTTTGCCGTACCCTCACCTGGACCCTAAACCGTCCCCGTCCCCTAACCCTAACCCTAGCCCGAACCCTAACACTAACCCTTCCCCGAAGCCTGACCCTCACCTGTCCCCTAATCCTAACCCGTACGCTAATACTAACCCGCGCCCTCACACGCACGCTCCCCCTAAAGCTTTGCCGTACCCTCAACTGGACCCTAAACCGTCCCCGTCCCCTAACCCTAACCCTAGCCCGAACCCTAACCCTAACCCTTCCCCGAAGCCTGACCCTCACCCGTCCCCTAATCCTAACCCGTACGCTAACACTAACCCGCGCCCTCACATGCACGCTCCCCCTAAAGCGTTGCCGTACCCTCACCTGGACCCTAAACCGTCCCCGTCCCCTAACCCTAACCCTAGCCTGAACCCTAACCCTAACGCTTCCCCGAAGCCTGAACCTCAACCGTCACCTAATCCTAACCCGTACGCTAACACTAACCCGTGCCTTCACACGCACGCTCCCCCTAAAGCGTTGCCGTACCCTCTCCTGGACCCAAAACCGTCCCCGTCCCCTAACCCTAACCCTAGCCCGAACCCTAACCCTAACCCTTCCCCGAAGCCTGACCCTCACCCGTCCCCTAATCCTAACCCGTACGCTAACACTAACCCGCGCCCTCACATGCACGCTCCCCCTAAAGCGTTGCCGTACCCTCACCTGGACCGTAAACCGTCCCCGTCCCCGAACCCTAAACCTAGCCCGAACCCTAATCCGAACCCTAACCCTAACCCTTCCCCAAAACCTGACCCTCACCCGTCCCCTAATCCTAACCCGTACGCTAACACTAACCCACGCCCTCACACGCACGCTCCCCCTAAAGCGTTGCCGTACCCTCACCTGGACCCTAAACCGTCCCCGTCCCCTAACCCTAACACTAGCCCGAACCCTAACCCTAACCCTTCCCCGAAGCCTGACCCTCACCCGTCCCCTGATCCTAATCCTTACGCTAACACTAACCCGAGCCCTCACACGCACGCTCCCCCTAAAGCGTTGCCGTACCCTCACCTGGACCCGAAACCGTCCCCGTCCCCTAACCCTAACCCTAGCCCGAACCCTAACCCTAACCCTTCCCCGAAGCCTGACCCTCACCCGTCCCCTAATCCACACCCGTACGCTAACACTAACCCGCGCCCTCACACGCACGCTCCCCCTAAAGCGTTGCCGTACCCTCACATGGACCCTAAACCGTCCCCGTCCCGTAACCCTAACCCTAGCCCGAACCCTAAACCTAACCCTTCCCCGAAGCCTGACCCTCACCCGTCCCGTAATCCTAACACGTACGCTATCACTAACCCGCGCCCTCACACGCACGCTCCCTCTAAAGCGTTGCCGTACCCTCACCTGGACCCTAAACCGGCCCCGTACCCTAACCCTAACCCTAGCCCGAACCCTAACCCTAACCCTTCCCCGAAGCCTGACCCTCACCCGTCCCCTAATCCTAACCCGTACGCTAACACTAACCCGCGCCCTCACACGCACGCTCCCCCTAAAGCATTGCCGTACCCTCACCTGGACCGTAAACCGTCCCCGTCCCCTAACCCTAACCCTAGCCCGAACCCTAACCCTTCCCCGAAGCCTGACCCTCACCCGTCCCCTAATCCTAACCCGTACGCTAACACTAACCCGCGCCCTCACACGCACGCTCCCCTAAAGCGTTGCCGTACCCTCACCTGGACCCTAAACCGTCCCCGTCCCCTAACCCTAACCCTAGCCCAAACCCTAACCCAAATCCTTCCCCGAAGCCTGACCCTCACCCGTCCCCTAATCCTAACCCGTACGCTAACACTAACCCGCGCCCTCACACGCACGCTCCCCCTAAAGCGTTGCCGTCCCCTCACCTGGACCCTAAACCGTCCCCGTCCCCTAACCCTAACCCTAGCCGAACCCTAACCCTAACCCTTCCCCGAAGCCTGACCCTCACACGTCCCCTAATCCTAACCCGTACGCTAACACTATCCCGCGCCCTCACACGCACGCTCCCCCTAAAGCGTTGCCGTACCCTCACCTGGACCCTAAACCGTCCCCGTCCCCTAACCCTAACCCTAGCCCGAACCCTAACCCTAACCCTTCCCCGAAGCCTGACCCTCACACGTCCCCTAATCCTAACCCGTACGCTAACACTAACCCATGCCCTCACACGCACGCTCCCCCTAAAGCGTTGCCGTACCCTCACCTGGACCCTAAACCGTCCCCGTCCCCTAACCCTATCCCTAGCCCGAACCCTAACCCTAACCCTTCCCCGAAGCATGACCCTCACCCGTACCCTAATCCTAACCCGTACGCTAACACTAACTCGCGCCCTCACACGCACGCTCTCCCTAAAGCGTTGCCGTACCCTCACCTGGACCCTAAACTGTCCCCGTCCCCTAACTCTAACCCTAGCCCGAACCCTAACCCTAACCCTTCCCCGAAGCCTGACCCTCACCCGTACCCTAATCCTAACCCGTACGCTAACACTAACTCGCGCCCTCATACGCACGCTCTCCCTAAAGCGTTGCCGTACCCTCACCTGGACCCGAAACCGTCCCCGTCCCCTAACCCTAACCCTAGCCCGAACCCTAACCCTAACCCTTCCCCGAAGCCTGACCCTCACCCGTCCCCTAATCCTAACCCGTACGCTAACTCTAACCCGCGCCCTCACACGCACGCTCCCCCTAAAGCGTTGCCGTACCCTCACCTGGACCCTAAACCGTCCCCGTCCCCGTCCCCTAACCCTAGCCCAACCCTAACCCTAACCCTTCCCCGAAGCCTGACCCTCACCCGTTCCCTAATCCTAACCCGTACGCTAACACTAACCCGCGCCCTCACATGCACGCTCCCTCTAAAGCGTTGCCGTACCCTCACCTGGACCCTAAACCGTCCCCGTCCCCTAACCCTAACCCTAGCCCGAACCCTAACCCTAACCCTTCCCCGAAGCCTGACCCTCACCCGTCCCCTAATCCTAACCCGTACGCTAACACTAACCCGCGCCCTCACACGCACGCTCCCCCTAAAGCGTTGCCGTACCCTCACCTGGACCCTAAACCGTCCCCGTCCCCTAACCCTAACCCTAGCCCGAACCCTAACCCTAACCCTTCCCCGAAGCCTGACCCTCACCCGTCCCCTAATCCTAACCCGTACGCTAACAGTAACCCGCGCCCTCACACGCACGCTCCCCCTAAAGCGTTGCCGTACCCTCACCTGGACCCTAAACCGTCCCCGTCCCCTAACCCTAACCCTAGCCCGATCCCTAACCCTAAACCTTCCCCGAAGCCTGACCCTCACCCGTCCCCTAATCCTAACCCGTACGCTAACACTAACCCGCGCCCTCACATGCACGCTCCCGCTAAAGGGTTGCCGTACCCTCACCTGGACCCTAAACCGTCCCCGTCCCCTAACCCTAACCCTAGCCCGAACCCTAACCCTAACCCTTCCCCGAAGCCTGACCCTCACCCGTCCCCTAATCCTAACCCGTACGCTAACACTAACTCGCGCCCTCACACGCACGCTCCCCCTAAAGTGTTGCCGTACCCTCACCTGGACCCTAAACCGTCCCCGTCCCCTAACCCTAACCCTAGCCCGAACCCTAACCCTAACCCTTCCCCGAAGCCTGACCCTCACCCGTCCCGTAATCCTAACACGTACGCTATCACTAACCCGCGCCCTCACACGCACGCTCCCTCTAAAGCGTTGCCGTACCCTCACCTGGACCCTAAACCGGTCCCGTCCCCTAACCCTAACCCTAGCCCGAACCCTAACCCTAACCCTTCCCCGAAGCCTGACCCTCACCCATCACCTAATCCTAACCCGTACGCTAACACTAACCCGCGCCCTCACACGCACGCTCCCCCTAAAGCGTTGCCGTACCCTCACCTGGACCGTAAACCGTCCCCGTCCCCTAACACTAACCCTAGCCCGAACCCTAACCCTAACCCTTCCCCGAAGCCTGACCCTCACCCGTCCCCTAATCCTAACCCGTACGCTAACACTAACCCGCGCCCTCACACGCACGCTCCCCCTAAAGCGTTGCCGTACCCTCACCTGGACCCTAAACCGTCCCCATCCCCTAACCCTAACCCTAGCCCAAACCCTAACCCTAACCCTTCCCCGAAGCCTGACGCTCACCCGTCCCCTAATCCTAACCCGTACGCTAACACTAACCCGCGCCCTCACACGCACGCTCCCCCTAAAGCGTTGCCGTACCCTCACCTGGACCCTAAACCGTCCCCGTCCCCTAACCCTAACCCTAGCCGAACCCTAACCCTAACCCTTCCCCGAAGCCTGACCCTCACCCGTCCCCTAATCGTAACCCGTACGCTAACACTATCCCGCGCCCTCACACGCACGCTCCCCCTAAAGCGTTGCCGTACCCTCACCTGGACCCTAAACCGTCCCCGTCCCCTAACCCTAACCCTAGCCCGAACCCTAACCCTAACCCTTCCCCGAAGCCTGACCCTCACCCGTCCCCTAATCCTAACCCGTACGCTAACACTAACCCGTGCCCTCACACGCACGCTCCCCCTAAAGCGTTGCCGTACCCTCACCTGGACCCTAAACCGTCCCCGTCCCCTAACCCTAACCCTAGCCCGAACCCTAACCCTAACCCTTGCCCGAAGCATGACCCTCACCCGTACCCTAATCCTAACCCGTACGCTAACACTAACCCGCGCTCTCACACGCACACTCCCCCTAAAGCGTTGCCGTACCCTCACCTGGACCCTAAACCGTCCCCGTCCCCTAACCCTAACCCTAGCCCGAACCCTAACCCTAACCCTTCCCCGAAGCCTGACCCTCACCCGTCCCATAATCCTAACCCGTACGCTAACACTACCCCACGCCCTCACACGCACGCTCCCCCTAAAGCGTTGCCTTACCCTCACCTGGACCCTAAACCGTCCCCGTGCCCTAACCCTAACCCTAGCCCGAACCCTAACCCTAACCCTTCCCCGAAGCCTGACCCTCACCCGTCCCCTAATCCTAACCCGTACGCTAACACTAACCCGCGCCCTCACACGCACGCTCCCCCTAAAGCGTTGCCGTACCCTCACTGGGACCCTAAACCGTCCCCGGTCCTAACCGTAACCCTAGCCCGAACCCTAACCCTAACCCTTCACCGAAGCCTGACCCTCACCCGTCCCCTAATCCTAACCCGTACGCTAACACTAACCCGCGCCCTCACACACACGCTCCCCCTAAAGCGTTGCCGTACCCTCACCTGGACCCTAAACCGTCCCCGTCCCCTAACCCTAACCCTAGCCCGAACCCTAACCCTAACCCTTCCCCGAAGCCTGACCCTCACCCGTCCCCTAATCCTAACCCGTACGCTAACACTAACCCGCGCCCTCACACGCACGCTCCCCCTAAAGCGTTGCCGTACCCTCACCTGGACCCTAAACCGTCCCCATCCCCTAACCCTAACCCTAGCCCGAACCCTAACCCTAACCCTTCCCCGAAGCCTGACCCTCACCCGTCCCCTAATTCTAACCCGTACGCTAACACTAACCCGCGCCCTCACACGCACGCTCCCCCTAAAGCGTTGCCGTACCCTCACATGGACCCTAAACCGTCCCCGTCCCCTAACCCTAACCCTAGCCCGAACCCTAACCCTAACCCTTCCCCGAAGCCTGACCCTCACCCGTCCCCTAATCCTAAACCGTACGCTAACACTAACCAGCGCCCTCACACGCACGCTCCCCCTAAAGCGTTGCCGTACCCTCACCTGGACCCTAAACCGTCCCCATCCCCTAACCCTAACCGTAGCCCGAACCCTAACCCTAACCCTTCCCCGAAGCCTGACCCTCACCCGTCCCCTAATCCTAACCCGTACGCTAACACTAACCCGCGCCCTCACACGCACGCTCCCCCTAAAGCGTTGCCGTACCCTCACCTGGACCCTAAACCGTCCCCGTCCCCTAACCCTAACCCTAGCCCGATCCCTAACCCTAAACCTTCCCCGAAGCCTGACCCTCACCCGTCCCCTAATCCTAACCCGTACGCTAACACTAACCCGCGCCCTCACATGCACGCTCCCGCTAAAGGGTTGCCGTACCCTCACCTGGACCCTAAACCGTCCCCGTCCCCTAACCCTAACCCTAGCCCGAACCCTAACCCTAACCCTTCCCCGAACCCTGACCCTCACCCGTCCCCTAATCCTAACCCGTACGCTAACACTAACTCGCGCCCTCACACGCACGCTCCCCCTAAAGTGTTGCCGTACCCTCACCTGGACCCTAAACCGTCCCCGTCCCCTAACCCTAACCCTAGCCCGAACCCTAACCCTAACCCTTCCCCGAAGCCTGACCCTCACCCGTCCCGTAATCCTAACACGTACGCTATCACTAACCCGCGCCCTCACACGCACGCTCCCTCTAAAGCGTTGCCGTACCCTCACCTGGACCCTAAACCGGTCCCGTCCCCTAACCCTAACCCTAGCCCGAACCCTAACCCTAACCCTTCCCCGAAGCCTGACCCTCACCCATCACCTAATCCTAACCCGTACGCTAACACTAACCCGCGCCCTCACACACACGCTCCCCCTAAAGCGTTGCCGTACCCTCACCTGGACCGTAAACCGTCCCCGTCCCCTAACACTAACCCTAGCCCGAACCCTAACCCTAACCCTTCCCCGAAGCCTGACCCTCACCCGTCCCCTAATCCTAACCCGTACGCTAACACTAACCCGCGCCCTCACACGCACGCTCCCCCTAAAGCGTTGCCGTACCCTCACCTGAACCCTAAACCGTCCCCATCCCCTAACCCTAACCCTAGCCCAAACCCTAACCCTAACCCTTCCCCGAAGCCTGACGCTCACCCGTCCCCTAATCCTAACCCGTACGCTAACACTAACCCGCGCCCTCACACGCACGCTCCCCCTAAAGCGTTGCCGTACCCTCACCTGGACCCTAAACCGTCCCTGTCCCCTAACCCTAACCCTAGCCGAACCCTAACCCTAACCCTTCCCCGAAGCCTGACCCTCACCCGTCCCCTAATCGTAACCCGTACGCTAACACTATCCCGCGCCCTCACACGCACGCTCCCCCTAAAGCGTTGCCGTACCCTCACCTGGACCCTAAACCGTCCCCGTCCCCTAACCCTAACCCTAGCCCGAACCCTAACCCTAACCCTTCCCCGAAGCCTGACCCTCACCCGTCCCCTAATCCTAACCCGTACGCTAACACTAACCCGTGCCCTCACACGCACGCTCCCCCTAAAGCGTTGCCGTACCCTCACCTGGACCCTAAACCGTCCCCGTCCCCTAACCCTAACCCTAGCCCGAACCCTAACCCTAACCCTTGCCCGAAGCATGACCCTCACCCGTACCCTAATCCTAACCCGTACGCTAACACTAACCCGCGCTCTCACACGCACACTCCCCCTAAAGCGTTGCTGTACCCTCACCTGGACCCTAAACCGTCCCCGTCCCCTAACCCTAACCCTAGCCCGAACCCTAACCCTAACCCTTCCCCGAAGCCTGACCCTCACCCGTCCCATAATCCTAACCCGTACGCTAACACTATCCCACGCCCTCACACGCACGCTCCCCCTAAAGCGTTGCCTTACCCTCACCTGGACCCTAAACCGTCCCCGTGCCCTAACCCTAACCCTAGCCCGAACCCTAACCCTAACCCTTCCCCGAAGCCTGACCCTCACCCGTCCCCTAATCCTAACCCGTACGCTAACACTAACCCGCGCCCTCACACGCACGCTCCCCCTAAAGCGTTGCCGTACCCTCACTGGGACCCTAAACCGTCCCCGGTCCTAACCGTAACCCTAGCCCGAACCCTAACCCTAACCCTTCACCGAAGCCTGACCCTCACCCGTCCCCTAATCCTAACCCGTACGCTAACACTAACCCGCGCCCTCACACACACGCTCCCCCTAAAGCGTTGCCGTACCCTCACTTGGACCCTAAACCGTCCCCGTCCCCTAACCCTAACCCTAGCCCGAACCCTAACCCTAACCCTTCCCCGAAGCCTGACCCTCACCCGTCCCCTAATCCTAACCCGTACGCTAACACTAACCCGCGCCCTCACACGCACGCTCCCCCTAAAGCGTTGCCGTACCCTCACCTGGACCCTAAACCGTCCCCATCCCCTAACCCTAACCCTAGCCCGAACCCTAACCCTAACCCTTCCCCGAAGCCTGACCCTCACCCGTCCCCTAATTCTAACCCGTACGCTAACACTAACCCGCGCCCTCACACGCACGCTCCCCCTAAAGCGTTGCCGTACCCTCACATGGACCCTAAACCGTCCCCGTCCCCTAACCCTAACCCTAGCCCGAACCCTAACCCTAACCCTTCCCCGAAGCCTGACCCTCACCCGTCCCCTAATCCTAAACCGTACGCTAACACTAACCAGCGCCCTCACACGCACGCTCCCCCTAAAGCGTTGCCGTACCCTCACCTGGACCCTAAACCGTCCCCATCCCCTAACCCTAACCGTAGCCCGAACCCTAACCCTAACCCTTCCCCAAAGCCTGACCCTCACACGTCCCCTAATCCTAACCCGTACGCTAACACTAACCCACGCCCTCACACGCACGCTCCCCCTAAAGCGTTGCCGTACCCTCACCTGGACCCTAAACCATCCCCGTCCCCTAACCCTAATCCTAGCCCGAACCCTAACCCTAACCCTTCCCCGAAGCCTGACCCTCACCCGTCCCCTAATCCTAACCCGTACGCTAACACTAACCCGCGCCCTCACACGCACACTCCCCCTAAAGCGTTGCCATACCCTCACCTGGACCCTAAACCGTCCCCATTCCCTAACCCTAACCCTAGCCCGAACCCTAACCCTAACCCTTCCCCGAAGCCTGACCCTCACCCGTCCCCTAATCCTAACCCGTATGCTAACACTAACCCGCGCTCTCACACGCACGCTCCCCCTAAAGCGTTGCCGTACCCTCACCTGGACCCTAAACCGTCCCCGTCCCCTAACCCTAACCCTAGCCCGAACCCTAACCCTAACCCTTCCCCGAAGCCTGACCCTCACCCGTCCCATAATCCTAACCCGTACGCTAACACTACCCCGCGCCCTCACACGCACGCTCCCCCTAAAGCGTTGCCATACCCTCACCTGGACCCTAAACCGTCCCCGTCCCCTAACCCTAACCCTAGCCCGAACCCTAACCCTAACCCTTCCCCGAAGCCTGACCCTCACCCGTCCCCTAATCCTAACCCGTACGCTAACACTAACACGCGCCCTCACACGCACGCTCCCCCTAAAGCGTTGCCGTACCCTCACTGGGACCCTAAACCGTCCCCGGTCCTAACCCTAACCCTAGCCCGAACCCTAACCCTAACCCTTCACCGAAGCCTGACCCTCACCCGTCCCCTAATCCTAACCCGTACGCTAACACTAACCCGCGCCCTCACACACACGCTCCCCCTAAAGCGTTGCCGTACCCTCACCTGGACCCTAAACCGTCCCCGTCCCCTAACCCTAACCCTAGCCCGAACCCTAACCCTAAACCTTCCCCGAAGCCTGACCCTCACCCGTCCCCTAATCCTAACCCGTACGCTAACACTAACCCGCGCCCTCACACGCACGCTCCCCCTAAAGCGTTGCCATACCCTCACCTGGACCCTAAACCGTCCCCATCCCCTAACCCTAACCCTAGCCCGAACCCTAACCCTAACCCTTCCCCGAAGCCTGACCCTCACCCGTCCCCTAATCCTAACCCGTACGCTAACACTAACCCGCGCCCTCACACGCACGCTCCCCCTAAAGCGTTGCCGTACCCTCACATGGACCCTAAACCGTCCCCGTCCCCTAACCCTAACCCTAGCCCGAACCCTAACCCTAACCCTTCCCCGAAGCCTGACCCTCACCCGTCCCCTAATCCTAAACCGTACGCTAACACTAACCCGCGCCCTCACACGCACGCTCCCCCTAAAGCGTTGCCGTACCCTCACCTGGACCCTAAACCGTCCCCATACCCTAACCCTAACCCTAGCCCGAACCCTAACCCTAACCCTTCCCCGAAGCCTGACCCTCACCCGTCCCCTAATCCTAACCCATACGCTAACACTAACCCGCGCCCTTAAACGCACGCTCCCCCTAAAGCGTTGCCGTACCCTCACCTGGACCCTAAACCGTCCCCGTCCCCTAACCCTAACCCTAGCCCGAACCCTAACCCTAACCCTTCCCCGAAGCCTGACCCTCACCCGTCCCATAATCCTAACCCGTACGCTAACACTACCCCACGCCCTCACACGCACGCTCCCCCTAAAGCGTTGCCTTACCCTCACCTGGACCCTAAACCGTCCCCGTGCCCTAACCCTAACCCTAGCCCGAACCCTAACCCTAACCCTTCCCCGAAGCCTGACCCTCACCCGTCCCCTAATCCTAACCCGTACGCTAACACTAACCCGCGCCCGCACACGCACGCTCCCCCTAAAGCGTTGCCGTACCCTCACTGGGACCCTAAACCGTCCCCGGTCCTAACCGTAACCCTAGCCCGAACCCTAACCCTAACCCTTCACCGAAGCCTGACCCTCACCCGTCCCCTAATCCTAACCCGTACGCTAACACTAACCCGCGCCCTCACACACACGCTCCCCCTAAAGCGTTGCCGTACCCTCACCTGGACCCTAAACCGTCCCCGTCCCCTAACCCTAACCCTAGCCCGAACCCTAACCCTAACCCTTCCCCGAAGCCTGACCCTCACCCGTCCCCTAATCCTAACCCGTACGCTAACACTAACCCGCGCCCTCACACGCACGCTCCCCCTAAAGCGTTGCCGTACCCTCACCTGGACCCTAAACCGTCCCCATCCCCTAACCCTAACCCTAGCCCGAACCCTAACCCTAACCCTTCCCCGAAGCCTGACCCTCACCCGTCCCCTAATTCTAACCCGTACGCTAACACTAACCCGCGCCCTCACACGCACGCTCCCCCTAAAGCGTTGCCGTACCCTCACATGGACCCTAAACCGTCCCCGTCCCCTAACCCTAACCCTAGCCCGAACCCTAACCCTAACCCTTCCCCGAAGCCTGACCCTCACCCGTCCCCTAATCCTAAACCGTACGCTAACACTAACCAGCGCCCTCACACGCACGCTCCCCCTAAAGCGTTGCCGTACCCTCACCTGGACCCTAAACCGTCCCCATCCCCTAACCCTAACCGTAGCCCGAACCCTAACCCTAACCCTTCCCCGAAGCCTGACCCTCACCCGTCCCCTAATCCTAAGCCGTACGCTAACACTAACCCGCGCCCTCACACGCACGCTCCCCCTAAAGCGTTGCCGTACCCTCACCTGGACCCTAAACCGTCCCCGTCCCCTAACCCTAACCCTAGCCCGATCCCTAACCCTAAAGCTTCCCCGAAGCCTGACCCTCACCCGTCCCCTAATCCTAACCCGTACGCTAACACTAACCCGCGCCCTCACATGCACGCTCCCGCTAAAGGGTTGCCGTACCCTCACCTGGACCCTAAACCGTCCCCGTCCCCTAACCCTAACCCTAGCCCGAACCCTAACCCTAACCCTTCCCCGAACCCTGACCCTCACCCGTCCCCTAATCCTAACCCGTACGCTAACACTAACTCGCGCCCTCACACGCACGCTCCCCCTAAAGTGTTGCCGTACCCTCACCTGGACCCTAAACCGTCCCCGTCCCCTAACCCTAACCCTAGCCCGAACCCTAACCCTAACCCTTCCCCGAAGCCTGACCCTCACCCGTCCCGTAATCCTAACACGTACGCTATCACTAACCCGCGCCCTCACACGCACGCTCCCTCTAAAGCGTTGCCGTACCCTCACCTGGACCCTAAACCGGTCCCGTCCCCTAACCCTAACCCTAGCCCGAACCCTAACCCTAACCCTTCCCCGAAGCCTGACCCTCACCCATCACCTAATCCTAACCCGTACGCTAACACTAACCCGCGCCCTCACACGCACGCTCCCCCTAAAGCGTTGCCGTACCCTCACCTGGACCGTAAACCGTCCCCGTCCCCTAACACTAACCCTAGCCCGAACCCTAACCCTAACCCTTCCCCGAAGCCTGACCCTCACCCGTCCCCTAATCCTAACCCGTACGCTAACACTAACCCGCGCCCTCACACGCACGCTCCCCCTAAAGCGTTGCCGTACCCTCACCTGAACCCTAAACCGTCCCCATCCCCTAACCCTAACCCTAGCCCAAACCCTAACCCTAACCCTTCCCCGAAGCCTGACGCTCACCCGTCCCCTAATCCTAACCCGTACGCTAACACTAACCCGCGCCCTCACACGCACGCTCCCCCTAAAGCGTTGCCGTACCCTCACCTGGACCCTAAACCGTCCCCGTCCCCTAACCCTAACCCTAGCCGAACCCTAACCCTAACCCTTCCCCGAAGCCTGACCCTCACCCATCCCCTAATCGTAACCCGTACGCTAACACTATCCCGCGCCCTCACACGCACGCTCCCCCTAAAGCGTTGCCGTACCCTCACCTGGACCCTAAACCATCCCCGTCCCCTAACCCTAACCCTAGCCCGAACCCTAACCCTAACCCTTCCCCGAAGCCTGACCCTCACCCGTCCCCTAATCCTAACCCGTACGCTAACACTAACCCGTGCCCTCACACGCACGCTCCCCCTAAAGCGTTGCCGTACCCTCACCTGGACCCTAAACCGTCCCCGTCCCCTAACCCTAACCCTAGCCCGAACCCTAACCCTAACCCTTGCCCGAAGCATGACCCTCACCCGTACCCTAATCCTAACCCGTACGCTAACACTAACCCGCGCTCTCACACGCACACTCCCCCTAAAGCGTTGCCGTACCCTCACCTGGACCCTAAACCGTCCCCGTCCCCTAACCCTAACCCTAGCCCGAACCCTAACCCTAACCCTTCCCCGAAGCCTGACCCTCACCCGTCCCATAATCCTAACCCGTACGCTAACACTACCCCACGCCCTCACACGCACGCTCCCCCTAAAGCGTTGCCTTACCCTCACCTGGACCCTAAACCGTCCCCGTGCCCTAACCCTAACCCTAGCCCGAACCCTAACCCTAACCCTTCCCCGAAGCCTGACCCTCACCCGTCCCCTAATCCTAACCCGTACGCTAACACTAACCCGCGCCCTCACACGCACGCTCCCCCTAAAGCGTTGCCGTACCCTCACTGGGACCCTAAACCGTCCCCGGTCCTAACCGTAACCCTAGCCCGAACCCTAACCCTAACCCTTCACCGAAGCCTGACCCTCACCCGTCCCCTAATCCTAACCCGTACGCTAACACTAACCCGCGCCCTCACACACACGCTCCCCCTAAAGCGTTGCCGTACCCTCACTTGGACCCTAAACCGTCCCCGTCCCCTAACCCTAACCCTAGCCCGAACCCTAACCCTAACCCTTCCCCGAAGCCTGACCCTCACCCGTCCCCTAATCCTAACCCGTACGCTAACACTAACCCGCGCCCTCACACGCACGCTCCCCCTAAAGCGTTGCCGTACCCTCACCTGGACCCTAAACCGTCCCCATCCCCTAACCCTAACCCTAGCCCGAACCCTAACCCTAACCCTTCCCCGAAGCCTGACCCTCACCCGTCCCCTAATTCTAACCCGTACGCTAACACTAACCCGCGCCCTCACACGCACGCTCCCCCTAAAGCGTTGCCGTACCCTCACATGGACCCTAAACCGTCCCCGTCCCCTAACCCTAACCCTAGCCCGAACCCTAACCCTAACCCTTCCCCGAAGCCTGACCCTCACCCGTCCCCTAATCCTAAACCGTACGCTAACACTAACCAGCGCCCTCACACGCACGCTCCCCCTAAAGCGTTGCCGTACCCTCACCTGGACCCTAAACCGTCCCCATCCCCTAACCCTAACCGTAGCCCGAACCCTAACCCTAACCCTTCCCCAAAGCCTGACCCTCACACGTCCCCTAATCCTAACCCGTACGCTAACACTAACCCACGCCCTCACACGCACGCTCCCCCTAAAGCGTTGCCGTACCCTCACCTGGACCCTAAACCATCCCCGTCCCCTAACCCTAATCCTAGCCCGAACCCTAACCCTAACCCTTCCCCGAAGCCTGACCCTCACCCGTCCCCTAATCCTAACCCGTACGCTAACACTAACCCGCGCCCTCACACGCACACTCCCCCTAAAGCGTTGCCATACCCTCACCTGGACCCTAAACCGTCCCCATTCCCTAACCCTAACCCTAGCCCGAACCCTAACCCTAACCCTTCCCCGAAGCCTGACCCTCACCCGTCCCCTAATCCTAACCCGTATGCTAACACTAACCCGCGCTCTCACACGCACGCTCCCCCTAAAGCGTTGCCGTACCCTCACCTGGACCCTAAACCGTCCCCGTCCCCTAACCCTAACCCTAGCCCGAACCCTAACCCTAACCCTTCCGCGAAGCCTGACCCTCACCCGTCCCATAATCCTAACCCGTACGCTAACACTACCCCGCGCCCTCACACGCAAGCTCCCCCTAAAGCGTTGCCATACCCTCACCTGGACCCTAAACCGTCCCCGTCCCCTAACCCTAACCCTAGCCCGAACCCTAACCCTAACCCTTCCCCGAAGCCTGACCCTCACCCGTCCCCTAATCCTAACCCGTACGCTAACACTAACACGCGCCCTCACACGCACGCTCCCCCTAAAGCGTTGCCGTACCCTCACTGGGACCCTAAACCGTCCCCGGTCCTAACCCTAACCCTAGCCCGAACCCTAACCCTAACCCTTCACCGAAGCCTGACCCTCACCCGTCCCCTAATCCTAACCCGTACGCTAACACTAACCCGCGCCCTCACACACACGCTCCACCTAAAGCGTTGCCGTACCCTCACCTGGACCCTAAACCGTCCCCGTCCCCTAACCCTAACCCTAGCCCGAACCCTAACCCTAAACCTTCCCCGAAGCCTGACCCTCACCCGTCCCCTAATCCTAACCCGTACGCTAACACTAACCCGCGCCCTCACACGCACGCTCCCCCTAAAGCGTTGCCATACCCTCACCTGGACCCTAAACCGTCCCCATCCCCTAACCCTAACCCTAGCCCGAACCCTAACCCTAACCCTTCCCCGAAGCCTGACCCTCACCCGTCCCCTAATCCTAACCCGTACGCTAACACTAACCCGCGCCCTCACACGCACTCTCCCCCTAAAGCGTTGCCGTACCCTCACATGGACCCTAAACCGTCCCCGTCCCCTAACCCTAACCCTAGCCCGAACCCTAACCCTAACCCTTCCCCGAAGCCTGACCCTCACCCGTCCCCTAATCCTAAACCGTACGCTAACACTAACCCGCGCCCTCACACGCACGCTCCCCCTAAAGCGTTGCCGTACCCTCACCTGGACCCTAAACCGTCCCCATACCCTAACCCTAACCCTAGCCCGAACCCTAACCCTAACCCTTCCCCGAAGCCTGACCCTCACCCGTCCCCTAATCCTAACCCATACGCTAACACTAACCCGCGCCCTTACACGCACGCTCCCCCTAAAGCGTTGCCGTACCCTCACCTGGACCCTAAACCGTCCCCGTCCCCTAACCCTAACCCTAGCCCGAACCCTAACCCTAACCCTTCCCCGAAGCCTGACCCTCACCCGTCCCCTAATCCTAACCCATACGCTAACACTAACCCGCGCCCTCACACGCACGCTCCGCCTAAAGCGTTGCCGTACCCTCACCTGGACCCTAAACCGTCCCCGGTCCTAACCCTAACCCTAGCCCGAACCCTAACCCTAACCCTTCCCCGAAGCCTGACCCTCACCCGTCCCTTAATCCTAACCCGTAAGCTAACACTAACCCGCGCCCTCAAACGCACGCTCCCCCTAAAGCGTTGCCGTACCCTCACCTGGACCCTAAACCGTCCCCATCCCCAACCCTAACCCTAGCCCGAACCCTAAACCTAACCCTTCCCCGAAGACTGACCCTCACACGTCCCCTAATCCTAACCCGTACGCTAACACTAACCCGCGCCCTCACACGCACGCTCCCCCTAAAGCGTTGCCGTACCCTCACCTGGACCCTAAACCGTCCCCGTCCCCTAACCCTAACCCTAGCCCTAGCCCGAACCCTAACCCTAACCCTTCCCTGAAGCCTGACCCTCACCCGTCCCCTAATCCTAACCCGCACGCTAACTCTAACCCGCGCCCTCACACGCACGCTCCCGCAAAAGCGTTGCCGTACCCTCACGTGGACCCTAAACCGTCCCCGGTCCTAACCCTAACCCTAGCCCGAACCCTAACCCTAACCCTTCCCCGAAGCCTGACCCTCACCCGTCCCCAAATCCTAAGACGTACGCTAACACTAACGCGCGCCCTCACACGCACGCTCCCCCTAAAGCGTTGCCGTACCCTCACCTGGACCCTAAACCGTCCCCGTCCCCTAACCCTAACCCTAGCCCGAACCCTAACCCTAACCCTTCCCCGAAGCCTGACCCTCACCCGTCCCCTAATCCTAACCCGTACGCTAACACTAACCCTCGCCCTCACACGCATGCTCCCCCTAAAGCGTTGCCGTACCCTCACCTGGACCCTATACCGTCCCCGTCCCCTAACCCTAACCCTAGCCCGAACCCTAAACCTAACCCTTCCCCGAAGCCTGACCCTCACCCGTCCCCTAATCCTAACCCGTACGCTAACACTAACCCGTGCCCTCACAAGCACGCTGCCCCTAAAGCGTTGCCGTACCCTCACCTGGACCCTAAACCGTCCCCATCCCCTAACCCTAACCCTAGCCCGAACCCTAACCCTAACCCTTCCCCGAAGCCTGACCCTCACCCGTCCCCTAATCCTAACCCGTACGCTAACACTAACCCGCGCCCTCACAGGCACGCTCCCCCTAAAGCGTTGCCATACCCTCACCTGGACCCTAAACCGTCCCCGTCCCATAACCCTAACCCTAGCCCGAACCCTAACCCGAACCCTTCCCCGAAGCCTGACCCTCACCCGTCCCCTAATCCTAAGCCGTACGCTAACACTAACGCGCGCCCTCACACGCACGCTCCCCCTAAAGCGTTGCCGTACCCTCACCTGGACCCTAAACCGTCCCCGTCCCCTAACCCTAACCCTAGCCCGAACCCTAACCCTAACCCTTCCCCGAAGCCTGACCCTCACCCGTCCCCTAATCCTAACCCGTATGCTAACACTAACCTGCGCCCTCACACACACGCTCCCCCTAAAGCGTTGCCGTACCCTCACCTGGACCGTAAACCTTCCCTGTCCCCTAACCCTAACCCTAGCCCGAACCCTAACCCTAACCCTTCCCCGAAGCCTGACCCTCACCCGTCCCCTAATGCTAACCTGTACGCTAACACTAACCCGCGCCCTCACACGCACACTCCCCCTAAAGCGTTGCCATACCCTCTCCTGGACCCTAAACCGTCCCCATTCCCTAACCCTAACCCTAGCCCGAACCCTAACCCTAACCCTTCCCCGAAGCCTGACCCTCACCCGTCCCCTAATCCTAACCCGTATGCTAACACTAACCCGCGCTCTCACACGCACGCTCCCCCTAAAGCGTTGCCGTACCCTCACCTGGACCCTAAACCGTCCCCGTCCCCTAACCCTAACCCTAGCCCGAACCCTAACCCTAACCCTTCCCCGAAGCCTGACCCTCACCCGTCCCATAATCCTAACCCGTACGCTAACACTACCCCGCGCCCTCACACGCACGCTCCCCCTAAAGCGTTGCCTTACCCTCACCTGGACCCTAAACCGTCCGCGTCCCCTAACCCTAACCCTAGCCCGAACCCTAACCCTAACCCTTCCCCGAAGCCTGACCCTCACCCGTCCCCTAATCCTAACCCATACGCTAACACTAACCCGCGCCCTCACACGCACGCTCCGCCTAAAGCGTTGCCGTACCCTCACCTGGACCCTAAACCGTCCCCGGTCCTAACCCTAACCCTAGCCCGAACCCTAACCCTAACCTTTCCCCGAAGCCTGACCCTCACCCGTCCCTTAATCCTAACCCGTAAGCTAACACTAACCCGCGCCCTCAAACGCACGCTCCCCCTAAAGCGTTGCCGTACCCTCACCTGGACCCTAAACCGTCCCCATCCCCAACCCTAACCCTAGCCCGAACCCTAAACCTAACCCTTCCCCGAAGACTGACCCTCACACGTCCCCTAATCCTAACCCGTACGCTAACACTAACCCGCGCCCTCACACGCACGCTCCCCCTAAAGCGTTGCCGTACCCTCACCTGGACCCTAAACCGTCCCCGTCCCCTAACCCTAACCCTAGCCCTAGCCCGAACCCTAACCCTAACCCTTCCCCGAAGCCTGACCCTCACCCGTCCCCTAATCCTAACCCGCACGCTAACTCTAACCCGCGCCCTCACACGCACGCTCCCGCAAAAGCGTTGCCGTACCCTCACGTGGACCCTAAACCGTCCCCGGTCCTAACCCTAACCCTAGCCCGAACCCTAACCCTAACCCTTCCCCGAAGCCTGACCCTCACCCGTCCCCAAATCCTAAGCCGTACGCTAACACTAACGCGCGCCCTCACACGCACGCTCCCCCTAAAGCGTTGCCGTACCCTCACCTGGACCCTAAACCGTCCCCGTCCCCTAACCCTAACCCTAGCCCGAACCCTAACCCTAACCCTTCCCCGAAGCCTGACCCTCACCCGTCCCCTAATCCTAACCCGTACGCTAACACTAACCCTCGCCCTCACACGCATGCTCCCCCTAAAGCGTTGCCGTACCCTCACCTGGACCCTATACCGTCCCCGTCCCCTAACCCTAACCCTAGCCCGAACCCTAAACCTAACCCTTCCCCGAAGCCTGACCCTCACCCGTCCCCTAATCCTAACCCGTACGCTAACACTAACCCGTGCCCTCACAAGCACGCTGCCCCTAAAGCGTTGCCGTACCCTCACCTGGACCCTAAACCGTCCCCGTCCCCTAACCCTAACCCTAGCCCGAACCCTAACCCTAACCCTTCCCCGAAGCCTGACCCTCACCCGTCCCCTAATCCTAACCCGTACGCTAACACTAACCCGCGCCCTCACACGCACGCTCCCCCTAAAGCGTTGCCATACCCTCACCTGGACCCTAAACCGTCCCCGTCCCATAACCCTAACCCTAGCCCGAACCCTAACCCGAACCCTTCCCCGAAGCCTGACCCTCACCCGTCCCCTAATCCTAAGCCGTACGCTAACACTAACGCGCGCCCTCACACGCACGCTCCCCCTAAAGCGTAGCCGTACCCTCACCTGGACCCTAAACCGTCCCCGTCCCCTAACCCTAACCCTAGCCCGAACCCTAACCCTAACCCTTCCCCGAAGCCTGACCCTCACCCGTCCCCTAATCCTAACCCGTATGCTAACACTAACCTGCGCCCTCACACACACGCTCCCCCTAAAGCGTTGCCGTACCCTCACCTGGACCGTAAACCTTCCCTGTCCCCTAACCCTAACCCTAGCCCGAACCCTAACCCTAACCCTTCCCCGAAGCCTGACCCTCACCCGTCCCCTAATGCTAACCTGTACGCTAACACTAACCCACGCCCTCACACGCACACTCCCCCTAAAGCGTTGCCATACCCTCTCCTGGACCCTAAACCGTCCCCATTCCCTAACCCTAACCCTAGCCGGAACCCTAACCCTAACCCTTCCCCGAAGCCTGACCCTCACCCGTCCCCTAATCCTAACCCGTATGCTAACACTAACCCGCGCTCTCACACGCACGCTCCCCCTAAAGCGTTGCCGTACCCTCACCTGGACCCTAAACCGTCCCCGTCCCCTAACCCTAACCCTAGCCCGAACCCTAACCCTAACCCTTCCCCGAAGCCTGACCCTCACCCGTCCCATAATCCTAACCCGTACGCTAACACTACCCCGCGCCCTCACACGCACGCTCCCCCTAAAGCGTTGCCTTACCCTCACCTGGACCCTAAACCGTCCGCGTCCCCTAACCCTAACCCTAGCCCGAACCCTAACCCTAACCCTTCCCCGAAGCCTGACCCTCACCCGTCCCCTAATCCTAACCCGTACGCTAACACTAACCCGCGCCCTCACACGCACGCTCCCCCTAAAGCGTTGCCGTACCCTCACCGGGACCCTAAACCGTCCCCGGTCCTAACCCTAACCCTAGCCCGAATCCTAACCCTAACCCTTCACCGAAGCCTGACCCTCACCCGTCCCCTAATCCTAACCCGTACGCTAACACTAACCCGCGCCCTCACACACACGCTCCCCCTAAAGCGTTGCCGTACCCTCACCTGGACCCTAAACCGTCCCCGTCCCCTAACCCTAACCCTAGCCCGAACCCTAACCCTAACCCTTCCCCGAAGCCTGACCCTCACCCGTCCCCTAATCCTAACCCGTACGCTAACACTAACCCGCGCCCTCACATGCACGCTCCCCCTAAAGCGTTGCCGTACCCTCACCTGGACCCTAAACCGTCCCCATCCCCTAACCCTAACCCTAGCCCGAACCCTAACCCTAACACTTCCCCGAAGCCTGACCCTCACCCATCCCCTAATCCTAACCCGTACGCTAACACTAACCCGCGCCCTCACACGCACGCTCCCCCTAAAGCGTTGCCGTACCCTCACATGGACCCTAAACCGTCCCCGTCCCCTAACCCTAACTCTAGCCCGAACCCTAACCCTAACCCTTCCCCGAAGCCTGACCCTCACCCGTCCCCTAATCCTAACCCGTACGCTAACACTAACCCGCGCCCTCACACGCACGCTCCCCCTAAAGCGTTGCCGTACCCTCAACTGGACCCTAAACCGTCCCCGGTCCTAACCCTAACCCTAGCCCGAACCCTAACCCTAACCCTTCCCCGAAGCCTGACCCTCACCCGTCCCTTAATCCTAACCCGTACGCTAACACTAACCCGCGCCCTCACACGCACGCTCCCCCTAAAGCGTTGCCGTACCCTCACCTGGACCCTAAACCGTCCCCATCCCCAACCCTAACCCTAGCCCGAACCCTAAACCTAACCCTTCCCCGAAGCCTGACCCTCACACGTCCCCTAATTCTAACCCGTCCGCTAACACTAACCCGCGCCCTCACACGCACGCTCCCCCTAAAGCGTTGCCGTACCCTCACCTGGACCCTAAACCGTCCCCGTCCCCTAACCCTAACCCTAGCCCGAACCCTAACCCTAACCCTTCCCCGAAGCCTGACTCTCCCCCGTCCCCTAATCCTAACCCGTACGGTAACACTAACCCGCGCCCTCACACGCACGCTCCCCCTAAAGCGTTGCCGTACCCTCACCTGGACCCTAAACCGTCCCCGTCCCCTAACCCTAACCCTAGCCCGAACCCTAACCCTAACCCTTCCCCGAAGCCTGACCCTCACCCGTCCCCAAATCCTAAGCCGTACGCTAACACTAACGCGCGCCCTCACACGCACGCTCCCCCTAAAGCGTTGCCGTACCCTCACCTGGACCCTAAACCGTCCCCGTCCCCTAACCCTAACCCTAGCCCGAACCCTAACCCTAACCCTTCCCCGAAGCCTGACCCTCCCCCGTCCCCTAATCCTAACCCGTACGGTAACACTAACCCGCGCCCTCACACGCACGCTCCCCCTAAAGCGTTGCCGTACCCTCACCTGGACCCTAAACCGTCCCCGTCCCCTAACCCTAACCCTAGCCCGAACCCTAACCCTAACCCTTCCCCGAAGCCTGACCCTCACCCGTCCCCAAATCCTAAGCCGTACGCTAACACTAACGCGCGCCCTCACACGCACGCTCCCCCTAAAGCGTTGCCGTACCCTCACCTGGACCCTAAACCGTCCCCGTCCCCTAACCCTAACCCTAGCCCGAACCCTAACCCTAACACTTCCCCGAAGCCTGACCCTCACCCGTCCCCTAATCCTAACCCGTACGCTAACACTAACCAGCGCCCTCACACGCACGCTCCCCCTAAAGCGTTGCCGTACCCTCACCTGGACCCTATACCGTCCACGTCCCCTAACCATAACCCTAGCCCGAACACTAAACCAAACCCTTCCCCGAAGCCTGACCCTCACCCGTCCCCTAATCCTAACCCGTACGCTAACACTAACCCGTGCCCTCACACGCACGCTGCCCATAAAGCGTTGCCGTACCCTCACCTGGACCCTAAACCGTCCCCGACCCCTAACCCTAACCCTAGCCCGAAACCTAACCCTAACCCTTCCCCGAAGCCTGACCCTCACCCGTCCCCTAATCGTAACCCGTACGCTAACACTAACCCGCGCCCTCACACGCACGCTCACGCTAAAGCGTTGCCGTACCCTCACCTGGACCCTAAACCGTCCCCGTCCCCTAACCCTAACCCTAGCCCGAACCCTTACCCTAACCCTTCCCCGAAGCCTGACCCTCACCCGTCCCCTAATCCTAACCCGTACGCTACCACTAACCCGCGCCCTCACACGCACGCTCCCCCTAAAGGGTTGCCGTACCCTCACCTGGACCCTAAACCGTCCCCGTCCCCTAACCCTAATCCTAGCCCGAACCCTAACCCTAACCCTTCCCCGAAGCCTGACCCTCACCCATCCCCTAATCCTAACCCGTACGCTAACTCTAACCCACGCCCTCACACGCACACTCCCCCTAAAGCGTTGCCGTACCCTCACCTGGACCCTAAACCGTCCCCGTACCCTAACCCTAACCCTAGCCCGAACCCTAACCCTAACCCTTCCCCGAAGCCTGACCCTCACCCGTCCCCTAATCCTAACCCGTACGCTAACACTAACCCACGCCCTCACACGCACGCTCCCCCTAAAGCGTTGCCGTACCCTCACCTGGACCCTAAACCGTCCCCGGTCCTAACCCTAACCCTAGCCCGATCCCTAACCCTAACCCTTCCCCGAAGCCTGACCCTCACCTGTCCCCTAATCCTAACCCGTACGCTAACACTAACCCGCGCCCTCACACGCACGCTCCCCCTAAAGCGTTGCCGTACCCTCACCTGGACCCTAAACCGTCCCCATCCCCTAACCCTAACCCTAGCCCGAACCCTAACCCTAACCCTTCCCCGAAGCCTGACCCTCACACGTCCCCTAATCCTAACCCGTACGCTAACACTAACCCGCGCCCTCACACGCACGCTCCCCCTAAAGCGTTGCCGTACCCTCACCTGGACCCTAAACCGTCCCCGTCCCCTAACCCTAATTCTAGCCCGAACCCTAACCCTAACCCTTCCCCGAAGCCTGACCCTCACCCGTCCCCTAATCCTAACCTGAACGCTAACACTAACACGCGCCCTCACACGCACGCTCCCCCTAAAGCGTTGCCGTACCCTCACCTGGACCCTAAACCGTCCCCGGTCCTAACCCTAACCCTAGCCCGAACCCTAACCCTAACCCTTCTCCGAAGCCTGACCCTCACCCGTCCCCTAATCCTAACCCGTACGCTAACACTAACCCGCGCCCTCACACGCACGCTCCCCCTAAAGTGTTGCCGTACCCTCACCTGGACCCTAAACCGTCCCGGTCCTTTAACCTTAACCCTAGCCCGAACCCTAACCCTAACCCTTCCCCGAAGCCTGACCCTCACCCGTCCCCTAATCCTAACACGTACGCTAACACTAACCCGCGCCCTCACACGCACGCTCCCCCTAAAGCGTTGCCGTACCCTCACCTGGACCCTAAACCGTCCCCGTCCCCTAACCCTAACCCTAGCCCGAACCCTAACCCTAACGCTTCCCCGAAGCCTGTACCTCACCCGTCACCTAATCCTAACCCGTACGCTAACACTAACCCGTGCCTTCACACGCACGCTCCCCCTAACGCGTTGCCGTACCCTCACCTGCACCCGAAACCGTCCCCGTCCCCTAACCCTAACCCTAGCCCGAACCCTAACCCTAACCCTTCCCCGAAGCCTGACCCTCACCCGTCCCCTAATCCTAAGCCGTACCCTAACACTAACGCGCGCCCTCACACGCACGCTCCCCCTAAAGCGTTGCCGTACCCTCACCTGGACCCTAAACCGTCCCCGTCCCCTAACCCTAACCCTAGCCCGAACCCTAACCCTAACCCTTCCCCGAAGCCTGACCCTCACCCGTCCCCTAATCCTAACCCGTACGCTAACACTAACCCGCGCCCTCACACGCACGCTCCCCCTAAATCGTTGCCGTACCCTCACCTGGACCCTAAACCGTCCCCATCCCCTAACCCTAACCCTAGCCCGAACCCTAACCCTTACCCTTCCCCGAAGCCTGACCCTCACCCGTCCCCTAATCCTAACCCGTACGCTAACACTAACCCTCGCCCTCACACGCACGCTCCCCCTAAAGCGTTGCCGTACCCTCACCTTGACCCTAAACCGTCCCCGTCCCCTAACCCTAACCCTAGCCCGAACCCTAACACTAACCCTTCCCCGAAGCCTGACCCTCAACCGTCCCCTACTCCTAACCCGTACGCTAACACTAACCCACGCCCTCACACACACGCTCCCCCTAAAGCTTTGCCGTACCCTCACTTGGACTCTAAACCGTCCCTGTCCCGTAACCCTAACCCTAGCCCGACCCCTAACCATAACCCTTCCCCGAAACCTGACCCTCACCCGTCCCCTAATCCTAACCCGTACGCTAACACTAACCCGCGCCCTCACACGCACGCTCTCCCTAAAGCTTTGCCGTACCCTCACCTGGACCCTAAACCGTCCCCGTCCCCTAACCCTAACCCTAGCCCGAACCCTAACCCTAACCCTTCCCCGAAGCCTGACCCTCACCCGTCCCCTAATCCTAACCCGTACGCTAACACTACCCCGCGCCCTCACATGCACGCTCCCCCTAAAGCATTGCCGTACCCTCACCTGGACCCTAAACCGTCCCCGTCCCCTAACCCTAACCCTAGCCCGAACCCTAACATTAACCCTTCCCCGAAGCCTGACCCTCACCCGTCCCCTAATCCTAACCCGTACGCTAACACTAACCCGCGCCCTCACACGCACGCTCCCCCTAAAGCGTTGCCGTACCCTCACCTGGACCCTAAACCGTCCCCGTCCCCTAACCCTAACCCTAGCCCGAACCCTAACCCTAACCCTTCCCCGAAGCCTGACCCTCACCCGTCCCCTAATCCTAACCCGTACGATAACAGTAACCCGCGCCCTCCCACGCACGCTCCCCCTAAAGCGTTGCCGTACCCTCACCTGGACCCTAAACCGTCCCCGTCCCCTAACCCTAACCCTAGCCCGAACCCTAACCCTAACCCTTCCCCGAAGCCTGACCCTCACCCGTCCCCTAATCCTAACCCGTACGCTAACACTAACCCGCGCCCTCACACGCACGCTCACCCTAAACCGTTGCCGTACCCTCACCTAGACCCTAAACCGTCCCCGTCCCCTAACTCTAACCCTAGCCCGAACCCTAACCCTAACACTTCCCCGAAGCCTGACCCTCACCCGTCCCCTAATCCTAAGCCGTACGCTAACACTAACCCGCGCCCTCACACGCACGCTCCCCCTAAAGCGTTGCCGTACCCTCACCTGGACCCTAAACCGTCCCCGTCCCCCACCCTGACCCTAGCCCGAACCCTAACCCTAACCCTTCCCCGAAGCCTGACCCTCACCCGTCCCCTAATCCTAAACCGTACGCTAACACTAACCCGCGCCCTCACACGCACGCTCACCCTAAAGCGTTGCCGTACCCTCACCTGGACCCGAAACCGTCCCCGTCCCCTAACCCTAACCCTAGCCCGAACCCTTACCCTAACCCTTCCCCGAAGCCTGACCCTCACCCGTCCCCTAATCCTAACCCGTACGCTAACACTAACCCGCGCCCTCACACGCACGCTCCCCCTAAAGCGTTGCCGTACCCTCACCTGGACCCTAAACCGTCCCCGTCCCCTAACCCTAACCCTAGCCCGAACCCTAATCCTAACCCTTCCCCGAAGCCTGACCCTCACCCGTCCCCTAATC
Source organism: Stenella coeruleoalba (assembly GCF_951394435.1). Lineage (NCBI taxonomy): Eukaryota > Metazoa > Chordata > Mammalia > Artiodactyla > Delphinidae > Stenella > Stenella coeruleoalba. The sequence continues at coordinate 1,367,946 of NW_027646361.1, read as the reverse complement.
CTAACCTGTACGCTAACACTAACCCACGCCCTCACACGCACGCTCCCCCTAAAGCGTTGCCGTACCCTCACCTGGACCCTAAACCGTCCCCGTCCCCTAACCCTAACCCTAGCCCGAACCCTAACCCTAACCCTTCCCCGAAGCCTGACCCTCACCCGTCCCCTAATCCTAACCCGTACGCTAACACTAACCCGCGCCCTCACACGCACGCTCCCCCTAAAGTGTTGCCGTACCCTCACCTGGACCCTATACCGTCCCCGTCCCCTAACCCTAACCCTAGCCCGAAACCTAACCCTAACCCATCCCCGAAACCTGACCCTCACCCGTACCATAATCCTAACCCGTACGCTAACACTACCCCTCGCCCTCACAGTCACGCTCCCCCTAAAGCGTTGCCGTACACTCACCTGGACCCTAAACCGTCCCCGTCCCCAAACCCTAACCCTAGCCCGAACCCTAACCCTAAACCTTCCCCGAAGCCTGACCCTCCCCCGTCCCCTAATCCTAACCCGTACGCTAACACTAACCCGCGCCCTCACACGCACGCTCCCCCTAAAGCGTTGCCGTACCCTCACCTGGACCCTAAACCGTCCCCGGTCCTAACCCTAACCCTAGCCCGAACCCTAACCCTAACCCTTCCCCGAAGCCTGACCCTCACCCGTCCCTTAATCCTAACCCGTACGCTAACACTAACCCGCGCCCTCACACGCACGCTCCCCCTAAAGCGTTGCCGTACCCTCACCTGGACCCTAAACCGTCCCCGTCCCCTAAACCTAACCCTAGCCCGAACCCTAACCCTAACCCTTCCCCGAAGCCTGACCCTCACCCGTCCCCTAATCCTAACCCGTACGCTAACACTAACCCGCGCCCTCACACGCACGCTCCCCCTAAAGCGTTGCCGTACCCTCACCTGGACCCTAAACCGTCCCCGTCCCCTAACCCTAACCCTAGCCCGAACCCTAACCCTAACCCTTCCCCGAAGCCTGACCCTCACCCGTCCCCTAATCCTAAGCCGTACGCTAACACTAACCCGCGCCCTCACACGCACGCTCCCCCTAAAGCGTTGCCGTACCCTCACCTGGACCCTAAACCGTCCCCGTCCCCTAACCCTAACCCTAGCCCGAACCCTAACCCTAACACTTCCCCGAAGCCTGACCCTCACCCGTCCCCTAATCCTAACCCGTACACTAACACTAACCCGCGCCCTCACACGCATGCTCCCCCTAAAGCATTGCCGTACCCTCACCTGGACCCTATACCGTCCCCGTCCCCTAACCCTAACCCTAGCCCGAACCCTAAACCTAACCCTTCCCCGAAGCCTGACCCTCAACCGTCCCCTAATCCTAACCCGTACGCTAACACTAATCCGCGCCCTCACACGCACGCTCCCCCTAAAGCGTTGCCGTACCCTCACCTGGACCCTAAACCGTCCCCGGCCCCTAACCCTAACCCTAGCCCGAACCCTAACCCTAACCCTTCCCCGAAGCCTGACCCTCACCCGTCCCCTAATCCTAACCCGTACGCTAACACTAACCCACGCCCTCACACGCACGCTCACCCTAAAGCGTTGCCGTACCCTCACCTGGACCCTAAACCGTCCCCGTCCCCTAACCCTAACCCTAGCCCGAACCCTTACCCTAACCCTTCCCCGAAGCCTGACCCTCACCCGTCCCCTAATCCTAACCCGTACGCTAACACTAACCCGCGCCCTCACACGCACGCTCCCCCTAAAGCGTTGCCGTACCCTCACCTGGACCCTAAACCGTCCCCGTCCCCTAACCCTAACCCTAGCCCGAACCCTAACCCTAACCCTTCCCCGAAGTCTGACCCTCACTCGTCCCCTAATCCTAACCCGTACACTAACACTAATCCACGCCCTCACACGCACGCTCCCCCTAAATTTTTGCCGTACCCTCACCTGGACCCTAAACCATCCCCGTCCCCTAACCCTAACCCTAGCCCGAACCCTAACCCTAACCCTTCCCCGAAGCCTGACCCTCACCCGTCCCCTAATCCTAACCCGTACGCTAACACTAACCCGCGCCCTCACACGCACGCTCCCCCTAAAGCGTTGCCGTACCCTCACCTGGACCCTAAACCGTCCCCGGTCCTAACCCTAACCCTAGCCTGAACCCTAACCCTAACCCTTCCCCGAAGCCTGACCCTCACCCATCCCCTAATCCTAACCCGTACGCTAACACTAACCCGCGCCCTCACACGCACGCTCCCCCTAAAGCGTTGCCGTACCCTCACCTGGACCCTAAACCGTCCCCATCCCCTAACCCTAACCCTAGCCCGAACCCTAACCCTAACCCTTCCCCGAAGCCTGACCCTCACACGTCCCCTAATCCTAACCCGTACGCTAACACTAACCCATGCCCTCACACGCACGCTCCCCCTAAAGCGTTGCTGTACCCTCACCTGGACCCTAAACCGTCCCCGTCCCCTAACCCTAACCCCAGCCCGAACCCTAACCCTAACCCTTCCCCGAAGCCTGACCCTCACCCGTCCCTTAATCCTAACCCGTACACTAACACTAACCCGCGCCCTCACATGCACGCTCCCCCTAAAGCGTTGCCGTAAACTCACCTGGACACTAAACCGTCCCCGTCCCCTAACCCTAACCCTAGCCTGAACCCTAACCCTAACCCTTCCCCGAAGCCTGACCCTCACCCGTCCCCTAATCCTAAGCCGTAAGTAACACTAACCCGCGCCCTCACACACACTCTCCCCCTAAAGCGTTGCCGTACCCTCACCTGGACCCTAAACCATCCCCGTCCCCTAACCCTAACCCTAGCCCGAACCCTAACCCTAACCCTTCCCCGAAGCCTGACCCTCACCCGTCCCCTAATCCTAACCCGTACGCTAACACTAACCCGCGCCCTCACACGCACGCTCCCCCTAAAGCGTTGCCGTACCCTCACCTGGACCCTAAACCGTCCCCATCCCCTAACCCTAACCCTAGCCCGAACCCTAACCCTAACCCTTCCCCGAACCCTGACCCTCACCTGTCCCCTAATCCTAACCCGTACGCTAACACTAACCCGCACCCTCACACGCACGCTCCCCCTAAAGCATTGCCGTACCCTCACCTGGACCCTAAACCGTCCCCGTCCCCTAACCCTAACCCTAGCCCGAACCCTAACCCTATCCCTTCCCCGAAGCCTGACCCTCACCCGTCCCCTAATCCTAACCCGTACGCTAACACTAACCCGCGCCCTCACATGCACGCTCCCCCTAAAGCGTTGCCGTACCCTCACCTGGACCCTAAACCGTCCCCATTCCCTAACCCTAACCCTAGCCCGAACCCTAACACTAACCCTTCCCTGAAGCCTGACCCTCAACCGTCCCCTACTCCTAACCCGTACGCTAACACTAACCCACGCCCTCACACACACGCTCCCCCTAAAGCTTTGCCGTACCCTCACCTGGACTCTAAACCGTCCCTGTCCCGTAACCCTAACCCTAGCCCGACCCCTAAGCCTAACCCTTCCCCGAACCCTGACCCTCACCCGTCCCCTAATCCTAACCCGTACGCTAACACTAACCCGCGCCCTCACACGCACGCTCCCCCTAAAGCGTTGCCATATCCTCACCTGGACCCTAAACCGTCCCCGTCCCCTAACCCTACCCCTAGCCCGAACCCTAACCCTAACACTTCCCCGAAGCCTGACCCTCGCCCGTCCCCTAATCCTAACCCGTACGCTAACACTAACCCGCGCCCTCACACGCACCCTCCCCCTAAAGCGTTGCCGTACCCTCACCTGGACCCTAAACCGTCCCCGTCCCCTAAGCCTAACCCTAGCCCGAACCCTAACCCTAACCCTTCCCCGAAGCCTGACCCTCACCCGTCCCTTAATCCTAACCCGTACACTAACACTAAACCGCGCCCTCACACGCACGCTCCCCCTAAAGCGTTGCCGTAAACTCACCTGGACACTAAACCGTCCCCGTCCCCTAACCCTAACCCTAGCCTGAACCCTAACCCTAACCCTTCCCCGAAGCCTGACCCGCACCCGTCCCCTAATCCTAAGCCGTAAGTAACACTAACCCGCGCCCTCACACGCACTCTCCCCCTAAAGCGTTGCCGTACCCTCACCTGGACCCTAAACCATCCCCGTCCCCTAACCCTAACCCTAGCCCGAACCCTAACCCTAACCCTTCCCCGAAGCCTGACCCTCACCCGTCCCCTAATCCTAACCCGTACGCTAACACTAACCCGCGCCGTCACACGCAAGCTCCCCCTAAAGCGTTGCCGTACCGTCACCTGGACCCTAAACCGTCTCCGTCCCCTAACCCTAACCCTAGCCCGAACCCTAACCCTAACCCTTCCCCGAAGCCTGACCCTCACCCGTCCCCTAATCCTAACCCGTACGCTAACACTAACCCGCGCCCTCACACGCACGCTCCCCCTAAAGCGTTGCCGTACCCTCACCTGGACCCTAAACCGTCCCCGGTCCTAACCCTAACCCTAGCCTGAACCCTAACCCTAACCCTTCCCCGAAGCCTGACCCTCACCCATCCCCTAATCCTAACCCGTACGCTAACACTAACCCGCGCCCTCACACGCACGCTCCCCCTAAAGCGTTGCCGTACCCTCACCTGGACCCTAAACCGTCCCCATCCCCTAACCCTAACCCTAGCCCGAACCCTAACCCTAACCCTTCCCCGAAGCCTGACCCTCACACGTCCCCTAATCCTAACCCGTACGCTAACACTAACCCATGCCCTCACACGCACGCTCCCCCTAAAGCGTTGCTGTACCCTCACCTGGACCCTAAACCGTCCCCGTCCCCTAACCCTAACCCCAGCCCGAACCCTAACCCTAACCCTTCCCCGAAGCCTGACCCTCACCCGTCCCTTAATCCTAACCCGTACACTAACACTAACCCGCGCCCTCACATGCACGCTCCCCCTAAAGCGTTGCCGTAAACTCACCTGGACACTAAACCGTCCCCGTCCCCTAACCCTAACCCTAGCCTGAACCCTAACCCTAACCCTTCCCCGAAGCCTGACCCGCACCCGTCCCCTAATCCTAAGCCGTAAGTAACACTAACCCGCGCCCTCACACACACTCTCCCCCTAAAGCGTTGCCGTACCCTCACCTGGACCCTAAACCATCCCCGTCCCCTAACCCTAACCCTAGCCCGAACCCTAACCCTAACCCTTCCCCGAAGCCTGACCCTCACCCGTCCCCTAATCCTAACCCGTACGCTAACACTAACCCGCGCCCTCACACGCACGCTCCCCCTAAAGCGTTGCCGTACCCTCACCTGGACCCTAAACCGTCCCCATCCCCTAACCCTAACCCTAGCCCGAACCCTAACCCTAACCCTTCCCCGAACCCTGACCCTCACCTGTCCCCTAATCCTAACCCGTACGCTAACACTAACCCGCACCCTCACACGCACGCTCCCCCTAAAGCATTGCCGTACCCTCACCTGGACCCTAAACCGTCCCCGTCCCCTAACCCTAACCCTAGCCCGAACCCTAACCCTATCCCTTCCCCGAAGCCTGACCCTCACCCGTCCCCTAATCCTAACCCGTACGCTAACACTAACCCGCGCCCTCACATGCACGCTCCCCCTAAAGCGTTGCCGTACCCTCACCTGGACCCTAAACCGTCCCCATTCCCTAACCCTAACCCTAGCCCGAACCCTAACACTAACCCTTCCCTGAAGCCTGACCCTCAACCGTCCCCTACTCCTAACCCGTACGCTAACACTAACCCACGCCCTCACACACACGCTCCCCCTAAAGCTTTGCCGTACCCTCACCTGGACTCTAAACCGTCCCTGTCCCGTAACCCTAACCCTAGCCCGACCCCTAAGCCTAACCCTTCCCCGAACCCTGACCCTCACCCGTCCCCTAATCCTAACCCGTACGCTAACACTAACCCGCGCCCTCACACGCACGCTCCCCCTAAAGCGTTGCCATATCCTCACCTGGACCCTAAACCGTCCCCGTCCCCTAACCCTACCCCTAGCCCGAACCCTAACCCTAACACTTCCCCGAAGCCTGACCCTCGCGCGTCCCCTAATCCTAACCCGTACGCTAACACTAACCCGCGCCCTCACACGCACCCTCCCCCTAAAGCGTTGCCGTACCCTCACCTGGACCCTAAACCGTCCCCGTCCCCTAAGCCTAACCCTAGCCCGAACCCTAACCCTAACCCTTCCCCGAAGCCTGACCCTCACCCGTCCCTTAATCCTAACCCGTACACTAACACTAAACCGCGCCCTCACACGCACGCTCCCCCTAAAGCGTTGCCGTAAACTCACCTGGACACTAAACCGTCCCCGTCCCCTAACCCTAACCCTAGCCTGAACCCTAACCCTAACCCTTCCCCGAAGCCTGACCCGCACCCGTCCCCTAATCCTAAGCCGTAAGTAACACTAACCCGCGCCCTCACACGCACTCTCCCCCTAAAGCGTTGCCGTACCCTCACCTGGACCCTAAACCATCCCCGTCCCCTAACCCTAACCCTAGCCCGAACCCTAACCCTAACCCTTCCCCGAAGCCTGACCCTCACCCGTCCCCTAATCCTAACCCGTACGCTAACACTAACCCGCGCCGTCACACGCAAGCTCCCCCTAAAGCGTTGCCGTACCGTCACCTGGACCCTAAACCGTCTCCGTCCCCTAACCCTAACCCTAGCCCGAACCCTAACCCTAACCCTTCCCCGAAGCCTGACCCTCACCCTTCCCCTAATCCTAACCCGTACGCTAACACTAACGCGCGCCCTCACACGCACGCTCCCCCTAAAGGGTTGCCGTACCCTCACCTGGACCCTAAACCGTCCCCGTCCCCTAACCCTAACCCTAGCCCGAACCCTAACCCTAACCCTTCCCCGAAGCCTGACCCTCACCCGTCCCCTAATCCTAACCCGTACGCTAACACTAACCCACGCCCTCACACGCACGCTCCCCCTAAAGCGTTGCCGTACCATCACCTGGACCCTAAACCGTCCCCGACCCCTAACCCTAACCCTAGCCCGTACCCTAACCCTAACCCTTCCCCGAAGGCTGACCCTCACCCGTCCCCTAATCCTAACCCGTACGCTAACACTAACCCGCGCCCTCACACGCACGCTCTCCCTAAAGCTTTGCCGTACCCTCACCTGGACCCTAAACCGTCCCCGTCCCCTAACCCTAACCCTAGCCCGAACCCTAACCCTAACCCTTCCCCGAAGCCTGACCCTCACCCGTCCCCTAATCCTAACCCGTACGCTAACACTAACCCGCGCCCTCACATGCACGCTCCCCCTAAAGCATTGCCGTACCCTCACCTGGACCCTAAACCGTCCCCGTCCCCTAACCCTAACCCTAGCCCGAACCCTAACATTAACCCTTCCCCGAAGCCTGACCCTCACCCGTCCCCTAATCCTAACCCGTACGCTAACACTAACCCGCGCGCTCACACGCAAGCTCCCCCTAAATCGTTGCCGTACCCTCACCTGGACCCTAAACCGTCCCCGTCCCCTAACCCTAACCCTAGCCCGAACCCTAACCCTAACCCTTCCCCGAAGCCTGACCCTCACCCGTCCCCTAATCCTAACCCGTACGCTAACAGTAACCCGCGCCCTCACACGCACGCTCCCCCTAAAGCGTTGCCGTACCCTCACCTGGACCCTAAACCGTCCCCGTCCCCTAACCCTAACCCTAGCCCGAACCCTAACCCTAACTCTTCCCCGAAGCCTGACCCTCTCCCGTCCCCTAATCCTAACCCGTACGCTAACACTAACCCGCGCCCTCACACGCACGCTCCCCCTAAAGCATTGCCGTACCCTCACCTGGACCCTAAACCGTCCCCGTCCCCTAAACCTAACCCTAGCCCGAACCCTAACCCTAACCCTTCCCCGAAGCCTGACCCTCACCCGTCCCCTAATCCTAACCCGTACGCTAACACTAACGCGCGCCCTCACACGCACGCTCCCCCTAAAGCGTTGCCGTACCCTCACCTGGACCCTAAACCGTCCCCTAACCCTAACCTTAACCCTAGCCCGAACCCTAACCCTAACCCTTCCCCGAAGCCTGACCCTCACCCGTCCCCTAATCCTAACCCGTACGCTAACACTAACCCGCGCCCTCACACGCACGCTCACCCTAAAGCGTTGCCGTACCCTCACCTGGACCCTAAACCGTCCCCGTCCCCTAACCCTAACCCTAGCCCGAACCTTTACCCTAACCCTTCTCCGAAGCCTGACCCTCACCCGTCCCGTAATCCTAACCCGTACGCTAACACTAACCCGCGCCCTCACACGCACGCTCCCCCTAAAGCGTTGCCGTACCCTCACCTGGACCCTAAACCGTCCCCGTCCCCTAACCCTAACCCTAGCCCGAACCTTTACCCTAACCCTTCCCCGAAGCCTGACCCTCACCCGTCCCCTAATCCTAACCCGTACGCTAACACTAACCCGCGCCCTCACACGCACGCTCCCCCTAAAGCGTTGCCGTACCCTCACCTGGACCCTAAACCATCCCCGTCCCCTAACCCTAACCCTAGCCCGAACCCTAACCCTAACCCTTCCCCGAAGCCTGACCCTCACCCGTCCCCTAATCCTAACCCGTACGCTAACACTAACCCACGCCCTCACACGCACGCTCCCCCTAAAGCGTTGCCGTACCCTCACCTGGACCCTAAACCGTCCCCGTCCCCTAACCCTAACCCTAGCCCGAACCCTAACCCTAACCCTTCCCCGAAGCCTGACCCTCACCCGTCCCCTAATCCTAACCCGTACGCTAACACTAACCCGCGCCCTCACACGCACGCTCCCCCTAAATTTTTGCCGTACCCTCACCTGGACCCTAAGCCGTCCCCGTCCCCTAACCCTAACCCTAGACCGAACCCTAACCCTAACCCTTCCCCGAAGCCTGACCCTCACCCGTACCATAATCCTAACCCGTACGCTAACTCTACCCCGCGCCCTCACAGTCACGCTCCCCCTAAAGCGTTGGAGTACACTCACCTGGACCCTAAACCGTCCCCGTCCCCAAACCCTAACCCTAGCCCGAACCCTAACCCTAAACCTTCCCCGAAGCCTGACCCTCCCCCGTCCCCTAATCCTAACCCGTACGCTAACACTAACCCGGGCCCTCACACGCACGCTCCCCCTAAAGCGTTGCCGTACCCTCACCTGGACCCTAAACCGTCCCCGGTCCTAACCCTAACCCTAGCCCGAACCCTAACCCTAACCCTTCCCCGAAGCCTGACCCTCACCCGTCCCTTAATCCTAACCCGTACGCTAACACTAACCCGCGCCCTCACACGCACGCTCCCCCTAAAGCGTTGCCGTACCCTCACCTGGACCCTAAACCGTCCCCATCCCCAACCCTAACCCTAGCCCGAACCCTAAACCTAACCCTTCCCCGAAGACTGACCCTCACACGTCCCCTAATCCTAACCCGTACGCTAACACTAACCCGCGCCCTCACACGCACGCTCCCCCTAAAGCGTTGCCGTACCCTCACCTGGACCCTAAACCGTCCCCGTCCCCTAACCCTAACCCTAGCCCAAACCCTAACCCTAACCCTTCCCCGAAGCCTGACCCTCACCCGTCCCCTAATCCTAACCCGTACGCTAACACTAACCCGCGCCCTCACACGCACGCTCCCCCTAAAGTTTTGCCGTACCCTCACCTGGACCCTAAGCCGTCCCCGTCCCCTAACCCTAACCCTAGACCGAACCCTAACCCTAACCCTTCCCCGAAGCCTGACCCTCACCCGTACCATAATCCTAACCCGTACGCTAACACTACCCCGCGCCCTCACAGTCACGCTCCCCCTAAAGCGTTGGAGTACACTCACCTGGACCCTAAACCGTCCCCGTCCCCAAACCCTAACCCTAGCCCGA